>NC_083809.1:8321826-8998875 GCF_015708825.2 Lethenteron reissneri
GTGCTGGGAACTTCCTGAAAGAGCTCCCAGAACGTCCCCCTTTTTAAATGCCCTGGTCAAACGGGCTAAACAAGTCAGAACATGTTCCCCAAAGAGATGTCGTGACAGGGGAGAGCGTTCGTTGCTGATGTAATCGGGTGATGCGCGTGCGAGGTTGGAGGGTGGCCAGATCACCACCGAGGTGGGCATTGTACGCATGCTGCACTTCTTTCGCACCGTGCATAGCTAACCGTGCTATTAAATGGTGTGGGGCAAGGACGACAAACTATTTACGCAACTACAAAAAGACACGTTGGGGTGATTACCTAGAGTTTAGCGAGCCAAGGGGAAGGGAAAACCACAAGCCAGACTGTGCTTGTGTTAATGCTGCAAGGAAGATCCTTGAAGATCAGCTGTCGACTTTCATGCAACCTTGGGAGTCGAGCAGCAGGAAGGAGGCAAACTCCTGACCCTTTTGGGTTCCACCCGGTTCACCCAATTTTTAGAATCAGCAGTGACGCTGAGCTTTGGGATTGAGTCGCAGTTGAATCGCAGCCCCTCTGCTCGGCTGTTTTGCGGGTCGATTCATGTTTCCCATTGGGGTATCGTGCCTGAATGCGTCCCTCGTATTGATGAAGATGCAATTGATTGTGCGACAGTGGGAAAAAAAAAAAACATCCTTTTCATGTTTGTGTCATTAAAACGTGCTTTATTTGTCAATGTTTTGACGTTTTTGTTACAATTAGCGAAAGTGTGACAACTCAAGTCTGCCCCAGGTGGGTTATTCCTCTCGCTTTCATAAATGTTCATAATGTAATGAGACACACGCTTCATTATACTTATTCTCGCTCCGCAAATTTGAAACGAGTCGACTCCAGTTTTAAATTAACGCGTTTAAATGTGTACTCTTTTTTTTTTTACGATTTTATTAATATCTGTCGCGTGTCGCTTTGGAGGCTTGGCTCATTGATTTGCATCTTGAGATGCAGCGAACATTTGCGTGCCTGACACTGTAGTTCACTTTTGCATGCAACGGTCAGCGCGCTGCACTTTCAATCCGGAGGGGTCGCCGGTTCGATTCCGTCTCCCAGCTACACAGGTCACGTGCTGTGGGGTAAAGTGTGGGCAACCTTCCCATTCATTTTTTTTCACCGGCCGTTCCCGCGATTGAAAGTCCGGTGTGACGCTACGGCACGGCAGCATTACACTCATCAGCGGCGTCGGACTTTAATGATATAGAGAGCACCTTCGGGATCATGACATTCGTGCCGTGATACTAAACTATATTACAAACTAAAACTATTTTTTATTTTACCAGCCAAGGCCCACTGAGCTGTATTGCTCTTTTTTCAGAAGTGACCTGGTTATCACAATTCACAGCTCAACGGAGTGGTTTATCGCGTGGAAATGTATGGCCGCCAGATACTCTGAAGGCGTGATGCTGATTCTAAATGTGGAGGGGAAAAACTGGAGAACGAAGAGAAAAGTCCATGCGACCACGGGGAGAGAGAGAGAGACATGCACAAACTTCAAATATACAGCAGTCGTCAGGGTGGTGATCGAACCCGCGACCTCCTGCATACCAGGCGAGGTAGTTAGCATCTCGCCACCGTGGCACCTATAACCCCCAGGTATTACCATAGCTGCTGCAATCCGAATGACTAACCTGCAGGTGGTTGGTCAGGCCTAGTCACTGCTCGACCGCCGACACAATGCCCGTGTAAAATATCAAGCGCTCGTCTAGGATCTGACCCTCACGCACGCTGTTGTCACGCGATGCAAATCCTCTGTTGCGTGTGAATCGGCGTTTTTATTTTGCCTGGAGGAATACGAAGAGTTGTGATGACGCTCTTTTTTTCACGGATGGTCCAGGAGGACTCTGTGTTTGTTCCTGGGTCTGTATGGATAACACTGGTCAACATACCTTTTCTGGCGTAAGGTATTCCAACGGTTTTAAGGTAATTATGGGGTGCTGATTCCAAATCTGGCATCAGTTTTTGAGATGTCAAATATTGCATTTTCAATAAAAACTGCAGAAGAAAAATATTAAATTAATGTGGATATCTACATAAAATGATATTATAAATATACTATTCAAAAAATACAGCACCATATTTTAACACTAAAGCAGTCACTGACTCGCAACAACTTACAATCATAAGTGACAGAGTTAATTTCGTGTAAAATCAATGAAAATAGGGTATGCCGATAGCATAACAATTCGATGTGATAGACCGAATCTGAGATCAGTTTTTGGAATCAACACCCTGAAATTAGTCTAAAACAGCTGCAAAAGTCCAGGCCAGAAAAAATGTTTTTTTTTTTTGACCAGTGTAATAAAAAATGCCAGGGGTCTACGTGGCAATATCGGGGGTCCTGCAGATTCAAACGGGGCAGACAATACGGTGCCGTATTTTGCGCCCAAGTAAAAAGCCTTGACTGTCTGGACAAATAAGGGGACGAGTGAGCCCTGGTTGCAGCTAATTGGACAAACAACGCTGGCTGGCAGCGATTTTAATGAACATCTTTGCAATAAAACAACAATGGCCCTGGTGCGTGCGTACGCGTAATAAATGTATCGGTGTGTCCAGGGTGTGTGCGATTTTAGTTTGCAAAACATTTATAATGAGGTTTGTTATTGTTGGGCGCACGACTGCATTGTGCTGCAGTTAAACCCATCGCTCGGTGAGGCGGTCGACCCAGGCGCGTGCGTGTGGTCCCCCTTGTCCCCCCATCGCCCCTCCCCTCCATCCCCCAAAAGTCATCGCCCCTCCTCTCAATTACTCCCATCCCCAGCCACCTTCCACTCCATCCCTTGTAGCCCCCCCCCCCCCCCCCGACATCCACTAACCCCACCCCCCATCCCCGACCACGATTGTATTTTTCTCAGTGTATTTAATCGAGGTAATTGGATATAAAATCCACGGGCTTCATTTAAAGTTTGACAATTTGTTGTCGGCTAGACTGAGGATGCTGGCTAAACGAGCGCTGGCCGTGGGGTCTGGACATCTGGACACCCTGGCCTGCACTTTGGTGTAACTTTGACGGCAAGTAAAGGAGTTAATTACGTTGCTTGCTTAGGACCAGAGATGAAGCCGTGATCTTGAAGGACAACCATCGGCTCCCTACGGTGTAAACAAAAGCCCCTTTGATCTGACACGACCGTCTGGCTTGTGAGTGTTGGCAGAGATCGGATCCACCATCCCACATGGAGCCTTGTAATTGGACCAATAGAGAGTCCAATTTGAAGTTGTTCCAGCCAGAGACGGAGAATTGTGCGGGTTTTTTTTTTAGAAGGGGCCCGGAAGATGGCACCGCAGATCCCCTTTGTCTCAGTAGGGTTTCCCCTCCAAACGTTACCCAGACATTCATTGTACGCGCTCCATAGACTGATAATGACAACATCTTGTTTCGTCTAATTTCAATCAATTGGCGTAACAGCAGCTATCCAATGGCATACTCTTTGGTTCTTTCGGTAAAGTCACGTAGTTTTAAATAAAACAAAATACAATTATGTTAGTTTTATTTTATTTCTAACTACGTAACTTTATCGAAAGAACCAAAGAGTATGGATTCGTTGCAGTCACGAAAGATTAAAATCAAGATTATCCATGGCATGTTTTCGCGAGCGGACGATCACGGACTTTTTCAGCCTCGACATTTCTTTTTTGAGAGGATTTAAATTATATATTTGCGCATCTTCCGTAACGACTGAAAAAAATTGCCGATCCTGGAATGACAAGAAGCGCAGTGCCGCAGTTTGGCACGCCAGCAATTGCCTGCGCAGTGCCGCCTATCCGAATTGTCCACACAACGTCCCTGGCCAGTTAACCGCCCACACCCTGTGCCCTGCGTGTGCATGGCGGTGTGAGCGTACACCTTTCCCGACATCTTCACGACACCGTCCTTCACACGCAATGCGGCGCTCTCACCCTCCTTGCGTGCGTTCGCTCGCTCACTTCTTCGAAAGCAGCGATACATTCCCCCCCCCCCCCCCAATGTTCAAAGCGGCTTGCGCTTAATGCGTACCCACTCGTCTGTGTGCTTGGTCTGTCACGTCAGCCTCCCCGCCTGCTCGCCCCCCCCCGGAGGCTGAGAATTACCCGAGCAGCGGGACCGGATTCTACGAGCTCCAATTCCACGACTCCCGGTCCCAGACGCACACGCTAAATAAAAACATAAATGCACGGCGTGAAATTGGCAAATATTCCAAGCAGGCCCTTGTTGAAAGATATTCTTGGGGCACGTATGCGCAACGTTTCTGATCACGTAAAGATCTGTGTTATTAACATTATGCTGCTGTGGTGTAATGGGTAGTGCACTGGACTTCACATCCAGACATCGACGGTTCGATTTCATCTCCCGGCGTGGAAGTTCAAACCATGGGGCAAGTTAATTAAATCTCAGCCTCTTTCTCCACTTCCAAGACTCCAGACCATTGTGGAAGAGTAGGCCAAAATGTCGTCGATAGATGGGTCTATAGCGCTACCTCGAGTGGTGACTCTTCTGCCACCAGGGACGCGTGCGAGGAGTTGCAGGGCTGGGCCTCCGCCTCGTTTAGCTTTCGGCTGTCCTGCTGAATTGTGTCGCACTCCAGATTTAAGTTCTGATTCCACATTAATCGGAAGAACACTGTTATTTACTTTGAGCCGATTAACGCCCCCAAAGCGTCGTCTAAATGCACTGTGCCGTCACAGGGCGCATGACAGTGAATTATTAGATAAGCTTTGTTTTGGCACTGACATTTTCATCTCCCGTCAATTTCCCCCCCCCCAAAATAAAAAAAAGTTGCGGCTCGTGGGACGTCGGCAAAAGAGAGACGCCGAGACGACGTCTCTGACATTCTCACCGCTCGCAAAATTTCGATTTAAAGCTTTCGTGACTGCAGGGATTCATCTTCTTGGTTCTGTCGGTAAAGTCACGTAGAAGGGAAGTAATAAAATAATAACAGCGACGCTGTCGCCTCGACAGACCTGGTTTTCACCTGAGGACGGCTACTTGCGTTGTGGCCGAAACGTCGTGAGAATAATTTTATTATGTTTTATTTTTATTATTTTATTACTTCCCTTCTACGTGACTTTACCGAAAGAACCAAGAAGACGCTCGCAAAAGTTCAGCCGCGCTCCACTTTGACAGGGCCCTCTTCAGTGGGAAGAGGGACAACTGATGACGGCGACGATGGCGAAAGTTCAGAACGTGTTGGCACACGCGATGCGGGGCTTTAAATCATGGAGCGCGCGAGACTTTAGCGGTGCAAGTGATTTTTGATTTTTTTGCCTCACTTGATACAGTACATCGAGCTGTGACGGTCCCACCTGATGACGGAGACTTGTGCTGCCTCCGAAACGTCGTAATTTATTATTTTATTTGTATTATTACTTTTATTAATTTTAATTTTATTATTTTTTCACCTACGTGACTTTACCGAAAAAACCTAAGAGTATGAATCCTTGCAGTCACGAAAGCTCCAAATCTAGAATTGATAACTGTTTGGGCGAGCTCCTCTATCGGATGTAAAAGCTACGTGGTGTCACAATTATAATAACGATAGCAATCCATCATTTAACAACAAAAAAGATTACAGCTTGTTTGGCGATTCGATACTTTGTGGAGGCCTCATTTATGCCGTGTCAATCGCGTTGTGTGTCCGTGCAGGGTAACACGGGATCCATTTTTTGGGGTACCAACGTTTTAGGCACTTGTGCATCCTCAGTGCTCAGCTCCCGCGGGTTGTGAATGTTCTGAAATCAAAGAGCGCACGCTACAGATGTGACGTCGTTTCTCGAAATGGAAGGCAACGTTCTTAAAAAGCGGAACATGTGGGTCGCGTGTAGAGCAGTGCAAAGTTGCACACACGGGAAGCTCTCTGTAGACTGCCATTGCGTATTTAACCACCGATACTGTCCCCATTTTGAGGCCCGGTTCCATAGTAGATGCTTTAAAATGAAAAACATCTATACCATTTATCAGTGGTGCACTTAGTTACTTCAAAGAAGAAGCGTGCAGATTTAATTTGACCCAAGATACCCGCGTTAAGCCTCATAGATGCAGAGCTTATACTGGTAGGAACCGCCAGGTTACACCAGCCCACAGGGGATTATTGTGTCCGTCCGTCGTGCAGGGAGGGGCTGGGTGGGGAGGGTGGGGCTGGGTGGGGAGGGGAGGGTGGGGAGGGTGGGGCTGGGTGGGGAGGGGCTGGGTGGGGAGGGGCTGGGTGGGGAGGGTGGGGAGGGGCTGGGGAGGGTGGGGCTGGGTGGGGGGTGGGAAAGATGGGGGGTGGGAGGGGTGGGGCTGGTCACCCCGTGGGTGCCCTTATAAAACTCAACGTTTAACCTACCCACGCCGGCTTGTGCCCGCCCTCACCGTCGGGCATGTTTGCGGCATACACCACGCCGCCGTTGACCCTGGCCATTGACCGAGAACCTACCAGCTTCCTCCGCAGGAATGTGTTCAATGTGCAGAGAATAACACACACATACATACAGGACCTGCAACTGAATCTTTTCTCCCTGCAGGATAAACCAACACATACAGAAACCCACGGCGATTAAAATGGAATACGTATTCCTTATTGGAACGCCAGTTTTGCATATGGAACATTGCTTTTAGGACTGGAACATGTTATCTTTCTTTGACGCAGTTTTTTATTCGCAGCCTAAGTAAAGGCCGTTTTATATAACTACGTGGACACTGTGGTCTCACGGAAAAAGGCGCACTGGACTTGCAATGCAAATGCAGCCGGTTCGACTCGATCTCCTGGCGCGGCAGTTGCAACAACGGTGCGAGTTTTTCTTAAATCCACCGCCACAGCCACCTCTGCTTACCCAGCGTCACGAGTTCACCACCACCACAGCTGGGCAGGGCGCGTACGCGTGGCTGCTTCGGCCGCTTCTAGTAACGTTTGGAAGTGCGTGGAAGTGTTGGCCAAAGGAACCTCTTGGAGTCGCTCCCTGGAGCTCCTTGCAAGTGAAACAAAATCAATCATTATACCAAAGGTAATATGCATTACTTTCCGTTGGGTTCATAGTGGAGGCTTGAGCTAGGTGAGTCTGGATGGAGGGGATGCTGTAACACTCGGGTGTGTGTGGGTGTGTGTGTGTGCCTGTTTGCTGCATTGTGGGGAGCGGTGGTGTAGCGGTTAGCGCGCTGCGCTATGAACTCGGCGACACGGGATCGATTCCCGCTCACGGCTAACACCAGTGACGATTATCTGAACCTGGCCTCCCCTAGGTCGACTCAGCCTCAAATAAGTACCTGGTGCGGTGTGTAAACATTGTGCGACTACGGAGACAAAGGCGGTCGGGCGTGGTGCTGGCCCACCCACCCCCTCGTGTACCGTTCCGGCCTTCATAGGTGCTTGCTAACAACACTTGCCCCGACAGTCTGTTAAGGCTATATGGGGGATCTTTATCTTTGTTTGCTGCATTTCCCACTCAGTGATGCTGATGTGTGGGAGTGATGCTTTAAAAAAATAACATTTCCTTTTTAACGAGCACGCGGGAATACCCCAGCGAGACGTTTTCGTGGCCACTGAGACTCCAGTCCGCTTGCCCGCTCGCTGCCATGCGGGAAGACGTCTGCGGCAAATCCGCTCGGTGCCTTCCGCCTCCTATTCACCTTTCATTATAATTAAAAAGAGAAGGGGGGGGGAAACGATAACGTCCCATGGCTCGACTCTCACGATGATGTACAGCCCCAAAACAAATGCCGTATGCTAATGTAATACAATATGAATTGAGGTGTCGCTTTTGCTGCCCGCGTAGAATTTAGTAATATCCGCGGTCACATTCGCGTTGCCTCGGACCTATAAACTTATTGGAAACGGCACTCGGGTTAAGCTATTATTTGACAGCGAATGCGAAGGGAAACAAAATCAATCATTGTACGAAAGGTAATATTCATTACTTTTCATTGGGTTAATGTGGAGGCTTGGCCTAGGTGAGTGTGGATGGAGGGGAAGATGTGTGCGCCTGCTTGCTGCAGTTCCCCACTCAGCGATGCTCATTTGCGGTGATGGTGATGAACACTTCAATTCTGCTGCCGAATCGAGGTGGGCTTGGCGGTTCACGCGGAGATGGAGCCACATTGATGGGTGGTGCAGTGGTAATACTTGCAAATGTGTTATTCCACGCAGTCCTCCTGAGAATGAACACAAGCAGCACCAGTTCACCAAGCGAGCGATTCTTTGCTACGTTTCTCCAAAACGCACGATCGTGACTGCTATTAACAACCCAACGATGGCCACAGTAATGATCATAATGCCACGTGCTACTACTGTTACTGCGACTCCTGCTGCGACTACTACGACTCACGCTGCTCACACTATTGCTTCTGCTACTACGACTGCTGCAGCTACAATTCATGCTGCTCACACTATTGCTGCTGCTGCTACGACTGCTGCAGATACAATTCATGCTGCTCACACTATTGCTGCTGCTACTACGACTGCTGCTGCTACAATTCCTGCTGCTCACACTATTGCTGCTACGACTGCTGCTGCTACAATTCCTGCTGCTCATACGATTGCTGCTACGACTGCTGCAGCTACAATTCCTGCTGCTCACACTATTGCTGCTGCTACTACGACTGCTGCAGCTACAATTCCTGCTGTTCACACTATTGCTGCTGCTACGACGACTGCTGCAGCTATAACTCCTGCTGCTCACACTATTGCTGCTGCTACTACGACTGTTGCAGCTACAATTTCTGCTGCTCACACTATTGCTGCTGCTACTACGACTGCTGCAGCTACAATTCCTGCTGCTCACACTATTGCTGCTGCTGCTACGACTGCTGCAGCTACAATTCCTGCTGCTCACACTATTGCTGCTGCTACGACTGCTGCAGCTATAATTTCTGCTGCTCACACTATTGCTGCTGCTACTACGACTGCTGCAGCTACAATTCCTGCTGCTCACACGATTGCTGCTGCTGCTACGACTGCTGCAGCTACAATTTCTGCTGCTCACACTATTGCTGCTGCTACCACGACTGCTGCAGCTATAACTCCTGCTGCTCACACTATTGCTGCTGCTACGACGACTGCTGCAGATACAATTCCTGCTGCTCACACGATTGCTGCTGCTGCTGCTACGACTGCTGCAGCTACAATTCCTGCTGCTCACACTATTGCTGCTGCTGCTACGACTGCTGCAGCTACAATTCCTGCTGCTCACACGATTGCTGCTGCTGCTACGACTGCTGCAGCTATAACTGATGCTGCTCACACGATTGCTGCTGCTGCTACGACTGCTGCAGCTATAACTGATGCTGCTCACACGATTGCTGCTGCTACGACGGCTGCTGCAGCTTACTACTGCGCGTTCATTGCCGGTGCCGAAAATGAACGCGGGGCCCATTTGGAGGGCGACTCGCCTGTTGTCGCACAGAGACGCTGAGCCTACCCATGGCATCGACGCTACGAGCGGTCGAGGCAGCTCGCAGAGAGGGGCCGGGTTCGGCTCGTCGGACACCACAGCGGGAGCGGGGCGGGGTGTGGGGTGCGGGCGCGTCGAGCCATCTGTCTTGCCTGGGGGACCTTAAAAGTCACACATTTATTACAACAAAAATTCACGACCTCATTAAAAATATATGCACGGCAGCAGGTGAAGAGAGAGAGAGAGAGAAAGAGAGAGAGAGAGCAAACATAATGTCATATTTTGTCATTGAAACGCACCTTTAAATTATAATAGCCGTCACACTCTTTTCGTTCCGTGCGTGCGTTTCGTTTTACTGAGAGGTTCAATCTCCCCAGAAATGCGCGGTTTATTTTTATTTGTTTATTTTTATTTGTTTATTTTCTCGCGAATCTATTTTGCCACTTTAATTCACGGATGACATTAAGTGCAGGTTTTTTTTTTATGAAGTAGCTTCAACAATAACCTCCACGACAAAAGCGCACGCACAAATGCAAAGATCCCCCATATAGCCTTTAACAGGCTGTTGAGGCAAGTGCTGCTAGCGAGGACCTATTGATGAAGGCAAGCGCAACGCCCTGGTGCTGATGTTTACACACTGAGACAGGTTCTTATTTAAGGCTGAGGCAACCTAGGGTGGCTGCTCAGGACCGGTACAGAGGGACGTCGGTGATATTATCCACGATTGGGAATCGAATTCAGGTGGCCTGGTTTCATAGCCCAGTGCGCTAATTAACTACCCCACCGCTTACAACTTTCTTGCCTGTAGGAAATTCATATATAGATAGAAAAAATAATTATAAAAAATAAAGTGATTAAAAATATCACGATGTTTCGATCGCAACACAAGCGATCGAAACGTCGTCGTATTTTTAGTCACTTTATTTTTTATTTTTTTTATCTACGTGACTTTACCGAAAGAACCATGAATATGTACCCCACCGCTCCACACACGCACACCGCCCTGGCAGTGCGCGTGTGTGTGTGTGCTACAACGGACGACGTGCTGTATATATGATACACCGACAGCATTGTGTAAATATAAATGTACAACCTCCTTATCCAAGGCTCTTGTACATGCTACCCTGTTGATGGTCCAATAGTCAGCACATTGGACTAGTGGTCAGCATTGTGGACTAATGGTCAGCATTGTGGACTAATGGTCAGCACGGTGGACTATGGGTCAGCACGGTGGACTATGGGTCAGCACGGTGGAGTAGTGGTCAGCACGGTGGACTACGGGTGAGCACGGTGGACTAGTGGTCAACACGGTGGTTAGCATTATGACACTGCTCGAACCCCTTGCCAGTCAGATTAATCGCCACAAAACCGGAGCCATGATCCATTCACCACCACTCCGCTGAGTCGCGGTCATCCATCCCGTGCCTCCAGCGTTGATGTCACCCCCTAGACTACCGCAGACTGATCCCCGCTCGACTCAATACGTCGCGAGATGAAAACGTGCGCACCCGCCGCTGTCGTGCGTGGGCCCGTTTGATATTTCTACGCAATTTAATTGCCCGGGTAACAGTGCCCTGCACCGTGAGGGTTAAAGGTGCAGCCCTGCAATTGCTTGCCAAGGCCACTGTTGTCGGAATGGCTTCCACTAGAAGGAGCTCTAGGCGACAGCCCCTCGAGAGAAAGAGAGAGCAGTGGTTCTTAACCTGGGGTGCGAGACATGGACATATTTTTTTAGAAGGTAAATAATCGAAATACAAATTAATCACGGGCACGTACGTACAACTACTTTGTGGCATCAAACCTGTGCGTTTATTAACATTGTACATTTAGTAACGATTGAGAAACCAAAGATGTGCAAGGCTGCAGTAAAGGTGAAGAACCACTGATCTCGAGGGCATTTTGGTTTGCTCTTGCACACTGGCCAGACATCCTTGAAAAGAGATTGCGATTACCCGCGCGTTACCCCACCGCACGCAGTACACATTTATAGAGAGATGGTGGCGCGTTTTTTTTTTAAACAAACCTGTACCATTGTTTCAGAGATTGCAAATCCAGAATTACGAACCATTCACGCACACAGCACGCACCGCGACGGCTTGAAGTCGCCGCCTCTTCACCCCTCCCGAACGAGCGAGCGAGCGAGCGCGTTTCATTTTTAGCGTCGATTATTTTCGTTTTTTGTTAGCGAAATGTTGGCCCCGTGGTGGTCTGGGCTCTTCTGCTCGCGAGTCGAGCACCCGGGCACGCACCGCGAACCAACGGGGACGGTGGGGGGCCGGGGGGGGGGCGGGGGGCCGGGGGGGGGGGGCCGGGGGGGTGGCCGCTTACTTACAGCGAACGCCAAATTTTGCGCACGCACGTGCACCGCGCTCTTAGCTCCTCATGAAAATTGTATAACCAAGCAGCCTCCACCCCACACCACCACCCTTATCCCCTGCAGCAGGAACATCAGCAGCGGCCTCTGCACACACACACACAGGAGAGTGTTCTCTCTTATTACAGCCGTAACTCATCGACAACAAAAGGAGTGTTCGGTGAGCGGCTCGGCTAAGTGCGCGCTCGCATTGCAGGTGGCCTCTTCCGTAAAGACGAGGCTCAGAGAGGAGGGGTGGGGAGGGGTGAACGCGGTGGGGGGTACAGGGAGCTCAGGACATCGGTTTCCAGATGTCACATCTATTCTCGTGCTGGTGTCACCCGCTCGTGGTAATCATGGCGCGCGTGCTCTGGCTGGATTGAAGGTTGGAGGGTCTCCCGGCACCTTGAGGTCTCGTAATGAGCAGCTTGCCCGGTGCTGCATTTCCGTGTGGGTGGAGCGGTGGCGCAGTTGTTAGCGCACCGCGCTACGAACCGGGCCATGCGGAGTTGGATTGCTAGTGAGCGATTATCTAAAACCGGTCCTGAACCCCCCCCCCCCCCATCCTTGGCATCCTCACTGGAACCCGCAATCACCATCGTGGTGAAGTATGGTTTAAACAACAGCACCCATGACCGACAACAGTGACACTTAAAGGTCTAAAATGCATGATAATAAACCGCAAACATCACAGTGTCGTTGTTAACTTACGCCCAATGTTCATGCGTGCTGCTTTTTGGCCATGCGTGTGCGTGCGTGTGCGCTTGACGTGAGCACACGCGGAAGGGTTGACACTTACGGGGGGTGGACCCGGGCAGACCGCGGAATCGGCGTCTGTGTTCGGGTGGCAGCGGGGATTGATTTGCGCGCAGATTTCTGATCCCGGTGCTGTTGCCGTGCTGAACTTTATTACAGGAGACTGCACAGTTCCGATAATATAGACCCAGCGCCGGCTGAGGAATTCTTAACTGGGTTTGCTCTACAGTGATCAAGGCGTCGACCCACAACTGAGGCCGCCTTCCAACTCTGCCCCGAGTCACGGTTTACCTGATGGCCACTGCAATTGTTCACCTTTATTGATGAGGCTTGCAAACCCAGGTAAAGCCTCGCCGTGTCTCACCACTCCCCTTCTCAGGTGGGTCCTGCCAAGGTGTCCGCAGGAGTGAGTTGGGGGGGGGGGGGGGGGGTTGCTGGCGAGGAGCGCTATGTGTGTTCCCATTTGGGTACTTTCCGCGTGATTTCTCAAATTTGGGCCACATTTGGAGACTGCCGCCGACACACGGTGGCGCCTGCTCGTGATGCGTGGCCCTGTTCACCTTTGACCCGGGTCGCACGCGTGCGAAGCGGAGTCCCCGGGATGATTAAGCGGAGGGAGTCCGTGGCGGGGTCAAGCGAGGGCTGGAGGTGTGGGGGGGAGGGGGGTATGGAGCCAGTTAGGGGGATTGGCTACCGCGAGTATTCATCCGTAATGAATAATGAACCTCTCGTTAGTGCAATGAATTGGAACACGGGGATCCCTCGTTTATGGATTCGTCCGCGGTGCAATTGGCGAGCACGATGGACTTGAGATCCAGAGGGTCGCGGGTTCGAGGCAATCTCACTGGAGTGGGGGTTGAAACAACGGTGCAAGTCGCTTGCATCCCTCCCGGTATGAATGGGTACACCGGTTGTTTTTCGATCGGTAGCATGCGTGGTGGTGGGGGGTAAACTGTGGGCAACTCCCACCTCGTCCGGAATTGAAGAGTGGGACAAAATACCATCTGGAAGGCCTCCCTCTAGAGCTCCATCTAGTAAAAGGCCCTTCCGCTAGCAGTGGCGTGAGCCAAGATATTGCAAGGCTGCACCTTGTATCTATTGCCACTATCTCCGCATTAGGAATCACCCCCCACCCCCTCCCCCCGTGGTCTATAGTCTTCGGCGTCGTGATGTGGCACGTGAATCATGATTAATAAATATACAACAATAGGCCTTACCCTTTCTGGAAATAACACAGGTGTTAAGATGTTCAAACACCGCATAGATACCTATCGCAAGGGATCAAGTCTGTATTGACCACACACACTTGCGGGGGAAACAAAACATGCGAACGCAGACGCTCAGATAATGCTGAATAGGGATTGTCTTTGACACTGATTGGCCTACACCAGAGGCGGCCTTCTTCGTGGCACTGTGTCTCGGCACCAGCAGTGTCAGACCGAATAACAACAACGCCAGCAGGCGCCAGGTACAAAGACTGCACGTGTCAACAAAGTATGACGAGCACGGGTTGAGCAGTGGTTTCTACGGGGCCTTTTTTTGCCAGTATCAAAATTATGGGGGGGGGGGGGGGGGGTGAAAATAGAAATAGGCTTCATGTGCCTCTGGCAAGAAAACACGTGTTTACGAGGTTCGAACACCCAAATAGATTCCTGTTACAACGCACCCAGGCTGCGTCACCCGCCACCTCGCGCTCCTGGTTGCGCTGTGCCACCCAGTGACGTCATTTGCCTAGAAGCTCATTAATATTCATTGCACATTAACGCACGGCCGTGACTAATTAATAAGATTATCCGTTGTTTTTCTTTTGCTGTGTAATTACACGTCGCATATCCGACCGTCGGATATCCGCCCTGGCCAATGAAACCGCCCACAACCCAACGGCGCATTCTGTGCACGGTGGCGTCACTGCCGTTTGTTTCCTGAAGACGTCCACACATTCGCTTGTGCTTCCAATCCCCAGCGACTCGTGTGTGCGTGTGTACGTACACCTTAAAGTTTTTTTTACATTCCTCTTGAAAGCCACAAGAATCAACGATCGGTGGCGATGTCAAATGAACGCGAGGAAGCGTTCCACACCAGCCCTTAGGGTAGCTGGCTCGTGATAGAGGCCCGAAAGTATGACTTGGGTGTTAGGGAGCGCGCATGAATTATAACCGAGACCGCCTTTTTATGGGGCTCGCGATGTAACGGAGGCCTCATTATTGGCCCCTCGCGCGTTATAACCGAGGCCCCCGCGTGGGCATTAAGTCAAGGGAATAATGGACGGGTCGGAGCGCGGACAGACAGCACCTCTGAGATCCTGGGATTGTTCAAATCCGGGCAGCCACCCGTGACACGAGCGGGCTTCCGAGTGTAATGAGTTGATTGATGGTCTTAGCCCAGTCACTGTTAGGCGTCTAAAAGTTGCATCGATTAATCAATTGAAAGCGGTTTCATGCGCTTGCGACACGCTCTTCAAATTGCACGTGCAGGGATTGATTACTTTCTCCCAATGTTGGTTTAAAAAAAGAATGAAAATGACGTGCTATGGGTCAGTCCATAAATGACGTCACGCACCTGGGGGGGGGGGGGCGGGGTCAGACATATTGTGACGATGTGTAACGAGGGAGGGGTTTGAGAAATATGACGTTACATGAAAATGCGCAAATTTAATTAAATATAGACAACACGTTCTACTTAATTAAATATATATATATTTTATAAATGTTTTATCCTACAACATCAGAGTGCAGCGCCACATTAAATACGCACTACAATGACAATAGTTTAAAGCGAATTGAAGCATGTTTTATTTGGGGGGGGGGGCAGAGCTTTGTGACGTCATATTTGAGGGGGGGGGGGGTCTGACTTTTTGTGACGCCGTGTGACGAAGGGGGGGGGGGGGGGGGGGGGGTCAAAATCGTCCAAAATCGCGTGACGTCATTTATGGACGGCCCCTATATTTAGGTGTATACTAATGAAGCCAGACAGACTGTACTAACGAAACGGAGCAAACGGGAACAATGCAAATGAGATGGTAAAAAACTTTTTTTAATCCGAAATAATCGATTCATGAATTGAATCATGACCCTGAATTGGAGGCGTGCGGTGGGTGGGGGGAGGGGGGAGGGGTAGCGGGGAGGGAGGATAATACTTGCCAGCGGTGACTGATAATTCCCCAAATTAAAAGCCTCTTCGCGTTTGAATTCTGCTCCGTTTTTATGGCTCCATTTTAAACTCTTCGCCTTCGAGAGGGGCTGTCTAGCACGCCCTCTAGAGGGCGGGCTTCGACAGCAGTGGCGTCGAGCAAGGAATTTCAGGGCTTCCCCTTTGCCTCCTTCCAGGGCACGTTTTGTCAATGAGACTGGTTTCTTGAGGTCACAGCTGGTTAAACACAACGAAAAATAAACATGTTTGCATATTCGCTTCTCGCGAAATGAATGCGACAAACACCCTGCAAAGAGCATCAGAGGCTCACCACCTCGTGACGGTGATGAGGCCTGTCGAACCTTACTACGAATATTACAAACTAGCCTTTTTCACGTCCAAGAACGGGTGTATCGCAGTAAATCGGAAGCTTGCAAGCGAAAAGCAGACCGCGAAGTGATATTCATTGCATCAATGCGTGTGCAATTTGTAAGGGCGCGGTGACACAGACCTATTTCATTTGAAGCTTATAATCCCTTGTTCATCATGACGTCCTTTTTACTTCGATGTCTCAGTAGCGTTACGGAGATCACGTGACGTGAGGGTTCTGCCTTTGTAGTGAGGGTTGTGAGTTGACGCCGAGGACGGGGGAGGAGGCGCCTTGCCCCCCCCCCCATGTGCAGTGACGTCACCCGCTACTTATTATGAATGTGGGGGGGACGGTGTCCATTTGGAGGACGTCACCTTATAATGATGATTAAAGAGGGGGGCTGTTCGATGTGGAGTGAAGTCATCTGCTCATGATTATTAATGAGGGGGGAAGGGCTGTTCGATGTGGAGTGACGTCATCTGCTCATGATTATTAATGAGAAGGGAGGGTGCTCCATGCGGAGTGACGCTACCTGCTCATGATTATTAATATGAGGGGGCTGGTCGACGTGGAGTGACGTCACGAGCGTTACACACAGACATTTTTGGCTCATTATAGTAGATAATAATAGGGGGGGGGGGGGGAGGTGTCCATTTGGAGGACGTCACCTGCTCATGATTATTAATGAAGGAGAGGTCCATGTGGAGGTCGTCTTTCACGCACGGTGCGCGAAAGACAACCGTGCTAATCGGAGGTGCAGAAATCTGAGCGCTCAAGAGATAATTGCCAACGAACGGGCTCCTGAAGTTGTTCTGTAGTGTCGTCTTCAGGGGGCGTTACCTGGGCGCGATGTGAAGTGCTGCTTGCCGGTAGCGTCTGTTCCTCTCCCATGAACGATCTCCACCTTCATTGTTTCGTCAGTCGGAACGCGTACACAGTGCTGGATTATCGTCGTAGCAAAAGTAACAAATGCTACGGGCCGCGCACTTTCAAGGGCCCCGCGCTAAATGCTTTCAAGCTATCAATTCCGGTTCAGTGATTCTGCACTTGCTCTATTACTATAGTACTATACCGCCTTCCACTTTTATGAACGACTGGGTATTTAAGGTTAGCGATGTGTAGTATTATCTGTTAATATTCAGGCCCACCTTGGCTCCTCCCACCCTCAACCAGTATATATACAAGGACTGTTTTCTTGGAATTTCTCTCACTTGATACAGCTATCGTGCTGTGACGGTTCCACCTGAAGACGGAAGCTTGTGTTGCCTCCGAAACGTCGTGATTTTTATTAAATTTTTATTTGACTTTTATTAATTTAAAATTTTTACCTACGTGACTTTATCGAAAAAACCTAAGAATATGATTCCTTGCAGTCACGAAAGCTTCAAATCTAGAATTAGTATTATCTGGTTGCATAGCACGTGACAAAATACAATTACTTTACTATGCAAGTAAAAAAAATGTGTCTTTTATATTTGTGTTTTTTTTTATTTATTAGGGCCCCTTCATAACACATGCTACAGGCCCCGAACTAGCTTCACCCGGCACTGCGCGTACAGGATGATAAATGTACAGATATCACAGTGATTACGAACGTCCCTATCCTTGCAGTTCCTCTCAACAGGTGATTGAGAACATTGTGACATGTCTCACACAGTTAGAGTTTAAAACAGTTTAGTGTGCAGCAATGAGATTGGTGGGAGACAGATAGGGACTTTGAAATACAACGTTGCCATCCCTACAATGTATGCAGATTGTATTATAGTGGAATACCTATAATTATAGTAATACTAAAATATACCGCCATTTATATGTTCGTGTGTGGGCGACAAAAAAATCACACTTCATACAAAACACAGATCAATCGGAGCAACCACGAAATATATAATAAAGTGCTATACTTTACAAGACAATCGAATGGAGGGTGGACAGTTTGCACAGAGCCACTGGTCTAGTTATCCAAAAGCGGGTAGGACAGAAGCGAGAACCCTTAGTCGTAACTTTAATGAGCAAAGGTAAGGTGATGTATTTACTTTTGTAAGGAAAACCGGAGCCTCATTTTTAGCACCTGCATGCACCCATGAATTACAAATGAAGAGCTCATTATACACCTCCTACAGTTATAATGTAGCGTTGTCCTGGAAATAAAACAAAGAACTCGCGCAATATCATTGCCCCGAATGTAGCCTTTGGTTCAAACATATTTATATTTTTTGTGTTGCTGCTTTGCCTGAGGAAGTCTCACCGAGTCTCAAGATCGTATGTTTTTAAGGAGGGTCCTGTCACGATGTTGCAAGAGTTGGGATTCGATATCGCTGCTGTCTTGTGTGTAATCACAATTTGAGTAACGTGCGGGTTACTTTCTTCCGATGGACAGATTTTAAGTGGATGGAGTGAGGTGAATTATTAAGTTCATAGTGTGGCTGTCTGTCTGCACCTTGTACAATGAAAAGTGAACTTTTTTTCCCACAGAAGCCAGTATGGGATTTATATAAATATATGGAAATATCCAGTATACTGATTTTGTTTTCAAATATTAGATTTTCATATTTTTCATGCCAAATTTTGGATGCTATTTCAATGTGTAGTGGGAGTTCTAGAGAGCCCTTTGAGGGAGTATTTGACTTCCTCCTTCCACGCCGGCCCCAAATTTATTTGGAAGAGGTGGGAGGACTTTCGATTTAAAGCTTTCGTGACTGCAGGGATTCATCTTCTTGGTTCTTTCGGTAAAGTCACGTAGAAGGGAAATAATAAATAATAAAAATAAAATATTTTATTACGTTTTATTTTTATTATTTCATTATTTCCCTTCTACGTGACTTTACCAAAAGAACCGAGAAGAGGTGGGAGGACCTTTACCCCACCGAACACAACGTGCCAGTCGGACCGCGGCGATGGGAGGATTTGAGCAGCTTGCACCATTTATTTGAACTGCCAAGTCCGGGAGTTCATATCAAACTGGTGACCTCCGGATTGCATCGGGGCAGCATAAATTATTATGATTGTAGTTGATAATAATGTCAGCATTTTTTACGATGTGCAAATAATGCTCCCGTTATGTTCACGGTGGTTGTGAATTAACACTTGGGAAATGTTCAATTTACATGTAATTGCTGGATGACGGCGAGTCGTTAAATCTTATTTTGCCTTTTCCGTTCCGCTGTCAAGAAAGGCATTAATGGCCCCTTTTGGTTTATTTTCTACAGTATGAATTTATTTAGTTGGTTTCTAAAATAGTTATTTTTCTAATCAAACCGACGGCTGCTTTAATCATTGTTTAACTTTCCATGGAGGATTGAAAGAAAAGCTGTTGTTGTTATATAAAAAAAAAGTTCCGCAAAAGGGTAATTCAAACACGCCGGGGTTTTTTTTTAAGAATGGTGCGTTTCTGGCGCTCATGTTCACCCCCTCGTTAAGAGAGTGGCGAATGCGAAATATGTTCGCCTCCACGTTTGTAATTTGAGCAATTTTCTGGCTCTCCGCGTTATGTTCTGTGTAAACAATAATGGCATGAAGGCCGTTTATCAATTAGTTACGAAATTAATCCATTCCAATTATCACCACGGCAAATACAAAAACACAACACGTACTAATGAATACACCAAAGTATGTAATTACCGATGTTTATTTGCATTTCTTTTGCTTATTTTCCATTTTGTCAGCTTATTAAGCAAGCCGGCTGAGGCATGCAATGGAGGACAACGAGAAAGTTTAGAATGCACATGAAGAGTATTCTTTTAAATTAGAATCTGTTTGATTACATCTTTTTTGACCATTTAAATCCGGCGTCTGCTATCGATATATTGTCATGAAAGGAAACATCCATTCGGAATCTCCTCGGAGCAGCGTTCATCTTCGTGCTACCGATCTTTCTGCGGAGTCGCAGAGACTACCTCCTCTAGAGCCCTTCAAGTGACTTCTGGTCCAACGATATCAGCAATGTCCCGGCACACGACGGCCAGCCCGATATTTAACATTCTCAGAACTGCAGTTCAGGCAACTTTAAGTGGAAACCCCAAAATGGTTTTGATGGATTTTCTTTTTTGTGCCGTACTCGGAGCTCTCGCTGAAACCATCAACTTTTAAAAACGTGAGAAGCTGATTTTAATCACAATCTTAACTGCCTGGATTCAAACCCATCGTCTCGGCAGTGCCAGCTCAGCACTTCCATACCTGAGCCACCCACCTACCAACATATCAGCTCAAATTGACATCTGAATAATAAATGTCCCAAGTTAAATCTGAGCTTGTAACTAATCGCTAAACCACCCTTCATGTCACATTTCTGTCATCTTGCTACGTCTCTATCCTGTCTGCATCTCTCTCATCTCATCTCGCGTTACTACATCGACATCTCCTTGGCCATACGTTGTCTGTCATATCACTTAAAATTATAATTGCGGGGGGGGGGGGGTAAATGTTTGTGCATCACAACTCTGAGTTTTACTTCTAAACTATTTTTTTCATTCACCAGGTAAGTCCCACTGATTAACACGTAGGCTTTTGCTCTATATAAGAACGGGAGACAGAGCAGAGCCTCACCATTCTGGCGAATTGCCCGATGATGCTGGATGCAATTACCAGCGAAACGTCGTACTCAAATTGTAAATGTTGTGGTTTCACGCTTCAACACACCGGTGGGCTAAAGCAGTGAACTAATTGTCCTTTGTCAACGTGACACTTTTTTACTGATTGGCCGTGTCGGGTGGTGGAGGGTTTCGACACATTTATAAATAGCGCGATCTAAACCCAAAAACGTTGATTATGAAGTCCCACTGAGCTATATTGTTTCAGAAGCGACCTGGCCACAAAAGACAGCTCAACGAAGTGGCTTGTCAAGTGGAAATGTATCGCAGACAAATACTTTAAATGCATGTTGATTCTAAATGTGGAGGGGAAAAATTGGATGGCCTGGAGAAAAATCCAAGTGGCAACGGTTGGGAGCGAACCCACGAGCTCCTGCATACCAGGCGAGGACTTTAACATTTCTCCCCCGTGGCGCCCATTGAGTTAACATAACAACTATTTTTGCAACCAATATTTACGATTCTTAATTGTTTTTTTTGTGTGTGAGGGGTACGTAATGATATGGCACAATATATTTTTGTAATTCTGACTTGTCCCATAGATGTGTAGGGGTGTCAGGGGAAGGATTCCCACCAATAGGAGGGTTAGTGGGAGGGATAATCGAGTAGATATAAGGGGAGAACGGGCGGGGAAGAGGGGGCCTTTGGTGGGAACAAGATTGGGACGGCTGGGGACAGGTATGGATGGGAGAAAAGGATTTAAAGACGAAACCCCTGCAATCTTGTGTCGGCTCTCCTTTACAGATGCTTGGGCACAGTTTTCAAGAGAAGTGCCACGATTATAATTGCTGCGAAAGTTCGCTACATTTTTGTGCATCGTAGAGGTGACAGTTTCATCTGTCCGGTTACATCGAGTGGTGGAGGGTCTCATGCCATACATTTGACCAGAACATTGTTACCTACCCCATGAATAAAAGATACACTCTGGAGAATTGTCAGCCTCGTAAACCTGAGCTCATTTCATGACCCTGTGGTAAATCAACTTGGTTTTTATTGTTCTAAGTTTTTCCGTCTCGATTTCACATTGGTCAATGTAAAAGTTCACGGTGCAGTGTTTATTGTATTTTATTGAATGTGGCATTTTATTGTGAAATATCAGGCTTTTTCAAGTATTTAATGGTTTTATGGTGTGTGTCGTGTGATTTATTGTCAAACATTGGCGCGCATTCCTAGTCTATGTATATTGTTTATTGGTAAACATTACTTCTATATATTGCCTATTGTATTGCTTATTGTGAAGACATTTCCATACGGTACCGTTATTTTTCTTTTTTTATATACATATATGAATTTTCAGCGTTTATTACACAGTTTCATTGGGCATAATCTTGAATGCAATACACTGTTTGTATTTTATATTGTCTTACTGCGAAATGTCGTGGGTGTTATATTTTTATTTCGCATGTATTGCATGGCGGTTTGTGTGGAAACATTTGTATTCCTATTTTCACTTTGGGGAAGTACATTTCATATGGGACTGGCCCGTGACCCTACATCGTTACGTGTGCAAAATACCCAGAAGGTCATCCATCCCGGGGGGTTTGGATACGTCTGCTGCAATGGGGGGGATGGTTCATTTTGGTATGAATAATAAAGGTATTGATTGACGTTACGTGGCCTCTGGACGCCATCCCGAGTTTAATGTTGTGGACAAGGAGCCGTGGACGAGGGACACAAATGGGGGTGGAGGGAGCAATGGGTCGGCTGAGCGATCGTATTCCCCAGTTGGCCATTATCTACGATGATGATGATGATCGTTGTCATCCTCATGGCAAATTCTCTGATGGATCATGGCTGCTTGCACGTCGTGCCGGTCGGTTACAATACTTCACTATGCTGGTCAATATCAGAACAGGAGTGTGTGTGTGTGTTTTTTCTTTCTACCCTAATCACCATTGAGGAATTGATGCTCATGCCCCTGCTTTCAATCGTGAGCCAGTGGTGGAAGTTCCACATTCCTATGGTGGGGCCGAGTTTATCCATAGGACCACTGCTGTTGACTTGCTCACAAAATGGAGCTTCATTTTATTGACCCCGATAAAGATGATTGTCTGAGTTAATCCGCCGCTCACCCTACCGCTGGTCAATAATTGGTCAATGTGTATACGGAGCCTTGCTGGACTTTAAAAGGAGCCGATAAACGATCCGCGTGTGGACACATCACATGTTTGCAAGCAAAGTGCAAAAGCCCTCAAATCAATCTGTGTGGAGTTTACCGCACAGCCAGCTAACGCCCAGATATAACGCGAGTAAGTATTTGGGCAATATTGGCAACAACAAAAAATGTACATGTGATGACACATCCCTGGGTGCCAATCGCCAATGTTATGATGTGAACAAAACTCTGAATCCATATAGTTTGTAATGTTCTCATTCTCAAGATGCAAGGCTGTTTGCTCTACGGGAAATGTAATTTTTTGTAATGTGAAAAATGTTCGGTCTATTTTGTTTTGTTTTTACGCGACCCATCAATGACACTCGAGAAAAGTTTTTCTTCCGGTGAATTTAGATTCGCATTGACTGAGCAAAAAAAGAAAATGAAATTGATCTATTCGATGCTCTCCTTTGTGTTCGTGCGTGTTGCAGATGAAGACCCGAGTTTGATCCACGCCAAGATCACTCTGCAGGACATCTTCAGCGAAGACTTCGTGGCACGTGATCCCCGTGCCGCGTGGCTGAGCGGTAGGACGCACGCGCATATGCACACACGCGCACACGCGCGCACACACACGTGCACACGTGCACACACGTGTTCTCTCTCGCTCTCTCTTTCTCTCGGACTCTCTCAAACCCACAACAGCTACCATCCAGCCGTTCGCGTGGGGCGCTGCAGGCGACATCACCAAAGTACCTGTGCCAGGCTAGGTGCACGTTGAGACGAGGGTGTTCTTCTCTTTGGTTTTCTGCTACGGTTACACGCATTATTTGGTCGTGCTGCTGTTGTGGCTGTGTTGGCAGTGGTGCACGAGCACAATAAACAAAAGACTCGACACAATAATCTAACATTGCTGCCTTAACAGGAATATATATATATCACAGACGACGCCTTGGGAAATTGCCCTTCATGGTACGTAAAGGGTGTGCTATTAAGAAGGGCCATTGCCTGAAACGTCGCCTATTATGTATATTTTTACTATTTAGGCTGATGTGTTATTAACGATTTGCGTTATTTTGACCGTGTTTGGAGTTGTATTATGCTCGATGTTAGAAAAGTGTGCATTTATAATATGTGTCTTACATCACTACTAGGCTTGACACGATAGCATTTTATACGTCAGTAAATGTTACCGCGTGATATGCCGTCAGTTTGCTTTCATGCTATTATCGTCTCATCAGTTTCCCGTAATGTGGTGTATTTCACATTTTTATAGTCTTGTTCCTGTGCTTTGATGCACTTTAAGTACGAATAGAGATGAAGAGCCATTCGACCACGGCACAGTCGACTTAAACCTAAGCGCTATAACTCTACAATATTTAATGCTCATAAAATACACGCTGTCGTAAAATGACCAGATCATATAACCAACGTGCCATCAGTTACTCCAGACAACATTTTACAAAGCACTAAGTTAATAGCAACCACTTTACACAACTGTAAGGATTATCGTGCACTTTCTTGTTGTTGTTTCACAATTATTTAGTCAAGGAAATGAAAGAGATGCGAGCTTGTTTACCCCCCTCGATTAACAAGCGATAGTAATCGCGACGTGACGGCATTTTCCCGAACGGACGGTGGCATTTTAGCGTGGATCTTCCATCATCACATCGTCATATCGTCATGTCATCACATCGTCACATCGTCCTGCCGTCACACCGCGGCGACCACAATCGCGACCATACACGGCAGCTCGCCAACGAGAAGAGCGAACCCGCACCACCCCGGAGTCGGCAGACTGCTCACTGGCAGAAGCTCGGCGTCCACGCCCCGGCTCCTTATGGGTCATTAGAGGAGGTGGATAATGGCAGATGCCCCCCCGCCTGCGTTCTCCACCGCGTCAATTTTCCGAGATTTATCCGCCCGATGCTCCGCAACCTTCCCCCGACTCTCATTGCGGGAAGGTAGCCTCCATCCCTCCGTTCCTCCCTCCCCAGCTGTCCGTCAACACACGGCAACGTCGTTCGCGAGCCTCCCCGCCCCCCACCCCTTGCTCCTCCACGTGAGACGCGCGTGCCCAGCAGACGCAAGCGCGCGGCAAATCTCAGAAGCAAAGACGGCAGCCGCCACAACGGAGGAACGCGCTCCCTGTGCTCGAGGTCGCGTTGGTGGCACCTCGCCGGGCGGGGGTGGTGCCGCTCGTCTTGAGCAATCGATGAGCGGCATCGCTTCCATCACCGGCCACTCCTTCCGCGCTGCGTGACACGTCCCGAGGTTGGATAGGGGCGGGGTGGGGGGCACCCCGCTGCTTCTGTAACCACTGAGCCCACGGCCACCGCGGGCGACAATAATTCTAGTTTTTATTTCTTTGTTCTGCTCCGCTGCAGGGAAGTGCAGACTTGGAAGTTACTGCGACGGAGACATAGTGATGACAGTGCTCCTGTTGCTGCTGTGTAGGGTTCAGCGGTCGTGATGTAACAGCGCTCCCCATGATGCGTTTCTCGGGTGTTTTTTTAGTTCTGCGCGATGTCCGACGTTTCGCTGCACGCGCTGATGGGGGGGGGGGGGCTTCTACAGGGAATTACATCTTCATCGGGAACGGTTTTGAGTGTCTGACGTTCTTCTTCGCGAACTGTCTTTAGTGTCTGAAGAACCTCGTGAACAGCACGTGGTAACGACTCGAAAACCACATCGGAGAGCCAGGGCAGTGACGCCGTTTGCTTGCGGAGGAAGAGAGAGAGGGAGAGAGAGGAAACGTTGGCTCTATAGATTGAGAGCTGAAGCCAAATAATCCACAATTACTCAAACCTGTCGATGTAACCGTCAACCCATCTGTATATCGCTAATCGCATTCCTCGCTGCCACGGCTGCCTCTTGCAGCTCGGCGTAGCTGATGCCTGGTGGGAACTCCTTCGCTTGGCAATGGAAGTCGCATGTTGAACTTTGTTTGCACCGTACGTCGCCAACCGTGCTAGTCGGAGGTGCAGGGGGAAGGACAACAAACGAAAGACAACAACAATCAGTTCTAAAGAAATTAGTTTTCCATCTCGATTTTAAAGTGGATTCCTAATATTGGAAGGAAGAGCGTTCCAGACGGCCGCAGAAGCGCATCTAAAAGCGACGCGCGATGCGGTGACCATATTTGTTCGATGGCCACGCAAAAAAGCCGCTGCTGCCAGAGTGACCGACGTTTCGCGTGCTGGTTTATGCTCCATGCCGAGATCTGCCAAAGTGTTGTTGTTCATGTGTGGCAAGCACTTTGTGTGTGTGCGATGAATTCGGCCTTGTAATGTATTCGTTCAGCACCCGGAAGTCGTGACACTGTGATGTGGATCCCACGGTGTGAGTGATGGCAGAAGAATATTGCCCTGAGAAATGTAATAGCTGGACAATCTGTGGTCTGCCTCTCTGGTTTGTTGGGCACGTGCCGCGCGAGATGATGCCAGCGATATCTGTGTGATGTGGTGAGGCTGTGCGCATCTTGAAAAGTAATTTTATTACCTCCTGAGAATGGCTTTGCCACCGCAAAATAGGTTGTTCTTTCCCGTAAAACAAAAATGCAAACGTATTACAGTACTATTATCCTCATGCTGAACATTAATACAAAAATATATATTATTTCTCAGTCTTTTAGTCATCCACCACCTCGGTGAAAGTCATGCCGCATCTTGTCGGGGGGGGCTGTTTGACCATACTTCACCACGCTGGTCAGTGTAGCGGAGGCTCAGCTCAGATATCAATCGCTCACCACCCATGATGATGATGATGACGACGTCGATGATGATGGTGTCAGTCGTGACCGACCAGGGGGAACTGAACTCGGGCTCCACAAGCTTTGTTGTCGTGGTGTGACACGCTCAACCACGGTGACCCCCCCCTACCCCCCACATCCTCACACTGCACTCACAGGGCTTGTAAATTCACAGAGATATATAAACTCCCACCAACTGCACGCGTGTTTTTTTTCCCCTTTTCTCTCTCCTCTGGGAGAAATATGAACCAAACCTGGCTCATTTGAGTCGAGCATTTATAGGGAAAATTTATAGGAAGACCCCGTAACAGTGTTGGGAGGCATAAAAACGAAGCCAACGACTTTGTTACATTAACGTGTCTGTAATCTGCATATGCAAATGAGCACTAATTAATGCCCATTAAACACGCCTTCCACTTTAATCGGCTTGATCGTAACTTTTGCGTTGCAAACGAGTGGGCCGTGCCTTATCCTGATACCAACATATCGAGCCCCCTGGCGTTAAAGGCCACGTGTCATTCGTATACGGTAATTAATGCTTTATTAGTCGCGGGTTTTAATTTGTTATTTGAGTTTTTTTTTCCTTCCACTACAGATTTTGCCAACATAGCCATCAGGAAAATCTGCGTCCAAGGTTTTTCTTGTTTTAACCAATAGCCGACCACTCAAAAGGAGCCCTCGTGTTTTGTTTTCAGTTGATATTTATTATTTGCATATGCTAATTAGGAGTTTGTAATGCCCGTTTAAGAGCCATCTCAGGAATAATTCACCAGCTGTAAGTTTTGATCCGAGCCAAGATCCCGAAAAAACAAATGAGTCCAAACTTGGGCCGCGATGGTGGAACGCATCGGCGGTTACCGTCGAAACCCATCTGCGTATGCTAATTAACGCTAATTAATGCCAATTAACCACAGACGTTAGGTGTAATCTCGGCAGCTGCCGCTGTGATTTTAGCGTCGGCGACACGACGCAAACATTGCCTTGAAATATACAAATTCCTCACCCACGATGCCAAAAAACAATGCAACACTCTTAGGCATGAAATGCAACGGCACAGTGGAGAAGTTACAGAAGTCATCTGAATACACCCAGTAAACGCAACGCAAACAATTGAAATTGTAGTTTAACACACGCCATCGGAGCCTCTCTCTCTCTCCATATACAAACTTGTTTTTCAACGAAGTCAGTCTCGCAAAACATCACGCGCACGTAGAATATCGTACCCTAATGCTGTGTGTGCAATGTACGGTATATAACATGCTGCACAGCAGAGGTCGCAACCGGGTACCCGATACCCGTACCCTACCCGATACCCGGCTACCCGTACCCGGCCGGGTACGGGTACCCGTTTGCGAACCTGGTGCGGCCGGGTACGGGTAGGCCGTGAGTCACTGGTGAGTAACTGTTTGTCACTCATTTCCCAACGTCTTGTCTCTTCTCACAATTCAAGTTCCTAGAATTAACCCACCAGCGCCTGCAACATGGTTTCATCCCAGAGGTCTCGGACCGCATCCGTGAACATAAAGCAGATTTGAAACATGGTAGGACAAACACCTCAGCCGTGGCAGATCACTGTTACAATTTAGTGGGCTCACATGATATTGACTTCTCCAAGACAGAGGTTCTCTGCAAGCCATCTGGCTACCATGAGAGATTCGTTCATGAGGCGATCCACATATACAAACACAGAGACAATTTCAACCGAGAAGATGGATTCTGGCTCAGCAATCATTGGAAGGACGTAATAAACCATTTCGGATCTTAACTGATTGTGTTCACGTTTACGGTGACTTTCAGACCGCGTTCCACTCACTGGCATTGCCTATATATCTTGTATTCTCCGCAGGGAATGGATTATTTGCTCCGATGCAAGTCTCCTACCACTACTCTCCCATTGACATATTTCGTTGCTACCTTTTAGTATCTTTCACGCGACGGTCAATGGTACAGTGTATAGCGGATTGTATAATAATAAATAGTATAAAAGTGTAATGTTTAATACAATGTACAAAGTAATATATATTATCGTAATTGTATAGTGAATATACAGCAGTGTGATATACATTAGGGTGGGTAGAATAATACATAGTCTAATATTACAATGTATAAGGTATAAGGTGGTGTATAGTAATACAGTATATAATTTAATGTTGGGTTTGTCTATGGCAGTATATAGTACGGTGTAGACTCGTGTGATGTAAGAGAACAAAGTTTAGCTGGAAGCATATTATATTTTTGCGACGTAGAATTGTAATGTATTACTTACTGTTAGTAGCTCAGCTTATTGGAAAGTATATTTAGTATACTGATGATACTATGTAGTTTATACTTTAGTTTTTACGTGGTGGTTTAATTACTGCAGCTACATACTATTAACATTCCTTCCCTTTATTAATGTTACCCCTATCCCCTCCCTTTGATGCTGCTAATCCTGCATAATGCACGGGCATAATGACTTTAAACCCCCCGCCAAACCTCCTACGCATTTCACAAGTAGTACTAATCGCATATCTGCATTTCCCATAAATATGCTAAATTCCTCTTGATATGCAAATTATTTTGTCAAGGCGCTCTTCCCCCCTCCAACCCAGCTTAAATAGTCGCTCCAAGCCTGGAGTGTGTCATTCAGACTGTCTTCTCGACAGACCTGTTCTTCACCTGAGGACGGCTGCTTGCGTTGTGAGAATTATTTTATTATGTTTTATTTTTATTATTTTATTACTTCCCTTCTACGTGACTTTACCGAAAGAACCAAGAAGACGCATTTGCATTGTGGGGCATTGCGTCACTTGGCCTGGTCCAATCGCCATCGTCCCACGTGTCCGACAACAGCCTCGTCACCTGCTGAGCTTCTTCGTCGAAGCGGGGGAAACAAACGAAACAAAACACGCACCACGATACGATGTTGGATTTATACAGCGCTTCAACGCAACCACACTTTGAGATTGTGGCGTCAAGTTGTAAAAATGGAGGTGAATGTATGTGTGTGTGTATGTATGTGTGTGTATGTGTGTGTGAATGTGTGTGTGTATGCAACACAAATACCGACATTATTCAAACATCGGCAGTAGACAATTCTGTCTGGGGGAAGATCGTTGCAGACCACGTGACCAGCAGAGGAGATTGAGCGACCTCCTACCAAGTGAAACGAGAGGGGAGAGGTAGGAGAGTGCGTGCAGGGGAGTGGAGTGAGATGAGAGGGGAGAGGTAGGAGACTGCGTGGAGGGGAGTAGAGTGACATGAGAGGGGAGAGGTAGGATAATGCGTGCAGGGGAGTGGAGTGAGATGAAAGGGGAGAGGTAGGAGACTGCGTGGAAGGGAGTGGAGTGAGATGATAGGTAGGAGAGTGTGTGGAGTGGGATGAGAGGGGGAGAGGTAGCAGAGTACGTGGAGGGGAGTGAGATGAGAGGGGAGAGGTAGCAGAGTGTGTGGAGGGGAGTAGAGTGAGATGAGAGGGGAGAGGTAGGAGACGGCTTGGAGGGGAGTAGTGAGATGAGAGGGGAGAGGTAGGAGACTGCTTGGAGGGGAGTGGAGTGAGATGAGAAGGGAGAGGTAGGAGAGTGCGTGGAGGGGAGTGGAGTGAGATGAGAGGGGAGAGGTAAGAGAGTGCGTGGAGAGGAGTGGAGTGAGATGAGAGGGGAGGGGTAGGAGAGTGCGTGGAGGGGAGTGGAGTGAGATGAGAGGGGAGAGGCAGGAGAGTACGTGGAGGGGAGTGGAGTGAGATGAGAAGGGAGAGGTAGGAGAGTGCGTGGAGGGGAGTGGAGTGAGATGAGAGGGGAGAGGTAGGAGAGTGCGTGGAGGGGAGTGGAGTGAGATGAGAGGGGAGAGGTAAGAGAGTGCGTGGAGGGGAGTGGAGTGAGATGAGAGGGGAGAGGTAGGAGAGTGCGTGGAGGGGAGTGGAGTGAGATGAGAGGGGAGGGGTAGGAGAGTGCGTGGAGGGGAGTGGAGTGAGATGAGAAGGGAGAGGTAGGAGAGTGCGTGGAGGGGAGTGGAGTGAGATGAGAGGGGAGAGGTAGGAGAGTGCGTGGAGGGGAGTGGAGTGAGATGAGAGGGGAGGGGTAGGAGAGTGCGTGGAGGGGAGTGGAGTGAGATGAGAGGGGAGAGGCAGGAGAGTAAGCGGAGGGGAGTGGAGTGAGATGAGAAGGGAGAGGTAGGAGAGTGCGTGGAGGAGAGTAGAGTGAGATGAAAGGGGAGAGGTAGGATACTGCGTGGAGGGGAGTAGAGTGAGATGAGAGGGGAGAGGTAGGAGACGGCGTGGAGAGGAGTAGAGTGAGATGAGAGGGGAGAGGTAGGAGACTGCGTGGAGGGGAGTAGAGTGAGATGAGAGGAGAGAGGTAGGAGACGGCTTGGAGGGGAGTGGAGTGAGATGAAAGGGGAGAGGTAGGAGACTGCGTGGAGGAGAGTGGAGTGAGATGAGAGGTGAGGGGTAGGAGAGTGCGTGGAGGGGAATGGAGTGAGATGAAAGGGGAGAGGTAGCAGAGTACGTGAAGGGGAGTGGAGTGAGATGAGAGGGGAGAAGTAGCAGGAGAGTGTGTGGAGGGGAGTGGAGTGAGATGAGAGGGGAGAGGCAGGAGACTGCTTGGAGGGGAGTAGAGTGAGATGAGAGGGGAGAGGCAGGAGACTGCTTGGAGGGGAGTGGAGTGAGATGAGAGGGGAGGGGTAGGAGAGTGCGTGGAGGGGAGTGGAGTGAGATGAGAGGGGAGAGGTAAGAGAGTGCGTGGAGGGGAGTGTAGTGAGATGAGAGGGGAGAGGTAGGAGAGTGCGTGGAGGGGAGTAGAGTGAGATGAGAGGGGAGAGGTAGGAGACTGCTTGGAGGGGAGTGGATTGAGATGAGAAGGGAGAGGTAGGAGAGTGCGTGGAGGGGAGTGGAGTGAGATGATAGGGGAGAGGCAGGAGAGTGCGTGGAGGGGAGTGGAGTGAGATGAGAAGGGAGAGGTAGAAGAGTGTGTGGAGGGGAGTAGAGTGAGATGAGAGGGGAGAGGTAGGAGACTGCGTGGAGGAGAGTGGAGTGAGATGAGAGGTGAGGGGTAGGAGAGTGCGTGGAGGGGAGTGGAGTGAGATGAGAGGGGAGAGGCAGGAGAGTGCGTGGAGGGGAGTGGAGTGAGATGAGAAGGGAGAGGTAGGAGAGTGTGTGGAGGGGAGTAGAGTGAAATGAGAGGGGAGAGGCAGGAGACTGCGTGGAGGGGAGTAGAGTGAGATGAGAAGGGAGAGGTAGGAGAGTGCGTGGAGGGGAGTGGAGTGAGATGAGAGGGAGAGGTAGGAGAGTGCGTGGAGGGGAGTGGAGTAAGATGAGAGGGGAGAGGTAAGAGAGTGCGTGGAGGGGAGTGGAGTGAGATGAGAGGGGAGAGGTAGGAGAGTGCTTGGAGGGGAGTGGAGTGAGATGAGAGGGGAGGGGTAGGAGAGTGCGTGGAGGGGAGTGGAGTGAGATGAGAGGGGAGAGGTGGGAGACTGCGTGGAGGGGAGTAGAGTGAGATGAGAGGGGAGAGGTAGGAGACTGCGTGGAGAGGAGTAGAGTGAGATGAGAGGGGAGAGGTAGGAGAGTGCGTGGAGGGGAGTGGAGTGAGATGAAAGGGGAGAGGTAGCAGAGTACGTGAAGGGGAATGGAGTGAGATGAGAGGGGAGAGGTAGCAGAGTGTGTGGAGGGGAGTGGAGTGAGATGAGAGGGGAGAGGCAGAAGACTGCTTGGAGGGGAGTAGAGTGAATGAGAGGGGAGAGGCAGGAGACTGCTTGGAGGGGAGTGGAGTGAGATGAGAGGGGAGGGGTAGGAGAGTGCGTGGAGGGGAGTGGAGTGAGATGAGAGGGGAGAGGTAAGAGAGTGCGTGGAGGGGAGTGTAGTGAGATGAGAGGGGAGAGGTAGGAGAGTGCGTGGAGGGGAGTAGAGTGAGATGAGAGGGGAGAGGTAGGAGACTGCTTGGAGGGGAGTGGATTGAGATGAGAAGGGAGAGGTAGGAGAGTGCGTGGAGGGGAGTGGAGTGAGATGAGAAGGGAGAGGTAGGAGAGTGTGTGGAGGGGAGTAGAGTGAGATGAGAGGGGAGAGGTAGGAGACTGCGTGGAGGAGAGTGGAGTGAGATGAGAGGTGAGGGGTAGGAGAGTGCGTGGAGGGGAGTGGAGTGAGATGAGAGGGGAGAGGCAGGAGAGTGCGTGGAGGGGAGTGGAGTGAGATGAGAAGGGAGAGGTAGGAGAGTGTGTGGAGGGGAGTAGAGTGAGATGAGAGGGGAGAGGCAGGAGACTGCGTGGAGGGGAGTAGAGTGAGATGAGAGGGGAGAGGTAGGAGAGTGCGTGGAGGGGAGTAGAGTGAGATGAGAGGGGAGAGGTAGGAGACGGCTTGGAGGGGAGTGGAGTGAGATGAGAGGGGAGAGGTAGCAGAGTGTGTGGAGGGGAGTAGAGTGAGATGAGAGGGGAGAGGTAGCAGAGTGTGTGGAGGGAAGTGGAGTGAGTTGAGAGGGGAGAGGTAGGATACGACTTGGAGGGGAGTGGAGTGAGATGAGAGGGTAGAGGTAGCAGAGTGTGTGGAGGGAAGTGGAGTGAGATGAGAGGGGAGAGGCAGGAGACGACTTGGAGGGGAGTGGAGTGAGATGAGAGGGGAGAGGTAGCAGAGTGTGTGGAGGGAAGTGGAGTGAGATGAGAGGGGAGAGGCAGGAGACGACTTGGAGGGGAGTGGAGTGAGATGAGAGGGGAGAGGTAGCAGAGTGTGTGGAGGGAAGTGGAGTGAGATGAGAGGGGAGAGGCAGGAGACTGCTTGGAGGGGAGTATAGTGAGATGAGAGGGGAGAGGCAGGAGACGATTTGGAGGGGAGTGGAGTGAGATGAGAGGGGAGAGGTAGCAGACTGTGTGAAGGGGAGTAGAGTGAGATGAGAGGGGAGAGGCAGGAGACGGCTTGGAGGGGAGTGGTGATACGGGCGAGGTAGGAACGGGTGAGTCCATGGAGGATCTTGAAGACGTTAATTGTGATCTTGAAGGAGATGCTAAGTTGGATTGATCAGTTGGAGGGAGCGTGGCGAGATCTTTGTCGCGTGCCACTTTACATCAATTAACTTTCTTGGAATTGAGAATAGACAATTCCTTGTCCGTCTTCAAACAAAGCCAAAAATTATTATTTTTTGTCATTTTTGGCCATTCTGATCAAACATACACACTTCTGACTTGTCTAATTTGCAAATGGAATGTGTGTGTTTTTGTTGGGAGTACACTTCCTTTATTATGCCTACTATTTAACTTCATCTTTAAAAAACAAAAATTAGTCCTGTCGTGTTTCATTTTGACAATTCCCCTCCGGTGGATTTCATCTTTAATTAATTTTTATCAAACCGTTGCTTCAAAGCGCACGTACGCATCTGCAACTTTGTTTCAAACGGTTTTTTTTTGCAATGTGACCTGCACTTTTATTTTTTTCTTGACATATAAATCAAAGAAGACGATGACGACGACGATGATGCAAAGCGGAATGATGGATGGTTTGTAAGCATGGTCCCGCACGAGGTCAGACGTCGTCGGCACAGGAATAATTGCCGTCTGACAGAAGTTGGGGAGACAGTGCTGCGAAGCGCTGTGACATCGGTCGCATTAGCTGTGGTATTTCTCTATCTCGCTCGGTATGAATGGCAGATGTTAATCGCCTCGTTCGGTTTCGAATGCCCACGCGTTTTTGAGGCAGCGGTGCGGACAAGCGTTTGGGCTAACCCGATTGTTGTTATTATTGTTGTTTTGGATTTACCCTGGTCGCGACAAATCGCTCAAAAGCTAAGCAGGTAAAAAAACCCAAGCCTGGTCAGTGCCTGGTCGGATGATCGCGATGTCTTTGCCGTCGTGTGGCGCTCAAGGTGGTCGCGCTGCGAGGGCGCCGCAAGATGGCAGTGTTTTGTTGGATGCAGCCCTTCTCGTGTCGTGTCGTGGGGTTTCCTCCGCGGTCTCCCTCGGCGAAGCCCGACACTCGTTCGTGGAGTCGGCCAAAACGCCCCAAACTCGCGTGGACCGCCCCTTGTGAACGGGAGTCGAGAGAGGCTCCGTTGTGGGGGTGTGGGGGGGGGGGGCTTTCCTGGATGAAGATCGTGGTGGTCAATATTCAGATTATTGTCGTACACGCAGTAGGCTTTCGCGACCAATATCATCCATAACAGATCGCGTAAATATATAAATGTTGTCGTGAAACCCGCCACCACCCGACACAGCCAACTAGTAAGGGTCGTCACGTAAACAGAACATGCCACCACATCTACGCCTCTATAATAAGGAACGAAACAGTAAGACTTCTCCACAAATGAAGCTAGTTGTAATTACTGGCGAAACGTCGTACTCAGATTGCAAATGTTGTGGCTTGGCTCTTCAACACACCGTGTGCTGTACTAGTGACGAATTGGCACGTTCTGTTTAGGTGACAACCCTTACTAGTTGGCTGTGGCGGGTGGTGGCGGGTTTAACGACACATTTACGCGATCTAACCCAAAACAACCTCTATTATGGATTTATATTACTATTCGTATTATTCTCCTACATGGTAGAAGTGGTGGTACATTCGCGAGCGCGTTGCGCTATGAACTTGTCGACCGGACTTCAATTCTCTGCCGCGATTGACCTCGGTGCAGAGGGATGTCTTAATCCTGCCCTGGGCTCCGATCACAATGATGTAATGAAACCAAGCGACCCCTACCCAGCAGTGGATTGAGAATGGCCTGTACGGTTTTTGTTGTTGTTGTTGTTGCATTATTGCACGTAGCATCGCAGCAGTCTATTTATCGTTGCCATCATTTGCTCCTCCGCATTTGTATCAATCAAAACGTTCTTTTGCCGATTGTACAATTAGCCAGTTCGTTAGGCAATTAAATAATTGGCCGGCTTATGCAATTAGCAGAATTGATGAATTACAATGTTAACCGCCGTGGACAGATGTCCTCTGACATAAGCGATGGTGCTTGGTGGTGGGTGTTTTGGGCGCAATTGTCTCCCCCACCCCCATCAATGACCTTGTCACTGGCGTGTCTGTGTCGGAGACGCAGGGATGACAGCCAAGACGGTTCGCGTGCGTGTGTGATCACGTGTGCGTGTGATCACGTGTTCGTGTGCGTGTGCTCACGTGCTTGAGTGGCAGCGCTACGCTGCGCTACGAACTCGGTGACCCGCGTTCGATCCCCGCTCACGGCCAACGATCACTGACGATTATGTGAATCGCTCTTGGGCCTGCCCTAGGTCGACTCGGCCTCAAATGCATGTACCTGATGCGGTGTGTAAACATCGCCACTCGGGAGAGAAAGGCGGCCGGGCGTGGTGTTGGCCACCCACCCCCTCGTGTGCCACTCCGGCCTTCATAGGTGCTACTCGCTAACAGCACTTGCCCCAATAGTCTATACGGAGGGGTCTTTGTCTTTGCATGGGACACCTGCCTGCCTGCTGTGCAACGAGGTGGGTAGTACAGCAAGTAGTTTCGTTGACGGCAATGATTCGATGCAACAACGCTATACGGCAGCAACCCTTTTGCACTCACATTTTGAACCGAAAGGCGATGTTCAAGCAATCCCTGGCAATCCCCAAGAGATTCATGTTCTTGATATTTAATCTTTTTTTTACATTGTGGTGAATGGTAGCGTCTCTATTGGCAGCAGGGGCGATGTGGACCCCCTAAATACGCTTCTACATGCACATCAAACGCGTCGAATATTACAGACGTTTTTATGCGTGCGTTTTGTTGCTTAGGAAATGGTTTTACTCGATAAATTGATGTGTAAAATTGTTACTCGCTTAACCTAGCATTCGCCGGCGCAGTGCAAATGTGCCACGTTGCATCTTATAAGGCTGTAGTTATTGACGTTTGAATAATGAACAGCGCTATATTTTGGTTTGGATAATAGTTACGTCGGTCTGAATATAATTTCAGAAATTGGTCTGTTAGTCCATTGTCTAGAGGCCCCCATCGGAGAGCAGTTGATCATCCTATTGTCTAGAGATCCCATCAGAGATCCATAGTCAACATGCAGGTTTTGCTCATCAATATCAATGACTTATGATTGATTTTTTTTGGGTTGGGCCACGTAATTATCTGGCCAAAGATGTGTCTTGACAGTCTCCGCCAGCCCTACACAGCCAAACAAAACAGTCGTCACGTGGAGTAGGAAGCATCTGATTTGCGTCGACTGTTATTGTCTGAAGCTCGTCGGAACGTTGGAGATAAATTATCAAACACATTTTTTACAACGGGCAAAGCAAAAACAAATCCTCATTAAATCAGAGATCCACATGCCTGTATCATGTCTAAAGAGGTGCTATCAATTGTAGCATCTCAATGATTACATGTTTAAACAAAAGTCTCTTCCCGCTGGTTTATTTCATTTTGTAAGTTTCAGGGGGGTCACGTGTTATTTTCACGTTAGGTGGGCATTACTTTGCAGCGGCCAAATTTATCTCCATTGACGGTGATAAATGTGCCATTTTATTCGTGGAGATGAATTGCTGGAGATCAACTGATGATGGATTAATGAATGTAAATTCGTGACGATGAGTTGATGATTATGTTGCTGCTTGTGGTGACGATGATGCAGCATTTTCACCGACCTGGGTCTCTGCAATATATAAGGGTTGATAGGAGTATGATGAGGCTGCCAGGATGATTGTGTCAGCAGTTTATGCTGCAGACGGAGGCTGATACAAGTTAAATTACTGTCCACATTGCTAGTGATGGAGCGGTGATACATTGGTTTGCGCTGTGCCACGAACCCGGAGTTTCCTGAGTTCAATTCCTGACCGCGGCTAACATCAGTAGAAAGTGATATCAAAAGTGGTCCTGCTCTACTCCTTCGCTTCACCAAAGCCTCACCGATCGCTGATGGTACAATCAAAATATCTCCACGTGACCTACGTGGCACGGGGAGGCCTTCATCCATTGGTGGATTGAGAATGGTTGTGATTATTCATTTACGTTGTCATCACCACCAGTACAATATACAGAAACAAAATACATTCTGCATTCGGAATCCATCCATTCTCCCAAGGTTTTGTATGAAACCCCCCAAAAAAGCAATATTTACTGCACAGTGGGCACACGCACGCACGGCTCTCAGCCTCCTGATGAGATCTCAGGGTTAAACAATCGTGTTTGGTTATGGAAAATCGAGCTGAGCCCCGAGACGGCACAACGAGCCATCTCTGCCAAACTGGAGTCATTACTCACCGCGCGGAGTGCTTGCCGCTATACCATCACCGCCACGGGAAGCTCAACTCCAGCCAACGCTGAACAATTACAACTACCGCTACCACTATTCAACCCCCCCCCCCCCACAAATCCCACTGTTGCAACAACAACAACAACAACGCCTCCGCAGAAGTGTCGGCTCCCGCACAGCGAGTCTCGGGGAAGCGTCGCGGGCCGTCTCCACGTGGCCTAGAACATGACCCCCTACGTCTCGCTGTGAATCACGGACGATGCTTCGCTCACGGCGCTCCCACCCCCACCCCCCGGCCCCCGCCTCTTGGCAGGAGCCGTGGCAAAGCCGATGGTTTAAAGCACCCGCGACTGCGACACGCTCGACAATTGCTCGACGTTGTTGCGACGATATGCACGAAGGGAATGAACATCAACAGCCAAAATAGCAACAACGAAAGCACCATCGCTGCCACCCATGCAAAGCGGCGCCGCTCTTGTGAGTAGCCACCCAGAGTGTGAACCTCAGCCGTAACTCCTTGGCGGTGTCATTCGAAGAGGAGGAACCGCATCACAACCAGCACCAGGGGTACCGTCTACCGCAGCCACCACGACAAGCCACACGAGTGCCAGCGGCAACGCGGCCGTCGTCATGACCACCGTCGTTGGGATGATGGATGCGCTGATGATGATGATGTTGCTGGTAATAGCTGCTGCTGCTGGTAGCAGCTATAGCTGATGTGGTAGTGATGCTGTTGCCGCTGAAGATATTGCTGGCTGGCTACAGCTGCTGCGGTAGCGATGCTGTTGCCGCTAAAGATATTGCTGGCCCTACCAGCTATTACTTCAGGCGGTGCTGATGTTGGTGGTGGTGATGTTGCTGCTGCTGCTGCTGCTGTTGGTTTTACTTCACCCCGCCAGATTCGAACTTCCGCTGCGAGACTCCGCGAGCACGCCAGCCAACAAGCCCGCGTCACCACCGGCACGAAGTTTCCGCCGAAAGCCTCTCAAACCGATTCGATATCCGCCTCCAAGGCGTTCCACTCGTGACCCACTCGCTGGGCGGTGCTGCGTTTATCTCGTGCCGCACAGAGACAGCTGCCACGTGGGGGTCCCTGCCACAGGGTACCTGGAGCTGCATACACTGCATGGATGCTCAATATGAATGTGTTGTTTTCCATATATCTGGTGTTCACCGACGCGCTCTGGCTCAATGGAACTCCACCCCTGTGCCGATCGTCTCTATTAAGTGACGACGACTACGGAAAAACAAGGTCCTCTCACCTGAAGACGGTCGCTTGATGTTGCGATCGAAACGTCGTGATCTATTGCTTTTTATACCTACGTGGCTTTACGGAAAGAACAAAAGAGTATGTTTCACGGAGCTTGTGCGCCGCTCAAACGCTCTGAGACGCGGCATCCCGGCGTCTCTCTCCGTCCGCGCGGCACCAAGTGAAAGCGTGCGTCTTGTCAGTCACCCCGTGGCATTCTGGGTCTGTCCCGTGAAACCTTCATGCCAGCGGGCATTGCCACAACCTCACGTGGCCTCAAAGTGCACCTAGCGTGGCCACCCAGAGTGTGAACCTCGGCCGTAACACGTTGGCGGTGTCATTCGAAGAGGAGGAACCGCATCACAACCAGCACCAGGGGTACCGTCTACCGCAGCCACTACGACCAGCCGTGGGTGACGTCACGGCCACTTGATGATGAACGGCGGCTGCTGTTGTTGTTGATGTTGTTGGGTGGTTGGGAGAAACGGATACAACGGTGCCGGGACTTGGTGGTGGTGGGGGGGGGGGGCCTTGGCGGGCCGAGCCATCGCGGCTAACCGCGTGATGGATGGCGCGGCACGCGGCTCCGTTAGAACGCGGACGGGGCCCCACGCTTCACGCGGTCGCGGCTCGTCGGGGGAAATTTCACAGGCGAAGGGGGGGGGGTTGTTTCGTGGGTGGGGGGGCTGCCTCTCGCCTGGAGGAGAAAAGCGAAAAAAAGTGGGTTTTTTTCGCTTTTGCCCGCCGGGTTTTTTTTTGTATACGTTCCCAATTTTGTCCCAATCGCGCTGTCGCCGTCTGAGCGCAGATTGAAGTGTTTATTTTGTGGTGGCAGCAGCAGCGGTGGGTGGCGGTGGCTGTGAGTGTCTGTGCCGCGAGGGATGTTCGTAATCCAGCAGCTCGGAGGTGTGGGGGTTGGTGGACCGTGCAAAGATGGGAGTCTGTGCGAAATAACCTTTTTTGTGTGCAGGCGGGGGAGGTGACAGAGCCACACTTTGGGTGTCGGTACCTGATCCGACTTGCGAAATGATGAATTAGATTCGAGACGGGGACTGTGACGGTCGCAGGCTCCGGTGCGAAGCTTGGTGCCTAGCGATCGCTTGCGCCGCCGCACACGCGCCGGTTCAGTCGTCGGCATTACCTACATCTATGTCATATTGTTGAAGGGAGCGGGGGTGGGTGGGTGGGTGGGGGGAAACTCATGACTCAACAATGCCGTGAGTTTTATCTCTAACTTCGTGGGTGTCTCTGAGCCGGATCCTGAAATTATGCGGGGCCGTCTGGACGCCTGCCGCAATCAGAGCAGCTGAGCGGTGTGCATGCGAATTCTGATCTATTCTATCATTGACTTAAAGCTTTCGTGACTGCAGGAATTCATAGTTTTGGGGTCTTTCGGTAAAGTCACATAGATGGATCTTAATTTTGGAGCTTTCGTGACTGCAGGATTTATTCTTTGGTTTTTTCGGTAAAGTCACGTATAAAGATAAAATAATAAATTAAATAATAGCATACGACGTTTCGATTGCAACACAAGCAATCATCATCAGGTATAATGAAATAGCGACATAGTATCTAACCAGAAAACTATAGACAGACATATAAGCAGACAGATATCACCAAGATACATAGAGAGAGCAACCCAGGTACAGAGAGGGGTGATCGTCTCTGTGGGGTGGCCTTAAATAGACAGAGGGGGGGCGGAGGCAGAGAGAGGGAGGGGGTAGGGAAAAAAATTACATGTCAATGAGTACGAAGGGAGGGGAGTAAGGTAAGCAGGCTTAGAAGAACACACTAAATTAAATAACCTAGCAAAGTATCGAAATGTTATGTAAAACGACACAGAGAGTCGGTCAACACACAATTAACGCATAGCCTGGTCGATTACGTATTTCAAAGATTGCTAAGTTAGAATTTAAGTGTGAAAATTCCAAAGAAAGACAAAACATAAAAACATATGTCTGTCTATAGTTTTCTGGTTAGATTCTATGTCGCTATTTCATTATACCTGATGATGATTGCTTGTGTTGCAATCAAAACGTCGTATGCTATTATTTAATTTATTATTTTATCTTTATACGTGACTTTACCGAAAAAAACTAAGAATAATCACATAGATGGGTTCAAATAAATTTTTATTTATATTTTTTTACATTTTCATTTTTATTATTTTTTGTTATTTTCGTTGAACCTATCAACGTGCCTTTACCGAAAGCCCCAAACAATATTCTATCATTGTGCCCCTCAAGACTTTTGAAAGAGTCTTGATATTCCTTTTCATCATTTCTTCCGTTTAATCTCAGATGCCAGGTACCTCACTCCACGAAGCACCCTTAATGAGCTCACTAAGTGAAATCGAAGACAAACTTACTCGATCCTGTTTACGCACGAGATGTAATCTAATCAAATGTATTATCTGAAGGAACATTTTACCTTCTGTTCTCAAGTACTGTTTTTCAATTGCTAACATTTTACTCGTTGTGTTAAATTGGGTCTCAAGGTGTTTATAATAATAGCAGCTTGGTTGAGCACTGCAAGTGCTCCCAGATAGTATGCGGACCATTGAAATGTTTACTTATTGCATATATATCTATTAACTGTAATTCTTTAAATTTCTATTTGAAGCTTTCGTGACTGCAGGGATTCATCTTCTTGGTTTTTTCGGAAAAGTCACGTAGAAGGGAAATAATAAAATAATAAAAATAAAACATAATAAAATAATTCTCACGACGTTTCGGCAACAACGCAAGCAGCCGTCCTCAGGTGAAGAACAGGTCTGTCGGAAAGACAGCGTCTGAAGATATAATTCTTTAAATAGGTTTGTGTGATCTTCTTGGTTCTTTCGGTAAAGTCACGTAGAAGGGAAGTAATAAAATAATAAAAATAAAACATAATAAAATAAAATAATTCTCACGACGTTTCGGCTACAACGCAAGCGGCCGTCTTCAGGTGAAGAATGAGACACTACCAAGCTAGGAGCTTATATATAGCTTGGTAGTGTCTCATTCTTCACCTGAAGACGGCTGCTTGCGTTGTAGCCGAAACGTCGTGAGAATTATTTTATTTTATTATGTTTTATTTTTATTATTTTATTACTTCCCTTCTACGTGACTTTACCGAAAGAACCAAGAAGATGAATCCCTGCAGTCACGAAAGGTTTGTGTGAGTTTAAAGTTTCGTCAGAAACGCTTCGGCTGCCCCTCTCCAGTTCAGGGTTGCGATTTCCGCACCAATTTCCGCAAACATGCTGTTTTCGACCGCATTTTGCGGTAGTTTCTGTGACCCTCTTCCGCACAAATTTCCGCAATTTGCGGTGATTCCTGTGAAGACTTCCGCAAATCGTGACTTCGATTCCCGCCTTTCTCGGTGCCGTACTCGCGCGGTTGGCGCACATATCTTGCGTATGCCCATTTGGCTCTGCTGACTTCTGGAAAAAACGATATGTATATATGAACTATGGATTCCTGCATTCAGACAGCGTTGTTGGTGCGCACGAACTGTGAAAAAATCAATGAGAGCCGCGAGCTCTTGTGCGTCGAAGTACTTGTCGATGCCGTCGATGAAGCACACTTGCCACAAGTACACGACGCCACCGTTGACATGTTTGTCGCCGATAGGAATCCCTACGGTTGCATCTTTCCGGATCGACGCAACCCCCGGCGCTGTGCTCAGGCCCTTTTGCCCAGCCCCATGATGTCTCCTAGCGTCTGCCATTCGGAGCCCTCGCAGTACTCGTAGCGACAAAGGAAAAACAAAAAACTGTAGCATTTTCTTTATTCATATTCTGTCGATATGCAAAACTATTCATCGTCGCTCAGATTGCAGCGCGTTGGGAAATCCAGTGGTAATTTTGGCCAAGCGCTCAGATACCCACGCTGTTTTCGATACGCTCAGATACACACGCGTTTCCGCTCAGGTAATATCCTCGTCCAGCGTACGCTCATTTGCCTCTATCGTAGCTACTTTATACCTCCTGCGAATATATACACTTTACTGCTAACGATTAAAACTTTGGCGCACAGGTCGGTCGGCTGTGAGAGGGCTTTCTCTCTGCAAAACAACATCAAGCCCGAGGAGTGGTTGCTCCTCTCGTGCAAGCAGTTGAACGCGCTTATAGTTTGCGCCCGCGACAAGCCAAAACTCAGCATCTTTCACGTCGAAGACGACATGAAGCGCTGGAAGAATGCGAAGAAGTGAAAGTACATGTGCTCGTAATCACGGCTCCGCATTTGAATAAAGTATGTTGTTCTTGTGCGGAAATGCGGAAATCATATATTCATTCCAATCAGTAACTCAAAGCCCTACGTGATGCTGGGCCTTGCATGTATCCTTTCCAATAGAACGCATTAACGTGTTGTTAAAAGCGCGCGGTCATAGGAGTAGTCTTTCCACCGTTTGCGGTTGACTTTAGCAAAAATGCGTGAAAATTTGAACCCTCCTTCCGCATTTTCCATGCGGAAATCGCAACCCTGCTCCAGTTGCCTGGGTGAAGAGTGGACTCAGTATTGATCAATCCTGGCCCAGCTGGCTGGACAAACACAATAAACCAACAGACTGGGGAAGCAGGAAGCCTTAGCTGCTGCAGTGGCGCTCGCTTGTCATTCAAATTTTGTCTCAGCGAGGGTTGGGGGATTACGCAGCGCTTTGAAACTTATTACCCGCCTCTACTGGACGTCTGTGAAAAACATAACTTCATAGCTCATCGGATTCCTTCCAGGATAAATAAATATTCCTATTCTGATTCTGATACCCGCTTGTCGGCAAAAATGGCAGTAAATGAAATTGGTTCGCTAAACCCGTCCCTGCGAACATTTTGAGTGGTATCTTCTCGTATGTAAAGTTTATTTTTTCTCCCAGGTACTCCGGTGTATACTCTTTGTTTTTTTTGGTAAAGTCACGTAGGTAAAAAATAAAAAAATAAAATAAACGAAAACATCTCAATTAAACTGTAACGGTTCCACCTGAAGACAGAAGCTTGTGTTGCCTCCGAAACGTCGTGATTTAATTTAATTTATTTTATTTTTTACCTACGTGACTTTGCCGAAACAACCAAAGAGTATGAATTCTTGCAGTCACGAAAGCTTCAAATCTAGAATTACTCCGGTTTAATTACACAAGCTAAGCGCCGATCAACGGACATGACCCAAACGTACAAATGCAGGACCCTCTAGGGAAAAAAAAGAGTTACACGACTCGGTGTGTGTGGCTTCCGTTAAAAAGTGAAAAATGCTTGCAGATAATAACAAAGCCATTCCCCAAAAATCTGGAGAGAAATTTCCGCGGGCGATCGTAGATAAGAGGAGAAACAGGGGTTGTGGGTGATACGGAGTCCTTCTGTGGCACTACTTTCATCCCTTGTGGAGAATGAGTCAGTTCACCAAACGGTAACGTCTTCTCCCGAGGTGTAAGCAGCCAAATCTCGTGACCACCCAGAATTCCCACTTCACTCTCTCTGCAATTACCGCGTTCAGAATTGACGCTCGCGTTTAGAGGGTTGCCACCTTTTTCCGCCGGACAAGCCCCCTCCAAAACGTTTCTCAGTCGATCTATCGGTCTATTGCAGTGCACTTTGCAGTACACTGCAAAGTAGACAAAATATCATGATGTACTGCCAGCCAAACAACGAGTGGCAGTTCCCCCGGTCTGTCCGGGTCAAACCCTGACAGGTGGAAACCCCGCATGCCTGTGATCCTCGCTGATGGTAATATTTGCGTCACTCACTCTTTGCTTCTCTGCGGGTGATTTACCAATTACGGCAATGGGAGCGGTGTTGCAGAAATGCCGCGGACCTCTAGGCAAGTGGTTAAACTCTCCTTGAGTCCGTAATAGGAAGCTTTTATTCACTAAGAATGGGCTGCACTCTGCAATCATGGACCGGGGCCCTTTCTGAAGAGTGGCTGTCCACTGCAATCAGGGACTCTGCCCCTTCCGTGACATTCATACAAAGGTTTGTTAGCGACACAATGGCAGATTTCGGGATACTGCCAGAGCAGACCGAGGGGATGTTGGCTGTGCCAACGTTGGAAGTGATGGTGAGGCGTGGTGGTAACAACAACGGAATTTGCCGTCATGCCCCCTTGACCTTGTGTTCCTTCGGAAATAAGTGGCCATATTTGGGTCAGATCACATGCAGTGTGCCCGAACTTTTCTCGGAAGCTAAGCAAAGGATGATCTGGAACGTGGCCTGGATTAACCACGCTTAAAGCGGGCACTTTAGACGAATGCAGGGCTTAAATGTCGTCAGAGAGTAGTGCAGCAAAATCCATTGTTGTACCGTACTATGTTTAGATGTCTATGCTCCCCCGTTCACGAATACATAAGTGAAGTATGCCACCGCACCGCACAACAGCGTCCATCTGCTAGATCCTGCAATTTGCTCTGAAATAGGTGCACGGTGAGGGGAGTCCCTCCATGTAGCAGTGGACTGATCATGACAAAAGGGCTGTTCGCGGTAAATGTATGCTTAAAAGGGACCCCACTGCGTGTCAAGACTGCAATTCAGAGGGCTTCTTAATTGTCATGTTGGACCGGGACCATTTGATTAGTGTTTGGCCTTGCGGGAAGAACGCGGAAACCCCAAAAAACCTCGCAGCCACATTCCTACCACACCCGGCAAGCCTTGGTGGTCAGTCACCCATCTTGAGTACCGACGAGGCTCCAAAACGGCTTCGCTTTTCAGCTTCGACAAGTCCAATGCACAACTTGGAATGGCTTGGAACTTCGATTGCACCGTATCATTTGGATATAAGCACAGCGCATACAAACACAGTTCGCATAAAAGCGACACATCCTTGCATTACACTGGTTGAGGGGTGGGTGGGGTGAAAGGAAATTTACGATAAAAACACAGTTCGCATATAAACACAGCTGGTGTTGCTACCAAGATCAGCTATGCGGATATTCAACTCCTATTACACGAGTACAATTCACCTCCTCTACTGGCATGACCTATGCCCTTTTTGTGAATGGGCTTCACCGGTGGTCGGTAAACAAATTGAAAATAAGAGACATTTTTTTCTCTCAAATTCGCTTTTAAAAAACCCTCAACATTTCAATAGCCGCAATGCGGTCCTTAAAGAGCCGCATGTCTGCGCCGGATCCGCATTCTGGCGACCCCCAACGACAGGAACTCCCTTTGAGAATAGGCTTCACGGCACAATCATGGGCCGCGCCTGCTTTGTACAAGAAAGATTGGGGGGGGGCATTCCCATCACAGCTGCACACCCCCGTCCGCAGCCGCCAGCCCCCCCCCCCACTCCCTCCCCGCCTCCCGACTGAAATCCACGTCTCGATTTGGTCCACGGCGGAAAAAATTGGCAACCCCAGTGGAGCGACTCTGCGTATCTCGAACCCAGCCGTCACTCGCCGGGGACGCCCTCGCGCGCAACGCGCATTCATCATGATCATTCGCCGGCACTTCGAGCCAGCGATGGCTGAGTCGAGCTCACGCGCGCCGCTTGCGAGCGAGCGAGCGCTGGCAAAATCTGGGTCGCGCGGATCGGAATTTGTGCCATCGTTCAATTTTGTTTTGGCCATCCAACCCCCTCGCCAACCCGCCCCACTAGGAAAAGGGAGTATCGTCACGATCGTTGTAGCTTCCCATCACACAGCGAGGAAAGCGGCGCAATACGGATTGGGATTTGTAGGATGTCTGAATTTCGCTGCGTCTGAAGACGCTGTGCGAATCAGAATCTTTATTTAGATCGGGGGAATCCGATGATCTGTGAAGCTCTTTTTCAGCCAGATGTCCAAGTTAGAGTTGTCCAGTAAATGGTGGGACCTGTACGACGGAGAAAGGAGGCTCGCGTGGAACTATTTATGATTTGGTAAAAAATTAAAGGCAGTCTCGCACGCAGAGGCGGAAAGGAATATATTTAGCATGGCCTCCAACAGGGCAACCGGGAGCAGGTGGTGATGAAACGGACGGCCTGGGAGGAATTTCAGAGCATCACGATGCATGTGCTATTCAGTTGACGTGGTATTCAACCGGATGATGTTTTAATTGTATACACACACACGAATCTTCAAAGCAAAGCCGTCATGTGGATCTCATTTAAAAATAATATGAAGAGCAGATGACGACACGAGCTTACTTTACAAGAGTACGCGGCGTGTGATTGTTTTGGACGCTTGTGGTCTCCATTGAGCCGTCGTCCTCATTGCCCGGACGTCATTGTGACGTCACTGATGTCGCCAAGTCAATTGTCTCGACGTGGGCGTAAGAAAAGTGGGGAAACTCCGCTTCATTACCCGGCGGAAACGCCTCGATCCGTCCCATTATAAAGCAACAAATCAATGCAAACCAGATTTTACGCAAATCTATCAATTGAATTGTGGTAAATTTCACGTAGAGAGTCAAAGAACAGTAATAACAACGGTAATATTATTCATTGCCTTTTCCCAGGGAAAAAAAAAACTCGCCGAGTTTTAACCTTCGTTTCCATCAATATCCTGTACATACTGCGATGCTTTTCTTCCGTGGGGAGCAAAACGTTGACGCGCAGGGATTTATGTACGAGTGCAATCTTCACTGAACGTGCTTTATTTCTAAGTATATTTTTTCTCTCTTTCTCTCTCGCTTACTCTTCTACCTTTGATTGTTATTTTAAGGTTCACGTAACTTGCTGATCCGCCCCTACTGGGCATCCACAGCTTATCGGATTCATCCTCCGGTCTCAATAAAGATTCCGATCCTGAAAGCGCGCATGGGCTCGAGGGCAGAGCGCTCGGAGCTCCGTAACGACGTTGGATTCAAGCGTGCCTCCACCCTGCCGTGCCAACATACAGCCCCTACGCCTGCAAAACACTTGGCATTGCCAGGCAGAAATCAGAATATTGATTTAGACTGGAGGAATCCGGTGAGCGATACAGGGACTCCTCTACTTGCGAACGAGTTAGGTTCCAGAGGTCTGCTCGTAAGTCGATTTGTTCGCAAGTTCAACTTTACTCCTGTCGATTCCAAACGCGTTGCACGGCGTGTACACTAAACACGGGGAATGGATTTACACGTTGTATAATTTCATGTAGGTATAGATGCCACTGGTTATTCATGTTCTGCAGATGTAGATGCCACTGATTGTTCACGTTCTGCAGATGTAGACGCCAGTGGTTCTTCATGTTCTGCAGATGTAGATGCCACTGGTTCTTCATGTTCTACAGATGTAGATTCCACTGGTTCTTCACGTTCTGCAGATGTAGATTCCACTGGTTCTTCGTCGTTCTGCAGATGCCACTGGGTTTTCATGTTCTGCAGATGTAGACGCCGCTGGTTCTACATGTTCTGCAGATGTAGGCGCCACCACCGCCATCTATTGCGTGGCGGTTGGACTTACGACTCTCGGTCCGAACATGCAACTGGACATACGGACAGGTTTGTTCGTATCTCTGAAAGTTGGTAAGTCGAATGTTAGTAAGTAGGGGAGTCCCTCTACATCTCTTTTTTTTACAGATGTCGAGTAGGCGCGGGTCAGAACGTTACATCAACAAACAGCACAGAAACACGATAGGAGGGCAAAGTATAGGACTGGTAAACAAATCGCATAAACGATCTTCTTGGTTCTTTCGGTAAAGTCACGTAGAATGGAAATAAGAAAATAATAAAAATAAAGCATAATAAAATAATTCTCACGACTCGACAGACCTGTTCTTCACCTGAGGACGGCTGCTTGCGTTGTGGCCGAAACGTCGTGAGAAATATTTGATTATGTTTTATTTTTATTATTTTATCATTCCCATTCTACGTGACTTTACCGAAAGAACCAAGAAGATGAATCCCTGCAGTCACGAAAGCTTTAAATCGCCTAAACGATGTTTTTTGTTTATATTACCACACACGAAAGAGACGAGGCAATCCTCCCGTGCAAGGTGCTCGCCAGGCTCGCAACCTCCGCTTAGGCCCTGAGATCGGGCAATAGCCGGACGCGTCTACGGCGCGCGCGCACATTGGCCAAAGTAAGTTTCTTTCTTTTTTGCCGACTCCACCGATTTTCTAGAGACATTTGGCAACCTCTCCGCGAGAGACGCCGCTCTTGCTTGAGATTGTGCTTGCGTGGCCACCTGCCCGCACTTCGCAGACACCTGGCGGTGCCCTCACCCAGAGGAGCCCCTCCGCCCCCCCCCCCCCCCGCCACCGCGTTCCTGAGCCGTTCTGCGTCCGCTCCACCGCTGATTATCCCGGCCTCATTTCACTCGGCGACTTTAAGTGCTGCGCTGGCTGTATCGGGCGTGGGCGGCAATGAGGTGGGGGGGGGGTAAATGCTTCCCTAGCACACTCACACGAGACAAAGACAAAGATCCTCTCGCCACCTCGTATCGCCTTGACAGACTGTTGGGGCAAGTGCTGCTATACGAGTCGATGATTCTAAATGGTGATTGGAGCACAGAGGCCATGTTTGGTTCTAATACCCCCCAGATCAACGCTACCTGGAATCTCTATGGGTTGAATCCCCCCCCCCCCCCTTGAAACTCCATTAATTGTTACAATCCTGCGGTCATGGAGATATATATAGACATATTACATTGTAGTGAATGTTAGCGTCTCTGGTGGCTGCAGGGTTTTTGTTTAATTAGCAATTGCTCACGCAGCTGCTGGGCAGAACGACCTCCACGAGAGAGATTTTGGGAGTCCACCTCTTTAGCTGTTTCCTCCACTTGTTGTTGGCAGTCACCCGTGCGTGTGGCTCTCGCTGACTCGCTCGTGAAACAAACAAGGTTTTGGCTTGGCTTGCCCCCCCCCCCCCTCTTCCGCAACCTATTGCCGTGAGAACTTCAACTCTTGAGACAAACACCCCCCGCCACCACCACCGCAGGCTCTCGCCACGAGCTTTCACTGCGGGACACCTTTTTTTTTGTAGGACTCCCCAATGACGCAGGGGAGCGCAATTCGCGACTGTCAACCCGCGGGGGCTTTGATTGCGCGATCGCCGTTGAGTCAACTCGGGGCGGGAGCTCGCGTCCTTGCAGTCGCCGACCGGATTATCTCGTTAATTGAACAAGCTGCTGGAGGTTTTTCTTTTTTTTGTCCCAGCTTGCCTCGGCCTAATTGCCTTAATCACGACCACAGTTGCCGGCGGTGCCGAGGTGGAGCGGCAGTATTGATTGACGGCGTCCTCCCCCCCCCCCGCACTGCCATTCCCCCGGGGGGCCCATTAGAGTGGCACCAGTGCTATTTACTGCCCCCTGCGCTCGTGTGTGCGAGCGCGTCCTCTAATTGCGTGGCTTTTTCGGCTGCGAAGCTGCGGTACATAGCAGTAGTGGGGCCAGAGGGCTCTGTGTGTGACGGGGACTTGCCTGTCACTTGCTTCATGCGGTTCTATCCCCCCCCCCCCTTCCCCGTCTCTAGAGAGAGACTCGGGGAAGTGGGATCCACACAGACATTCAATTCCAAGGCGATCAGCACCACACGCGTTGACGCCGTGGTTGTGCTGGTGGCCGCGCAGCAGGATGCTCCTGGGTTCGATCCCTCCCTCGTGTGCTCTCTTTGTGTAAGTCTGTGCGTTCTCTCCCCCTGTTACGCGTGGGTTTCTTCCGGTTTTCTCCCATAGCTAAGAAAGGCCACGCAGCAGTAACTGGTATTGAGCCAAACATCCCAATAATATTCTAGATTTGAAGTTTACGTGACTGCAAGGATCCATACTCTTTGGTTTTTTCGTTAAAGTCACGTAGGAAAAATATATAAAATAAATAAATACAAATTTATAATTCTTTACTTTTTTTTTACCTACGTGACTTTACCGAAAGAAACAAAGAGTATGGATCACAATAATAGTAAGACTCGACCGCCAACATTGCTCAAGTTGTGATTGCACTTAGCAAACATCGCCCCCAACTCTGAAAAACTTGGCAGAACCCTCCTGGAAAATAAAACAACAATTATTGACTCGCTGATGAGATTGTTCCGGGTGAACAAGTGAAATAATTTTGATTAATGAAAGCCTACTCGTGCACAGCAATCACCAAACAGTGAATGCGTCAGCCCCGCTACTTGCACCAGGCTAGGTGCACTCTGAAGCCATGAAAAACTTGGCAGAACCCTCCTGAAAAATAAAACAACAATTATTGACTCGCTGATGAGATTGTTCCGGGTGAACAAGTGAAATAATTTTGATTAATGAAAGCCTACTCGTGCACAGCAATCACCAAACAGTGAATGCGTCAGCCCCGCTACTTGCACCAGGCTAGGTGCACTCTGAAGCCATGTGGAGTGGTGAAGGCTCACAGACAGGAGGTTACGGGGCAGACCGAGACGTTTCTTGTGGAGTGGGGTGATATTTGAAGGCGGGGTGTAAGGATTGTTGCATGCAAAAATAGTCATCATAGGTTTTACCTTTTGCCACGAGCGCATTGCATAATACACAAAGCATCCTCCATGTAGCATTAACAGACCATAGAGGCAAGTTCTATTAGCGAGCACTAATCAAGAGGTGGGGGGGGGGGGCGGCGATGTTGCTCTTTGATTTTATCCATTTAAGTAATTTTCGGTGTGATACAAAAAAAAACTGGAAAATATTTGGATCATTATGCCGGCAAACATGGCCGACCCTTTTTGAATAATGTTCTGGGATCTTTAACGTCCATGATGAAGCAGATGACACGTGGTATTGTTGCTTTTGGCTTAATACACCCACAGTATTAACCAGGGTGGCAGGTGGGCTCAAACCATTAAATAAACCTCTGCAACAACAAGCGGCGAAATGCGCAGCAGCCTGGCCACGTCACAAACACTATCGTTGTGAAATATTCTCGCAGTTGTGGGGCTTCCCCCCAATTATTCGAATTTCCTTCCACTTACAAGATTATACTCTGAATCGTGGATATGCTTAACTAAGCCAACTGCCTAATTGTTTGTCAAACCCATCATTTTAATTTTATATTTTCACGGTTATAATTTCGCCAAATTAAGTTCAAACTCAGATTTCATGTCATAAGGTTTTTTTTTTCTAACAGCCGTTGATGACCAAACTAAGACTGTGAACTCCACCGCATAAAACAATAGAGGATCTCAGCAGTGGCATCCCTCTGTGTGTGTGGTGGACCCTATGAGCCACCCAGTCACTGCTGTCAGAAACCTATCTCTTTCATACACACACTGTGGTTTCCTGCAGTAATTGGCTATTGGGCTAAGGACATCCGACTAACTGCATGTGACAACCTGGTTTGAATCTTGTTCGGTTAGCATTTGAATCTAGCTTCTGAGCTGTGCCCTGACTCGTTGTCTCGCCGTTACGAGCATTCTTTGACGGAGGAGAATTATCATTAGAATATATCCAGACTCGGCCATTATGAGCCCTCCTGAAGAGAGGTTTAGTACGTGGTTTGTTGCATAGGTGATCCGAGGAGATTGTTTTTATATCTGCCTTGACACCGTTTTCGCCAAGCCTAGTAATACAAATCTATCCCGCACCTCTGATTGGGGGGGGGGGGGTGTGCATTTGCCGCTCGTTGCAGAGGTCAACGGTTGGAATCCAGCGGCTGCCCTGCTTATTCCTGCACGTGTATAACGACCACAAAGACAACACGCTCGTCTGCGACAGTGGGCATGAAAGATCCATTGGCGCCATTCGCGAGAGAGTGGACCATCTTTTTTGCCGGTGTCTGCGCAAATTTAGAAAAGTGCCCACAAAAGAAACCTCAATTGGGATTATACACACAGCAGTAATCATTGCCCCACCACCCCCCTTGCCCCTGTCGGCAGAGCAATGCCAACCCCCAGATCACTCTCGCAAATTAGACTTTGCCCTGGTCCTATGAGTTGTCACCCGATTTAAACAAATACACTTGAAACTTGATCCATCTCTCCAATCTCCCGATTCCAAGAAGAAGACGACCAGGTGGGGGGTGGGGGGGGATGAGCTGTTATTTTAAATTTGTACTTGTCTTGGCACTCCACTGCGTCGCCCTTCCGCGCCGCGGTACGATCGGGAATTGCGCCGAAACTCGGCGAATTCCGATAGAGGTGGCTACTAATGGGTGAAGTATAGCGGGGGTGGAGGGGGGGCTGAATGGTGGGGGGAGGGAATAGTGGGCCCGCCCACAAGCCCCGTCCAAACAGCGCAGGGCCCGGGCCAGTCGCCCCGATTCGCCGTGTACCCTCGGGACGCCTCTGGCGATGGCTGCTGACTTAGCGGGAGGCACCCCGAGGCTCGTCGGAGCACGTCTCGTCATTGATCTATCGTCGTCTTAGAGGGCATATTTGGCATAGAGAAATGTCATGAGTAATAATGATAACTTTTTATGAAGGGTGGAATCAAAATATGCATCTCGGAAACGATTTGCTCATTTGTAATTGCCTGCGGAAGGGCCTCCTGTACTACGGCCCCCACCCACCCCCCCATCCCGCACTGAGAGGCATGGTGAAGTCAGGCCAAACAGCCTCCACGACTGACACGGCCTGCGCACGCTTTCATCCAGCAGTGGATTGACACGGCTGTCAATTACTGTTAATTTTTTTTCGATTTAAAGCTTTCGTGACTGCAGGGATTCATCTTCTTGGTTCTTTCGGTAAAGTCACGTAGAAGGGAAGTAATAAAATAATAAAATAAAACATAATAAAATTATTCTCACGACGTTTCGGCCACAACGCAAGCTGCTTGCGTTGTGGCCGAAACGTCGTGAGAATAATTTTATTATGTTTTATTTTTATTATTTTATTTTTATTACTTCCCTTCTACGTTACTGTTCATTGTTGTTGTTGCACCAGATAGTGACTGGCGATGCCTCGGAGTAGAAGGCGTCCGAGAGAACGTCCATGCAAGGAGACGGAACGATGGGGATCGCCTTGTGTGTGTGTTGGTGCTGGGTGGGTCGTTACACCACAATCTCTCTCATCCCTCACTACCCCCCCCCATCCCTTCCCTGTGCTCAACCACGTTTCCACTCCTGGCTCCCCTCCATTGGACTAAACTCCCACTCCACATCACACAGGCAACTTCACTCACCAGTTTTCCCTTCCTCCCTTAGGACTCATCTTTTATCAAGAGCGTATCCCTCGCCTACTTACTGTCCTCCTTAAAACCTTCACCATCCTCCTCCGTCCTAACCTCGGCCCTCCCTTTCCCTATCATCACCCTCCCTTACCAGCCTCCCTCTTCCCTCTCCAAACCTCGCCTCCCTCCCGCTCCCTATCATCACCCTTCCTTGCCATCCCTTCCCCTCCCCAACACTCAAATCCTCATCCCTTTCCCCCATCAGCCAATAACTAATGTACCATTTATAATTCGAGAAAAGCGCTTTATAACAACCTAGATAAGATAAGAGGGATAGGGACGGCTTGGGGTGTGGCCTTCAATCTAGCAGCGGATCAATAAAGCCCACTGACGACGACGACTTATTCTTCTTGTTCGTCCATCAAAGTTGATGATGACCATGGCACGTTTGTCATTTTGTTGGGTTTTGATGAGTGCGCAGATAGATGGCTGAACAGGCCAATCCGAGCCCGGCATTCTCTGTGGCACACTGGGACAGGTCAGGGAGGATGTAGAGCTCTGAGGTGCAGCCACAAGTCCTTCCTTGGTAGATTTGCGCTGCTGCCTCTTCTTGAAGAGACGACTACGACGGAGATGACGATCACTGCACCCGGGACGATTAACTGATAAATGCAAAACGACGCGTGACGTCTCCCAACAGCTACGAAACTGACCCCCCCCCACCCCGAGCCCCCTCCCCCCGAGGCACCCCCCGCCCCCTCGCCCCGCATCGCTGCGTTTCAAGCCGGTAGGACACGTGTCGCCACCGCGCTCGACGTCGAACGCGTAATGCGGTCACAGCGATTACTCTTCATTTATTTCTCTCGTCGGAAATCTTACCAGCGTAACGAGATTCAAGGCGAGCGCTGGAGGAGGGCGAGGTGGGCGTCGCGCTGATGAGATTAACCCCCCACCTCACCCCCCGTGTTGGCACCCGCAGAGGGGCACACTACGCACGCGTTGCCCTCTGTTCGCGACTACTCAATGTCTGACAAACAGTCTCTCTCCACCCCCCCCCCCCCCCCGAAACGGGGGTCGACTTTGGGAAAAGCCATCACCAATCTCTCTCTCGCTCTCTCTCCCTGTCCGCCCGTACCCCCACCACCCACCACCCACCAACACCCCCCCCCCCTCGCCACGTTCTGTAATAATTGCAATTCATTATCCTTTATTAAACAGGGCGAGAGCCAATTCAGATTCATTATCACTTGTTGTTTTTTGGTTTTGCAAGGTCATTTTTTGTTTTGTTTTAGTTCGTCTGCGTGGGGCACATCCGATGCGCGGTGTTAGTTGAGTGAAAGCGGGACCCCAGTAACCTGCCGCTGCTTGCGGTGACGCCATTCCCATCGGGGAGTAGGGGAGGGGTGCTCAAAAGCAAAGTGGTTCTTAGTTTTGTTTAACGCTGGGGCTCTTTATCGCTTGGCTTGTTGACCACCCCCCACCCTCGCGCCTTTACGCCAAGGTGCCTTCTCCGTGCTCGGTTTTCGTGGTCGTGGCACCTTGTCCCAGGTCTAGCGGATATCGCGTCCGTCCTTCATGCTCGCGGCCTGTGTGTCCATACTCCCCGTGTGTCCGTGCCCCGTGTGTCCGTACTCTCCGCGTGCCCGTACTCCCCGCGTGCCCGTACTCTCCGTGTGTCCGTACTCTCCGCGTGTCCGTACCCCACCATTCACCTGCCGCTTCAGGCCCACTACGGGCCTGGTTCCTGCCCCGATCTTGTCTTCCTCATGGAATGATGTGCCGCAGCGTTTGTCCTCAGGGGGTTACCCCACCTCTTCTGGATTTGTCCAGGATCGTCCTCGTTGCTGAGGTAGCTGTCCCCTGGGAGGTCTTTCAGTCGTCCAAGAACATGTAGTCCTGGGTTTGGTTTTTGTAATCGACCGCTCAAAATAATGCATTTGCATGTAACTCTCCCCTCTTCAGGTATTGTGAGACGTACTGTCGTGTTATTTTTCTTCCCATGATGTGTCCTGGTTTGTTTTTTGTCACTCAAAGGTAACAATCAGAAGGTTACCCCATTTGTTTCCCACGCGGTTGTCCTCCGTTTTTGTATATCTTCTTGAGATGTACCCATTATTCAATTCTTTATCGCTTGAAATAATAACAATTATTATGACGTCATCAAACACAAATGGAGTTAATTGCCTGTGTGGCTCAGCAGAGATTATGAGGATGGTGATGATGGTGATCATGAATCCTTGTTAAAGCGTCGAGCCAACAATGAGATCCTGTTTCTGCTTTTCATTTTTACAACCATTTGTCGATTCACTGGTGTCGACTGTGAGCAGTAATCAAACTCAGCTCGCCGGTTCCGTAGCGCTGCGCTCTAACCACTGCTCCACCACTCCTTCACCAAACCCGGTGCTGACGAGCGTGGCGAAGTATGGTCAAACATCCTTCCCATGGCCGAGGGGCCTTCGTGCAGCAGGGGATTGACAAAGCGCCTGTGAAATGTAAATTCACATTTTCTGTCCATCTGAATGGGACCCAACATACTTTGGCGGGCGAGTCATTTCAATAATGCAATAAAAAAAATCTTTCATTGCAATTCTCATCTGAATGAAATGTCACGATGGATTATCACGCGAAAGCAAAATTGCAATGTAATGATGTGCGTAACCAAAGAAAATACCCACTGTATGAAACATATCTATGAAAAGCCAGGAGAATTATCCATCATTCTGGAGCAGAAAGGGTATACACAATAAGTCCTATGGGTTGTCCTAAAGGCGGCAATATATATCACTCGACACTGACGGTAGCTGCATGCGGGAATTGAATTCAGGTCGCTCCAGATTCGTAGCGGTTCTGCGCCGGCCACTCTTGGAGATCTAATGGCGTTAACAGCCATTCTGTGGGTACGGCGTGGGTGTTGCGACGCGGCCCTGTCCTCCTAACAGCCACCACCGAGGCAACATCTCACTTCACGGAGGTACAGGGATGGCGGCGATTGTGCCCCGGCCCAAATATTTTGTTTACCTGCCTGCAGGTGTCACCCCCAGGACAATCCCGGTTCGGTTCGGTGTGTGTCTCTTCTCATTCCTATTGAAACGGGCGCACGTGACCTGCGCTCGAGTTGCCCGGCTTGGGGAGCCGGGCAGTGCAACGTTGGCACTTTGTGGGCGCGTTCCTCGCACGCCAAATCCGTCGGCAGTAGCAGCCAGCAGCGGCAGTAGCCAGATCGCGATTGCTGCAATCGCAAATCGCTGTAATTACATATTCGAGGAACAAGCGCTAATTGCGTAGCAGGATGACAAATTAGGCACCGATTTCAAAAGCTCGTTGTCAGCTGGGACACAATCTCAGCATGATGGTGGTGGTGGCAGAGATTTCTACACCTGACCCCCCCGTCCCACCCCACCATCTAATAGAGTTCCCCATATGCGGTTATTGCTCCTCAACCCTGTCAGATTCCTAGATCAGGAAAGTGTTACAAAAAAACGATTTCCTATATTGTGGCACTTATCAAACGTGCAATCAATGCGCGCGCAGACGCCATGTGGATTGTTGCATCACAGGTGGCGGCTGCTTGGGGGGGGGAGCCTTCATCCAGCAGTGGATTGACCATGTCTCATGACAACGATGGTACTGTAATCGCATGTGCACCCACGTTACCTGCGCACACACTGCCAGGCTGTGTGCCGAGAGAGGGTTGCACGCTCGTGCATAACAGACCAAAGACAAAGATCCCCCCGTATAGCCTTAACGGAGTGTTGGGGCAAGTGCTGCACCTATAAATACCGGCACGGCACGCCAGGGGGTAGTTGGCCAGCAACCACGCCTGGCCGCCTTTGTCTCTCCCCAGTGGCGATGTTTAATACACATCGCACCAGGCACTCAATTGGAGGCCTTGTCGAGCCGACCTGACACACCCACCGCATTATGCACAGCGGCAGCGGCAGCAGCAGCAGCAGCCCACCCACGATCGCTGTAATTGCCGAGCGAGGGAACAAACGCTAATTGCCCTCCCGTGTGAAGAAGTGATAATTGTGGACTCGAGATCCGCGTTCAGGTGCGGATGGGTGAGCGAGCACACCTCCCGTGCCGGAGTTGAGCCGCACACGGATGCGTTCACAGGATTTTTACAACTCCCCCCGCCCCTCCTCGCCGCCCCCCTCCCTCTCCCCACAGCCCCCAACCTCCATACCCCCCCCCCCCCATAGCGAGACACGCAGCGCAATCAGCAGAGAGCAGCTGTTAAGCGCCAGCCGAACAGAGGGTCCTTAAAGCTAACGAGGAGTTTGTGCTGGAGATTGCATTGAAACGCCACGCAGATTGTCGCCCTCGCCCCCGCCGTTCGTCCAGCCAAGAGTAAATAATGACGAAGTACATCGCAGCCAAGTCAGTCGACGGGCAGGTTGCGTCTGGGCGGTGCTAAAGCGCGGGGACATGGCTGGCCAGCCTGGATGAGTTGACCGACTGCCAAGTAAGAGGGCCTAACCCCCCCCCCCCCCTCTATCGAGCTCACTCGAGTGGCCGGGGCAGATCGCCTCCACCGGCGATGACGTGAGCCCAGCCAACGCAGGGCTTCCTCCGCCTTGAACTCGCGTGACTCTTCGCGTGAGCAAACTTAGGCTCGGAGCGGGCACCCTTCCACACCTTAGCCCACCCCCCCCCCCCTGCGTGCTCTAACAGGCCCGAGTAGGCGCTCGACAGTGGCGTAGTAGATACATCGTCAGCTTAGGGGGGCGGTAATCTGTCGGGTGGGGCCCCCCAATATTTGATTTTGTCTCGCACTTTCGGCTATTCTATATCGCGGCTCCTCTTGCCTAACCACACCGATGACGCTCACGGTCTCGAACATTTAACGCTGTCGGGGCGCTCCGTCTTCGCAACGACAGTGTTGCGTTCTCTTGCACCGTTGTTGTTGAAAACACATCTCGTGGTGGTTGTCTAGGGGGCCTCAACTCGTAGCTTTGGCCACCACGAGTGAGTGGGGGGGGGGGGGGGCAAGGCACCCCGTGGACCAACGCCGGTTACGCCGCTGGCGCTCGCTCACGGGGTCTGCCTCGAAAGTCTCCGAGTCGAAGCTGGGTGCTCATCTTTGAATGGTTTACGCTTCGCGAGAGGACCAACCACGTTTGAGAGTGGTAGAGTTGTTGTTTTTTGCATTCGTAATAATGTGATGTAAACTGTTTAAATTCGCGTTAAAAGTTGCATTGCAAACGCTGGTCGGGCAACCCTGCAATGCGGGCAGTGAGGGTATTTGACCATACTTCACCACGCTGGTCATTGCAGTTCAGTGAAGGATGGGGTGGAGCAACCAACAGTGGATTCTTGCTGCCCTGGCCTCGACTGCCCACAACGCACCTCTCTTTCGCGCGCGATGGTCGCCCATCTAAGCGCCATCCAGGCTCAAACCTGCTTAACTTCTGCGGTCTGATGATGATCGCGTGCGCTCCCGGGAGGGTTGGTCATTCCCCGCGAGGTGGCTGAACTGCGCTCTCCACCTTGGCGAGACTCCGTCGCTCTTCGTGCAAGGACATCGACGGCACTCGTCGGAAAGTGAAGAGAGATTTCATCCCTGCCGCGAGAATGTGGAATGTTTCAGCACTGGCTCTGAGAATCGCCGACAGAGACGCGAGCATAATCCCTCCCCCCTCTCTTTCTCTCTCACTTCGTGAGTGAGGAAGGGAGAGAGCGGCAAGACGCTTTGTGGTAAACGCGTCCAATTTCACAGAAACGGAATCATAGTGCGTGTGACAAAACCAGACAATGACGGAATTTTTGCGCGAGAGTCGCGTGGGATTGTTATGCGTTTGCTCCGGATTACCTCCCTGCCGTCCACAATTTTAAAGAAAAAGAATGTGCGGTGCGTGGTATAATCCGATAGTTGTGCACTTGACCAGATCTGTATAACTTTATTGAGACTGGCCAAAAGTTTAGGATGTGTCTAACTTTCCAAGATACAATTTAACCAGATTTGAGGGAGGGGGGGTGGTGGTGAATGCTATGTGGGAGGAACTTAAAACTAAACTATTGCATTTTTTTTCCAGAAGTGTCCTGGCCACAAATGATAGCTCAACGAGAGTGGCCTATCACGTGGAGATTCATGACAGCCGAATACTCAAAACGCGTGTCACTAAATGTGGAGGGAAAAACCGGAGGACCGGAGGAAAAAAAAAGCACGTGGCCACCGAGAGAGAAACGCGCAAACTCCAAATATACAGCAGCAGCAGGCGTCAGGGTCGGGATCGAGCCCACGACCTCCTGCATACCAGGCGAGGAAGATAACATCTCTTCGCCACCGCGGTATAATTGGGTTCACCACCGTGATCCTATCGCCGGTCGCGTGAGATGGGGTACACCGTGGGTGCTCCCACTGTTTCCAAAACGTCTGGCCACCTTGGAAGTCCAGCAAGGTAGAGCCCCAACGGGTATTTTCATAAATCCCCTCGCCTCTGTCCAACCCACAGTTTCAATTGATACACCCCCAGTGTTGGTCAATTCGGCGGGTTATATGCAGTGGGGTAAAGTGTAGGTACGCCTACCTCCTTTCATAAATCCCCTCGCCTCTGTCCAACCCACAGTTTCAATTGATACACCTCCAGTGTTGGTCAATTCGGCGAGTTATATGCAGTGGGGTAAAGTGTAGGTACGCCTACCTCCTTCCAAGATATTTGTGCCAAATACTCACGAGATGATGGGGATGAGGATAGGGGAGCTCTCTGGAGCTCCTTCAACTAGGGGGGGGGGGGCAGGGGGGGAGCAGGGGGGGGGGCCTTTCAACCAGCAGCGGCGTGGGCAGGCAAGGGCAGCAATGCACCTCGCCGAAAGCGGGGGATTTCTTCACGAGTCTGGCTACTCACCTGATGGGGCTGGTTGTTGTAATCACCCAGCGAAACGTCACGGGTTTACTCCGCGCAACTTTCGTTTTCGTGACAAACCTTACTAAGTGGCTGCGTCGGGTGGTGGCGGGTCTAACGACACATTTATATTCATGTGATCTAACTAAATTTTTTTTTTTATTGTGGATAGTATTGGTCGCGAAAGCCAACGTGTTAAACCTTTCCATTGATCCATGGGCGGAGTTTAGAGGGGGGGGGCACGTCGGAGCAATGCCCCCCCCCCCCGCCCCACCAAACTGCTGGACACCTTTATAAATTGTTTTCTCCGTATTTTACAATTAAGATTTTAAAAAATGCATTAATTATATGCACCCGCGATTTCTAATGCGAGGGGCAAAGCGAATCCCTGCCACCACCCCCCCCCCCGCCCCCAAATATAGAAGTCAAACTCCGCCTATGTTGTGATTCACTCCATGTGGATGATGTGGATCATGACGAAGAGAATTTCCATCCGTCATCGTCGGCGCTCAAGTGATTTTGGTCCACGGTAGACTTTCAAGCGACGGCACGTCTCTAGGATCGCGTCAGAGGTCACAAGGAGTCCTTGTGTGCCCTCCAGCATCACAATTACAAGTAAACGTTAACTGTAACTACTTGTTTTCCATTAGGGTTGACGTTAGCCGTCCTGAGATGGGTTTTTGCGAGTATTTATTTTATGCGCGGTCAATTCCACGGTAATGGAATTGCTGTGTGGGAGACGGGATACCAACGATCAGACAATTTTCACACGGAGCCTCATTTGGGCTTTTATAGCCAGTAAACGTTCTCGCAGAGTACGCCGTTATTTGAATTCCGTTACCTTGCGAGTGAGTTTTTTGTTGTTAATATATATCTTCCTTTAAACCGGCTGATTAAGTTGCACACGTTGTCCGTTGCATGCGACTGAATCGCTTCATACGTGGCCATCTCTGCAACCCGTTGCGAGTCATAAATGCGTCGTGATTTTATTTTGTAAAAAATTCACATGATCGCAGCGACGATTGTTCGTCATGAATCTTGAATGCGCTGGTTTAGTTTCTCGCTTGTGTAGAGGGCAGCGCATTCACAAGAATGTCGTCAACAATAGCAAGACTAATGATAGCAAGAGAATGCCTTCGGGATTCTTTGTGCATTACAAGACCATCGGCAATTAATGTAGTGATTGATTAAAATAACTGGCAACGCCACGAGAGCCAGTCGTTGCAATAACCCAGACAAACTACAAAGATCCCCCGTATAGCCTTAACAGACTGTTGGAGCAAGTGCTGTCGGCGAGCACCTATGAAGACCGGCACGGCACACGAGGGGGTGGGTGGCCAGAACCACGCCCGGCCGCCTTTGTCTCCCCATTGGTGATGTTCACACACTACACCAGGTACTCATTTGAGGCTGAGTCGATCTAAGGGAAGCCCAGGACCGGTTGAGATAAACGTCACTGGTGGGGTCCGTGAGCGGGAATCGAACTGGGGTCGAAGGGTCCGTAGCGCAGTGCGCTAACCGCTACACTACCGCTCCCCACAAACAACACACACGCAGACACCAATAAACGAGAGAATGTTGTTGTGCAGCACAATCGCTCAGGTGTGGTTTACTCGGCCGCCCAATTGGGGCGTTACACGCGGCAGACTTAATGCCCTCTCACTGGCCAGGTGCCGCACAGGGATATCTGCCACCAGGGGTGCCCTAGGCGAGACCACACAGCCATCACAGTCGGGCCCATACGTCGCCAGTAGACACATTCATTAAAATAAATCTAATTCCATAACAGCGATTTTTGGGGTCAGGTGGGTTAGATCGTGGAAATGAGATGGGCTATATCGCGTTAATGACGCGTAAATGACGCGATCTAACCCCAAAAAAGCCAGTATTGTGGATGATTTTGGTCTGCGAAAGCTTACGTGTTAAATTTAATTCCGTTACTGCTGAAATAACTTACGGGGGAAACAGAGGCGGGGGGTGGCAGGGGGTGGGTGGGGGCTCGCAGAATACAAAGCGGACAGGTAGTGGAAAATTAATTAAATTCCATAATTGCCGTCTTAAATCAGACCTATTATAGGAGTTACGCTCCTCTAAAATAAGGCATTAAAATTTTGCACATTTTAAAATTGTCGCCGCTTAGTTAACCATCGTAAATGCACATTTAAGCACCCGTCATGCGTTATCGCAAACTTTTATATTTAATCCAAGTTCTTCTTTTTTTACGTGGGTGCAGGTGTTGTTATAGTAAGGCATTAAACAAACATTACAATTATTCTAAATTGGGTGATAAAAATAACTTATTATATTTAACACAAACCGTTGTAAATGAAACTATTTCTCTCTCTCTCTCCCCGTTTATTATGAGCATAAAGTCATTGTTATTTTCCAGACTTCTAAATCACAATTATACTTTTCGCCCGGATATATGTTTGGCAAAGCGGCGAGGTATCTCAACTGTGTTATGGTATCATTTGAAGTTACTCACAACGGCTCGCTCTTGCTGTCTGCGATGAGATATCTATTTAGAAACCAATTTACTCAAAATAGTTACTCGGAAAGAGACGCGCTTGCCATTGCTCATTTACCAGACATGCAATATACCATCAGTTCCATGATTAATCTACATCATTGAGCTCACTTTTTGAGTGTATTTCATACGCAAGTTATATGCTAATGTTATATATATATAAAAGCTAAAAGCAGCGACCAGGTGAAACTGTACAAACAAGACAAACACAAATGTGACGACGATGCAAATGAGAAAATAAAATGGGGTGAAAACAATCGGTATTGAAATTGAATTGCGACCACACATTGCAACAATTCGCTGGGAAGGAGGTGAGGGAGGGCGGCGGCTGAGGGAGGAAGGTGGTGGGTGGGTGGAGGGAGGTGGATGGGGGAGGGAGGGAGGTGGATGGGGGAGGGAGGGAGGTGGGTGGGGGAGGAAGGGAGGTGGGTGGAGGAGGTGGTGGGTGGAGGAGGTGGTGGGTGGGGGAAGGGAGGGAGCTGGTGGGTGGGGGAGGGAGGTGGTGGGTGGGAGAGGTGGTGGGTGGGTGGAGGGAGGTGGTGGGTGGAGGGAGGGAGGGAGGTGGTGGGTGGGGGAGGGAGGTGGTGGGTGAGTGGAGGGAGGGAGGTGGGGAGGGAGGGAGGTGGGTGGGGGAGGGAGGGAGGTGGTGGGGGAGGAAGGGTGGTGGGTGGGGGAGTTAGGGAGGTGGTGGGTGGGGAGAGGGAGGGAGGTGGGTGGGGGAGTTAGGGAGGTGGGTGGGTGGGGGAGGTGGTGGGTGGGAGGTGGGTGGGGGAGGGAGGGTGGTGGGTGGGGGAAGGAGGGAGGAAGGTAGATGAGGGTTTGCGAAATGGAATCGGGTGGAGGGGGTGCAGTGATTGCGGGTTGTAGGTGACGTGCCAGTGCTGGTGTGGGGGTCTGGGCCTTGCAGGACAGGAGGGAGGAGTCGAGAAAAGATTACAGGAGAGCCGCACGTCAATTTCAGTAAAACTGAGTTAAGCGCAATTTAGTTTTTACGTATTAACAGGCGCTTCTCAAGAAACAGGTTCTATTTGTTTGTATTATTAAACAAGACGATTCTGGTGGTTCAAGGTTGCTTTGAAATGTATTTTTGTCCAAGGCACTTAACTTTGCTTTATGCATTTACTATTATGTATTCCGAGGCGTAAGTAACATTTTTGTTGTTGCTATCCCACTTAAATAATTTGTCATCGACGTTGCATTTCATGTCTGTGCGCCTCTTAACACTTTCTTAATTTGGCACAAATTGCCCGCGCTCCTTGGCAGCATAAGTTCTCGCAAATCCTCGTTATTTGTGTTTTCTCTCGTTTCCTACTCTCCCCGAATTTATACTCGTTACCGAAGTGAATTAATACATTCATTATTTAATCTCTTTTCACCTAGAAAAGCTTCGCAAGAGTCTTGAATTCTTTCAGGAGAGTCGTGCATTCGCATTGTATTTATTAATTATATTTCCCATCTGGGAGAGAAACGCGCGCGGTGCCGTAGCCGGAGAAAGTCCTGCACGCTTCAGCAGGGCCACACAGAGATGGGTTCCCGGCCACACTCGCAGGCTCGGCGAATGCTGTGAGTTGGTTGTCGTGGTGGTGAAAGCCGGACCTGCGATCCCAAAGGTCGCCGCTTAAATTGGATCTCCTGGCACGGCAGCTGAAAACTTGAAACGGTTTTGGGGGGAAGTTTCAGAAATTCTCCCCCCCCTCCTCTTGCCCCCAAACGAGAAAGACATGATTTGTTTTCCACGTGTTTACTAGATTTTTTAAAATTCACTTTGCAAAATTATTCTCAATTCTCGACTCGTCGAGCCATACAAATTAAATAACGTCAATATAATTAAGGAGCTTTCTAGCATCCCATCCGGTTAACGTTGTCCCAAAAATATTGGTAAGCGCATTTTCCAAGCAGTGTATAGAATGACACACGTACTCAACTCATCGATGTGTCCCAGCATTTTCACCCAGCGGTGTCAACTGGGTCACACCACAGTTAGTCGATCACCGAGTCGCGCGTGGTGGAGTAAAGTGTGGGCGATCCCACCTCTTCCAAGGCGTGGAGTCAACGTGGAAGGGTTCGCCAAATTAACCCCTCCTGGAGGTGCCTTTCTAGTCGGGGGGGAGGTGGAGGGGGGTCCATCCTCCAGCAGTGTAATTGCAATTAATTGCAGGGCTGCACCTTACCTTCATCTGTTCGCCCTTGCAGCAACAACAACAACAACCTCACTTGCTCAATGAGCTTTCGATACTTTTAAAAGGGAGGGGGGACCCGGGGGGGGGGGGTGGGGCGAGTGAAATAAAATCGTTAATTCATTCAAGGGTGGGAAATGGCTTTGGTTAATTCGACACGTTCTGAAAATTGCTCGCCCGCTGTGATCATCCTCCAACAGGTGTCCACGTGGTCAAGCACTTGTGTGAAATCACCGTGCCCGCAGCGCTCGCGCGCGAGAGAGAGAGAGAGCGTTTTTGCTCCTCCGAGGCTTCAGATGATGCCCCTTCCACCGTAGCGAACGCTCGCGGCTCGGGCAGCAGCTTGAAGGTACCATCTGGCGAGACGATCCACAGCACCGGCGTAGGAATTAGAGGCACTTTATCAATTAGTGGAACTACGGTGCAAGCGCTCATTTGAATTAGGTATCGGGAAGGGAAGCTCTTTTGTTTTTAATGAAGGTAGTTTCGCTTGCACGAGCGCGTGTTTGTTTGTGCGTGTTTTTGTTTATTTGTGTCGTGTGTCGTGTGTGCCGTGGGTAGCGGCGGTGTAATGGCGAGCACGCTGCGCTACGAACCCGAGCTCGAATCTCGCTCACGGCCAACACCAGTGACGATCATCTGAACCGATCCTGACCCCCTCCCCTAGGCCAACTCGGCCTCAAATGAGTACCTGGTGCGGTGTGTAAACATCGCCAAAGGCGTCCTGGCCCTTCGTGCGCCGTGCCGACCTTCATAGGTGCTCGCTCACCGCACGTGCCCCAACAGCCCGTTCAGGCTCTATATACGAGGAACCGCTGGCTTTGTCTTGCCGTGCGGTTGCCTTCATGGTTTACGCATTGATGCCGCTGGGTGGAGAGTGACGACGGGAAGGCTTTTGACACTTGCCGCAGCATTTCAGCGATGCCGTGACATGGACTCGAACCGGCGAACCTTTGGGATTGCAAGTCCAGAGCGTGCGAGCCGACACGTCCGCTGTGGCAAGCATCGTTGCGTTATTGTTACGAGACAGCGCAATGTAATTTGTCACGTGAAACCTCCTCCCCCGACAGTGCCCTTGCACATCAACGACAGCAAAATCAGCCATCGTACCAAAACAGTGCGAAAATGATGCTATTTGCGATGTCTGTGGTTGTCTTAAGGATCGCACCTAGAATTGAATTCTCATTAAAATGCTTTCTGCGGTGTGATGGTGTTATATTTTATTTAATAGCTTGTGTATTTATTTCCCCTTACCCTTTGCTTACGTCCTCTGTGTGTACCGCGTTTTGTGTTTTTAATTCTCTTTTTAATTGAGGGAGCCGCAACGCGTCATTAACCAACCGTCGCCGTATGCCCCGAAGAGACAGGGCAGCTGAGGAACAGTGCATTCTGGGATCGATTAAGTTGAAATGTAAAGTTTAATCAGCCTACCTTGATAGGTGGACAGATTAAGAGCGGTAGGTAGGTAGTTATAACAGTGATGAAAAAAAAAAACAGGCTTTACAATTTCAGGTGTTAAGATGTTCAAACACAAAAAGTTTTAGCCGGAAATGGTGAAGCCTAATCTTTTTTCCATCATCTTGATACTGGAAAAAAAACTTTCCTAGACTTAGTTGTAACACTGTTTGGGAAAATTACTCAATTAAATTGGTTCATTATCTAAAACTGATTTTTTTTTTATCACGCGGACCCCTTTAAAAATGGCGGCTATCTGTCTCTCGGCGGCAAGCGTGACGCGGCTCATCGTGCCTATGACGTCACCGAGCTCCGATAGCTTCGGAACATCGTGCCGAACGAGGGGGGCACGCGGGGGAGGGGGGCACACGGGGCCCGACCCCGGAAACCTACACCGGAGTGGCGGCGTCGTCCTGCTCACTAACGCAGCCGGTAGCAGCAGCAGCAGCAGCCGCATCTCACTGCATACCCGGCAATCACGTGGTCTGCAGCGTGACACCGCTCTCCTCCCGGGGTCGAACGCTGCCACGAGGCAATCTCGAGTCGTACGCGGTAACGATTGGCTCCCTGACTCGGTATTTTTGTCTTTTCGCTCTCATCGCCATCATCACGATCACAGCCTAGTCTAGATGCACGGCCTTTATAGTAGATGCCACGTGGAGAAGTTCGTAGACGAGTCTGCTCGTGGCCATATCGTTGGCATGGCAGTCATCATATCGCCATCATCACACTCACAATTAATTCGTGATGCACTGCTTCGTTAAAGATGACACGCGCGTCTTATTAATTGGACGAGATCTTGGCAAAGCCTCACACCTGGAAATGTGCAAAGACGAGGAGTGATCAGGTTGCCAACTTGAGTTGCGTTGATAATTTGCGACGTGCGTCCTTCAAACAAATTGTCGTCGGGATTTTTTTTTTTGGGGAGAGAGCGAGACAGCCAAGGGTGGATGAAAAGCGCGGGGATATATCGATCAACTTGTAATTAGGCCCCCGTAACCTTGCGAACATCTAGCGCCGTGTTGGAAAGGACACGACGAGACAGAGATCAAAACGAGGGTGGATACATTGCATTGTATTTTGTTCCCAATACAAACAAAAATCCCAAGTAAAGCGTGTGTGTCCTTGCGCATGCCAAAACTGCGGTTTTACATAATTGACAAATTGTTGTTTATTTCTACTTCGTGAGCATAGTCTTGCCAGATGGTGGCCTTCAAGATGGCAAAATCATCTTAAAATAATTTTGCCAGCGGCGTCAGCGCTTTACAAAGAAAATTGTTGTTTTTTTTGCTTTCGTTCTCTTTGGGAGTCTCCGGAAAGTCCCGTCAGCTAAAAAAAAAGTTGTCTCACTCAAATTTGCCGTGTAGCGAAAATAGACCTGATGTGTTTATTTTCTGATTATTCACTTGAACGGATGCTTCCGCAGTGGTATAACGGTTAGCGCACTGGACTTGGGATCCAGAAGCTGCCAGTTCAAATCCCGTCCCCTCTCCTCCTGGCACGGCAGTGGAAAGAACGATGCAAGATTTTTAAATCCCACCCGAAATTCTGTCCACCCAGCAGTAGACACGGGGACACCACAGTCTGTCGATCGGCAGGTTGCGTTGTGTTGGGAGTGAAGTGTGGGTACTCTCACTTTTGCCAAAAGACGCCAAGTCCGTGCGGAAGAGTAGGCCAAATGCCCTCTAAGAGACGCTGTCTAGAACGTCCTCTCACAGAGGCATCGCCTGCCACCAGTGGTGTCGAGCGGGCGGTCGCAGACCTGTGCCTTTGCCGTTCAATGTCGCGGCAAGACGCCCGTTGTTACTGTGGTGGTGGTCTCTGTCGGCCTCATCGTCTCCACTCGGAGACACACGGTGAACGCATCTCGTATTCTTTGACAAGCCCTCACGTCGGTTGGCACACTCCGGTGACTGGCGACAGGCCATGTGGATCCTGACGTCGTTCACAAATTAATTTGACTCATCTCTCAACCATATCGCACGTTGCATTAGGCACGATTAATGAACTTCTGCACAACTTGTAAAACAACAGCAACAGATATAGTGCTGCGTTATTATTCGCACGTGATTCCTTTCATATCCCCAGGGTGGGTAAGTGGCGAAGTAGTTAATACTGGTAGGAACCTCCTGGTTACATCAGCCCACAGGGGATTATTGTGTCCGTCCGTCCGTCGTGCAAGGAGGGGCTGGGTGGGGAGGGAGGGGCTGGGTGGGGAGGGAGGGGAGAGTGGGGAGGGAAAGGGTGGGAGAGGGGAGGGTGGGGAGGGGCTGGGTGGGGGGTGGGTGGGGTGGGGCTGGGTGGGGAGGGGCTGGTCACCCCGTGGTGCCCTTATAAAACTCAACGTTTAACCTACTCACGCCGGCTTGTGCCCGCCCTCACAGTCGGCCATATTTGCGGAATACACCACGCCGCCGTTGACCCTGGCCATTGACCAAGCAACCCAACGTTCCTACCAGCTCCCTCCGCAGGAATGTGTTGCACTGCACTATGAACCTGGTTTACCTGGGTTCTACTCTGGGAGAAAGAGCTTCGCATATTATTGGATTCTTCCAGAATAAATTGTCATTCTGATTCTCAAGAAAATGAGCACCACCAACTATTCCAACGGCAGGACCCTCTTGGAAATGAGTCTTGAGACTCGGCGAGTGTTTTTAAGATGAATAAGTTGCATTTTATTGCACTGTACTTGCTATACAGAAGAAGCTGGCTGTAAACGAAGGCCAGCAGATGTGCTTACATCCAAAGCAGTGTGCTTGTAACAAATGTTGCCGTTTGCCCCCCCCCCCCCCCCCACCATTGTAGTGTATGCGTGTATTGCTTATATCAGAACTGTGCTCGTATAATGTGTGTTTATATCCAGGGTCTGCTACAAATGCGGACCCCACCGTTAGCCAATTGCCATGTCGTGTGTGGTTTGTGCGGGCAATCTCCCACCTCTCCTAAGGTGACTGACCTGCGTGGAAGAGTAGGCCAAATACTCTCGACAGCTGCCCTCCAGAGCCCCCTCGTGGGAAGGCCTCTTCTGCAAGCGGTTGAATAAGTGGGCATTTTCAGGGCTACACCTTTACCATCGCCTGTTCAACTGTGAACGCGAATTGTTTGAAGTTCCACGTCTGGCTCTCTGCGGGGCTCTAAACAAGAGATGGGCGCCGATGCCTGCGCGTTCATTTTGAGCCGGAAATCTCTTTGACTTTTGGGGGTCTGATTCCTGTCTTTGCCAAGCTGCGATCTGAACCCGGCGACCTTGAGTTCGATTCCGAATCCACAGCTAATGTCAGTGGAGAGCGATGTCAGAAAAAATTGCTGGGGGTACCCCTTTCACTTACCCGCACTGACTAGCATGGTGAAGTATTGTCAAATACCCCCACCCCCACCCCCATGACTTGCATAGCACGGGTAGTCCTACGTCCAGCAATGGTTTCACAGAGGTGCTGTGAATTCTAAATTATTCTTATTATAACTTCTCCAAGTGTCCCTACTCTCTGTTTACGCGGCTTAATATCGCATCACCAATGCGTGCATGCAAAGCAGCAGCATCATATCTGCTCTCTGAATGAGAAATCGCCGCAAACACGCCCGCCACTTGCAATTGATTTTATTTAGCCCTCGGCATTGGAAGGGAGAGTGTCGTGACGGCGCCACTCCACATTTAAAAACGCGTTCACAATCAAGACGGAAAACCCAGCCGCGACGCGCAGTTCTTGCGTTTGAGCATTTCAGCGAACCGTCATCGTGTTGTGTCCTCCCTCCTCTCCCTCCCTCCCCCCTCCTCCTCCTCTGCTGCTCCCTGTTTCTTACTCTCTTCTGTCCTTGTCCAGCTCGTTGGGTCCATGGTTTGGGGGGGGGGGGGATCACCGCGATGATGTTGCATGCGTGTCGGTCACCTGGAGCCAAGTGCACAGGGCTGGTCCTTGTGTCTTTATTATATTTTTGATATCGGTTTTAAAAGTAACACGTCAAATAAAAAAATGTAGTTTTCAGCGGCGTTAGTGCACAATTCTGCGAGCCAAGCCACGCGCGTTTGCCGAGGGAGAGAGAGAGAGAGAGAGCGAGAGTGCGCTCGCGTTTAGGAATTTACAGCCACTGGTTCATACACCAGACTTGGAATCGATGATCGTTGCTCATGAATGCCAGACTTATTTTCACTCTGCTCGTGTGCTTACTGCCAACGCTGTGTTTTTTGCAAATGTTGTCCATTTGTTTCTTCTTTGGGGCTCCTAATTTCGCGAGTCTCATAGGCTGTGAGCCCCATTCTGCTTGAGAAGATCGGTAAGTGCTTCTGGCAATCACAAAAATGCTCCTTTTTAACCGGGAGCCAGCTTATTCTCTTACAAATTCTCTGGCCGTGAGATGACAGCAGACGTATGTATTGATGTCACCCCATCTATATTTTAAATCCCTTGCGTCTCCTTCGCGTGGTGAGTGATTCATATGTTAAAATTGATCGGGAGACAAGCAGATGTGTGTTAATTTATAGTTAATGGGACAAGGGAGCAGCGATAGCATCGGGATTGACCAAACCAGTGCACGATTGTCTTCAAATATATTCACATGAGCTCGAGGAACTGGTCACGACCCGCATCCCCACTGCGGTCTCCACTGATCCTGGAGCTGGTTGTTATTCTTCGCAAGAAAGGCACATGTACATCAATTCGGCAAATTCAATAAAGGATTAAATGGCCCACGACTTTGGCCGGTTAAGTCCCACCCCCCGGCACCCCACAAACACGTGATTAGTTTTGCACGTGTTTATCAGTTTTTAATACAAAATTACTCTCAAATAAAATAACGTGAATATCAATAACAAGCATTTAACATTACATTTGGTCAAGTTTGTCCCAAAAATGCTGGTAATCGTCTTTTCAAAAAACAGTGGATAGGATAACACGTATTCACATCATCGATGTGTCCCAGGATTTCCCTGCTGTTTAGTAGCAATGGGCTATCATTCAGTCAAATGCTCTCGATGTCTATTCCACTCGTCATTAGCCATTGGAGTCCTACATCTCACTTGAGTGCACATTGAGTTTGGACGTCGCATGCCATCGCATTAGAGCGCTCACTGGTGAGGGGGTGGGGACCGATGACTGCTGTCTATGGTGCTGAATGGCCGGTGCACGCTCTGAAAGAAAAAAACTACGGAGATTAATTTCACTTTTGGAATCTTTTTTTTTCTCCCATTAACTTGGTGAATAATAACTTTTAGATGAAATAAATGGACCGGATAAATAATGACCATGGGGTTATTGTTAGTGCTTGTATTAGCGCTGTAAATTACGCGTAGTGGTGTTGTTTTCGTGAAAGTTCGTGTATGGTTAGAGTAGTGCTAGAGTTGGGTTATACAGTAGTTATGGTTAGTCTTCATTTTAGAGGAGCTTGCGATAGGGCTAGAGCAGGTTCTGTCTCTCATGTACAGGCACCTTTGGAATTCCGAGCAATTTCTATCGATTAAGAAGTAGTTCAGGAAACAAATTATAATATCTACGTGTGCACAGTGGCATGTCTTCGGCAATTGAAGCACAATGTCAGAATTCCTAGCATGGAGCGGGTGTGTTTCTGCTGACCAAGCTAAGAAATTGCACAATCCCAGCCTGGTTGAACCCCAAGTCCGTGTGCACAATATGCGTTTGGATGGTGATTTTCTTTCATATAACGTTTGAAAAAAGTGGCACGCTCAAATTGTGTGTGTGTTTTTTTAAGCCGTTCCTGGGTCGTAGCTGAGTGTAGTAGTCTGCTCGTCCCACCAGAGTACGCGTGTTGTGTTGTGCAGTCAGCAGTGCCATGCGCCTGATGGTTTGCACCTCACCGCGTTCGCAGTTTGGTGGAGTCCCTGATCATTCCATTTCTTCCTCCATGTGTTGTGGTTGTTGGGACGACATCCCCACTGTTGTTAGGGCAGCAGGGAAGAACCAGCAGAGAGGAACCAGGGCTGCTCCTTTGTCCGGTCTTTACTCAGGTTCTTGTTTGGGACGCCACTTGTGTTCACACACGTGGCAAACCGACAACCGAGTCGAGACGTGTGTCCAAAATGGGCGTCTCGGTTTCAGACAGGAGGAGGGTGGTGGTAGTCGTGGTGGTGGTGAGGATTTGATGTCTACATGCGGGGGGATGAACGTGATTTGGATTTTCCACGATCTCATTCTGCTTTCCTCGATGGTGCTGCTGCAAGCAGCGTCCCTTCGGACGCTCAACGGCAGCCACCGCCGCTGCGTTGACGCAGCGAGGGGAGCCTCTCATTGCACGCCGCTCGGCGTGGAGCTGAGGGCACCTCGAGCCCGGGGCCTGAGAGCCGCCGCGCCACGCGGTCGGGCGGAGCGCGATGATATCCCCCGTAGGATGGAGCCGGGGCTCTGCGTTGATGTCCGAAGAGACCCCAGCGGCGTCACATCCCAAGGAAGTCCCCCGCTAGATTGGTGATGGCATCTTGACATTCAAAGCATGATGCGATTCTTGCTGTATATGAATGTGTAATACTCTTACATAATATAGGGGGAGGGGGTTTGGGGGGGCGGGGTTAGATTCCGTAAATATAAATGTGTCGTTAAACCCGCCACCACCAGAATGTTGTGTATTTGCTCTCCAGCACACCGGTGTGCTGTACTAGTAAGGAATTGGCTTGTTCTGTTTACGTGACAAACCTTACTAATTGGCTGTGTCGGGTAGTGGCCCGGTTTAACGATAGATTTATACTTACGCGATAGAACCCAAAAAAACAATATTAAGGATGAGATTGGTCGCCAAAGCCTACGTGTTAAACTGCAATACACTTATTTTGCATTTACCCTAACAGGTATGGCTTGTGATGAAATCACAAAGCGCCAGATCTCTAGAGTTAAGCGGAGTTGAGCCTGGGTAGTTCGTAGATCGGTGACCACATATAGGCAGCGGGCAGTTGACGGGCAGTGCGGCAAAAATCCATCGTTTTCCTGTACTTCTATGCTCCCCACCTTCAACTACCCGCATTGAGCAGGGTGGTGAAGTATGGTCAACGTGGCGCTCTTGGAGGGTCCTCATCCAGCAGTGGCGTTACAAAAGGCTGCACGTGTTATCAGGTGTTTTCATTGTGCGTAGGTGTTTTGTGTGTGATACGCGGGCCACGCTCGGCTAATGGGGCCCGGGCAAAATTGAGCGTGACTCGAGAAAAGCGACAGTCTAGTGTCGCGTGTAACGTCCCCGGGACCTTGACACCTGCAGCCCAGCAGACGCGGCGCCGCCTTGAAGAGTCAGTTGTTGACGGCAGTGATGTATGCTGGGCATGGTCCTCCATCATCATCATCATCGTCGTCGTCGTCAATCGTCGTTATCATCAACACCACCACAACAACCACCACAACCGTTTGCAGTCACGGCCACGTGCACCCCGTTCGTTAGTGTCATCCATCTGTCCATCTCACAATCTTTAGAATCGTCAGCATTTGCATTTATCTTGGAAGAATCCGATGAGCTATGAAGCTCGTTTTGCCCACAGATGTCCAGATCTATTCAACAGGCCATCACTCCGTCGTCTTCCCAGGGTGCCTCTTTAGTGGAATAAAACAATACCTTGCTGAAAATATTTGAAAATACAACCAAAAAAGTTGGTGAACGTAACGGGTGTCTCATATCTGCGGCACCGTGGCAGACTGCTGGCGATGCAGCGCTTCAAAAGGAAGGCGGTTGGCGGACAATGCAGATTTGTGAACGCCCCAAAACGTGCTGAGCTGTGCGAAGTGTCCCAGAGGTGGCAGGACAGGGGACACATTCTAACGTACGTTTGTGCCAAGCGTTGGCTGTTATCCCCTTTGGCTATCATCCTTACATGCAAAACACCCACTGAATGGCATTGTACCAACTATTACCAATTTGGCGTCAGAATCAAGCAGGTGTTGGTGAGGGTGCAGCCCTGCAATTGCCTGTTTATGTCACTATTGGCAGAAGGGGGCCTTCGACTAGTGTAAACTCGTGAAAAGGCGTCTTGAGACTCGGTGAGGCTTTTCTGGATAAATAAATAATAATTTATCGTACGTGCTCCACAGTAAGAAGCTGGCTATGAGCACGCTCCTTGGGAGCAAGTCCAGGTGTGTTTATATCCGAAGTGTGCTCCTATAAGAAGTCGCCTTTTACCTTCCCCCCACCAGTGTAATGTAAGCATGTGTTTCTTATATCATAACGGTGCTTATGTAGGATGTGCTTATAAGGTGTGCTGGGTCCTTCTCTGAATGTGTGCTCTACGATTCGTCAATCGACATGTCCACTTTGGTGATTGTAAAGTGTGGGTCCTATGCCAATGTGGTGGACTGCCCGGGATGCATCTGGCCAGCGTGGAAGAGTAGGCCAAAACACCCTCAAGATAGTCTCTTGCAGTGGTTCTTAATCTGGGGTGCAGGCTGCACCCGCCGGGCGTTGCGATATGTTCTTACCGGGGGTGCAAGACACGGCCAGATTTTTTTTTGAAGGTAAATCATCGAAACACAAATTAAGCACGCGCATATAAGTACAACTACTCTATACTCTTTGGTTCTTTCGGTAAAGTCACGTAGGTATAATTTTTTTTATAAATTAAATGTATACCTACGTGACTTTACCAAAAGAACCAAAGAGTATGGATCCCTGCAGTCACGAAAACTTCAAATCTAGATAGATACAACTACTCTGTTCCATCAATCACGTGTATTTATTAACATGAAACATTGTTTTACGATTGAGAACCAAAGTGGTGCAGGGCTGCTGTAAAGGTTGAGAACCACTGCTCTCGATAGTCTGGGGTTACCCTCGAGATGTTACACTAGTTGAAGGCCCCTTCTGCCAACAGTGGCATGAACAGGAAATTGCAGGGCTGCACCTTCATCATCGCCTGTTTGATTCCGACGCCAAAAATTGGTGGCAATCCATCGGATAGTGCCGGTCCTGTAAGTTGACCTACAAAATAGGTTTATTGAAATGCGGCGGCACCGTTAAACCCATCCAGTTGTTGAATTTCTGAGCCGCGTGGCTGAGGATGTGGGATGAGAGACTCGCTGCATGGCGTCCAGGGGCCTCAGCACTCACACGTGTAAGCGTTTGTTTTGATCATTTGTTTCTGAAAAATGAAAAAGTACATTTTACCCGAGTGCTTGATTGCATTCGTAGTCATTTCCACCGATACGCGGCCACGAAATTAAATGCGGAATAAATGGAAACGCGCGGATCGAGAATAGCGAAAACTCTCGCCGCCTCCTGATAGCGTGTTGTCTTACTGGCTTTGCTACATATCGCGTGCGGCTGTCAGAACGGCACGCAATCATTGCAAGTTTTACACCTACGCCATTTAGCGGAGCAGTCGTAACAATCCACTTTGCATCGAAATAATGGTTACCGCCACAGACACCCACCTACCAGACTCTGAATTTAAACTTAACTTGTATTTGTCATCCGCTTTGGTTCTTTCAGTAAAGTCACGTAGGCAGAATAATAATAGATCGTGACGTTTCGATCGCAACACAAGCAATCGTCATCAGGTGGGACAACTACAGCAAGAAAACAACTTCAGCAGTTTATGGATTCCTGCAGTCACGAAAACTTCAGCAGTTTTTTTCTTGCTGTGGTTGTCCCACCTGATGACGATTGCTTGTGTTGCGATCGAAACGTAGTGACCTATTGTTTTGTCTACCTACGTGACTTTACCGAAATAACCAAAGAATATACGAAAGCTTCAAATCAAGATTGTGTGTGTCACGTAAAGCCCAATGAGCTATGAGCTGTTTTCAGAAGCGACCTCGCCAGGGCGGATTTGTGGCGGTCAGTTTTCAACGTACGATAGAAATGTGCCTCTCGCCTGGTGAAGCTCGTTGTAATTCCTGGCGAAACGTCGTGCTCAGAATGTAAATGTTGTGGCTTTGCTCTCCAACACACCGGTGTGCTGTACTAATAACGAATTGGCATGTTGTTTGCGTGACAAATCTCACTAATTGGCTGTGTAGGGTGGTGGCGGGTTTAACGACACTTACACGATCTAACCCAAAAAAAACCTGTAATATGGATACTATATAATAGTTGAACAATAACGTTCTTAGAATAATTCACGTGTTTAAACTCACAGCCCTTTGTTAATCTACTGCCGAATGAAGGCCTTCGCTTGCTGTGACGCTCATGAGGGGGTTGTTTGACCATACTTCACCACGCTGGTCAGTTTGGGCGGGGTGGGCCAGAACCACTTGACTTAACGCTCGCCAACTGATGTTAGCCGTGACTGGGACTCAGGCCATCGCAGTCGTAGCTCTGTTTACGAACCAACGCTCCGCTCGTCATTACAGGCCCAATAATCTTACGGTTGAGCTTGGCAAAAAGAAAATCGATTTTTCTTTCTACATTTTCAGCAATTAACATGTACAACCTGCATGAGATAACGCTTGCCTCAAGCTTCCTTTGCAACAAGAAAAAAGTGGACACGCGTTTATAAAAATGACAGTTGAATTAATGGAGTAGAAATTATAACGGTCCTTAATCAAATTTTTTTTAAACATATTGCTTTTCAAATTTGGTTACTTTTTCTTTTTTTGCCAACCAATTCATATTTCATGAAAACCGTGAATACAATATACTACACGCGTAACGCTAGGAATGCTTGATGAGTGGTGGTGGTTCGGTAGGAGTGGGGGGACAGCAGGCATCACCCAGCCTAGATGAGATTCCCTTATTGCTGTGTAACTGTAGTCACCACCCTCAGACGCTTCTGCACGAAACGTGTTTCATCAGTATGGGTGGGATTGCCCTAGCTTCCTCGCACACATCAACACTCGCTCATGGGCCGATAACACCTTAACACAGAGAGGACTGCAGAGCTCCTGGGCAATTGTTGACGCCGCCTCACCACCACGTGGCTGCCTTCTCGGCTCGTCTGCGGTTCTTCCTCGCGCCTCCGAGTCGTCCTCTCGCTACGAGAGCGAGCGCATAACGTGCGGCGCTGCGCTACAAGTTCAGGTTGTTGTTGTTCGTCATCATCACAAGACGCAAGAATACTCGCACCGTACACACATGTGAGATGAACGTGCCTGCTTTACTGCCCTATGTGCAAGGGAGGTAGCAGCCGCCGCGGTGTGTGTATGTGTGAGCGGAAACCAGAGCACACGGAGATAGGAGAAGGGGGGAGGGGGTTGGAGAAACACTCTATCCCACACAAACGGAACAGGTGGAGTCCACATTAGTTGCTGTACCGCCTTCTCTTGGTAGAGCCAGAGTAGATGGCACCGTCTCCCCGCTCACCCACGAGAAGGGAGATTCACAACGTCTTTGCGTGATCCACCAACCTTCGCTACCACCTCCCGCAGCAGCGCTGTGTTGCAGCTAGCCACGTGCAGCCACCGCCACACAGTGTTTTTCTTTTCTCGTTTTCGAAATGCAAGGTCTAAAATAAGTAGGCCAAAGGTGCTCAACAGAATCCTCCTCCTAAAAGTAATAATGCATAAGCAATAACGGTCTTTGTTTACCCAGCAAAGCCTCGCTGAGTCCGCAGCCTCACTTTGTCAGACGCCTTATCAATTTGAATTCGAGAATACTCTGCATGTGTGCCCAGAAGCTAGAGAAACCCTGCAGAAAATCACCATCAACAAGAGGGGAGGGGCGGCGGGGGGCTCGGCGGACATGGGGGGGGGGCTGAGTTAAGGGGGCTGGGGGGGGTAGGCGTTGGTGGGGGGTGGACGCGTTGACGGGACCGCATTCGCCTTGGCCAGCCGCACTCCACGACCACTGCCCGAGAAGAAATCTGAAACCCGATTCTTCTCCGCACCAAGTGCTTCCTTCGAATAAAAGGTGTTATTTGGTTTAGTCAAGTTCCAGCCAATTACAGCACCTGCAACCTGCTTGCCCAAAAGTGAAGCAATTCATTGCCAAGAGCCATCGCGACTTCAAACGCAGTGTCTCTCTGATTGAGGGCAAAGTGGGAGAGAGGGGGGGGGCATACTATTCCAACTCAATTACAAATAAGCACCGCGTGTGATCAAAAGCCACATTCATTTTAAATGTTGTTGCGGTTTTGCATGTCAGTTTTTTTCATCTCTGTGTGTGTGTGTGTAGCCTATGTCATTGTGGGGAGCGGTGGTGTAGCGGTTAGCGCGCTGCCCTTCGGACCCGGCGACCCGAGTTCGATTCCCGCTCACTGCCAACACCAGTGACGATTATTTGAACAGTTCCTGGGCCTCCGCTAGGTCGACGTCAGCCTTGAATGAGCACTACACCCGCCCCCCTTTGTGTCGCCAGTGGCGATGTTTACACACCGCTCCAGGTACTGATTTGAGACTGAGTCGACCTCGGGGAGGCCTAGGACCGGTTCAAAACATCATCACTGGTGTTGGCCGTGAGCAGGAATCCAACTTGGGTGGCCGGATTCATAGCGCATTGCACTCACCAATGTGCCACCGTTCCCCACCTATAAATGAACAAAGACAAATATTCCCCGTTTAGCCTTAACATAGTTTATGGGCAAGTGCTGCTAGCGAGCACCTATGAGGAGCGGTAGTGTAGTGGTTCGCACGCTGCGCTACTAACCCGGCAAGCAGAGTTCGATTCCCAATCACGGCCAGCACCATCTGGCCGTGATGACACACAGACACAGCAGAGACAATCCTGCCTGTTGGGCATGTACACATGCCCAATATAAGCCGATTACTCAATGCCCTATCATTATGCATTACATGTTCGTGAATGTACAGCATCGACCTTCATATTTATATTTTGATGCTATTTAAAATCTAATTCATATCATGGTGTATATATATAATAAGGATGGCAAAGGCTTAGTGGAAAAAATTGAATAAGGGCACCTCATAAAAATGCAAATCCGAAACAGATGCAACTCGGTGTCACAATTTAATTACAAAGCCTCGCTGCGTTTTGCTGACATAAAAAATTGGAGCTCGCGAGCGCACGCGGCACAGATGCTGCGGGTGCTGAGCCTCCCTTGGCAATACCACCACAACGCCCACCCACTTTCGCCTTCATCTCTCACCGCAACACTCGCCCACCACTCCCCAGACACTCCCACCAAAAGCCCATGATCCCACCCTAAAACCCACCACCCGATCATCTCCCACCGCAACACTCACCCACATTCCCACCAAAAACCCATCATCTCACCCCAAAAAAACCAATATCCACTCATCTCCCACCACCGCAATGCTCGCCCAAACTCCCACCACTCCCACCGAAAACACATCATCCCACCCAAAAACCCACCAGCCACTCATCTCCCACTGCAACACTGCCGTGCCACAATCAGAGCACGCACATCGGCAAGCACCCACTCAGTCTTTTATCAACTCTCATCGCAACAGAGGCACTTCCTTCAATCATCCACCAGAACACTTTGCTCTCACTCTAGCATTACCTCCATCACCACAGCCACGTACTCCCTCCAATCTCATTTCAACACCTGTACCAACTCCCCCTCATCTCCCACCACGAGGCCGCTCCGTGAGCACGCCCATCCACAATGCCTGCCCGCGATCTCTCCACCCCAATGCCAACATCTGCCACTCTCTCCGCACTCCGAAAACCATGACCGATTTCTCAAATATCCGATCGCAACACTCGTCCACTCTATCAGCACTGCCAGACGAATAGCCGTGCGTTCCATCCTCGCGTAACGACTGCTCTTTCCACACTCCCATTGCAATGCCCGCACGCCGCGTCTCTGGAATTCTTCCTGAGTCTCCGAGGGCAATGAATAGTGGCTTTGTTCCCATTTCGGATTATGGCTTTGATTAGTTGAGCCTGCTGTTGTCATATCTCTGGGGCTTTGATGATAGTTTCAGAGCCGCGCCCAGGCTTTTGTTGTTGTTGTTGTGGTGGTGTGTGGATGGCAGACGTAGCCAGAGTGGACGTTTCTGGGGCAGGGTAGGGACTTGAGAATAAAATTATGGGGCCTTAGCGGGCAGTTACCATTGAGGGCGGAGAAGGGACACGGTGACAACTGTGGGTTCGTGGATTCCCGGGACGAGGGCTCGGCGCTCACGAAGAAGCGAGGGAGCTGGGCGATGATGCCTCTGCAATGAATGTGGGACACGTGGGGGGAGCCACGTGGCTGCTCTAGGGGAAACATCGACGCAGAGCGGTCGTCGGTGAAAGCGACCGACGATTGTGGGAGCGGCTGAGACGGACGTGTGTCGGGACTGACGAGGTCAAGGGTGAGGCCATGCGAGTAGACGTTGCAAGACGTCCGCGGTTGTGCTGTGTAGCTCGTACGATGTCCGACGTTTCGTCCCGCCACCTGTCGGGCAGCTTCTTCGGAGATCTTCGGGAGCTCGGTTGCGTGGAGAAGAAAAAAAAGAAAAAGTTCCCGGCACGTTGGAGCGAAACGTCGGACATCGTGCCCGAAGGACGGCGTGTGACGCACGACCCGCAAACGCGTCGGAGAAGGGCAACGGGAGTCTCGTTGCTAAAGAAAGGAGAGCGAATGATCGAGGGGCGGGGGTCGGGGGGGGGGGCGAGGGTGGGGTGGGGGTTATGGTCCGTCAACGTGGACGTCGCAAGCCCCCCTAAGAGTAATCCGTGCAGCGATGGGGGTGGGTGGGGGGGGGGCGAGTGCGGAGGCGAGATAAGCAAAGCCAGACGTGTAAGATAGATTTGGCTTTGCTAGTAAGTGGACGCACCTCCGATTAGCACGGTTGGCTACGTACGGTGCGAAAGACATTTCAAGGTGCATAGCCAATGGCACGCTCCCGACTTCAGGGAGGTGACGCGAGGTGGTCGATGGATGACCGTCAATAATCGCAACGCTCTCGGGGTGTCCATGTAGGTGACACGGGCTCCATTCCTCAACGATGCTTTTGCGATCTACTCTCTCACCTGGTTCCGTGGAGGGCATGGGAAGAAAATGTCAGTGGAGAGTGGCAGCAGGTTTCTGATGAACGCAAGGTCGCAGCTGAGCCACAGTGTACGTCGCACAAACGTTGGTTTTTTACACGCTTTCATTTAACTCACTCTGTCTGTTATTGTTGTCGTTGTTGTTGTTGTTGTCGTCGTTGTTGTTGTATCCTCAAATCTTGTAACTCAATTCTAACCCACTTCCCAATGTGGTATCGACTGCAAACTTGGTATACTTATGTCATACTGATGACATAACTATATTCTATCATAAAAAAAATAAGTATTTTAATTTACATTATTTTGTATATGTTATGTTTCGGCTTGGGTCTAATTGTCCACGCTCAACTGACGTTGGCTGTAATTGGCCACGGTCCCTTACGTTATGGCAAGCTTCGGGGCCACTTCCTGGAGTCGTGGAGTTCTCCCACTACTAGTACATTTCATAAAAGCGTGTTTTTTTAAAGTTTTTTTTTATATTACTTATTTTTGCTACCACTGAGTCATGTGTTTTTATGGTTTGCCATTGCGCTCAGCAGCTCTCCGCTGTTGAGTCTTTCGGGTTTTGTACCGCGCCTCGTTCGGCGCGATGTCCGTCGTTCCGCTTCATGCTCCGAGAGCACGTGGGAGCGAAACGTCGGGCATGGACAAGAACGAAAACTTGGGTACGACCTGGAAAACACAGCGGAGAGAGAGAGAGAGAGCCTACTTTCATGTAATTAGCAGCTTGGCGAAGTGACTGTAAATTAGGAATATTTCTTCTTATCATTCTACGTGATTCATTATTGTGTGCCTCAACCCGTCCCGGTTTAAGAAAGAAAAATAACCGAAACATTAAAAATCTCATTACGAACTGCAAAGCAAGATTAATGCAATGTTTAGGGTTTATATAATAACCCTACTCTAATGGATGCTGTAGTAGCCGAGGTGTACTAGAATGGTGAGTACACGGGACTTGCAATCCAGCGGTCACCGGTCCCACCCAGCAGTATGGAAGGATACACCGCCTCTCGTCGAATGGTAGATCCGCGGGTGGTGGGGTAAAGTGTGGGTACTCCTCTCTCCTCCTGCAAGATTTATAGCGAGCGAGGAAGAGCGCCCTTCCAGCCGGAGTGCTTTCTGCCAGCGGTGTCGAGTGAGCGAGCAATTGCAGGGCTGCAATCCACACCGAAGACAAAGATCCCCCGTATAGCCTTAGCAGACCGTTGGGGCAAGTGTGGTTAGCGAGTACCTATGAAGGCCGGCACGGCACACGAGGGGGTGGGTGGCCAACACCACGCCCGGCCGCATTTGTCTTCCGAGTGGCGATGTTTGCACACCGCACCAGGTACTCATTTGAGGCCGAGTCGACCTAGGAGAGGCCCAGGACTGGTTCAGATAATCGTCACTGGTGTTGGCCGTAAGCGGGAATCTAACCCCGAGCGCCAGGTTCGAGGGCAACATGCTCACCGCTACGCTAGTGCTTCCCGCAATTCACACATAGCACGATCAAAGCCTCCGTTGTTCGTCTCATTATTTCCTGATGAAGGTCGGTCAGCCGAAACATCAATGCCTTCATTTTCTCTCGGTGCCAGTAATAAATCAACAACAGCAACACGATTGAGATGATTTATAATTGACCCATTTAATTACAGCTGTGTCTGTCTGATTGGACAAGATTTCATCACACACAGGACGTGATGTATTCCTCAACCGGAGCTCGTGTTCATTTTTTGTGGGGGGGGGAAAAAGCAAATCTACTGTGGGCAAAATATACAAACATGGCGACAAGATGATGTGGATGGTGGCCTTTGAATGACCACCTCCGATTAGCTTGGCAACGTACGGTGCGACGGAAGTTCAACAAACATGCACCTGGGCTACGGGGCCGTTGACTGAGCTATGGGAGTCAGAACTCGCGTGTAGAATTGCTTCCACATAAACAACGTAAATGTCTACTTCAGTCTGTCAGCCTTTTGGCCAAATCCAGAGACTCGTGCGAATGAGCAGCAATTGATAAAAACTCACAAACTTGTGGACCGGTTTCAACATTGTGGGTCTCCCACGGCAGTAGTCGGGCTTGTTTAAACACCGCTGGGTCACGAGATTTGTTTTGTCCAGAGCAAGTCCTCTTGGCGAACCCCTTCAACAACGGCAACAGCAAAGCAAAATGCTGAACGCATACCGAGTCCCGTTATGAAAATACAGTAAAACCTTGGATTGCGAGCATAATTCGTTCCGGAAACATGTTTGTAATCCAAAGCACTCGTATATCAAAGCACTCGTATTTCAGTTGTGATCACGTGACGCTCGGCAGACAAAGCGTACACGTACTACTCGTATTGCAAGACCTCGCTCGTTAATCAAATTAATATTTAATTAAAACATTTGCTCGTCTTGCAAAACACTCGCAAACTAAGTTACTCGCAATCCAAGGTTTTACTGTATATTCATTGACCACTTCCGGGCAACATTATATAATTTTATGTCGCTGTCCTACAGCGTTCTACAGCGTGCTGTGTTTCACCTCCCAAACACTAAGGTATGCAGTCAACAATGCTTGACTCAGGTAGGAGGACGCCCCTGCCATGCATAGTCCCATGGGATGTTGGCTATCAACAACAAGGCAACTCCTATGACTAATTGGGAATGGGACGCAAGCGTAGGATTGATCACCCTGTCGCTGGCCGCCTTTGGGGAGGGTGTATAGTATGAAAGGCCGAAACACCCTAGGAACCAAAGGTTCACTACTGACGATGCGCTCCCCAAATTTCACCAGGCTCACTGTTCATGAACTCTTGGAAGTGCTTGCACAAAGGATAGTAACATCTCATCCTGTGTTCTTTGGAATCACGCTCCGTCATTCATCCGTGCTCGTGACGTCGACAATATTTTCACAGCGCCCGGAGATTCCTTCGCAATTAGATTGTCTGCGCAAATCCAAGACTTTATTTTCGTTTGCGTGTGAGCTGTGTGATCAATGCGGTGAGCCTGGGCCAGTTTTACGCGCGCACTCTGAGAACGCGTGAGACGCAATTGCCCTGATTTCGTGTCGACGAAACGCGGCGATGGTGGACATCGCGTGCGTTTGTACTGCGCGCGTGCTGATTGGGTGTGCAATCATTATATTATCGGACGCGCAACGTGATTGTCCACTCAATTATCCCCCCCCACCACCCCCCTAAAAAATACAGACAGATCCACATTTAATTACGATTCAAATCGGTCATTACAACAACAACAACAATTAAATGCACCTCATTAAATGGAGATTATTTCAAAACGTGTGTTCGTGTCAACACGATGCAATGGAATCTTGGCAGCGGCTTTCATCTGCAAAGGGACGCGGTGGATGATGAGAAGCCAGAGCAGAGTGGTGTGACGTCACAGGTGGAGTGTTATGACGCCATAGTGAAGTGGTGTGACGTCACAGGTGGAGTGTTATGACGCCATAGTGGAGTGGTGTGACGTCACGGTGGAGTGTTATGACGCCATAGTGAAGTGGTGTGACTGCCACAGCGGAGCCTTGTGAGTGTACAATTATTGATGGTTTTTCTGTCACGTGACCAACTGCAAGGAATGCCAAAGGCTTGGAGGCCTTCGTCCAGCAGTGGATAGATCGTGGACAGTGATGACAAAGACGATGATTGGTTGGACATGCACGTGTCGTAGATGAGGTTTTAACCATAGCCCCCGTCTCAGATTTGCTGATGACAGTCATCGGATTTATCAGTGGTGGATTCGAGGTGAGGGCTACGGAGCAAAACGCCAAATATTCGAGGTCTGCTGACCAGGACGAAAGGGCTTCGCGAGAGAGAGAGACAGACAGAGAGACAGAGAGAGAGACAGAGAGACAGAGAGACAGAGAGAGAGACAGAGAGACAGAGAGACAGAGAGAGAGACAGAGAGACAGAGAGACAGAGAGACAGACAGAGAGAGGGAGTTCGCGTCGTTTTGCTGCTCTCTCGTTGAAGTAGCGCAGACTGCAGTGATTTAATATGTGGCTCATAGTTTGTGTTGCGTGGCCACGATTGCGCTCGTGTGGCTTGTCTTTAATCTATCGCTGTATATCTCTACGGGTCTCTCTCTCTCTATGGATCTATGTGCATCTCTACGAGCCTCAATGTAACTCTATTGTTGAAGGAGATGTGCGCAATCGGGCTGCTGTCGATGTTGTGATGCTGTTGATGGTTACACCACCGGTGACTTTAGAGGAGGAACGTCAAATTCAAAAAGGTGTGGCGTTTGGATCTTGAAGCGAGGTGTTTATTGCTAGATTTGAAGTTTTCGTGATTGGAAAGATCTATACTATTTGTTTTTTTCGGCAAAGTCACGTGGGTAAAAATAAATAAATAACAAATTGCCTCACGACGTTTCGGAAGCAACACAAGCCACCGTCATTACGCGTGACTGCTCCAGTAAAATTACTGTAGCGTATGAAGAGAGCTATGAAGAGAGCTATGAAGAGAGCTATGAAGAGAGCTATGAAGAGAGCTATGAAGAGAGCTATGAAGAGAGCTCAAATAGCTCTCAATTTTACTGGAGCAGTTACGCCTGATGACGGAGGCTTGTGTTGCTTCCGAAACGTCGTGAGTTAATGTATTTAGATTTTTTTTTACCCACGGCGACTTTACCGACAAAACCAAAGAGTACGAGGTTTAATTTTCGATTTAAAGCTTTCGTGACTGCAGGGATTCATCTTCTTGGTTCTTTGGGTAAAGTCACGTAGAAGGGAAATAATAAAATAATAAAAATTTCAATAATAAAATATTTTATAATAAAATATATTATGTTAAATTTTTTTTTTATTAAAGATATTATGTTTTATTATTATTATTTATTATTTCCCTTCTACGTGTCTTTACCGAAAGAACCAAGAAGAAGCGTACGAGGTGTTTATTCTGGACGTCCGCGTCGCTCCACTTCTGTTCGCCAGCGTTCTTTCGGGTCTGCGTGAGATTCTAGGCTGGTGACAGCAGCGCGAACCCCCGTGTCGGTTGGTGAACTATACCGCTGAGGTCATAATAACGCTTCCACACGCACTTCCAACAAGTTTAAGAAAATAAAAATGACGTATTTTTCGCAGCTGGCGAATTAATTTTAGAACCTGTGGGCGACCGCGAGTTTCCCCGAGTCGTCGAACCGGGCAACGTTCAGGATTCCTGAAAGATTCCGTGGAAAATGCCCAAAAAAGTGTCCAGCCGCAAAACTCAAGCGACTCGTCGAAGATCCGAGGAGTAGCGGGAGAAACTGCCCGAGCCGTCCTGCATAGCTGCCCTCGTTGTTGACTGTCATCCGTTCAAATGATCGTCGTGGATTTGTACAAATGGTTGCGCTTATAGCTTCCACATACCTGCATTTCCCATAAATATGCTAAATTCATCTTGATATGCAAATTCCTTTGTCAAGGCGCTCTTCTCCCTCCAACCCAGCTTAAATATACACTGCCAAGCCTGGTGGTGTTCATTCAGACGCTGTCTTTCTGACAGACCTGTTCTTAATCTGAGGACGGCTGCTTGCGTCGTGGCCGAAACGTCGTGAGAATTATTTTATTATGTTTTATTTGTATTATTTTATTATTTCCATTGTACGTGACTTTACCGAAAGAACCAAGAAGATATTGTAATTGTATTTGGAGACACTTTCAGACTCGAGTGACGTCGCAGACACGACGTGCATCATTATTATTAATGCCATCAAGTGAACCCCGTCCGAGATGGACGCGGCGTTTGCGACGTTTTTTGTTTTCAAAGAGAAAAATAAAAAAAGAACAGAACGATCGCTTGGATAACAAATTGCACGGAGAGACGGACGGGGGGGGGGGGGGGGGTTACGGCAACGTTATTATTCACCGGTGCTCCCGTAAACATTGTACGGACTATATATATGATAATATTATAATATTATTTTATTATTTATTTTATTTTATTATGTTAATTTTTTTTCCTTCTACGTGACTTTACTGAAAGAACCAAGACGATGAATCCCTGCAGTCACGAAAGCTTTAAATCGAAAAATTGTACGGACGTTTAGAGAATCGTGAGCCGGTGAGTCCTTTGCGATCGCGCCCGAGAGAGAGAGCTCCGATAATGTTTTGATGAATCGTGCCGCTTTTTTTTTGCAATGATAGATGCACGGTATAAAAACACACACAAAGACAAAGATCCCCCGTATGGGCATGGCAGACTGTTGGGGCAAGTGCTGTTAGCGAGCGCAAATGAAGGCCGGCACGGCACACGGAGGGGGTGGGTGGCCAGCACTACGCCCGACCACCTTTGTCACCCCAATGGCGATGTTTACACACAGCACCAGGTACTCATTTGAGGCTGAGTCTACCTAGGGGAGGCCAAGAACCGGTTTAGATAATTGTCACTGATGCTGGCCGTGAGCGGGAATCGAACTCGGGAAGCGGGGTTCGTAGCGTAGCGCTCTAAACGCTACACCACCGCTCCCCATACAAAACACACACACACAAAAACACACACACACACACAAAACACACACACACGCACGCACACGCGCGCGGGTAGCTATGAATAAATAACCCTTGCAAACAAGAAGAGAGAGCGAGGGAGAGTGAGTGAGGGAGAGAGTGAGGGAGAGATAGAAAACGCCAATTACGACGCACAATATGCGGAAAACAGTTTAGGCTTTGTAGCTCCGCCATCTGATGTCCTCGCCATCAACTTGGGGGTGGGGATATGAATTTGAATAATGCCACAAATGGATGGCGGATAGTGCGAGGCTAATGCACTGCAAGCCAGTCTCGTGCGTTTTTAAAACACGTGCTTTCTTAAAACACATGCTTTTTTTAAAACGCGTGCTTTCTTACGCGATTGATTATCAGTCGCCTTTTTGGGGGGTGGGATTGTGTAGGTTTCGTAAATGTTTGAACTGTAACCCTCCACCACCCGGCGGAGACAATTAGGTCTTGTTGTGACGTCTTCGCCATATATATAAAAAAGGCAAAGTTGTGATTATGTGTGTCTGTTCAAAATGTTTAGCCTACTTCCCGACATGCAACAAACTGCAAATTTGCCAAGTGGGTACTTTCCAGACTGTACACCATGCAAAAAATTTAAAAATACACTTTAGCTTTTTTTTGGGGGGGGGAGCTCAATAATGCATATTTTTTTTGCACGGCAAGTGAGCTGTGACGTCACATCTGTCACGTGACCCGCGCATGTGGAAGCGTAACGCATTGTAGTGTAGTGGTTAGCACGCTGCGCTACGAACCCGGTGAGTTCGATTCCCACTCACGGCCGCCACTGGTGACGATTATTTCAACCGGTCCTGGGCCTCCCATAGGTCGACTTAGCCTCAAACGAGTAACTGGTGTGGTGTGTGAACATCGCCATTGGGGAGACAAAGGCGGCCGGGCGTGCTCAATCCAAGTCCCGGGCGAAGCCGGGTAGTCGAGCTAGTGGGAATATATGCCAAAGGATTATGGTTTCACAGCATAACACGTGGGCGTTGAAGAGCAGGCAAACAAATGTGACCATTTTTAGACGACGTTTTGCTGGAGATGACATCCAGCACCATCAGTTGGTTAACAAAAGCACAGCTCTTGTGTTAAAGAGCTTTCTAAACCGGGTCCTCAAACATTGACTAAATAGCTACACCAAAGCGATTTGGTCAAGTGGCGAGCGTGTGTGTATATTGAACTTCTTTCGCGCGCCGTGCGTAGCCAGCCGTGATAATTGGAGGTACGAGCGTGGTGCGTACGTAGCAGGGTTGGTGGTTGTTTGTGGTAGGTGTGATTGGATACATGGATGGTGAGATACGCAGGCAGGAGAGTGTGGTAGGTGAGATAGTATCCACTAAATCGTTATTATTATTATTTACCAGGTAAGGCCCTATATAGCTGTTTTTCAGAAGCGACCTGGCCACAAATGATAGTCCAGCGAAATGTCTTATCATTTGCAAATATAGAGCAGCCTAGGACTCTAAACGCGTGACGTTGATTCTAAATGTGGAGGGAAAAACCGGTGGACCCGGAGAACAATACACACGACCACGGGGAGAGAGACACCGCAAACTCACAATATAGAGCACACGACATCCTGTATACCAGGCGAGGTAGTTAACATCTCGACACCGTGGCATTAAGGCTCAGTGTGTGCTCAGGTGGGTTACGGGGTTTAGTCAGAAAATAACCGAGTGGTTGTTTTATTTATGGCACGGATAAAAGAAGGGAAAAGTGAAGAACATGTTGGAAGGTACTACATAACAAACAAACAAAACTGCTATTTATATATATATCCACATGAATGCATTTGCCGAGTTATTTTGAAAAAAGCACACGGGTCAGTAATATGAAATGAATTCAAAGATTGAGTCCCGTCTCTGGCCATGGTGTCCTCTGCTGGCGTTGGAACCAAGGCCGTGGTCTGCACCACGAGAGATAACCTGCCTCAACGTTACAATGCCTACGAGATAAACAGAAATCGTTTTTTTTTTCCAATTTATTATTTTTTACTCCTAAATGCGGCAGCTGTCACCGTTTTTTCCGTGTGCGCGTACGTGCGCTCGCTGCGTGCGTGTGTGTACTGGCGCTGACGGACAGCGGGCAATTTTTTTTCTCTCTCTCTCTCCATTTTTTAGCTTTCGTATGTTTGTAAAACCCAGTAGCGTTTCCAAATAAATAAATGTATCCGTCCGAGTTTAGAGATCTCTGAACCGCAGGGCAAGCGCTTTGGAGTTTCGTTGTTTCGTGAGTATTATTTGGCCAACACTCCTCTGATAAAAATACATCAAACGCTCTTCCCCTTCCCCGCCCATCTTAAATACGATGCCCTGTGGGAAGGAACAAAAAAAAAGAGCGTGAAATGAAAAACAAAGCAAAAGACACAACTCTGAGATTATTTGTCAATGCGAGACATGGCACTGGGTGAGTTCTGGCGCTCGTGATGCGATCGCGTTGAACTGTGACCGCGTGAGCAGCAGCAGCAGCAGCGCGATTCCCCAACCGGTGCCACATTCCACCCATTGCTCTTTCACGCTGCATTCCGGTGTAGTTTTGTTCGTCTTTTCCTTCGTTTAAGTTTGTTTTACGGCATTCTTTTTAAATCCTTTATATTAAGTTCGCTTGCTTGTTTGCGTGCTTGTGTGCTTGCTTGCTTGCGTTCTTGTGTGCTTGCTTGCTTACGACCGTGCAAATCTTTCGGTCGTTTTTTAACCCACTTCCCGTGATCGAATCGAGCTGACATTTTCCACACAGACTCGTTGTGCGTGACAATTAATGTTGGTGAAAATTATTTTCCAAAATTTTACACTGTTTAGGGAATTTTTAAAAAATATTTAATTACCAATTGCTTAATGCTGGCAGACAATCACCTGACCCATAGGTGGCAGCCATCTCAAGCCAGAGGACGAGATGACTCTAGCCGCCATGCATATAAAGGATTTAGAGTGAAAAACTTTGTTTTACGGGTTAATTTTTTTTCCTCTGTCGTGCTCGAGAATGGCACGCGGAAGTGGGAAACCGCAGAGCTGGAGTAATTTCAAGGTCTCTTTCAGTAACCCTGGGTCTACACGGAAGAGGTCAGCACTTTCTCACCCGCAGTGCCAAGCTGAGAGTAACGTTTGTCACAACGACAGTCTGGCCGACATCTTTAATTCTTCGAAATGTACATTTCGCAAATTGAATACAGCGACAAATTTAATGTAGTGGGTCTATTTTTTCCTACAGTTATTGGTGACCGGGCTGGATCCAAACCCAGGATCTCGGCAGTGCCAGCTCAGCACTGACCACAAAACCATCTTAATAAAATGAAACGAATCGCTTAATTTGCCAAAATACCGGCTGTGAGATTTTAACAAAAAATAAACATTTTGATTTGACTGCCATTCGAAGGGCATTTCTTTTACATTGTGTGAAGAGAATGTGCAATGACCCTAATATGTCGAAGAGGTCATTTGAAGGGATCCCAAAAGTAGTTCTGTAACATTTCCTTCTGTGGACTGTTCTTTAATGTGCAGGACTGCGCTGACCTGCGAGAGATTCCCAGTGGACACTTTAGGCGTAATCCGTGTCGTGTTTTTTTCATGTCAGGCTTTTGCGACAATGCAGAATGTACCTTATACATGAATTACTAAATTGCAGAATGGAGCCTTTTTTTCCCAAGCAAAAATGGCTGGAATGATGGGCAAAATATCCCCACGAATAATGCCCCATGCCTCGTGACGCCGATAGTGCAATTGGAATCTAATTCTAGAAAAAAAGAATGCCTTCAAGAATACAAATTGGTTAATCTTAGAGAAAAGATTAACTTGGCATATGACTAAGGTCTATTCATTAATACAGAGATCATTGTAATGTATCTCTTTTGACGTGGAACAATTATGTTTTATACGGCACTGATGCACACACACACACACGCCCATACCAATTATCAACGCAGGACCATTTCCCTTTTGATTGCCCTGCGTGAAATTTAACAATGAATGTTATCAGAAACGGTCACAGTCTTTGAGCGTGTAAAATGGAATTACAACACTTTGCTGAGAACTTAAGTTTAGTTTAGTTTTTTATATTCACGTTAAAAATGGCTCCATAATTCACATTTTAATCCGAGCGTTTGGGGACGTTCATATGGAAAGAGGCGTTCCTTTGAGGTCTTCCCGACTCCCACATGAAGCAGCCATTTGATGATGTAACGATTCATGGATTAATCAGTCAAGGTCAATTCTCACGCTCACATGGGCACGAGGGATCCTGCCGTGGTCACTCGGTTATCAACACTGGACTTGGTGCAAGCGGTTGAAAACAAATGGTCCTAAATTATTATATTCTTATATCCGTCTTTGAAATACGTAATCGACCAGGCTATGCGTTAATTGTGTGTTGACCGACTCTCTGTGCCGTTTTACATAACATTTCGATACTTTGCTAGGTTATTTAATTTAGTGTGTTCTTTCTCCCTCTAAGCCTGCGTACTTTACTACGCGTCTCTTCGTACTCATTGACATGTAAATTTTTTCTCTAACCCCTCCCTCTCTCTGCCTCCGCCCCCCTCTATCTATTTAAGGCCACCCCACAGAGACGATCACCCCTCTCTGTACCTGTGTTGCTCTCTCTATGTATCTTGGTGATATCTGTCTGCTTATATGTCTGTCTATAGTTTTCTGGTTAGATTTTATGTCGCTATTTCATTATACCTGATGATGATTGCTTGTGTTGCAATCGAAACGTCGTATGCTATTATTTAATTTATTATTTTATCTTTATGCGTCACTTTACCGAAAGAACCAAAGAATAATTCTTATATCCGCCTTTGTCTTTCCACCCAGCGGTACTAATGGGTGCACACACACGCCAGTGGGGCCATCGCCTGGTAACGTGTGGTGTAGGGGTAAATTGTGGGTACACCAACCACCTCCCAAGACGTCTAGCCAGCGTGAAAGAGTAGGCCAGAATAACCTCGAGAAGGACTCCCTTGGGGAAATTGAATATTGGACAGCGAGCTGTTTTAGAGCATTTGGCCGCGATAAATGTCCACGTGGTAAGCCACTTTGTTGCGCTATCATTAAATGTCCAGGTCGCTTCTCAAAAGGAGTTATATAGCTCAGTTGGTCCTACCTGGAAAAATGTAATAGAAAGTTTAGTTTAGTTAGTTTAGCCTTTCATTCTTTGCACCGCGGTCCATGCCAAACACGTTACTCCGCCGTTAATGGCCCGTCGCAGCTTTCATATCCTTTGCGGCTAGGTGACAAGATTTTCTCCGGACAGGACATCGAACCTGAGCTCGTGTTCAGTCGCCCTTGCCGATGTTTTGTGAAAGTAGCGAGCGACGCATGGGGCAGATGGACCCGGGAGGGCGTCACGCATGACATGATTTCATGGCACAGGAGCAAAACAACATCTCAAGGGTTTTTAATAAATATATAAAACTCAAAGTTGGCGGAGAATTTTGCGCCGAGTTCATCTCAAAGTCATACATTTGGTCCGCGTCTATGTCTGCATGAGATGGGTGTCCCCTTTTGACGTGAAACTATTTAATTGTGGTCACCGTCGTTTTTTTGCTGCTGCTGCTGCTGAGCGTCTGGGCTATGGCTACTTTTGCCACATTTGAGATACAAAAAATCGGTGACGTTCCGTAGTAAGGAGAGCATCTCGATAATAGCGCAAGATGAGAGAAATGCATCATCTTAGCGGGTCGTCGATTACTACGCGACTGGAAAAAAACCGAGACTTTTGAAAACCTGCACAGATTTCTCATACAAAAAAAAAGTATGATCCTGGAGAAAGAAAACAAAAACGCTAGGAACGGGACAGGTGGCAACTCTACCAGGGTTCCCACTGCTGCACATCAGCGAGACCCCCCCCCCCCCGCTAGCCTAAACACCTCGCTTGCAAGCCGCGCCGTGCCACAGCGGTGACTTCCCGAGCCAGCGGCGTCGCTGATGCGGTTACGGCCCTCTATCGTCATTGGCCGTAACGGAAGCGTGGCTCCATTGAAGATAAACTCGTATCTTTTCAAACCCAAGACTTTTCACCGTTTCCACTTTTTTTTTGCTGGACCGATCAATAATTCCCAATTCTGACACCTCCAGTGAAAAGCCGTCTTCAAGGTTAAATCCACGCGGGGGAGGACGGGGTGGGGGGTTAACTCTCTCTCTGGTGGTGCTGCTTCGTTGTAGCCCTGAGGTGTAAAACGCAACGGGGTTGCCACTGCGAGAGGATTATTAGCGGGGCAGCTCGCGGTGGCGTCACGGTGACCCCTCGGGCGTAGAGGGCTCGCGCCGCCGGGTCACGTGGCCTGCTGCGCACGAGACGACGCCCACGTCAGCGTGGGCTGCACGTGGCCTGCACGTGACCTCGTTATTATTTTGTGTTACTCCCGTTGGAGAGTACAGTGGACTGAGCATGACCGGTGATCATGATGATTCATATTATTCGCAGACTTGTTTACCCAGGGGAAGCTTGAGTCTCAAGGGGTTTTTTTTTTCAGGAAGGGTCCTGCTCAATATTGACAGTCGATGACGACGATTGCTGTGTGTTTCCCAAATTAAGTGATTTCTGATGTTTTTTTGGGGGGAATTGGCAAATGTGGACCATGACATCAGCAGACGTAAAAAGAACATGCTAATTGGTGACTAGTACAGCACACCGGTGTGTTGGAGAGCAAAGCCACAACATTCATGGGACCGCGAATCTCTTGCGAAAAAGCGGCGGAGCAATTTATTTGGGATACTCTTCCACTCTGGCCAGGCGTGTAGGAAAAGTTGGGAGTAACTGTCACTTTACCCACCACACCAAATACGACCTGGCGGTCAACTAACTGCAATGCGATCCATCTCTACTGCTCGGTGGACAGAGGAGGTAGTGGGATGGAGTTGGGGTGGGATGTGGGAATGAATTTAAGAAACCCGCACCGTTATTTCGGCTGCCACGCCGGGAGATCGAATTGAACCGGTTCCCTTTGGATTGCAAGTCCTGTGCACTGCTAACCGGTTACAACCGCTGTGGCAGCATCCCCTCCTCTGTGGGTGTGTGATTTAACCGTAAATGCTCCACACACACAAAAAAAACCATCCAGTAAAATAAGATGAAGGCAGTTGTGAAGCGAGCGGGAGTACGCGTTGTTACTGCAGAGATCTATGAGAGGAGGTGGCCGATAGAAGCTGGAAGCGAACCGCATGAGATAGTCACAAAAGCTGCACGGATTAGAGGGCAGTTGCCACGGGCTGAGAATGGCCGTTATCAGAGTAGAGGGATACGTATATTGAGGATTCTAGGGCTATGGTTTCGCCAGAGTTTTTTTTAGGAATCGGATAGATAAACAAGGAGAGACAGAGTGAGTAGGATGCGCTCAAGGCTGAACAGCGGAGAGGGGATTGTTAGCGGTCAGATAGGTACTGCCGACTCGCTGATGAAGAAGACACGATAATATCGGGGGGGAGATCTTTTGGCTTTTTTTGTCTGTAGACGTTTGAGCAAAGATGCGATTCTACTTGGGGGGGGGAGTTGCACAGTGGGCATAAGCGGTTAGCACCACGCTGCTGCTTTTAAACATGCCTTGGAGCAACGAGCCTTGTGCAATTTTTAGTCAAATAATGCCCTTCTTCGTTTATTAAAATATATCGATACTCTCACCATGGGTGCGAGAGAGCTGGAGAGCACGATAAGCCCTCTAAGCCATTGTTTTCTTCTTCTTCTTCTCCTATTGAAACCTGTTGGATTACAACTCCACCAACAGGATCATCTTCGTAATACATAAATAACAGTTTCGTGTTGTCATATTTCCAGATTTAGGGAAAACGACGCGGTTGGCTTATCTGCAGACTGGCCGCCTCGTTCCGCAGAGATCGTTTGTCTGGAGAATTGTTTCTTAATTTGCCTGGCGAGGTTTCGCCTTCTGTGGATGATGCAGGTGAGGGGAGGTGTGCGCGGTGCATGCGCGGGCTCTCGTGATAGCCGATGCGTCGCCTGATAATTATTTTATATTTATCTCTGCGACACGGCTCCTGTGCGCATTAATTTCCAGAAACATGCACTGTGGCACGTTTCACATTAATCTTGGTACTCACGCTGTCACGCTGTCAGCTCGTCCCCCCCCCCCCCACGCTGCCCCCCTCCAACAAACTTTGCATATGCTCCTTCAAAATGTACCCTGGCCCCCATGCATACACACACATGCATGCATACACACACATGCATGCATACACACACATGCATGCATACACACACACATGCATGCATACACACACACATGCATGCATACACACACACATGCATGCATACACACACACATGCATGCATACACACACACACGCATGCATACACACATAGACCCCCCAGTATAGCCTTAACATACTGTAGGGGCAAGTACTGTTAGCGAGCACCTATGAAGGCCGTCACGGCACACGAGGGGGTGGGTGGCCAACACCACGCCCGGCCGCCTTTGTCTCCCCAGTGATGATGTTTACACACCGCACCAGCTACTCATTTGAGGCTGAGTCGACCTAGGGGAGGCCTAGGACCGGTTCAGATAATCGTCACTGGTGTTGGCCGTGAGCGGGAATCGAACTCGGGACCGCCGGTTTCGTAGCAGCATCTCGCTCACCGCTGCACTACCGCTCCGCCACTATACATGTGCACAACAACAACAACCGCCATTCGCCACTAAGTGGCGGTGACGTCACCACAGCGCTTGTGCCAGGCTAGGTGCACGCTGAGGCCATATGTGTGCACACACACATGCACATAGCCACCATCCGTATTCAAACAATGCTCTTTCAACGAGTGCCACGGGCAACAACAGCGGGACCGAGGGACAGACAGCGCACGTTTTTTTTTAGGAATCGTATATCTACCCCCCCCTCTCTCTCTCTCCCCCTTGCCTCCCCCTTTCTTACCTATACAACCTCTTGCCACGGCAGCTCTCTCGCCTGCTTCAGCATTTCCTTGCTGTGGTTGTTCCACCTGACGAAGATTGCTTGTGTTGCGATCGAAACGTCGTGATTAGTTTTATTTTATTTCTACCTACGTGACTTTACCGAAAGAACCACGGGGTATGGGCGTTAAACGGAGAGAGTGAGACATCAGCAGAGAGACCGAGATAGAGAGATAGACATTGAGTAGGAAGAGAGGGGGTAGAGAGAGAGAGGGGGGGGGTAGAGAGGGGGGTAGAGAGAGAGGGAAGGGATAAGAAGGAGGAGAGCAGAGCGTGAAATATTTTGTGAACATTTTCATTTAAAAAGCAGGGGGGGGGGGCACATAAAGCAAAATATTGACAAAAATAAAAATAAAAAGATGAACGAAGCAAATTGACGACTACACCGAGCATCTTCATGTTTCCTCTGCTCGTAAAAAAGAATAAAAAAGAGAGACAAAGATGTGTTGGAGAGCCGCAGAGAGAACGAGAGAGAGAAGTAGTGGGTGGGGTTGCCGTGGTGGGGTGGGGGGGGGGGAGATTAGGGTGGTGGGGGGGTACGCGGGAGACGGGGGGGGGAGAGACAAACACGGCTGGGACAGCGCGACAGGGTGCAGGCCCCGGGGGCTGCGGTGATCGCTGCCATCGCCGAGTCAGCAGTAGCAGCAGCAGCGGTAGCAGCAGTAGCAGCAGGAGCGGCGCTGGTGTCGCAGCTATAAATTAACTGTGACGGGTAATCAAACACCATTGACCAGCAGCGTCGCTGCATCTCCCCTCCACAATCTCCACACACCCACGAAACCCAGACCCTGAACCACATCCCATTAAACCCAAAACCCTCAACCCCCTCCGCACACACACACACAGCACGCGAGCAGCGGCTCCTGCCCGCCCGGCTTCAAGGTCTTTCTTTTTGCCTGCGGCTTTGTGTTTGTATTTTGAAAAGCATACGAAATAAAATCAAATGTTGACCCTTTTTTTTTGTTCGTCTTCTCTCTTTCGAACGTCGTTTTCTTTCCACGAGCTTTTCAAATGCTGCCAGAGGAGAACAAAAAAAAAACCAACACGAATTAAAAATGTGTGGCCCTTCAACATTGCGATTGCATCCCGTGTGACCATGCCTGTGATCATACGCTCCCCGTAAAGCCAGCGATTTGTCGGTCGGGTTGATTGATTAGTCGGAGATGGAGCTGTGTATGTGTGTGTGTGAGAGAGTGGGGAGCGGTAGTGTAGCGGTTAGCGGCCTCCCCTAGGTCGACTCAGCCTCAATTGAGTACCTGGTGCGGTGTGTAAACATCGCCGCTAGGGAGACAAAGGCGGTCGGGCGTGGTGCTGGCCCACCCACCCCCTCGTGTACCGTTCCGGCCTTCATAGGTGCTCGCTAACAGCACTTGCCCCTACAGTCTGTCAAGGCTATTCGGGGGATCTTTGTGAGAGAGAGAGAGACACCCTTATTCTCCTCCAACTTGCGCCTCTAGGAGGCAGCACAGCAGCATGGTCGCTGACCCTATTTGGTGAGCAGTTTTGAGCGTAAGCGCATTAGTTTGCTCGGGGTGGCACGACATCACTCCGATGTCGTGCCACACGAGGCACGGGTGATCGTGCCAGCCCCTTGTAACGCTGCGCCGATGTCAGGAAGGATGGCACGAGAGTTGGTGTTCGTGGGACGTCTTTCGCACCACTGTACGTAGCCGACCGTGCGAATCGGAGGTGCGAGGCAGATGGAGATCACTTGGACCAGTGGCTCTTAAACATTTTTGGGAGCGTGCAACACCTTTGGAAACAAAGTGAGATGTGCTTAAGTACCCGCGCTTCAATTAGTGTTGTCGATGATTTACCTTCTGAACTAAATCTGGCCGTGTCTCGCATACCCAGTCAAGGGCATCTCGGACCTCAGGTTGAGAAGAGCCACTGCCTTAGACGAGCGGGCAAATCAATCAGTCTACACAACAAAGGCTCATTCCTAGCAGCGTGCTTCATCCGCACCGAACCTCACAATAATAATATTCTGCCTTGGCTCCACTCACCCTCAACCAGTATATATACAAGTACTGTTTTCTTGGAATTTCTCTTACTTGAAACAGCACTCGTGCTGGGACGGTTCCACCTGAAGACGGAAGCTTGTGTTGCCTCCGAAACGTCGTGATTTTAATTTCATTTTTATTGGACATTTATTTATTTATTACCTACGTGACTTTACCGAAAAAACCTAAGATTATGAATCGGCAACGTGATACCAAAGCGAGAGTTTCATCACCGGCGGCACGACCGCCCTTCCATTTGGACCCCACTGAGTGCACAGTTGCTGCCGCTGCTGTTGTTGTTGTTTTTCTCCAACAATCCCGGTTACTGTAAACAACAACAACAAAACAAATCGGTGTTCTGCCGCACCCCGCGTCGCCCATTGAGTGATGGAGTACAATATTCTTTTTACGGGCGACAAATAAAAAATCCACACAAAGTGAAGGGGCCACTAGCGTGCAACGGTTTTGGTTATTCTTACCCCCTCCCTGTGTTTGTGTTTTGTTTAAAACGAAGCCATCGTTTGTCCCGTGGCTTAGTCCGAGCAATCGGTCACGTCAGGTGCAGAGGCGCTCCTCCCGTGGGATGTTTTTACCACTTCCACATTGAATTTTACGGAACGGTGGGGGTGGTGTTTGTTTTTTTTTGTTGTAAAACTGGAATATGTCTCGCTGTTAGTAAAACTAAAATCGTAATTTCGATTTGAAGCTTTCGTGACTGCAGGGATTCATATTCCTGGTTTTTTCGGTAATGTCACGAAGAAGGGAAATAATAAAATAATTAAAATACAACAATAAAATGCTCACTACGTTTCGATTGCAACACAAGCAATCATCATCAGGTGTGAAAAACTCAGCAAGAAAATTTGGGAAAAACGCCACTTTTTTCATGACGATTGCTTGTGTAGCAATCGAAACGTCGTGAGAATTTTATTGTTTTATTTTTATAATTTTATTATTTCCCTTCTACGTGACTTTACCGAAAGAACCAAAAATATTAAATCGTAATGCTTGGAGAAAAAGCACCATGTGGCTGTATGTATAAGTGGTTTGCTCTTGAGCATTGCATTGACAGCATATAACATCGTATTGCTCTCCTGCCTGTTAACAACCCACCGTGTTGTCTTGTATGTGGCTATCTCACACAAATTATTCGTAATTAGTTGATCATGTAGGCTTTCGCGACCAATATTATCCAGAATAGAGGTTTTTGGTTTTGATCGCGTAAATATAATTGTGCGTCAATTATATTTACGCGATCACCCTACCACAGGCAATTAGTAAGGCTTGTCACGTAGAATGGCTTATTTTGCGTGGACATTTCTCCTGTTGTCATTGTCTGCTACTGCGTGGGAGACAAGATGGTAGGGCAGCAGCCAACAGGATCATTATCAAACCGTGATTAACAACATGCACACGTCAACCAGATTAACACCGTGCACACGTCAACCAGATTAACAGCATGCACACGTTAACCAGATTAACAACATGCACACGTCAACCAGATTAACAACATGCACACGTCAACCAGATTAACAACATGCACACGTCAACCAGATTAACAACACGCACACGTCAACCAGATTAACAACATGCACACGTCAACCAGATTAACACCATGCACACGTCAACCAGATTAACACCATGCACACGTCAACCAGATTAACACCATGCACACGTCAACCAGATTAACAACGTGCACACGTCAACCAGATTAACAACATGCACACGTCAACCAGATTAACACCATGCACACGTCAACCAGATTAACACCATGCACACGTCAACCAGATTAACACCATGCACACGTCAACCAGATTAACAACGTGCACACGTCAACCAGATTAACACCATGCACACGTCAACCAGATTAACACCATGCACACGTCAACCAGATTAACACCATGCACACGTCAACCAGATTAACACCATGCACACGTCAACCAGATTAACAACGTGCACACGTCAACCAGATTAACAACATGCACACGTCAACCAGATTAACACCATGCACACGTCAACCAGATTAACACCATGCACACGTCAACCAGATTAACACGATGCACACGTCAACCAGATTAACAACGTGCACACGTCAACCAGATTAACACCATGCACACGTCAACCAGATTAACAACATGCACACGTCAACCAGATTAACACCGTGCACACGTCAACCAGATTAACAACACGCACACGTCAACCAGATTAACAACATGCACACGTCAACCAGATTAACAACGTGCACACGTCAACCAGATTAACAACATGCACACGTCAACCAGATTAACAACATGCAGACGTCAACCAGATTAACACCATGCACACGTCAACCAGATTAACAACATGCACACGTCAACCAGATTAACACCGTGCACACGTCAACCAGATTAACAACATGCACACGTCAACCAGATTAACATCATGCACACGTCAACCAGATTAACAACGTGCACACGTCAACCAGATTAACAACGTGCACACGTCAACCAGATTAACAACATGCACACGTCAACCAGATTAACAACGTGCACACGTCAACCAGATTAACAACGTGCACACGTCAACCAGATTAACACCGTGCACACGTCAACCAGATTAACAACATGCGCACGTCAACCAGATTAACAACGTGCACACGTCAACCAGATTAACACCGTGCACACGTCAACCAGATTAACAACATGCACACGTCAACCAGATTAACAACATGCACACGTCAACCAGATTAGCACCGTGCACACGTCAACCAGATTAACACCGTGCACACGTTAACCAGATTAACAACATGCACACGTCAACCAGATTAACAACATGCACACGTCAACCAGATTAACACCATGCACACGTCAACCAGATTAACAACATGCACACGTCAACCAGATTAACACCGTGCACACGTCAACCAGATTAACAACATGCACACGTCAACCAGATTAACACCGTGCACACGTCAACCGGATTAACAACATGCACACGTCAACCAGATTAACAACATACACACGTCAACCAGATTAACACCGTGCACACGTCAACCGGATTAACAACGTGCACACGTCAACCAGATTAACAACATGCACACGTCAACCAGATTAACACCGTGCACACGTCAACCAGATTAACAACATGCACACGTCAACCAGATTAACATCATGCACACGTCAACCAGATTAACAACGTGCACACGTCAACCAGATTAACAACGTGCACACGTCAACCAGATTAACAACATGCACACGTCAACCAGATTAACAACGTGCACACGTCAACCAGATTAACAACGTGCACATGTCAACCAGATTAACACCGTGCACACGTCAACCAGATTAACAACATGCGCACGTCAACCAGATTAACAACGTGCACACGTCAACCAGATTAACACCATGCACACGTCAACCAGATTAACAACATGCACACGTCAACCAGATTAACAACATGCACACGTCAACCAGATTAGCACCGTGCACACGTCAACCAGATTAACACCGTGCACACGTTAACCAGATTAACAACATGCACACGTCAACCAGATTAACAACATGCACACGTCAACCAGATTAACACTGTGCACACGTTAACCAGATTAACAACATGCACACGTCAACCAGATTAACACCGTGCACACGTCAACCAGATTAACACCGTGCACACGTCAACCAGATTAACAACATGCACACGTCAACCAGATTAACACCGTGCACACGTCAACCGGATTAACAACATGCACACGTCAACCAGATTAACAACATGCACACGTCAACCAGATTAACACCGTGCACACGTCAACCGGATTAACAACGTGCACACGTCAACCAGATTAACAACATGCACACGTCAACCAGATTAACACCATGCACACGTCAACCAGATTAACAACATGCACATGTCAACCAGATTAACAACATGCACACGTCAACCAGATTAACAACATGCACACGTCAACCCAGATTTTGCCCATTGTGCCCACAGACTACGCGCTCCTATCCGAGGCTTCTCGCCAGGATATTTATGCCGGGGATGTTATTTGGTTCAATTCCGTGTTTTTGCGGCTTTAATTGAGTATGAGGGCAAGCATCCACGCCTCGAGAATACGCGTGACCTACCTGCATGGATTTCTCGAGTGTGGGTTTTCATTAGTGGCAATGCAATTCATGCTCTCCACTTCACTCGCCGGTGATATGAATGATGAATTGATGCGATAGAGGCGATTTGATTAAGGGGAAAAAATATCTTTGATTTAAGGAAATCAATGTAATTTTTTTTTACATTGTGGCGAATGCTAGCTGCAGGGGTGATTTAATCCCGTGGCATGCAACAAATACACTACGCTGTTTCGTCTCATCCACCGTCACACGGTGATCAACCACCGCACCCCTGATTAGCATGGTTGGCTACGTACGGTGCGAAAGAAGTTCAACGTACTTACCACACTGATCAACAACCACCGTCACATTGCAGCTCAAAACAACGCTCGCACACTCACTCACCTGCTCACCAACTCACTCACGTATCCACTCATCACACTGCAGCTCAAAACAACTCTCGCACACTCACTCACCTGCTCACCCACTCACTCACTTACCCACTCATCACACTGCAGCTCAAAACAACTCTCGCACACTCACTCACCTGCTCACCCACTCACTCACTTACCCACTCATCACACTGCAGCTCAAAACAACTCTCGCACACTCACTCACCTGCTCACCCACTCACTCACGTATCCACTCATCACACTGCAGGTCACTACAACTCACTCGCTCACTCACTCGCTCACTCACTTACCCACTCACCACACTGCAGATCACTACAATTCACCCCCTCACTCGCTCACTCACTTACCCACTCACCACACTGCAGGTCACGACAACTCACTCGCTCACTTACTCGCTCACTCACTTATCCACTCACCACACTGCAGATCACTACAACTCACTCGCTCACTCACTTACCCACTCACCACACTGCAGATCACTACAACTCACCCCCTCACTCGCTCACTCACTTGCCCACTCACCACACTGCAGGTCACGACAACTCACTCGCTCACTCACTCGCTCACTCACTTATCCACTCACCACACTGCAGATCACTACAACTCACCCCCTCACTCGCTCACTCACTTACCCACTCACCACACTGCAGATCACGACAACTCACTCGCTCACTCACTTGCCCACTCACCACACTGCAGGTCACGACAACTCACTCGCTCACTCACTCGCTCACTCACTTACCCACTCACCACACTGCAGATCACGACAACTCACTCGCTCACTCACTTACCCACTCACTACACTGCAGATCACGACAACTCACTCGCTCACTCACTTACCCACTCACCACACTGCAGGTCACTACAACTCACCCCCTCACTCGCTCACTCACTCACCACACTGCAGATCACAACAACACACTCGCTCACTCAGTTACCCATTCACCACACTGCAGGTCACTACAACTCACCCCCTCACTCGCTCACTCACTCACCACACTGCAGATCACAACAACACACTCGCTCACTCACTCGCTCACTCACTTACCCACTCACCACACTGCAGATCACAACAACTCACTCGCTCACTCACTTACCCACTCACCACACTGCAGATCACAACAACTCACTCGCTCACTCACTTACCCACTCACCACAGTGCAGGTCACAACAACTCACTCGCTCACTCACTTACCCACTCACCACACTGCAGATCACGACAACTCACTCGCTCACTCAGTTACCCACTCACCACACTGCAGGTCACTACAACTCACCCCTCACTCGCTCACTCACCACACTGCAGATCACAACAACTCACTCGCTCACTCACTCGCTCACTCACTTACCCACTCACCACAGTGCAGGTCACAACAACTCACTCGCTCACTCACTTACCCACTCACCACACTGCAGATCACAACAACTCACTCGCTCACTCACTCGCTCACTCACTTACCCACTCACCACACTGCAGATCACAACAACTCACTCGCTCACTCACTCGCTCACTCACTTACCCACTCACCACACTGCAGATCACGACAACTCACTCGCTCACTCACTCGCTCACTCACTTATCCACTCACCACACTGCAGATCACAACTCACTCGCTCACTCACTCGCTCACTCACTTATCCACTCACCATACTGCAGATCACAACAACTCACTCGCTCACTCACTTACCCACTCACCACACTGCAGGTCACAACAACTCACTCGCTCACTCACTTACCCACTCACTTACCCACTCACCACACTGCAGATTGCGACAACTCACTCGCTCACTCACTCGCTCACTCACTTACCCACTCACCACACTGCAGATTGCGACAACTCACTCGCTCACTCACTCGCTCACTCACCACACTGCAGATCACTACAACTCACCCCTCACTCGCTCACTCACTTACCCACTCACCACACTGCAGATTGCGACAACTCACTCGCTCACTCACTCGCTCACTCACCACACTGCAGATCACAACAACTCACTCGCTCACTCACTCGCTCACTCACTTACCCACTCACCACACTGCAGATCACGACAACTCACTCGCTCACTCACTTACCCACTCACTACACTGCAGATCACGACAACTCATTCGCTCACTCAGTTACCCATTCACCACACTGCAGATCACGACAACTCACTCGCTCACTCAGTTACCCATTCACCACACTGCAGGTCACTACAACTCACCCCCTCACTCGCTCACTCACTCACCACACTGCAGATCACAACAACACACTCGCTCACTCACTCGCTCACTCACTTACCCACTCACCACACTGCAGGTAACAACAACTCACTCGCTCACTCACTTACCCACTCACCACACTGCAGATCACAACAACTCACTCGCTCACTCACTTACCCACTCACCACACTGCAGATCACAACAACTCACTCGCTCACTCACTTACCCACTCGCCACACTGCAGATCACAACAACTCACTCGCTCACTCACTTACCCACTCACCACACTGCAGATCACGACAACTCACTCGCTCACTCACTCACTTACCCACTCACCACACTGCAGATCACGACAACTCACTCGCTCACTCGCTCACTCACTTACCCACTCACCACACTGCAGATTGCGACAACTCACTCGCTCAACCACTCGCTCACTCACTTACCCACTCACCACACTGCAGATTGCGACAACTCACTCGCTCACTCACTCGCTCACTCACCACACTGCAGATCACAACAACTCACTCGCTCACTCACTCGCTCACTCACTTACCCACTCACCACACTGCAGATCACTACAACTCACCCCCTCACTCGCTCACTCACTTGCCCACTCACCACACTGCAGATTGCGACAACTCACTCGCTCACTCACTCGCTGTCTCATGCCGCTTCTCTTTCTGCTTCTTCTTGTGCACAGCTCCACTTTGGAATTCTCTCCTCTAATAGTCGTCTCCCCCCCCCCTCCCCCAATCTCGCTCACTTGAACACACGTGTTTTACACTCTTATCGATTAAAAAAAAAGTTGACAGTGCTGCTTGTTGCTGGACGCTTAATTTCTGGGTCGTGTGTACTCAGAAAATGTGTAAACAGAAATATTCTTACTCGTGCTATTCAATGCATGTATCGTGAGTTTTTCGAATCTACTAATCGGTGAGTCAATCAACTTATTCCCCACCGAGCTTTAATCGAGGTCTTGCACAGTGCCTGCCTCGTGCATCGATACTCGTTCAGGAGTGGTGGCCAAACTACACGAGAGGAAAGGCCCTCCCCAAAAAGTCTTCCATAACGGTGGCGACGGTGCGATGAGACCGTGAGAGGTGCTGGTAGCTTCATCCAGCAGTGGGTTGACCATCGCCGATGATCAGTTAATAGGCAGCAATTGACGCGTTGCCCAGAGTGAATGACGCCCCAAAGTCACAAAAGTAAAGTTGAGATTCCTGCCCAAACGAGCGTGGTATGATGCTCATATCTTACTTAGAGCCCTGAGCCAGTGGCAATTCCACGTTCCTCTGGACAGGCGCACCTGTCCAGAGTAATGCAAAGCGCAACTTATCGTAAAATGACAAAAGTTGGTTTAATTTTGATTTGAAGCTTTCGTGACTGCAGGAATCCATACTTTTTGGGTTATTTCGGTAAAGTCACGTGGGTAGAAATAAAACAAAATTCATCGCGACGTTTCGAACGCAACACGAGGGCCGTCTTCAGGTGAAAATCGCTCGCAGCCGCGATGTCTGCAGCAGACATCGTGCCTATCGCGAAACGTCTAGATTTATTTTGTTTTATTTCTACCTACTTGACATTAACCGAAAGAACCAAAGAGTAGAAAAGTTGCTTTGTTTATTTCACTCTGCCGTGCCACTGACAGTCGCTACGGGAGACGAGACGGGGTGAGGAGGAGGGAGGGGGGGCGGCGGGGAACGGATCACCGACATCTTCTTGGTTCTTTCGGTAAAGTCACGTAGAAGGGAAATAATAAAATAATAAAAATAAAACATAATAAAATAATTCTCACGACGTTTCGGCCACAACGCAAGCAGCCGTCCTCAGGTGAAGACCAGCGTCTGTCGGGGAGACAGCGCCATTCATTCAGACGCTTCATTCATTCAGACGCTGTCTCCCCGACAGACCTGGTCTTCACCTGAGGACGGCTGCTTGCGTCGTGGCCGAAACGTCGTGAGAATGATTTTATTATGTTTTATTTTTATTACTTTATTATTTCCCTTCTACGTGACTTTACCGAATGAACCAAGAAGATGAATCCCTGCAGTCACGAAAGCTTTAAATCGAAAGATAATTATTTTATTATGTTTTTTTTATTATTTTATTATTTCCCTTCTACGTGACTTTACCGAAAAAACCAAGAAGATGAATCCCTGCAGCAGTCACGAAAACTTTCAATTGAAAAGTATCACCGACACTTTGTCTTCATTGTTGCGTGCGTCCGAGCGCGGAGCGCAGGGCGCCGTTTGATGGCACGCGCCTCGCCGGCTGCACCGGTCTCGAGGAGGTGACCGGTCCGTGAGTGGGTTGGGGAGGGTTGGCAGCGGTGCGGATGGTGGGGATATATCCGAGGCCGCCGACGCAGCGCTCGCGAATGAGACTTTGGCGCGAGCGGGGCGCTGGAAATAGATTGCGTGACCCCCCCCCCCATCTCCAAGGCTCGCCCTTGTCATCTTGCACCGCGTGAGAAATTCGCGAACGTGTACGTTGTCTGTGAGTGTGCGTGCGTGCGTGTGTGTTTGTGTGTCTGCGTGTGTGGGGAGCGGTGGTGTCGCGGTTAGCGCGCTGCGCTACGAACCTGGCGACACGGGGTCGATTCCCGCTCACGGCAAATACCCAGTGACGATTATCTGAACCGGTCCTGGGCCTCCCCTAGGTCGACTCAGCCTCAAATGAGTACTCGGTGCGATGTATAAACATGGTCACTAGGGAGACAAAGGCGGCCGGGTGTGGTGTTGGCCACCCACCCCCCTCGTGTGCCCGTGCCGGCCTTTATAGGTGCTCGCTAACAGCACTTGCCCCTACAGTCTGTTAAGGCTACACGGGGGGTGTTTGTCTTTGTGAGGGGGGAGTGGTAGTGCAACGGTTTGCGCGCTGTCGCTACGAACCCGGCAAAGACATCATCGCTGCAGTAGTTGGTGACATTTCCTACGCTTTCCACGGTTCAACTCGGCATAAATTAAGTTCAAAACGATGCATATGCAGTTTGTGCATGTATGTATAGATGTGTGTGTGGGGATCGGTAGTGTAGCGGTTAGCGCCCTGCGATACCGAAACCGGCTGCCCGAGTTCGATCCCGCTCACGTCCAGTACAACTATTGGCGGTCCTGGGCCTCCCCTAGGTCGGCTCAGCCTCACATGAGTACCTGGTGCGGTGTGTAAACATCGCCACTTGGGAGACAAAGGCGGTCGGGCGTGGTGTTGGCCACCCACCCCCTCGTGTGCCGCACCAGCCTACTCGATAACAGCACTTGCCCCAAACAGTCTAAGGCTATACGGGGGGTCTTTGTCTTCGTATTTGTACCAACAATGTTGTTACTCCAGCCAACACTCTCCTGTTCCGAGTGTGTGCACGCACACAGACACGTGCACACGCGCATGCTATCTCAGATGTGCATTAAATGGCAAATCACATTTCGAACTCCAGGGGTTGGAATGGCCAGGTTCAAATTTTTTTTTTTTGCCACCGGTCGTGGCATTTTTTGCACGCTAACCGCTACACTACCGCTCCTCGTATATATACACACATGCACAAACTGCATGTGCATAGTTTTGAACTTAATTTAGGCCGAGTTGAACCGTTGAAAGCGGAGGACAGGTCACCGACTACTGCACCGATGATGTACATCGGTGTGCAAATTTGCATATATATTATACCGACAAATCAAAAAATATCTCACTGCCGTTGTCATTATCGGTGCCGTATAACAAAACTATGCATCTGTGGAAGCCAAAACAGGATGTCTTGTCAGATAGTGCGGCAGTTACGTTGATGAGTTGCCTTCGTTTGACACCCTTTTGAGCCTTGGACGTTTCACAATAATGCTGAGGATCTTGAAATATGCGGCTACCAATGAAGGCCGCCACACACTACCAACCGGAGGTCAAGGCGCTCTTCCCCCCTCGATCCCAGCTTAAATAGTCGCTCCAAGCCTGGGGCTTGTCATTCAGACTCTGTCTTCTCGACAGACCTGTTCTCCACCTGAGGACGGCTGCTTGCGTTGTGGCCGAAACGTCGTGAGAATTATTTTATGATGTTTCATTTTTATTATTTTATTATTTCCATTCTACGTGACTTTACCGAAAGAACCAAGAAGATGAATCCCTGCAGTCACGAAAGCTTTAAGTCGAAATTTAACCGGAGGTGTATCCAGCAACCACGCCTGGCCGCCTTTGTCTTCCCCCCAAATATTGACAGACACTTCGATAGGAAAGACCTCGAATTATCACAGCTGGCTACATACAATGATCACTGTTGCATTGCTTTCATGGCTTTATTTTGGTGATTTCGAAAAGTGCATTGGTTTAGCCATGTTTGTTTGTTGAAGTACAGAGTTAGACTGATGGCCTTAATTTAAGTTGTCTTGTTATTGTTGTTGGTTGTTTGATTTGCATCCCACTGGGATTTTTGCACACAGCGTTGGTGTACGGTGTTTTTTCTACAATATTTTGCTGTCTTTTCTTGGATTTTACCTGTTTGCACTCAGTCACATATTCACTGTTTTTTGTTCATGTTTTGTTTGTTGCGGTTGCACCCGATTATAGAGCCGAATGGCTCACAGGGCTATACCTAATAAATGAACTTGAACTTGATACAAGTTCAACTTACATACGTCAGGCTGAGTTGCCCAGGATGGGGCTCAAATCCCACGTGGCACTGCTGTTGTCTGTGGCTAGGAATCGCAGGCCAGGAATCGAACCCAGGGCCACGAGGTCTTCTGTGTAGCGCAAGTCACGACACCTCTCATGCAGCAGTGGCTTTTGAAGATAAACATTCGTGACTTCGTGGGACATTTTGATTTGGCGAAATAAAGTCGTCTTTATTTCTCGTCTTCCCTGATGGAACCCCCAGCGAGGGCTCTCTCGATTGATGTTCGTTCGGAGAAAGTGCTCATGTGCAGTTCGTGTTTATTTATTTTAGTGTGTTTCGTGTGAGTAAAAGCACTGTATCGTGATGTGTGTGTGTGTTTTGTGTTAGTAAGGCATGCGTATCATGCTGTGTATCTGTGTGTTTTGTATTTAGTAAAAAGTATGTGTATCACGCTATATATCTGTGTGTTTTGTGTTTAGTAATAAGGCATGTGCATCACGCTATGTATCTGTGCGTTTTGTGTTTAGTAAGAAGGCATGTGTATCACGCTATGTATCTGTGCGTTTTGTAAGAAGGCATGTGTATCACGCTATGTATCTGTGTGTTTTGTAAGAAGGCATGTGTATCACGCTATGTATCTGTGTGTTTTGTAAGAAGGCATGTGTATCACGCTATGTATCTGTGTGTTTTGTAAGAAGGCATGTGTATCACGCTATGTATCTGTGTGTTTTGTGTTTAGTAAGAAGGCATGCGTATCATGCTGTGTATCTGTGTGTTTTGTGTTTAGTAAGAAGGCATGTGTATCACGCTGTGTATCTGTGTGTTTAGTACTAAGGCATGTGTATCATGCTGTGTATCTGTGTGTTTAGTACTAAGGCATGTGTATCATGCTGTGTATCTGTGTGTTTAGTAAGAAGGCATGTGTATCACGCTATGTATCTGTGCGTTTTGTGCATACATTTCTTTCTCTCGTCTCTCTGAGTTCAGGAATTGAAACGACAAGAGGTGGGGGGGTGGGGGGTCTCTGTGTAGTTCGCCCACAATGGGGCTAGCAAGGCCAATGCAGACTACAGACTCTTCATCTTTGCGATCTCTTTCTCTCCATGGGCAGCTCGTATCTGTAATTAACAGTGACAATCACAATGTCAGAGTTGCTCGCAGATGTGCACGCATTTCACAACAAGCATTCGCTGCATAGTACATACCATGGATAGGAGGGGGATGGGATGTTGACGAGCTGACAGCGTATTGGGGAACACAATTATTTTCGTGGTGATGCATTGTTATACATGGCTTTGTGTCTACGTGTGCTCTGTATATATGTACTGTTTTCGAGCTTTAATGTATTCTTTGTGCTGGTTGTACCAAGTTGATGCACGACCGTGCCGTTTTAAATTTGACTGTTGACAGGTTTTTTTGATTGTTTTATTCATGTTTATATATATAGTTTTTGGGGTGACCAGGTTTTTGTAGGCAGGTTCCTAATCGAAAATGATCACGTATTTCTCAATGCCTTTTACCTGCACCAATATATATAAACAATTCTCAAGAGTGAGCACACCAATTGGTAAATGTGGTTTCAGAGGAACTAGACTGCACCACGAGGAGCTGATTATTTCAACCAGTTTGAAAAAGTAAATAATCGGAAACATGCGTTTAGACTATTTCGATTCTTTCGCTGCGACAAATGTCCAGATGATGGGCCACATTGTTGAGCTATCATTTGTGGCCAGGTCGCTTTTGCAAAATAAGTCAATACCTCAGTGGGCCTTTGTCTGATAGCATGGGGTAGGTTTAGTTTCATGTGTATGTGTTTGGGTGATTTGTTTACATTTATTGCACTTTGCACTCCGTTCTTACCCACCCTGACTGGGCATCGTCGGATTCCTCCCAGTCTAAACAAATATTCTATTTCTGACGGGCTTTAACGTGCAATTGTCTTCGGAAGTAACTTAAGAACATCGTAAGCAGACATTTCATATCGAAGATGGGGGGAAAAAAACCTGACGAGCCATGCAGCTCTGCTATCACAGGGCATCCAGTCAAAGTCAGTCACGGCGGAATATCACAAAGGAGGATCACATCGCTATATATTTACGTATTTAGCATGTGCACTTGCGCTCGAGCTGAATATACAGATCCATAATTTCTTCGGAACTGTTACATTCATAGCAGGGAACTCAAAGCACGCGGGGTATGTGTCTGGGTAGAAATGTGATTGCATTTTACAAAAAGTTATTTTAGTGCTGGTATTTTTTTGTAAATTGTACTTGGCCAGCTTTCAGGAGTAAACGTACATTATCCTTGACATCTGTGAAAAAAATAACTTCATAGCTCATAGGATTACTCCCAGTACCAAAACATATTCCGATTCTGATCCACTGGGGGGGGGGGGGGGGGGGGGGGGGCAACGCGAAGGGCAATGGTTGCCAGCGATCGTCGTCGGCCATGGCTGCTGCAGCGTTTTCCCCACGGTCAACATCTGGACACATCTAATGTAGCAATCACACAGAGATGTGCAGCATCGCGTGCACGAAAAGCTTATCCACACCACCAGCTAAACAAAAAACTGAAGGTGTAGGCGGATTATGTTTTCGATCAGTCCACACGTTAAAAAAACATTTCAGGAAAACGTCCCAACATGCAGCATTCGCTGTTTATTTCCGCAGGCGGCTTTTGGCTTCCCATCGAACAAAGAGGGTCATCTTCTTGGTTCTTTCGGTCACTCCAGTTGTGCTTCTGCGGCCGTCTGGAGCGATCTGCCTTCCGATGTGAGGAAGCCACTGACGCTATGCACTTTTAAATCATCATCTAGATTCCAGATGGATAAACTCAATTTCTTTAGAATGGATATTTGTGTTTAGTTTGTTGTCCTTCCCCGCACCTCCGATTTAGCACGGTTGGCTATGCACGGTGCAAACGAAGTTCAACATACACACGTATATCGTCACGGGCGCAACTGGCGAGCGCTTTCATCCTCATGAAGGCTCATTGCATGGACACGGGAACTCAGCTGTCTGACTAAATGGGAGCCACGCGTTCCGTTGATCTGAGCCGATGGTCTGGATCAGCAGCGGTGCGCACCGATGCTTATTGTTTTTGTTCAACGATTTCATGCGCAGCCTGCGTTTTTTTCTTATTTGCAACTGCTCTTATTGTCATTGGTACATTTTTATTTTAAGCAGTGCGAGACGGTGGGCCAGACTGCGATGGATCAAAGATTTCAACAACATTACAAACCAATTTGCAGAACCAGCAGCAACAACAACGACAAACAACAACAAAAATGACAAGACCGCAACAACAACAACAACAACAACAAAAATCCCCGAGCATTGACACTAATCGATGATAACCTTAGCCGTCTCGGCGAGGTTAACTTCGTGAGTGCGGCGGACGCTTTATCAGGGGTGCTCTTTGGAAGGAAACAGGAGTTGACACTGACTTAATAAGTAATCAGACGAACATTTCATAATGCGTGCATCTGCGAAAGCGAATTTTATGCTTTCCAGACTTGCACGACTCAAGCGGGGGGGAGGGTGGGGGGTAAATCGAGGTGCACGTGCACCGGTTGTAAAGTTACGCCGTTGATTTTGTTTCACGTCTGTATATATATATTTTAAAGACGCTTACAGCTTACAGTTTTAGACTTCACAACCAATTACTCAGTGTCGCAGTCGTACGATGGGGGGGGGGGGGTGGGAGGGGAACAACTTCCATCAACTTCCTCGCTACGCAGGGCCTCGCAATAAGCCTCGAGCGTCAAAAGTCCTGGACACATTTTTTTCTTTATTTTCACTTTTTATTTCACCAGGCACGGCTCGCAGAGCTGTGTAGCACTTATTCAGAACCGACCTGGCCATAATTGGTAGCTCAACGAAGTGGCTTATCATGTTGACATTTCTATAAGACACATACTCGAGACGCATGTTGATTACAAATACGGAGGGGGGGGGGGGGGAACCGGAGAACTCGGAGAAAAATCCACGCGACCACGGCAAGAATTCCGAAAACTCCAAATATACAGGCGTCAGAGTCGCGCTTGAACCCACGACTTCCTGTGTGCCAGGCGAGGTAGTTAACATATCGTCACCAAGATTCTCACTGGCCGTACAAAATTGCTCCTGGAGTAACTTGGGGGAGTGATATTTATAGTGCAACGCCTGGATGATGCGTTTCCATGATCGATGCAAGCTTGGGGTGGATGCGTTCACTGGAACGAGGTCGGACAGGGATTCTGTGCTTGGCGAAGCGTGCAGAAGTGGAAGAGCATATGCGCAAGGGAGGACATCAAACCCAGGTGGACGCATGCGGTGGTCAAAATGTATATATTCATAATAAAGTTTTTGGGTTAGATCGCGTTATTTATAAATGTGTCGTAACCCTCCACCACCGGACACGGCCAATCAGTTAAAAATAAAGTGTCACGTTGACAAAAGACAAATAGTTCACTACTTTAGCCCACCGGTGTGTTGAAGAGTGAACCCACAACATTTACAATTGATGAAGCAAAGGATTGAGACTGACCGAAGCAGTACCAACGTTGTAGTTTTAATAACTCCTGTATTGGCCGTCTACCTTGGGCAGCCTCACCTGAGACGATTTTTTCAGGAGGGTCCTTGTCAAAGTTGCGACCACGAAAGGGGGTCGGGTGATCGCAATGCGTGTTCCCACTGAGCCCTTTTGCGCGTAGCTTTTAGGAAATGGGGCCAAATTTGAACCACGACGCCGGCACACAACTGACCCGCCGCTCTTTGCAAACGATGCCACGGCATCTTAGACGTCGACTGCGTAGCAGACGGCGCTCGCTAATGTCTCACGGTTAATACACCCGCAGTCATTAATCGAGGTGAAAAATTACTGGCGACAGAAATGAAACCCCGGTAGTTCTCTGTTGTTCAGTGTTCTGTTCCGTAGAGCAAATCAATAGAGCGGTAATGCAGTTATTGGCATACAGCGCTATAAACCCCAGCATCCTGGCTTCAATTCGCAGCCATGTCTTAGACGAGTGATATCGGAACCGGTCCTGGACTCCACCTTCACCAACGCTCTACTGGACAACACAGCGTGGGGAAGGCCGTAACCCAGCAGTTGATTGATCAAGAGTGTGATTTATCATTGCCATTACTGGTGACGTGGCTGAGATCACATTCCCATTGCACATGAACGCTACGTGTGATTACGAGTTGCTGTAATTCCAGAATGAAAGCCAGACCTTTTATCAGGTCTGGTGACGAGGTGACCTGTGCCACCTTGGTGTTTAATGATTTCTAACAAAGGTCGAAATGGTGAATGAACGCGTTTTTATCTCTTTGTCTGTCTGTAACGGGGTTCACGCTAACCATCGTAAAGGTGATCCAACGTGAACGCAACTTTAATGCGAAGTTGTGTAGTAAATATCTTGCAGACACAAACCAGTGCTAAAAGGGACGACATGCATCTCTGTGAACGTATCATGGGACTTATTTGCGAGTATCAAAGTATCGGAAATGAGAATATGTGTTACCCTTTCTGGCACTAAAACAGGTGCTAAGATGTTCAAACAGCTGCTCACCCCGAGCTCTAAATGCTCTGATACGTGCACTGTCTTTGAACTGTTCGCCTTAGCGATCTCTGGTGTGACACTGGCGGTGAGACTAGGCCACGAATAGGCTGCCTCTGGTGTAGGCCAATCAGTCTCAACGACAATACATCAACTATCGGAGCATGTTTGTTTGCATGCTCACCACAAGTACGTGTGATTAATGCAGACTTGATTCCTTGCAAAAACGTATCGATTTGGTGTTTTCACATCTTAACACCTCCAGTTGTATTGCCAGAAATGGTAAAACCCTATTTTTATTTTTCAAACGCAAACGGATTTGCCCTGACAGCTGCCCCGTCGGCCTCCGCACTACTCACAGATACCTCCGTGTGTACGATTTATCTTCCTAGGTTTTGAGGTTTTAATGACAATTTTGGTGCCTCCCCGGATGTAATCCTGCAAGTGCAGAAAAACACGCGGTCCATGATGGGGAAACTTATCTCTGAAAGTTCCAGGTTGTTACTCCGAGCAACGAATCGTACAGGATACTTGTTATGTCGGAAAGGTGAGGGCCGCTTCAGGTTTCATTCCACATTTATGGGAGCAGCCGGGTGTCATTGCAGATGCCTTTTGACTCGTCTCTAGCCACCCTTCACTCTGGCATCCGGCTCACAATGAACGTCCACATTGTTGGCGTCACCTTTCACTCCCCAAACTTCCATCTCCGAATCCTCCCAAACGAGGCTCGTGCTACGAACACGACAGCTCTTGTGCACCCACGTGTTGCCAACTCCTTCTGGGTTTAAACAACAACAACAACAACGAAACCAACCCCTCTTATCTTCCCCGTCTATCGTCACATCTCATCCTTGTGCCTCGCAGCTACATCCTCCGCGGTCTCCCAGCTCCACCTCCATCGATACGTTCGCTTGGAGCCGATGCCAGACTTCTCGGCCACACTCGCAAACATCACCACGTCGCCCCCACCCTCGGAACCCTGCACCCCCTGGCTCTGAATCCAACCACGGATCAACTACAAGGTCCCCTCTGATTGTTTTTCATTGCCCTCCCCACCTCTCCCCATGAACTTGTCCCCTGCGGCCTATCCCAAGTCATCTCTACTCCAGCACCCGCCCCATGCCCTGCACTCTAGCAAAACAATTTCTGTTTTTTTTTTTAAAGGATAAACGCCACGGAATCTCATAGGCGACAAATAATGGAAGAGACCGAGGAGGTGTTGGGGGGGTTGGGGTGAAAAAGAAACAATGGACACAAATAAATCACGGCGGAAGGGACACCTCCAGCTGATGGCCACGGTGAACTGGTAGCCAAAGGAGGGAATACACCGAATTGGATCGGTGCATTCTTGTGTGCAGAGGAAGCGAGATGGATCATTGCAGCACGTGACCTTGAGAGATGGCCACGGCTTTGGGGTGGAGGACTTCATCTAGCAGTGTATGGATCATGACTGATTAAGTATTGAAGTGCTTCTTAATTTAAATTTGTATTGTAATTGTGTACGTGTTATTTTTTTTATATTTCACGAGGGGGTGGCCCTTTAGCAAGTGTAGGTACATTTACAAATGAGTCCGTCGCTGCAATTTAAAAGTGGATTCATTGGCTTAAATAATGAACCCTGAATTATTGAAACCCACAGTGTTTCGGTCACCACAGTGACAATTACACCCGTGTGTAGAATTTAAAACTCGAATGTTAACCCTGAAGGAATATTATCGTCTGCATGCATCTAATGTAACACGTTGCATGGTGTTTTTGTAGCGTACATTTCTATATTTTTTGCGACGAAGCCAAACACTTTGTTTAACACGAGTGCTCCAATGACAATTCGGCTCATTGTGTTTTTAATTTAAATTTGTTCTGGTGAAAGAGGTTTCCTGCAAGAAAAGAAAAAAAACCAATATACGGTAAATACAAAAACCCAATTCTCTTCTTCTAAGAGGCACTATTGATCTCCCTGCAGATCCCTATAAATCCATCGGCTGGAAGCTGCAGCCTGGGGTGAGATTTTGTCTAATCGGGCGCTGATTTTTGCTCATTTATCTGGGGCCTCCGCGCCCTCTTCGTGTGTCGCACGGCTGCTCTGTTCGGCACCCCGGACGTTTGACCCACGTGGCAGACGTCGCAAATGGGGCGCAGCACACGTTGAGACGTGGAGCTGTGTTGCAGGGTTCGTGGGAGCTAAGAGCGAGGCGCTTGGTCCGCCCGTAGGTTCCCCTCTGCGTTAATGCAAAGTGCCCTCCACGAGTTGAATTCCTTTCCGGAATCGAACGCCACTCCGGAGGAACAAAGAGGCGGCACTAATGGGAAGCAGCCCAGACGTCCAAAATCAAACATTCAGCAGCCCGATTGCAGATCCTTACGGCCGTAACGTGGCACCAGTTTTGGCCGTGGGGCGGAAATAGCACTCTGGTCGCCGAGTTTAAAGCTTAGTGTGTTAACCACCGCACCACCGGTCACCACATTGGGTGTCTCTGGACTAACTCACATGTACACACATGTATGGTACCCTTCATGTTCTCCACTGCATTTCTATCTCCACCACAACCGACACGGCAAATAAACAGAACAAAAATAAAACTTTCTTCCGGTGGAAATTTCAATACCCAATTGACCTAATTATACTTGTAAAATGTTTGGAAAAAATGTAACACTTTTGAATTTTCTTCAAAGAACACGATGCGCAGCGCATTCGTGCGTGTGTGTTCTTCAGCGAGTGTAGTGATTCATCAAGGAGGCAAATTGACCTTCAGCATGAACCCCATGTCACTCAGAAACGATCCACGCTTCTCACTGATTAATAAGGAGCTCACAGCCCTCGTAGGCTCCCCTTACAAACTCACTAAGAGAGGCTCGCGTATTTGACTGGCTTGCCCAGCTCGGAATAATAAGATGGTCTCATGACTGACCGTTATTAAACACGGCACTCATGTTCTTGGTTCTTTTGGTAAAGTCACGTACAGTAGAAGGGAAATAATAATCGTCATCAGGTATGAAAACCACAGCAAGACATTTCTTGCTGTGGTTTTCACACCTGATGATGATTGCTTGTGTTGCAATCGAAACGTAGTGAGAATGTTATTGTTTTATTTTTATTATTTTATTATTTCCCTTCTACGTGACTTTACCGAAAGAACCAAGAATATGAATCCCTGCAGTTACGAAAGCTTTAAATCGAAACACGGGACTCATTGAGAAAGCTGCAACCCAACCCGGTAAACAAAGGCAGAGGTGCAGGACTACAATAGCTTTCTCACAGCACCGCTGGTGGGATAGTCTCCATATGGGGGGTGTACCCACACTTTACCCCACCACACGTCACCTGCATATCGTCTGACTGGGGGTTGCGTTAGCTGTTTATTCGGAGCTGTGACCGGGTAAAAGGAAACATCTCTAACGTTTTTTTTTCGACATTTAAACTTGTGTTGGCGTGACAGTATTTCCGTAATCCAGGTGCGCCATAATGCATCTGTCCTGGCGACCTCGGCAATTATGTGCACGCGTGGCGAATCTCAAACGCTCGCTCCCTTTCCGTAGACATGAAAGCAGAGAGCGCCGGGCCGCTTGACCCGAGCGCCTGTAAACACATCGTGCATTATGGGATTGCTTAATGATGCATTACACACAATGGGTCACGTGTGCCGTCGACGCCGCCGTGGTGCACGAGTGAGCGACGCAGGGACTTAGTCCACCGGAGTCTGCCGATGCGATTCGATCTCTGGGCACGGCAGTAAAGAATATGGGCAGGTTGTTTTTAGCCCCCCCTGTCCACCCCCCCCCCTCCCGCGCCCTCTGTCCATCCAGCAGGACGCAGTCAATGGGTTCGCCCACCAGTCGCGATCGGCAGGTGTGTTGCGGTGGGGTGAAATGGGAGCGCTTCCACCTCATCTTCTTGGTTCTTTCGGTAAAGTCACGTAGAAGGGAAATAATAAAATAATTAAAAAATAAAACATAATAAAATAATTATCACGACGTTTCGGCTACAACGCAAGCAGCCGTCCTCAGGTGAAGAATGAAACACCACCAAGCTTGGAGCGTATATTTGGTGGTGTTTCATTCTTCACCTGAGGACGGCTGCTTGCGTGGTAGCCGAAACGTCGTGAGAATTATTTTATTATGTTTTATTTTATTATTTTATTATTTCCCTTCTACGTGACATTATCGAAATAACCAAGGAGATGAATCTCTGCAGTCACGAAAGCTTTAAATCGAAACACTCCCACCTCCTTTCGAGGCGTGTGGCCAGCACGGAAGAGTAGGCCAAGCACCCTCTCTAGAGAGGGGGCTCTCGAGGGCTCCCTCTAGTGGAGACCCTTCCACCAGCAGTGGCGTGCGAAAGCTGTTGCAGGGCTGCACCGTTTACCGTATTGTTTAAAAGCGTCGCAGCTGATGTTAGTTTGAAATCCATCCGGTCGTTGACGTTTGAGAATTAAAATGTTGCTTTTATTTTGACGGAAACCGATTTTCTTTGCCACCGCGGAGTGTACAGATCGCTACGAGGGTATATATATTCTTTTGGGAACCTTTTATATTATATTGTCCTTTACATTTCATCGGGGGAGAGGCGAACTAGCGATTTAGAGTCAATAAAGAAGAGCCCTGACACGGTGTAAGAGTCCAGGTAAGGCCCACTGAGTGACTGCTCAACTAAGTGGCGCATCACGTGGTGTAGCAGCCAAATACTCGAAACGCGTGACGTTGATTCCACGTGCAGAGAGAAAACCCGGAGGACCCGGAGAAAAAAAAATCCACGCGACCACGGGGAGAAGCATGCAAACTCCAAATGTACAGACGTCAGGGTCGGGATCGAACCCATGACTTTTGCTGCATACAAGGCAAGGTAGTTGACATCTCTCAGTGGATTTGATGTCGTGTTATAGCGGCGTCACGGTGGCACTGTGGCGTCCGTCTGGCAGTAATGATAACTATAATAATATTTGTTGATGTAGGTTTATTTCTATTTTGTTATTCAAACGTCGTGCATCTCACAACGCTGTAGAATCTGTACAGCGTGCAGGAAACTCGCAGACACAACCGGCGCCACCAACAACTTGCCCAAGCTCTGTGATCCCATGTTTGGATGTTTTGGCCCAGTTAATTAATGTGTTGATTTTTTTTTTACAATCTAGTTCCCCTCCTTACGTCCCAGGAAAACCTCACAGCTGCGGCCCAGAAGACTTCACTTAAAATTGAAATAATCACGGCCCCTCGTTTATCCTGGAACGACAGAGCAGAGCCGCAGGGCTATATCAGACGGGCTTCTCGGAGCGTTTCTCGGGTTGATAAAAAAAAATACTTTCCTAATTGCAGATTAACGATTCCGCCTGCGCGATTGCAGATCGGTCCTCGGCTACGGCTAGGCATGCTCGCGGTGCCGTCGTTGCTTAGCGGTTGGACAGATGAACGTTCGGCGCTCGATAGAAGACGTTCGGATCGCAAGTTGGGGGACAGAGGGCCATGCCCCTCCGCCTCGGGCTCCTCTGCTCATGCTCCTCAGGATTGCCCCCCTCGCACTCATCCCGGAGCTTGACCTTGTTTACAGGGGAAGGGGAAGAGGCGATCCGGCATTGACAAACTCCAGCGGTGGCTTCGTCTTTCGTACGGCTGATGTAGATGCAGAGCAAGAACCACAATTTCACATTCGGGTGGTCAAGCCAGATAGCGCGCGGCAGGGGCAGCGGAGTCTATCGCTGCAGTGACGTCTCCTTCGTATTTGCGGATCGGGCATTGCGTCGGTGTACGTTGATACGGTCTGTTCTGGATGATCGCAGTCGCACACTACTGGAGAATTTGTAATTTTCTATTGTGCATCGGGTATCCGCATCTGCCATGGTTTGTGCGGACGCGATTTAGGGTGGACCACGATTTCTTGGGTGGCTGAACACGGCCAGAATTGAACTAACTTGAAACAGACGTTGAATGCTAACCAGCGAGAGCAAACGATACGATGCGCTTATGTCTGCCGTGCATTCTGTTACCTGGCCAGGAGGTCTTCAGCGCCAGAGTCCTTGGCCCAAGATGGGAAAGCTACCGAGTTCAGATCCTGGTTGGCGGGCGTGGTGTTGGCCACGCTATCGTGCGCCGTGCCGATCCTTTATGGGAGCTCGCTATCAGCACTGGCTGCCAAAAAAAGCATGATAATGATCTACGGGGTATCTTTGTCTTGTGTTGCATATGAAGAAAGGCACCAAAAGCCCATGTCCAAATCGTACAAATATTTGTACCAACAAGGCTCAGCCACCCTTCTGCATTCCTGGTCAAATGAAACCATTTAGGGGGCTTGTCCCCTCACTGCTGAAGCCCCCCTCCCCAACCCCCCGCCCCCTGCCCCCCCCCCGTCCCCCATCCACCCAGTCCAGCCCCTCCAACCTCTCTTCTCTTCACGCCCTGGGTGTCTGCCAATCGCTGATTAATTTGCCTGCTTGTGTCCGTGTCACCGCACTGATAATTGAGTGCGGTTGTAGAGAGGGAGAAGGGGGGCGGGGGGTGAGAGGCTGTGGAGGTCACCACCTCCTCCTCCCATACCTCCTCTGCCCATACCTCCTCCTTCTTCTGCTCCTCCTCCCATTACTTCTCCTGCAGCAGCAGCATCCACCTCATCACCGCTAGATCTGCGTCCTGTTTTGCCAGCCCAATAATTAATCTCACTTCTTTTTTTTTACCCTACCAAGTGTCCTCCCCTGAGACAATGTTTTACACCTCCTCCCACACCGCCTACACTCACGACCGCCTCTGCCCACTCATCAAGATCCCCTTGCACCCTCCCTTGTACCTCCTCGTTGCACCCTGACGCTTCTAGCATTCCATTCTCCCTCCCAATCTCCTCTTACGCGTACACTTTCTCCTCCACCTCCTCCTCCACTCATCACTCCTCTTCCTTCAACATCACCTCCTTTAGCTACCCCTTACACTTTCTACTCCACCACAACCACAAATTGGACCTATTTCATCCATATCTCCCCCCCCCCCCACCTCTCTCTCTCCTCTTCCCTCCTCTTCCTCCCTCTTTCGTCCTCCGCCCCGGAATGCTGACGATGACGATGAGAGCCGAAACACATCGCCATCAGGGGACGAGGGGCTGGAGAGGGGGTGCAGGGATGGAATGGGGGGGGGGGGGGTGGGGAGAGGTGAAGCCAATGCGAAAAAATAAATAAGTGTTGAAAACGAAAAATAATGTATTACACAGCGGATCGTGGCTACCAGGCCGGCCATGACATTACGCATGTAAAATCAATAGTTATTATCTCAAACGCAGCCACTCGCACGGGAATCTTCATATTCCATCACGCGGAAATTGAATTGAGCGTTAAGTTAGGCCGTTAGGGAAGCCTTTTCCCCTCTTTTTTCACCCTCCCTCCCCGTGCGGCAAATGAATCTCTGCCCATCTCCAACCACTCAGCCACCGCCCGCCCTTTCCCAGGCCGGCCGCTCGCCACGCTCCACTCTCGCACCCCAAACCTCGCCGCCGCCGCCGCCGCCGTGAGCCTCACCGCCGTGATTCACGCCGACGACTTCGTGCGCGTGGCTGGCGATTGGCCGCGGCCATTCGCAGCAGCGGGCACAGAGTGACGGGCGGACGGTCGCGTCGACGTTTGACGCCGCAACGGTTAACAAAAAGGGTGACGGCGTTCGTTTTGCACGGTCGGAGCTTTTCGCGGGGTCTGCTAAATGCCGCGGACAAGATGTGTAACGTCAGCAGCTACTGAGCACTCACTCATTACCTCGGTGTCATCGCTCGTCAAGGAGGATAACCCACCAGCACGGGAACTGCGGTCATCCTCGCAGTGGCTTTTGGCCGCTGGCCATCGGACAAAGACGGGCACTGCATCGCGCGCTTTCAGGTGCGCTTCTGCGGCCGTCTGGAACGCTCTTCCCTTCCAATATTAGGAAACCACCTAAGCTATGCACTTTTACATCTAGATTGAAAACTAATTTCTTTGGAAGTGCTTTTTGTGTTTGGTCCGTTGTCCTTCCCCCGCACCTTTGATTAGCACGGTTGGCTACGTTCGATGCGAGAGAAGCTCAACATGCATACCTACATCCCGCCTCCGAGTTGGTAGTGACTGAACTCGCCGGCAGTGGCACGAGTAATCAACGGACAGCGCTGTACCCATACCAGGTAGCTGGCATAACACTGGTCCAAAAAAAAAAACATTTTTTTCTGGCCTGGACTTTTGCAGCTGTTTTAGACTAATTTCAGGGTGCTGATTCCAAATCTGATCTCAGATTTGCTCTATCACATCGCATTTTATGCTATCGGCATACCCCATTTTCATTGATTTTACCAGAAATTAACTCTGTCACTTATGATTGCAAGTTGTTGCGAGTCAGTGACTGCTTTAGTGTTAAAATATGGTGCTGTATTTTTAGTATATTGTCTTTATAGTATAATTTTATGTAGATATCCACATTTATTTAATATTTTTCTTCTGCAGTTTTTATTGAAAATGCAAGTATGTGATAGACACAAAAACTGATGCCAGATTTGGAATCAGCACACCAAAATTACCTTAAAACCGTTGGAATACCTTACTCCAGAAAAAGTGTGTTGACCAGTGTCATTATTGCATTGAGAGCGCCCCCAGCACAGCCAGCTTTCTGACACTTAAACAGCCACGCCGAGAACTCTCGGCACCAACGCCATGTTGACGCATCACTCGCTGAGCCTGCGGGAGACATAAGCCGTTGTGGCGCGATCACCGCTTGGTCAAATCGCGCGGTGCTCGCGAGTTAACATCTCGTGCCAACCGCCTGCCCACACAGGGCCTGGCCGTGCATTGTTTCGCCGTTGGGGCATTGTGACTTTAGAAAAAAAAAAGATCCCCGGAGCAATCGAGGTGGCCGCCGGGATGCGGTTGTGCCACGTGCGTCTAGAATAGCCGAGGTAGCTCAAGGGTCTCGGAGCATTGAGAGGGCAAGGCTGGGATATCCTGGGGTTTGAATCTGGGGAGCGACCCGTGATTAAAATTGCACCATCCAACATCGTGCTTTGTCCCATCACCAGTGACTATACAAATGAAAGTTCCATCATATTATAGTTAGGCGGTCAATTAATTTGGCTATGCTCCAGTTGTGAGATTATGTATCCCTTTATAATGTGAAGTAAAACAATGTGCAGGGCATTAAGATGTGCGTCTGTAATGTGGTTAAGACAGGCCAGTTGAAGTGTCTCTCAGGAGTAGTTCATTGACTTAATATTCCGGGGACATCTTCTAGCCAGGGTAATACACACTGCTAGCTGCAAAGTAAAAAAATTAACCCGTAAAAACAAAGTTTTTCACTATAAATCCTTTATATGCGTGGCGGCTAGAGTCCTCTCGTCCTCTGGCTTGAGATGGCTGCCACCTATGGGTCAGATGATTGCCTGCCACCATTAAGCAATTGGTAATTAAATATAATTAATTTTTTCCTAAAAAGTGTAAAATTTTGGAAAAATCTTTTCACGAAAATAAATTGTCACGCACAACGAGTCTGTGTAAAAAATGTCAGCTCGATTGGATCACGGGAAGTGGGTTAAAAACGACCGAAAGATTTGCACGGTCGTAAGCGCGCAAGCAAGCAAGTGAACTTAATATAAAGGATTTAAAAAGGAATATCTTCATCTCCAGATATGATATGTAGTGATTTCACGGGCTCAACCGAATCACCAATGTCTTCGTAAAAAAAAAAACACAATTACATTTGGCTTTACACTTAATTTGGCCAAATTTCAGCCGTGAGAATTCAAACATTGGTTTGACTGTCATGCAGGGAACATTGGTGTCAGTCGCTGGTAAAGTGCTGCCCGCTACTGATTTTACCAGAAGTCACTCGAATTAAGGGATATCGGAGGTTGTTCTGTGATATCCGATTCCGCTAGGCCATCCTATATAACTCGAAGGGTGGCATTGTTGTGCGAGAGAGAGATATTTGAATGGTGACTTCACCTCGTGATGTGATACTGAGCGTAGAATAAAAATTGGGTGATGTTTTTTTCAAAGATTAATTTGCTTAAAGGACTTCGGTCATTTGCACACGGCTTCTACAGACGGCGCAAGTGTAATTGCCCAAGCCTCAGGTTTAAATAGCGTAAGTTAATTATTGTATAAAATCCAATAATGACCCAGACCTTCTAAAAAAAAGGCACCAGTAGATCTCTGTGGACTCCCACCCAGCTGAAAAGGATTTTAATTCAGTTTGGTGCGCTGGTTCTGGATATGATTGCTAACCACTTGGGATCTGGAGAGGCATAAATAAGATATTAATTTTATTTAACATAAATCATATCATTATGATTGGTATTAGGAAAAGTGAGGCATGACCAAGGATGTTAAAATTACCCTATTGCAAAAAAATCATAAACAATTGTAATTTAATTCTAGATTTGAAGCTTTCGTGACTGCAAGGATTCATACTCTTAGGTGTTTTTCGGTAAAGTCACGTAGGTTTCGGAGGCAACACAAGCCTGTGTTGCCTCCGAAACGTCGTGATTTTTATTTTTATTTTATTTTTAAAAAAATATTTTCATTTTTACCTACGTGACTTTGCCGAAAAAACCCTAAGAGTATTAATTGTAATCTACTTATTCACTTAAAACTAGGTTTGTTTATCGCAAATCTTGGAAGATTTTGACTCGTGTAAATACTTTGTATTCCTCAATACAGTCTCCACAACAACTACTACTAACGTACAGCCCTTTGTCAATCCACTGTTGCATGAAAGACGTCCACTCCCCCACGCAGTGTCATTCCTTGGGATTGTCTGAGCACGCCCCACTCTTCACAATAGTCACATTGCAGATGTGTGAATGGGTGAGTCATCTGAGATCATTTCAGAAGTCACTCGTCACCTGAGATGTTCGCTACGATGGCCACGACCCCCCCCCCCAACCCTGGCTATAGAACAACGCGCGTTCAGTCATTCACCTGCACCGGTAGGCTCTCCAAGAAACAGCCGTTCGCGATTCTATTCGATGCGACGTAAACGTTCACAGTTTGACAACATTTCGCAAGGACGGTTTTTTTTCACCGTAATCTTTTTTTTGTATTTCACATTTTGTCGTATTGCTCCCTGGTGCTGGTGTTGCTGTTTGCCGTGTTACTTCCATTACAAATAAGGTGCACTTAAAAGTTCTGCAACTGTGGCCTGCCACGGGTCTAATCATCGCAGCTTTTCAATCTGTAACGCATACAATGGTGTACATGCTGTCAGTTGCCGCAATAAACACACCGAATTAAGCAGGCTGCTGCAATCATCTCGGTTCACTCTCAGTTGTGAGGCGGGGATATATGAAAACCCGTTCGCAATGACTAATATATAAATAGCTGTTTATTATTTCGAACTCTACTTATTGTGTTCATTATTTCACCTAATTTATTCGTCGGAAAACAATACATTCAAATGAATAGGATTAGCAGTGATGTAATATGCACATTATCGATTTAAAGCTTTCGTGACTGCAGGGATTCATCTTCTTGGTTCTTTCGGTAAAGTCACGTAGAATGAAAATAATAAAATAATAAAAATAAAACATGATAAAATATTTGATTATGTTTTATTTTTATTATTGTATAAATAATAAAATAACTAATATTATTTTATAGCAGTGGGGTAGAGTGTGATTACTCACACCTCTTTCTAGAAGGAAGTGGTGGGCAAGGTTAAGAAAAAGCCGACCCCCTCTCCATAGCGTCCCGATGGTGTCACCACCGGTGTGGCGAACGCAGCGGTGCGGCGTACGTGCCGCGGTTTTCTTCCGCGGGGAGGATGTTGACGCCCTTGATGGCGGTGACTTTACGAAGCACGCAGCGGTGTGGCGTATGTGCCACGTTTGTTTGCGATGATGATGAACCCGTACTTATTGCCGATGACTTCAAATCAAAGTGGCTGCGGATCAATTTCTGCCGCAGCAATATAACTGTTTTAAAAGTCTAGATGTTTTGTGACAACTGCCCTCTTAGAGGAGCGAGGGGGAGGGAGTTTTCTTGAGAGCTCCCTCTCAGGGGACGCCCTTCCACCAGAAGTGACGTGAGCCGGTAATTGAGGGCTGCGCCCTTCACCCATTTGTTTTTTTGTACACAACGAGAACCGGCTTTTAATCCCATACGGGCAGGAGAAGATGAACGCAGCGTGTCCGACACCGGGCTCCCTCCCCTCTAATGGATGAGATATTAAGTGCGGAGAACAGAGCGCCGTTACGGGCTCCTCCACTTTTGTGGAAAATAACACCAAAAAAGGTTATGTTCCACTAGTTTCAAAGCGCTCACAAAATGTAAGGCAATGAAACCAATCTGCTGGTAAGTGCCCATCCCAACTATTTTTAGTTCAGTGGGCAGACAGAATTGAATATGCCTACTCGGCAGACTAATGTTACCCCGTAGCCAGAAGCATGACCACAGACACAATGAGATTGGAATAATTCATGAATAACGCTAAATTAAATTGTATCAAATACACCGGCGGAGCGTATTTTGTTCTGGTTTTTTAATGTTTTCGCGTCGGTAATCACTATGTTTTGCTGGGGGGGGGGCGGCAGAGGGGGGGGGGGGCTTAGTAATAACTTACACGAGCTTTGCTTTATTTCCAAACAATGGACTCGAGCGGAGAGCTCTAGGGAAATCATCATTGTTCAGCTTTTACCAGCAGCGTCTGTGGCGTGGCCAACGCGTGGGTGTTCGTCCGCGCGTGCGTGCCACGATTATTCCTTTCACTGGGTCGTGGGGGAGACGTTGTGCAGCGCTTAGCCCAGGCGGTGGGTGGCCAGCACTACGCCCGACCGTCTTTGTCTCCCCAGTGGCGATGCTTACGCACCGCACTAGATATTAGTTTGATGCTGAGCTGACCTATGGGAGGCCCGGGACCGGTTCAGATAAACGTCGCTGGTGTTGTCCGTGAGCGGGACACGAATTCGGGTCGCCGGGTTCGCAGCGCAGCGCGCTTACCGCTACACGACCGCTCCCCACTCTTTCTCTCTGCACCTTTTGTGCAATTCACTGTCTTGCGGGAGAGCGGTGGTGCAGCGGTTAGCGCGCTTCGCTACAAATTAGGTAGGTCAACTTGGTGAACCGCCTTCTCCGGCAGAGCCAGGGCATGGCACCTTCGACCTGCCACGGGAAGAGAGTTGCACAACGTTTGAGTGTGTGTGTGATCCACTAACCTCCGCGTCTCCACGGTGCTGGGTTACGGGCGTGCTCATTGTTAATCACTGGCGCTTGAAACTGAATACGATGCCAGGGTCTCAGCGGTGCTGATGCCAGCTCAGCGAGATCGTCGCGTGTAAGGAATGCAAATACCACGTGTACGTTTGTTTGGGGTGAAGTGCTGTAAAACAATTCATCTATTAGGGACATTCTCCTCCAACACGGGGGGCGGGGCGGGGGGGGGATGCATTGACTGTGTGGATTTTCTGAACGGATTACATTTGAAGGAAATACTGCACAGCAAAAAAATATCTTTTTAATACCCACAAAACTGCGCATTCGTATTTCTAGGTGCGAGGGTATGTGTGTTGATGCACATGGTGTTGAACACATCGATAACTCAGAGGGGCGGAGAGGCTCGGCTCAAAGTCCCTCATAGGTCGCCTGATCAGCTGATAGCCTGAACAGGTGAGCGCCTGAGCAGGTGAGAACGTGAACAGGTGAACGCCTGAGCAGGTGAGAACGTGAACAGGTGAGAGCCTGAACAGGTGAGAGCCTGAACTGGTGATAGACTGAACAGGTGAGCGCCTGAGCAGGTGAGAACATGAACAGGTGAGAGCTTGAACAGGTCAGCCTCGAGCTGTTGCTTGAAGGTTGCTGATGGTGCCTGGAAGCTGCGTGGGTACAGCAACGGAAGAGCGAGTTGCAGACGGCTGCTGCCACTGCAGCCACGGGGAAACTCCGCACAGCCAGGACGGTGCTGGTTCTGGCTACGATGAGCAGATTTGTGAGATGAACTCCGGAGGATAGTAACCATCATCAACCGCGCCGTACTGGCCCGGGCAAATCCTTGATGAAACTTTAACATCTTCTTGGTTCTTTCGGTAAGGTCACGTAGAATGGAAATAATAAAATAATAAAAATAAAACATAATAAAATCATTCTCACGACGTTTCGGCCACAACGCAAGCAGCCGTCCTACGTGACTTTACCGACAGAACCAAGAAGATGAATGCCTGCAGTCACGAAAGCTTTAAATCGAAACTTGAACAACCAACGAATGCACCTTCCTACCGAGCAGCGTGAGAATGGCGAGTAAGTGCAGTACGGAAGATGTTTCACACGTGGACCATTCGCTCACGTTTCGGACAAGATAGACACGGCATCGGAGCTCAGCAGTGAACACCACAGCCTCGGCTTCTTTCGCCACATCCCTCGCATCGTTCCCATGTCGTCTTCTTCCTCCTCCCTACGGCCCCCTGCTGCAGCCATCCCATCCATACCATCCGCTCCCTGTCGCTGTCCATGTCCCGTCCTCTCTTTCCCCCTCCTCCTCCTTTCCCTCCCTCCGGCTAGGAGCCTGGAATTAATTTTCGCCGTGCGGTCTTACCTCGAGCAAATCGATAGTGGCCACGGGCTGGAAACACATCGACGCAATCAATCGCGCCTCTGTCCTATTTGTGATTTAGCGGGGAATCTCTGCGGCTGCACCTGTGTGCGCGCATGTTGGTCGTGCGTGTGTGGAGGTGGAGGGAGTGAGGGGTTAGGGCTTCGTAACTGTGGTGGTGGGGGTGGGGGAGGGGAATGTGGGTGGGTGGTTTTAGTGGTCGGCAGCAGGCAAAATAACGGAACCGTTTACCTTGGTTTCTCAGTAACTGAATTCCCTCTGTTAATCGGCTGAAAGCCTCCTTCCTGTGATTTGTCTGCTGACTGAAAGGACCTTTGCTCCGCGGGGGGTGAGGGGGAAGGTGGGGGTGGCGGGGGGGGGGGGGTGGAAGGGGGGGGGGGATAGGTATTCACTTATTTATTGTTCATTTGATTCTTCCGTGGCAGCGCGAGTGCTGTTTAGTTGTCTCTATTGGAGATGAAGTACAGACCATCACTGGCCGTTATAGAACACTAAAGCACGCGTGTGAACACTCGCAGACTCGGCTGACCTTTTTCCTCCCCTACTCTTCTGGGATTGCCCAAAGAGCAATGCTTCTTCTCTTTTTTACAACTGCGATGTGGCAAATAAAATAAAGGCAATGAGATAATGTATCAATCATGTTTATACTAACTATAACAAATCTTATCAAGTCTCACTTTCTGCTTTAAGAGCGTGGGTTTGATGGGGGGGGGGGGAACGTGTCGTATGATGTAATCACTCGGACACGTGCTTTAAATTCTTGGTTCTTTCGGTAAAGTCACGTAGAAGGGAAATAATAAAACAATAAAAATTAAACAATATTTTTTTATGATGTTGAATTTGTATTTTTATTATTTTATTATTTCCCTTCTATGTGACTTTACAGAAAGAACCAATAATATGAATCCCTGAAGTCACGAAAGCTTTAAACTGTCACATTTGAAGCTGTGGGAAATCTTGTGCCAATTTAATGATAATATCAAAAATACTTTTTTTCTTTTTACCCGGGGCAGACTTACTAAGTCTCAGGGCCATCATTTGTCGTGTGGGTCTTGCTTGAGATATTTTGTGAAATATCAACTTTTAGGCTTAGTAGATGCAATATATAAATAAAAACTCGACGTTTTTCTCAATAACCACTGCCATAAAAGGAAGTTAAAAACCATAATAGGCAGCGTGTTGGGCAATGGCTCTAGTTCATAGCAGAATACATGTTTTCGTTATTTATCCCTATGGACCACTGCCAACGCAGCCGTATCACTGAAATACTTTGTTTAAACACAAATCAAGTATACTTTTCCCACCTTTTGTAAACATTGCTCGTCATCAGTCCTGATGTCACGATTTCTTACGTTTCTTGTGATTTTACAATCCACCAGGAGCACCACTCCATCTCCTAGTTGAACTTTCTATCGGACGCGTAATTATATATTAGCGTCGAAGACAAGAATCCACATCGGGTAAAGATGTCTTATATTGTATATTTCACCAAACTTTTCTGGTACCCGACTCGTGCCCAAGTATTGGAAGATCAGTAGCCACTCAACTACGTTTTAAGCAAAACGAATCCAACCACCGTTCATCGCACAAACCATGGCAGATGCGAATACCTGATGCACAAATGAAAATTTTAAAACCCTCCAGTGCGCGATTGTGGGTCGTCCAGAACGGACCATGCACCATATAATGACGCAATTGCCCGATCCACGAATACGAAGCAGACATCATCACAGCGATACACTCCGCTGCTGCTGACGCGCTGATCTTGACTTGATCACCCGAATGTGAAATTTCCGTCGCCGTTGCTCTTTACATCTGCGTCAACCGTACGAAAGAAGAAGATCTGTGAACGTGGCCTGAAGCGTCGCTGTCTGGCACCTGGCACTGAGCCTCGTTTGACACCGATCCCGAGAGCCAGATTTCTCCGATCCTGAGACCCAGATTCCTCGAGGCGATCCTCAAGATCCACATTCCAGAGCCGTGATCTTCGCCTGGAGCTCACGGAGCCACCAGAGCCGAGTGTCGTCAAGGCCGCTCGTTCACATGGCAGGACATGCCCTTGACTTAAAGCTTGCGTGACTGCAGGAATTCATATTCTTTGCGTCTTTCGGTGAAGTCATGTGGATCGGCTCAAAGAAAATGGCCCAAAAAGGCTCATGTGATCGAGTCGCTCATATTCATGAAGAGACGCCGACCTTTAAAACAATCTGCCTCAACAGCTGTCCCCCCTCTTATTTCTTCCTGATGACGATCGCTTGTGTTGTGATCCAAACGTCGTAGTTTTTTGTAATTTTTTTGGTTATTTTCTTTGAACCTATCTACGTGACTTTACCGAAAGACCCAAAGAATAGGAAATGCCTAATAAAGTGCACGACAGCGTCACATATCAGACCATCACATATCCACCATGACCAATTGACCACACGCTCCCAGTGTGGTGTTGGCGCACGGCGGTGTAACTGGCATTATTTTCTTGGCGCTCTTCAACTATGCGAGATATTTTTTCACATACAGGGACTCCTCTAATACGAACAATAGAATTAGCAACAGACCTCTGGAACCCAACCCTTTCGGAAGTAGAGGAGAGTCTGAATCCGACCTACGCCTCAGGCGAGTGGGAATACGCGACGTGGTTGCCGAACGTTCACTCAGTTCACGAGTGAACCTTGGAACCATTCTATTCGGCAAAAATTAACGGTGGGGTGGGTGGAGGTTCGGCAACGAGGAGCGGCCGTGTCCGTGTGCACCCCCTTCCCCCTCCTCCTCCTCCCCAACGCTCCGCTCGCGGGGAGATGAAGTGGGCGTGCGTCGACATCTCGCTAATAGGCGCCGGAGAAGAAGGAGGAGGAGCGCGCAATTACAATGCGCGCCGCAAAATGCCGCGTCCTAGCGCCCCCCCCCCCTAATGGCCATGATGGGGGGGGGGGGTTGTGCGTGGACACAACAACAAAATAAAACCGCGCTCCCCATCCTCTAGCTTTCGTCGGCCGTAGATTGATTCCCCTGAAACGAGGCAATTAATTGTGGAGGCGCGGAGGAGAGCGGGGGGCGGGCAGGCGGGCAGGCAGGCGTGCTCGGGGAGAATTAGGATTGGGTGCAGTGGGGGACCATCCCGGAGAGAGAGAAGGGGGGGGTGTGTGTAGCGTAGCAAGAGCGTGGAGATTTGTGGCGCGTGAAATCCGCCGTCTATTCATTAACGCGCAGGCAAGGACGGCTCGCCTGCCCGCTGACCAATGGCAAAGTGAGCCGTCTCCCGCCGCCGAGCAAACGGGGTGGCCAAGCGCCCCACCCCCGCAACATGCGTCACAATCGCCACGTGTTGACCAATCGCCGCGTGAGTAGTTTACATCAATTTAACCGCAAGTCCTCACAATCAACCACGATTTAAAAACTTCATTTTTTTATCTTGCCAGGAAAGGCCCACTGAGCTATATAGCTCTTTTACTGGTAGGAACCTCCTGGTTACACCAGCCCACAGAGGATTATTGTGTCCGTCCGTCCGTCGTGCAGAGAGGGGCTGGGTGGGGAGGGGAGAGTGGGGAGGGGCTGGGTGGGGAGGGGAGAGTGGGGAGGGGTTGGGTGGGGAGGGTGGGTGGGGCTGGATGGGGAGGGGAGAGTTGGGAGGAGCTAGGTGGGGAGGGGCTGGTCACCACGTGGTGCCCTTATAAAACTCAACGTTTAACCTACTCACTCCGGCTTGTGCCCGCCCTCACAGTCGGCCATATTTGCGGAATACACCACGCCGCCGTTGACCCTGGCTATTGACCGAGCAACCCAACGTTCCTACCAGCTCCCTCCGCAGGAATGTGTTTTATAAGCGACCTGGCTATCACAAATGATAGTCTAGCGAAATGGCTTATCATTTGAAAATATACAGCAGCCTCGTACTCTAAACAGCGTGATGTTGATTCTCAATGCGGAGAGGAAAACCGGAGCACCAGGAGAAAAGTACACACGACTACGGGGAGAGTGACACTCGCAAACTCACAATATACAGCGGACGTCAGGTTCTAACCCACGACTTCCTGTACACCAGGCGAGGCAGCTAACATCTCGCCACCGTTGCGGAGCAGGCAGTCCACGCTGCAGACCAATCGACGCGTGTATTCCTCCCTACAGCCCCGATGCCTTGTTGAGTCGTCTCACTCCGGACCCAGGACTTAACCAACAAGACCCCATTGCTCAACACTTACCAAAAAGGGCCTCAGGTTATGCCACCGAGACAACGTGTGCATTTACCCCATTGCCGCACTGGCATTGAGTCATTCTCCAAATTACGAGATTTTCAGAATCAGATTGCCCCGATGTTTTTCTGCAAAAGTCAGAATTGGTTCAGCGAATTGGACCTCCGGTGTGCGTGGCAAAACACTCGTTCGTGGAATTGACAACCCCCCCCCCCACGCCCCAATGAAGGACCCTCCTGCAAAATTGGTATTGAGGCTTAGTGAGGGGACTTCCTTAAATGTCGTGGGCAATAATTGAGCGAGGTATACGAGAGACGCATGATGCACACTCAAACGATGCAGGTCATAGGCGGAGTTGGACTTCTATATTTGGCGGCGGGGGGGGGGGGGTATGGGGTTCACAGTGTCTCTCACATTAGGGATCGCGGGTGTATATAATAAAAGTATTTGTCATCTTAATTGTAAACTACTATTAAAAAAGGTGAACAATGGTTGGAGGGGCATTGCCCCCAAAACCCGTGGCACACTCCCCCGAAAATTCGGCCACGATGCATGGGTTTGGAGATGCAAGGACACATTGTGCATTCTAAACTCTGCACCGTTGTGCCTTTCATGGCCATTGCCTCACCACGTGCACTCAAAACATATTGCGTTTTAGATTAAGAGTGAGCCTTGGCTGGCCAGGCTGGCTCGCAAAGTGGCGTGTCTCTGGTCCAAGGCACGACATCAACTGCCTTCTGCAGTTCGTGGCAGAGCCAGTGAATTGAGCTTTTACATTTTGTGTTTTTCCTCGCCCTGTCCGATGAAATAAAACAAGAGGGAGGGGCAGAAAATAGAAAGGATGCGGGAATATATTTTTTTTTACTTGAGAGTGTGGAAAAGAAAGCCATAACAATCTTGATTTGAAGCTTTCGTGACTGCAGTTGATTTATTTTCTGCACGAAGACGACCGCTTGTGTTGCGATCGAAATGTCGTGATATATCATTTTTTATTTTGTTTTATTTTTCTACCTCCGTGACTTTACCGAAAGAACCAAAGAGTACGGAGCCCTAACAAAGTTACTGAAAGCATGCTGCACGATCCGAACGTGGGTACAGCAAGAAGGAGCACCTAATCAAATTGGGCAGGTTGGTGGGTGCCTGCGATCCAGCACTTTTGGAGGCGACGGTTTCGGTGGAATCAAATGGATTGTTCGCAACTCCAAATTACCGATGGTAGACCGACGTTGACAGGGCAATTCCAAGCTAAACTGTGGATTTAGGTCCCGGGGTGTCAGTGTTCATCACGTGGGCGTGTTGCTCTGTGCCCAGTCGATGCGAGCAATCGGCGCTCGTGCGCGCCTCTTACCGACACGACAATGACGGCGACAACCTCGACAATGACAAAGACGCGCTCGCTCAGATGAAGGCGATAAGCGTGCCGGGGACCCCTCGCGTTTAATTTACTCGCCGCGTGCGCGGCGTGATGGCCGGCCCCGACTGCTTACGCATGCGCCGACTGTACCGGCAGCAGAAAGCAGCCGCCGGCTGCCGCTCTGACGCCCACCATGGCGTATTACCACCGGCATTTACATCGCTACGCGCAGTAGAGAAATACGATTTACTGGGCCACGGCACAGACGCTGGGCTTTTATCAGCGGTTTATATATATAATTAAAATACGCGCGCCATCGCTGCGGAGTTTGGCCCTGTGAAAACAAATGCATACGAAGTTTAAATTGACACTAGCAAAAGTTGAAAGAAACGGGAGAAGAAAAAAAACGCTGATTGCGACATATCGTTCGGCAGAGCTGTTTGTTTACGAGCTATGAAATAGGGTGTGCTTTGTTCAATGAGATTGTTAATAGTAATAATACATTAAAATGCATTGCCTTTTTTAAGCGGAGTTTAATGGGTAATAATTATTACCCATTAAACTCCGCTTAAAACATTTCAAATCATTAAAATAATTCCAACTTTTAACGCTCCGCACAACGCTCGCTCTCTCCCTCTCTCTCGACGAGAGAGAGGGAGAGAGCGCGGGCCGGCGACTCGGAAGCGCGAGGAGGACGAACTACAGACAGCGAACGGGACGGCAGCAGCCACTCCAAAAAATGCCCGAGCTCTGCGGTCCTCTATGTAATGACGGTGTTGCCGGGAAATTCATTCGCGTCGACGCGTGCGACGAAACCAGAGCACGTGGAGAAATCCCGCGTGTCAGAGGATGGGGGGGGGGGGGAACACTCGATCCCTTACAGACGGAACAGGTAGGACTTCGCATTTCTGCTGCCACTGCCTTCTCCTGGCGAGCCACGGGTAACGGCACCTGCTCGACGCATATGTTGAGCGTCCACGACATTTGTGCGGTGACCCACCAACCCCACGCCTCCGCACGGGCCACGTGCATAGCCACCAACGCCTTGCTCGTTCTGGGGTTTGTTGAATGGCAAACAGCATGGGGTGGGATAAAGTGTGGGTATTACTGCTTCTTCCTCGCAGTTTGCCGAGTGGATGGAGATCATTTGCCAATGGGCAAAATTACCCTGAATGGCCTCGTAAAGCTAAGCATGTTTGGAACCTGGTTCGTTAATACTGTGAGAAACTGCCTGGCGACCTCAGTTAGATTCCCAGCATCGGATGAAGTAAGTGGAACTGGATATCTCAACCGGTCCTTGGCCCTCCTCGAGGTAGACTCAGACTTAAATCAGTAGCTGGTGCAATGAGCGAATCTCACAATTGGGGAGACAAAAGCTGCCAGGCATTGTGCTGGCAACGCCGTCCCATCGCACACCGTGCCGGCCTTAAAATACATAACAAAGACAAAGATTTTTCGATTTAAAGCTTTCGTGACTGCAGGGATTCATCTTCTTCGTTCTTTCGGTAAAGTGACTTTACCGAAAGAACCAAAAAGACAAAGATCCCCCATATAGCCTTTTACCAGAGTGTTGGGTGCAAGTGCTGTGAGCGAGCACCTAATGAAGGCCGGCACGGAACACAATGGAGGCGAGAGACCAACACCACGCCCGGCCGCCTTCGCCTCTCCTGCAGCAATGTGTGTACACCACACCAGGTACTTAGTTGAGGCTGAGTCGAGCTCGGGGGATGGGGGAGGGCAGGATAATTCGTCACTGGTGTTGATCGTGAGCGGGAATCGAACCACGCTAACCACTGCGCTACGTACATAGGCGAGCGCAGGGAAACCAAGGCCACAGTTGGAGCCATCCAGAGCTAAATTTCGATTTAAAGCTTTCGTGACTGCAGGGATTCATCTTCTTGGTTCTTTAGGTAAAGTCACGTAGAATGTAAATAATAAAATAATAACAATAAAACATAATACAATAAATTCTCACGACGTTTCGGCCACAATGCAAGCAGCCATTTCGGAAAGACAGCATCTGAATTCAGACGCTGTCTTTCCGAAACGTCGTGAGAATTATTTTATTATGTTTTATTTGTATTATTTTATTATTTCCCTTCTACGTGACTTTACCGAAAGAACCAAGAAGATCATCCAGAGCTGTCTGCCTTCCCGCTCGTGAATATCACTTGCTCACTTGTCCCAAGATTAGCTGCGGGCTCTACGGGGGGGGGGGGGGGGTGACCTTTTGTCTTTGTGTGTATGACCTTCGCCACTGTGCACTGCACGTAAATGCATCCGTACGTGTGTCATTATTTATGCGTTTATCATAATGACAGTAACGTATTTATTTGCTCGGGAAAGCTACACTGAATTCCTGAAGAAAGCCCACATTTACAAGGGTATAAAAAGTCCACGCAGATGGGTTTCATTATCCCCCCCTCCCCCCCTATATACTGCCCTGCCCTCTTCTGCTCATCTGACAGCTGATGGGGTTTGGTTGCTTCACAAAGTTTGTCTGAGTCATCAAATCTTGGCTCTTGGCTACGAAGCTCTGCATTTCACCGCACTTACGATCTCAGTCTCGTTGTTCCACCGACCCCGCATAACTTCACGGCGTTCATACCCCCCCCCCCCTCTATTGTTCTTTCCATGGCTGTGTTGGGGGGACGGACAGATGCATGCACAGGCATGTGCATTTAGTCTGTAATGGATGGGGGGGGGGGCTCTCTAATGTGCGTCATTAGTAACATTTCGAGCATTTCCGCACTCGCGGTTGTGACAGATGTGGCGAGGCAGGTGGCCCTAATCTGGTGCCATAAATCCACACGTGGCGTGCGGGCGGGTGCGTGACGACGGAGTCCGCCTGTATGCCCACCTCTCTCTTTCTCTCTCTCCGCGCGTGGCTTTGGCCGTGGCCACACGCGTCGCGGTCACTCCCACAGCGGCGACAAACGAAACCCGCCCGACGCATTAACGGAGCTGCAAGGGGGTCACGGCCCCCGCAAGATCAATGCCACCCCCTGCCCGTCCTGCATGTGCTCGCTGGCTTCAGGATGATGCTTGTATGCACGCACGTGCGTTGAACTTCTTTCGCACCGTACGTAGCCAGCCGTGGTCATCGGAGGTGCGGGGTAGAGGGGACAACGAACTAAACAAAGAAGACAAAGACAAATATCTCCCGTATAGCCTTAGCATACTGTAGGGGCAAGTGCCGTTGGCGAGCAGCTGTTAAGGCCCGCACGGCACCGCGTGGGGGTTGGGTGGGTGGCCAGCACCACGCCCGGCCGCCTTTGTCTCCCCAGTGGCGATGTTTACACATCGTACCTCGGGGGAGGCCTGAGAACGGTTCAGATAATATTCACCGGTGTTGTCCGTGAGCGGGAATCGATCTCGGGTCGCCGGGTTCGTAGCGCAGCGTAGCGCTAACCACTACACTACCGCTTCCTGGACTAAACACACACTCACACACACACGGCAGTTGTGAAGACACGAGTTGTCAATTTGGGTGATTTAAAAGTGCGTAGCTCCTGCGCGCGCCACCTCCCCTGCGCGAGGAGTTTCGCGGCTGTGCTGCAACGCAGCTCCTCGTTGTTCGGAGCTCCTGAAGAAGCTGCTCACCCCCACCACCCCCCGATTGGTAGAGCGAAACGTCGGACATCGAGACGAACAACACGAGATGCCGCCGCAAAGACGCGCCGGAGAGATGGACGGATCCCGTGATCGTCGCGTTGGGTTCAGTTGACAGGCGTACGATGGTAATGATTTACAAAAATAAAAAAAAACACTCAACGCATCTCGTCAACGCACACACACAGTGAATGACGAATGCGTTGCGTTTATTGTTTGTCGGTTGTGCTTGATTGTGCTTGTGCGCCACTGCCAACACCAGCTGCACATGATAGTAACATATTTAGCTCGGGGAAAAGCCTCGCTGACCAACTCGCGATAATTGCAATCAATTTGGTCAGACCTCGCAAGCTGAGCAGGCTCGAGCCGTAATTAGTACGTGGACGAGGCGGAGCGGTGGCGCAGTGGTTAGCACTCTGCACTATGAACCCGGCGTCCTGAGAGATCCTGACCCTCCTGTTTCATGAACCCACACTGACCAGCATGGTTAGGTACAGTGAACGCCTCCCCACGACTGACACAGCGCGGTGAGACCTTCATCCAGCAGTGGATAGACAAAGAACTATCGCATTATTACGTAATACAGTTGCTTTAGATGCTGGGTGTGGTGGAACACGTTAACGCGATCAACTTGTCAGACCCACGGAGCTCTGTCCACAAGAACGGGAGTAGCGCTCGGGCTGGGACAGGGCCTAGCGCCACCGCTCCTTGCAGAAGTTCACGGTTCGAATCCGGCGGCCACCCTGGTTAATACTGAAGGTATAATAACCGTAACAATCTGACTGCTACCCGCGAGCCGTGTGCCTCACAATGGACGTTAAATATCCCATCGCCGTCCTTCGCAAGGGTCGAACAATGTGCCAAATTGGGATTGGATCCAGTCCGCGGCATCGCCGTCTCTTCCGGCAGACTCATCCTCGCCATCTTTTTCGCACGGATGCTGATTTTAGACGCAGAGCAGCAACTACAATTTCACATTCGGGCGGTCAAGCCAGATAACCGCATCACGAGCAGCGAGTGTTGACGCTGTAACGTCTCCTTCGCATTGGTGGACTTGGGGCATTGCAGACCAACTCCCCCAGATCACTCTTACTAATGAGACGTTCCACGTCTCTCGCGTTCTCGCCCCCCGTTAAACAAGACGAACTCGAAGCTTGCAACCTGGATTCTGGAACTCGTCTGTGTGTACCTCGTTGTGTTCTTCCCCCTGAAGCACGGGGTAGTTTAGTAACTGCAGCTACATGCTATTAACATTCCTTCCCTTTGTTAATGCTACCCCTATCCCCTCCCTTTGATGCTGCTAATCCTGCATAATGCACGGGCATAATATGACTTTGAAACCCCCCGCCCACCTCCTACGCATTTTCCATAAATATGCTAATTTCATCTTGATATGCAAATTATTTTGTCAAGGCGCTCTTCATCCCCCTCCAACCCAGCTTAAATATACGCTCCAAGCTTGGTGGTGTTTCATTCTTCACCTGAGGACGGCTGCTTGCGTTGTGGCTGAAACGTCGTGAGAATTATTTTATAATGTTTTTATTTTTATTATTTTATTATTTCCCTTCTACGTGACTTTACCGAAAGAACCAAGAAGATGAATCCCTGCAGTCACGAAAGCGTTAAATCGAAATTTAAACATGCTCTCATCATTTCTAGATTTGAAGCTTTCGTGACTGCAAGGATTCATACGCTAGGTTTTTTCGGTAAAGTCACGTAGGTAAAAAAGAATGAAAATTAAATAATAATAAATGGAAATAAATCAGTTAAATCAAAAAAGGGCACAGCAAAATAACTGTAGCGACAGTTATTTTGCTGTGCCATTTTTTACACCTGATGAAGGAAGCTTGTGTTGCCTCCGAAACGTCGTGATTTAATTGATTTATTTTTATTTTATTTTTTACCTACGTGACTTTACCGAAAGAACCAAGAAGATGAATCTCTGCAGTCACGAAAGCTTTAAATCGAAAACTCCCCGAGTACTCGAGGTGCTTCCGACGTACGCAATGCTCGCTCGGTCCGATCGGCCAAACATCCCAACGCAAGACCCTCCCGGAGAACACGCCTTCAGTCTCAGTGACACCTTCGTTTGGATACACAAATTACATCATTTTAATTGTAAATGGCTGAGTGATATATGTTGTTTATATGTTGTTATTGTTTGGGGGGGAGATGCGGTGAGATGTGTGAGATACGCAGCAGAGCAATGGGACAGTATATAATTAAATATACATTGTAATTACTGTATTTTAAAATAATAATGTTAAAATGAGGACAAAAGACGCTACGCCAGCATTTTCCTAATGAGAATTTAAGTGCTGGGTGTCTGCGTGTGGGCAAGTCTGTTTGAATGCTTGCATACGTTTGAGTGTATGTGTGTGTGTGTTTATAGTGTGTGTGTTTATGGTATAGTGGAGCGATAGTGTAGTGGTTCGCGCAATGCGCTATGAACCTAGCGACCCGGGTTCGATTCCCGTTCACGGCCAACACCGGTGACGATTATCTAAACCGGATCCGCGCCTCCCCTAGGTCAAATCAGCTTCAAATGAGTACCTAGTGCGGTGTGTAAACATTGCCACTAGGGAGACAAAGGCGGTCGGGCGTGGTACTGGCCACCCACCCCCTCGTGTACCGTTCCGGCCTTCATAGGTGCTCGCTTAACAGCACTTGCCCCAACAGTCTGTTAAGGCTATACGGGGGGATCTTTGCCTTTGTATGTTATAATGATGCAAGCACTTGTCCCGTACTGATGCTGTCCGAAGATGGTTTGGGCCCCCCCCCCCCCCCACACTTTTCGCAAGAGCGCAGAAGCGTGGTCACCACATCTACGTCTCTATATAAGACACAAAACATGTGGACTTCTCCACAAATCTATCTGTCGCCTGATGAAGCTGGTTGTAATGACTGGCGAAATGTCGTACTCGGATTGTAAATATTGTGGCTTGGCTTCAAAACACACCGGTGTGCTGTACTAGTGACGAATTGGCCACGTTCTGTTTACGTGACAACCCTTACTAGTTGGCCGTGTCGGGTGGTGGCGGGTTTTAGCGACACATTTATATATTTACGCGATCTAACCCCCCCCCAAAAAAACCTCTATTATGTTTCAAATTAATAGCTGGCGTGGCGGTGTCAACAAAAGCAGCGCTGGAGAGACTTAAAGACGGCCAGGCGTTGTTACTGAGCTCGCCAGCCCCCCTTCGCGCGCTCTCACTACCAGCAACGGGGCCCCCCCCTAACTTTGCTTGCCGTGGGGTCTATGCGTCGGAATCTGTTGCCTTTGTCCCTTGAGCGTGAGTGTTGGTCGACGACTCTACGTATCGCGCTCGAAAGGGGGTGCTCTGCGGAGATGGAGCGACGAATTCCGAGAGATGGATGATGATGACTTTGGGAGGCCTTCATCCAACAGTGATGACTGCTGCTGATGATGATGACGATGATGTTGTCGATGATGTTGTCTTCGTGTGCATGCATTTGCGTTGGAACAATTTTCCCCTTTTTGAATACGCAATACATTGTTGTGATTGTTTTTCAAGACTCGATTCCTTTTCACGTGATAAATGTAGCGGCATCTAGTGGCTGCATGGGCCACTGACCCAGATGCATTCAATATATATATACGAATAGAATATCGCTGATTTATGCACGAGAGATTCAATGCATACGTCATGAGCTTAAGAATCAATGAATCAATGTGTCATCGCACGATTTGTACTCGTGTGCTCGTGTGCATGCGCATCCGTGTGTTGGCCTCCCAAATGCATACGTGTAGACGTTGGAAATTTGTTCGGATTAAGTCTCGCATTGCTCTGTGAGGGCGTTGCTTCATGAATGCACTCGTGTGTATGTGCGTTTGTGCGTGCGTGTGCATTGCACCTGTCCGCGTACGCGTTTAAACGCACGTGTGCGTCTGTGCTGTTCGTGTGCGTGCACGCTTATGAGTGTGGGTCTGTGTGCTTCCATGCATGTGCGTGTGTGTATGTGTTGAGGTGTTTGCGAATTCGGGTCTCAAACCTTTTCCACTCTTGACCAAACCCCGCAAAAATGTGTCAGCCAGCCTGGTTCTGTTATCAAAACTGTGCGGTCTGCTGTAATGCATTTCAACATAGCAATACGGGTAACAGATCTCAGTCTAAATAAATTCCTTTCACCTGAACACAGATGCCAATTCCCCGGCCGTTCGGGTCAGACCCGGACTGCAGGTGGCAGCTCCATCCTTTGTGTCCATGTGTGTGTGTTTGTGCATTTGTGTGTGGTAGTCGGGAGCGGTATTGTAGTGGTTAGCGCGTTGCCCTTCGAACCCAGCGACCCGAGATCGATTCCCGCTCAGAGCCAACACCGGGTGAGGATTATTTGAACCAGTCCTGGGCCTCCCATAAGTCGACTCAGACGCAAATGAGTACATGTTGCTTGCCACACAACTCCCTAATGTGACATGCCGACCGTTATGGGTGCCAGCTAAGAGCACTTGCCCCCACAAGCGAAAGCGAAAACGGAGGACCTTGTATTTGTGTGAAGAGCTGAATGTAAACAATCCTGCTCGCAGCATCCGCTTATTCAAGGAGCAGAATGATCAACAAAAGCACGACTCTCAAACACAATGAACCCCTGATGGGCAAATCAATTATTATTGTTAAGTTGTCACATCTGCACATCGAAAACAGCACGTCAAACAAAACAAAAACATGCACATGCACAACATGTTACGTGATTAATTATGCAGATACTTTTTTTCACGAAAAGTAATTCTAAAGGCACCCATATGCAGCACTTTTACCATTTCTCAATCATGCCCGTCTGGTGACATTATGAAAGCGCAGATATATTAATTCCATCTCTCTCTCTCTTGCTCTCATGCTGCCTGCCTTCATTGGGACACATATTAGCGATTCATTTAATAATGTGATTAAAGCGACTGTTAAATTGCACGGCATCACGGAGCTATTAGTGAGGTCCCATCTCTTGAGGCCTGTATATTAGGGCTTCTCAACCAGGGATCTATGAGGCATGAACCTTTTATTAAGGACCCACAGAAGGCCCGAGCGGCCAAGCGCACAGCCTGATAACTATGAGACATCTCCTTTACCAGTGGCAAAATATAGTAATAGGTTTTAACCCTTTCAACTGGTACAAAAACTGACACCTTTATAGATAGTAATCTATTACTATATTTTGCCACTGGTAAAGGAGGTCTCATAGTGTAAATGCTTACCCCGAGCTCTCAATACTCTGATAGTGCGCTGTCTTTGAGTTGTATGCCTTTTGGCGTCATCTGGTCCAACACCAATGGAGACTAGGCTCTAAGAAAAGCTGTCTCGGGTGGTGGACCAATCAACTTCAAGGACAGTGCATATCATTACCATCATCAGAGTTGTTTCTTTTTGTTTGCATTTTGACTGCTTGTGTTGTGGTTATTGCAAACATGATGCCTTGTATAAAGGTGTCAGTTTGTGTACCAGTTGAAAGGGTAAAAACCTATTACTATAGCCTGATAACTCTCCATTGGATGAAGTCGGCGCTAATGTCAGGGATCCATAAACACCGGAACCCACCCTGCTCTCTCGCCCCCAACCGCTCGCCTCGATCACTCTTGCTACTACCGCTCGCCCTTTGAGGGGCTTTAAACAGAACACCACTATTTTGGGGCCTTTGTTTTTGATTTACGAGTGCTCTCATCAGATGACAGAAGAGATATAGACGGAAGAGAAAATGTGAACACGGACTGTCATTTCCATCTGCATACATTAATGAGCAAACACGTTCTTAAACAGTAAACATATAACAACGTGTACATATTTATGTACCCGTTGATTTATTATTATTATTATTATGCTCATTTACCCAGGCTCGCTTAAGCCTCGTAACTTTTTCAAGGACGGTCCTGCCAAGTTTTCGCCGTAGAGGGCAATTATTTGCGAATGTACAATCCCATAAATATACGCGCTTGGCAGGCTCGCATTTGTTGGTAATGAAATGCGGATCATCCCACCTCTTCCAAGACGTCTGGAAGAGTGGTGCCCAAAATATCTAGAGCTTCCCTTTTGCGGAGATCACTTTCGCTAGCGGCCGCGTGGGCTGGGAATTGTAGTGCGGCATCTTTTGTCTTTTGAATTATTAATACAACCATGAAACGGCGAGTCCCAATAGATTCCTTGCCGAGCGCGGTATCCCTGCAAGTGATAAGGAGGTCGGAGTGCATTGACAAAAACCCATGCACGTAACGGAAGAACGTTCATTTGTTACGGCTACGTTAACGCCCTACTTGTTGTACTGCAGGTAGGGAAGGGTGTCAATGCCCCAGCGGTTACATCGCAGCTGATCGCCTTTGTTGTCTTGCAGTCACTGTGCTGTCCGAGCAAGTCAAAAACCACAATTTCCAAAGGGTTAGATTGTTCAGGTTCACCACCGTGCGGAATGACTCTGAAAGCCAGAGAAAATCGTTGTGATTATTGTTTTATAAAGGAGTCGAAAGGCTACACATTACCGCGTCTGGGTAATGTAGCGATGTCCGTCTGCCTGTCCATCCATCCGAGGACACTTTTGCATGTTTGCACACACACACGAAAAAAAAAACATCAAATGGCTATAAATTTCACCGCACAGCCTATCGCTGTCACTCCCCAGACGTCTATGTGATCGAAATTCAAGGTCAAGATGTCATCGCGGCCGAACCTGTTGAAACCACCACCACCGCGCCTCATCGCCAACCTTTTACACCCTCCGCCAAATCCCCACGGCTGCTGCTACACAGTGGACACTCGGCGACCTCCATGGTTTTTGCTGATATTTCTCGACCACCGCTTGCTCTTACAGGTCCACCCTTTGGTCGTTGGCACTCGTGAAGGTCACTCCAATGCCTCGTCTCGGTAACCGGCCCTCATCCAACATGCCCACCCAGCGCAACCTTGATTGACATTAACAACGACATTGTGAAGTAAAAAAAAACAATAGTTCGTGCAATAAGATTATCCTCCATACGGGCAGGATTAGCTTGCTTCTGTCGTAATGCGCACACACGTCAGTATAGGCCCTTATGTCTAACGGAGGCTCCGTTAGTGGTTCGGCTTGCCAGCTTGTCAAGGAAGCAGCATTTCCGTGAAGCTGTATAATTACCTGCGTTCAACAGCGGAAAATTATAAAATTGCTGAATTTACATTGTCTAAATTGGCCTCTGGCGGGGGTGTATTTAAATGGAGTGAACACCTACGTCTGTACGGGATCTAATACGCCAGCATGCACGCGCGGAAGCCGAGTGAATGTTTCGGCATCACTTTGCGGTGAAATAACGGACCCCGTTCACTTGAGCAATGCAGCCGTAGACTTGCAGGCATCGCCACAATGTCGGTTTGTGTGTGGAACCTTCATTTAACCCGGAGATGCAATGCAGCTGTTGAGACCCACGAAACTGCGTCGCCTCTCTTGCAGAGGACCGCCTGGGTAGAATAAAGAACAATAAAAAAACACGTTTTAAAACATTTCAATTTCACAAATGAAAAAAAAACGTGAACGGTACATGAACAGAGTAGTTGCAACCAGCATCGTCAGGCAGTTCACTGACACGATCTGACTCAAAACTCTCTCATTGACCACAATATTGGTCACGAAAGCCTACGTGTTTAAATACTAAAAATGAGTATTATTCGTAGCACATGGCTATATCAAGTGTGCTGGCAGCGATAGCACGGTTCCAACCGATCCGAGCACTAATGAGGTTCGATCTTGCTTAGTTTGCGAGATCTGATGCGACGGATTGTAGCTTTCGTGTTATCAGCACCATGGACAGCGCTTCCTGAGCCTCGTCTTGCAATAAAAGTCTATCTGTGTCTTTCCCATGAGCACCACCACCACCAACAACAGCCATGCAGTGCTCTTTGTCTCTGGCTGTGTGATCGCAACAGTGGGGGTGGTGCTTTCTCTCATGTTACTATAATTTCTCTCTCGCGCGCGCTCTCTGAGTAACGACGGCGATGTTCACGGCGATGATGTCGTCACGGAGGGAAAGCGACATTTTCGAGGGTATCGCGTTTGGGGTTTCATGTCCGGCCGAACAGAGGGGGGGTGGAGGGGGGTGGTAGGGGGGTGGAGGGGGGGTTGGAGGGGGAGAGAGGAAGAGGGGGTGGAGGGGTGTGGAGGGGCGAGGGGTGGAGAGAGAAAGTTGGAGGAGGGGTTGGAGGGGGGGTTGGAGGGGGGGTTGGAGGGGGAGGGGTGGAGGGGGAGGGGTGGATGGGGAGGGGTGGAGTGGGGGTGGAGGGGATAAAGCTCGAAGCAGCTTTCGCAAACCGTCGTTGTTGATGATGAATTCCGTCGTGAAAAAGTGTCTCAATCCAGCGGTCAGCGGCAGGGGGGGGGGGGGGGGGGCTCTATTGGTCAGAATTTAACCGACACATTGTCACGTCCACTAAATAAAAAAAAATTAAAAGACGTGTGACAATCTTGTTCCGGCAGTGGAGGGCATTCACGCCAAAAATGTTGGCACAAAACTGCAATCAAGCGAAGCCAACCCAAAATCAAATATTGGTCGCTGTGTTGGCTCCAAAAGGAGGGCTGCGTTACATTTCGATTTAAAGCTTTCGTGACTGCAGGGATTCATATTCTCGGTTCTTTCGGTAAAGTCACGTAGAAGGGAAATAATAAAAGAATACATTTTAAACAAAAAAAATTCTCACGACGTTTCGATTGCTTGTGTTGCAATCTAAACGTCGTGAGAATTTTATAGTTTTATTTTTATTATTTTATTATTTCCCTTCCGCGTGACTTTACCCGAAAGAACCAAGAATACGAGTGCTGTGTTCTAGGCCGGCGCAGGAGCTGTTCGCCACAGTCTCCCTGCGGAGTGCCGGTGTTGAAGGTAATTCGCAGCGTCCGTGCAATGCTCTCATGCTGTTCCTGGCTGTCGTCCAGTGGCTCTATTCCACCTGTTCAGTGGCTGTAATATATATGAAACCATTGTAAACGCCATGAGGCAGAAGGAACCCTTCGTAAGAATTCACTCCAAGGAACTTGACCACCTGAAGCTCACACATCATCACGAAGCCACCTTTGGGATTTCTACTGCCAAGCACAGTGCTATCTGTTCACCGCATTTTCTAGCTAAAATAATTAGTCAGCTTTTGTCCAATGAGGACGCACATTTATTCACAATCAACGCCTGCGATAAAAGCACAGAGATATGCATACATTCTAGATTTGAAGTTTTCGTGAATGCAAGAATCCATACTCTTTGTTTCTTTCGGTAAAGTCACGTCGGTGAAAAAATAAAAATAAAATAAAAATAATAAATGTAAAATATATATTTTAAAGTTTTTTTTTTTCACCTACGTGACTTTTACCGAAAGTACCAAAGAATATGCATACACATTAACGTTTGGATTCAACAAAACGACCTTAGTGAAAAGTCTATATCGATGTATTTTGTATTTGTCTCACTCTATAAACTTGTCCTATATATAATATCATTGCATAGGTGAAATATATTGGTCACGAGAGTGTGTGTGTGTGTGGTAGGGAGTGGTGTGTTGGCCATCAATAGGTACTCGCTAACAGCACTTATTCCAACAGTCTGTTAAAGGCTATACGGGGGTATTTGTCCTTGTGTGATTTGCCATGTGTGTGCACGTATATTCAGGCATGCCAGAGGATTAAATATAGCAAAATACGCTCACGGGGTGAGATAAACGCAGCTGGGATCAACGGTGGCAGGAGAGAGCGTGTACTGTGGAGCAGGGATTACTCCCGAAATCTCTCCCTGCTGCCTCCCCCTTCTGTCTTACGCACTCTCCCTCCCTCCTTCCCTCATCTTGAAGTCATTCAATCTCTCTCTCACTCACTCAAACCTCCTGCCATTCACTCTTTCACTCCCTCACTCGCTGACGCACTCACTCTCCCTGCTACCCACTCGCCTCACTCACTCTCTCACTCACTCAATCAAATGTCCTGCCAATCACTCTTTCACTCTCTCTCACTCGCCTCCCTCACACTCTCACTCTCTCTCACTTGCTCCTGCACTCACTCGCTTCTTCTCTTACTCACTCACTCACTCTCCCCGCCACTCATTCATTCTCTCTGCGTCACCCCTCTCAGACGTTCTCTCGCTCCCTTCGCATGCTTCGGATCGGTACTATAATCTCATTCCGCGCCGATCCAATCGGATGCACGTTTCCATGGACCCAATCCTGATCGATTGGGATGGATTTATAATAACGAGGCGACGGAGCTCCCTGCACGCGAGGTGAGACGCTGCACTTGGTGCAGAATGACCACGTGGTGGAGAGTCGCCACCTTTTGCACTGCAAGACCAAATCGAGACACATATCTCGGTCGGCCTGGGTTATCAACACGGCAGTATCCGATACACCAGGACATTAGGGCATCCGGGCTTGTTAATTCTTGCCACCCGAACACAAATGCCAACAATTCCTAGACAGGTGGCAACCCGAAAACACATCGGAGAGACATACACAGCACAATCGCCTGTGCAGTCGGAATACGTGACCAATTAGAGAGAAAAAGAGAGAGAGAGAGATAGAGGCAGCCAGTCCCATGGCTTGAAGGCTGAATCTCAGCGCCACAGATCCAGCAGCAGCAGCAGCGCTGTGTCAGCAGTGTGGGTCACCTGCTGAGCAGTGCCCGTTGCGGGTGGCAGCGGCTCAGTGTGGCCTCGTGATCGCCGCAGCAGAGAGAGGGGGAAGGAGGAGATGGGCGGGGCGCGGGGAATTGGCCATGATCTGTTCGGCAATTGCTCGCCACGATTTCTTATTGTTCTTTTTTTTTGTTACTTTTAAAAGTGCGGGATCAGGGAGTGATCGCGAGCGCCGTGCTGGACTTGTAATGCAGAAGTCGCCGGTTTTGGTTGTTTCTGTTCTCCCGACCCAACGGTCTCGACAGCTAGTGCACGTTTATTAAAGCCCCCGCACCGTGCCCGCACCGCCAACCTCAGCCCACCCGGCAGTGCAAGAGGGCAGAGCGCGCGTGGTGGGATTGCGTGCACGTTCTGCCCATCTATTCCATGACCTCTGGTCAGCGTAGGTCAAAATACCCTGCTTTAAAAACCCCCTCCTACTAGCAGGAGACCCTTCAACCGGCAATGGCACGAGCCATGAATATGCAGAGCTGCGCCTTTGTCGTTACATAAAAATGTTCCCTTGCGGCTCACAAGTCCCTCGCAGAGTCTCGGAGCGCCGCTAAATCACGAGCGGCCATTTGGGGAGGGGTGGGGGGATGCTCCGATGGGTTATTTATTTCTGCTGTAGCAAATTTGGCCGTGGCTTGGGACGTTCGAAAAATAATCTGTGCCCGCAGATCCGGTTGGAGTTCAACCTTGGCCTGCCGCAGTGACGGCAGGCTTCGTGACAATGTGAAATCTACCTGCTCGCTCGTCTCTCTCCAAAGCCGAGTAAATCACCCTCACTGGGAACGAGATTCAAAGCGTGGATGCTTCTCCCTTCAAATCATACATGTGTACCTCAAGTATGTGTTGTTTTTTTAATGAGTCAAAATGGACGGCCCTCTGTCAATCCACTTCTGGACGAATGCCTCCCCACGCCGTGTCTGCCATAGGGGTTGTTTGACCATACTTCACCGCGCTGGTCAGTGCAAGTTGGTGACAAGGAGGGGGGGGGGGCAGCTCGGGCCGGTTCAGACATGACTCGCTACGAACATCTGGTCGGGAATCGAACTTTGGTAGCCTAGTGTCATAGTGCAGTGTGATAACCACTACACCACCGCCCCTCCACAAGGCTACTGACGTGTAAATGTAAGTCAATGGTTTGGGATGTGTTCTCGGTATTGGATTTAAAGAAAACTAAATCTGGCCTAGACAACATTTAAAATCATCCAAAGCAGCTTTGTTTTGGATTGATCCGAAATTGTGACATCCCCGGAAATTACGTCATCTCCAACAGTGGCGTCACGTGCCATCGGGTGACGTCACTTTTTTAAGTGATTGCGTCGCGCAAATCCAATAAAGGCGTCCTTAATGAAGATCTAAAACGTTTGAATCTGCAAACTCGCACAGCGGGAAATGTTTATTGCCCAGCCTGGAGGAACGACCACGCTCCTGCTGCTTCGTCTCGGATGAGAAACGACCTCGCGACGGCAACAACTAACGAGCTAACTATTGAACAATTTTTATTTTATTTTACGAGCTAAGACCCACTGAGCTATATAGATCGTTTGCAAAAGCGACCTGGCCACAATTTGTTCGCGTAACGAAGTGGCTTATGATGTGAAGATGGATAGCAGTCAAATACTCTAAACGCACGTCGATTGTAAATGTGGAGGGTGGAAAAAACTCCACGAGTACCTGGAGTAAAATCCACGCAACCTCGTGGTGAGAGGAGATATTGAAACTACAAATATAGAGACATCGTGACGGACAGGATCGAACCCACAGCCTCCTGCATAGGGGCCGTCCATAAATGACGTCACGCGATTTGGAACGATTTTTGACCCCCCCCCCCCATCTCGTCACACGGCGTCACAAAAAGTCAGACCCCGCTCAAATATGACGTCAAAAAATTCTGCCCTGCCCCCCCCCAAACCATATTTAAATTTTGAAAATAAAACATGCTTCAAATCACTTTAAACTATTGTCATTGTAGTGCGTATTTAATGTGGCACTGTTGTAGGAGTGTTGTTATAACAATTTGTGTTGTTATAACAATTCTATATTTATATTCTTGGTTCTTTCGGTAAAGTCACGTAGAAGGGAAACAATAAAATAATACAATAATAAAAATAAAAAAATATAAAACAATAAAATATTCACGACGTTTCGACTGCAACACAAGCAATCATCATCAGGTGACTTTACCGAAAAAAACAAGAATATGAATCCCTGCAGTCACAAAAGCTTTAAATCAAAATGTAATTCTATATTCATTTAAAGTTGCGCATTTTGATGTGACGGCACATTTCTCAAACCCGCTCCCCTCCCCTCGTCACACATCGTCACACATCGTCACAAATGTCTGACCCCCCCCCCCCCCCCCAGGTGCGTAACGTCATTTATGGACGGTCCCATACCAGGAGAGGGAGTTAAAATCTCCTCGCCACCGCGGTGGCCCCTAGATGCAGCCACAACGGCTCCTCTGTCAGCGACCTCGAGATTGCCTTCCCGCGCGGCCAATCCCGAACAGATGTTGCGTAACAGTTTCTATAAAGGCCGCCCCCAACCTCGGTTACATCGTAAATGGGTGCAGTTGATGAGTCTTGGCACTGGCGAGCTAACAGGGGGGTTGAGTTGAGAGTTAATAGGATGTCTCAGTCGGTTAACGGAAGCCCATTAGACTGCAGGTGCTCTTTATCTACACCAATCTCAAATCACTACATTGCCCACCCTCCCCCCCACCACTACCGCTTCCGCACCGCTTCTGTGTTTAAGAGATAATGCAGTTGTGGGGAAGGGGGGTGGACACGTTTTGCCGTCTACGACCATCTCCAGGACAGGAAGGTGCCTGATGACGATCGCTTGTGATCGAAACGTCGTAGTTTTTATTTTATTTATATACATTTGTACTTATCTCCGTGATTTTACCGAAAGACCCAAATAATAAGAAGGTGTTGATTTGAAGCTTTCGTGACTGCAGGAATCCATACTCTTTGTTTCTGTCGGTGAAGTCACGTAGGTATAAAATAAATAAATCACGACGTTTCGGGCGCATGCTTTCCCAACCTGATGACGGACGCTTGTGTTGCGCCCGAAACGTCGTGATTATTTTATTTTATACCCACGTGACTTTACCGAAAGAACCAAAGAATAGGAAGGTGCCCATTAAGAAGCGGGGGCTGGGAAACGTGCGACCCGCGGGCCGTGTCAGACCCACAACTCCACGTCACACGGGACCGCGGCTGGCCACGTGAGGACACTTCGAAATAGCTCGCGAACGACGCTTTGGCCATTCGCCACCAACTTCTTAGCCGCATTAGTCGGGTGCTTGAGGGAAGAATTTCCAACGTGGTACCATTTTGTGTTCGTAATCTTAGCGTCGTGATCAGTCAACTTCTGTTACCATGCACGCGCCAATTGCAGCAGAGAGAAATGATTTGAGGCGTGTGAATTCGTGTGTTGTTTGAGATTCACGGTGTTTAATTCCAGCCGGAATAATCCAGGCTGCTGTTCCGAGAATTATTTTGGCACGCAACATCGCATCTCACTCGCCTTGTTTTGTTCTCTTTAAACAATATAGTGAACCTCTTAACAGGATTATGTGAATGAATATAGGGCACGATATATGATTTGTACGTTGTACTTCGTGATAGTGCCTTATCCCGATAATCTCTCAACTGAAATCCAGCCTACCAGCAGCACTCTGGAAAACAGCACTTGAGAAATTAAGCCATTTATATTCATATGAGGCACTCGGTAAGAAAAAGGTTCTCCACCCCTGCTATACTGATGTCTCCTTGTGGCATTTTGAATATTCTCTGCTCATGTCCACTCCACTCATGGAATAAGATCCTCCATTAAGAGGGGCTCTAGAGAGAGAGAGTGTTTTGCCTTAAATCTTCAAATTTTCCAAACGTCTTAGTAGCAGTGAGAGTAAGCACACTTTACCCAATTACACGTGACCTGTCGAAACAACTCACTGTGATCAAACCCATTTTCGCGCTCGGCTACTCCTGACGCAATCATCCGGCTCAACCGCTTCGATGTAAAATTATAAGCTGTGGCTCTCTACTCCGACATGAGCCGCGTGACAAAAAAATAAGTGGACAAAGGCTGAGGAGCAAGGGGGTTCGGATTTAATAAATGCGCACATCGTTTCACCTGCCGTGCGGGGGGAGACTGAATCGAAGTGCGGTAACGATAACCATCATCACAACCACGGCGGCGCGAGCTGCGACGACACCCGCAAGTGGCTTATATTGAATCGCGGTAAAGCGCCGCGCAGTTAGTGAGATTGACGGTGCGCGTGCGACGTAATGAGACGGGACGCTGTAATTGGAAGCTGTCGGCCGTCCGGGGCCGGTGCCGGCGCCATATGTTGATGCGCCCGTGGAGACGGGGGCCCTCCGTAACCCACACGCGGACAACTGCGTGGTTTGGCAGGAGGGTGAGCGATGTCGTCGCGATACGTAGCGCGTTGATTTGGCCCCGAGCCTCTCACGGCCGCTGAATGTGACGGTTGTCAGAGCGGTGCTGTGAAAAAAAGAATCTGCCAGGGATTTTTATTTTTTAATTCCCACACGCTGTGCGCTTCTGTCATTCGCAAGTTAACTTTAGGATCGATTAAAAAATACTGGAGCTTGCGATAATAAATGTGGTGCCTCAACACTGCTGTGAGTACAATATGCTACGCTTGTCTGCGTTGAACAAGTAGAATAATGAACGGCGTACATTACCACACACATGCGCATAATACACGAGACTCTTTCGATAAGACGGGCAACTCTGAATTAATTGTGATACGTTAGTGTGATTTATGTCAAAAAACGCATAATGCTTTTTTGGCATAGCTCTGATACTTAGAAGCAAGCTGATTGTACCTCCGAAAATTGCCACTATGGCAGATGTATCACCCCATCAAATATGGCAGTGCCCTTGTACAAATGCACATTAGAAAATCAGCGATCTACAAATTGTGTTTTGTCATTGGAGAATTCAAAGAAAAGTGAAATTTATCGAAGAATGAAGATGCTATAATCTTGATTTGGTTCTTTTAGTGAAGTCACGTAGGTAGAAAAATAAAATAAAAAATAATTTCTCACGACGTTTCGATTACAACACAAGCGGTCGTCCTCAGGCGGAAAAAATAATCCAGCAGTGGAACTGCTGAACCAGGAAGAAACACAGCGAGAGAGCTGTTACAACAAGAGGTTATATATGTGGCAAAGGGCAAGCAAGCGGGGTCTGTGCTGGAAAGGAATCCCATCCCCGCACGCAAACAAGTCAGTTGTGTAAATGGAAGAGATTAGAGAGAGAGAAATTAGGGAGAGAGATTAGCATGAAATGAACTTCCGACGCCGCATAAGAACATCGCCCACGCATATGCGCACAACAGCAGTGCTAATGGCAGATTAGCACTATGTTGATGGGAGAGATGATGATTGCAACACAAGCAATCATCATCAGGTGTGAAAACTACAGCAACAAAATGTTTAGCTGAAGTGGGAGAGGTGCTGTGGTAAGAGGTTATATATACGTAAGAGAGGGGGGAGGAGGAAGGAGGGGGGTTTAGGGGGAGGGTAGCGTTGCGTGGATGCTGCTGCTGGACGGGGGGGAAGTGGGCGGGGGTAGAAAGGTGCCTAAAAAGCAATGCCAACGCAGCAAAGCCAATGAAAGACAACAAATCCACAGTAGAATCCCTGCCAAACTTTAGGGATGCAATTAACTCGGCAGAATAGTTGAGTGCTGGAGAAACGCGGGGAGGATAGTACAACAAACCCAACACCACTACGGCACAGCCAAAGAGAGACAGCGGAGCCACAGTAGCAGTCCTGCCAAACGTTGGGGATGCAATTAACTCGGCAGAATAGGCTAGTGCCCGGTAAATATGATGGAATAACCATAAACAGTTAACGTTTTACCTGGTTAAGAACATCCTTGAATAACATCCTTTTTAAATCCTTTATATTAAGTTCGCTTGCTTGCTTGCTTGCGTGCTTGCGTGCTTGCGTGCTTGCTGGCTTGCTTGCTTGCTTACGACCGTGCAAACATTTCGATCGTTTTTTAACCCACTTCCCGTGATCCAATCAAGCTGACATTTTGCACATAGACTCGTTGTGCGAGACAATTAATGTTCGTGAGAATGTTTTTCCAAAATTGTACACTGTTTAGGGAAAACAAATTAAATATTTAATTACCAATTGTTTAATACTGCAGACAACCATCTGACCCATAGGTGGCAGCCATCTCAAGCCAGAGGACGAGAGGACTCTAGCCGCCACGCATATAAAGGATTTAGAGTGAAAAACTTTGTTTTTATGGGTTATACTTATTTCTTTTATTTTTCTACCTCCGTGACTTTACCGAAAGAACCAAAGAGAATGAAGGTGATCCATGGTGAGAACTGCATGCATCTCTGAAGAGTTTGTGATTGGGTAGATTGGCTGCACAGGGGACAGAAATGCGTTCTCATCATATCTTGTCACGTTACATTAGATAAGGTCAGATGAAAAGGAATCCCCTTTGTATTATGGTCTTCCGTTAATATTTCAAGCACCAAACAGGCACGCACTTTCAGAACTTCACCTGTCACTAATTGTCGAATGTACTGCTCTTGCACTTATCTTTACGAATATGTTCTTCGTTGCTTGTCACCTAACATCCAAAATTGGTTTCTCAACTTGAGCAACATCTCCTAGATCTGAAATATCAGCTGTCGCGATCATATCGGTCATTATCCAAAATAACAAGCGTGCTTACCTCCAGATTTCAATCATTTTATCAGTGTTTGCCAATGATCATATAGTTGTCATTGTACTGCAGCTAATTCTTCAATAAATGCCATTTTTTGTTTGTACCCTCCAAGGTGAAAACCAGCCAAAATGTTAATTAGAATTTGCTGCTTTTCTCGTTTGCAGCTGTGCAAGGGTGCCACCACCTCAAATCACGTGATACATCTGCCATCTAGTGGTAAAATCTGGAAAATTATCATGTTTAAGATGAGCACCAGGATACATTTTTTTGGGTGAATTTCATTTTTTTATGAAATTGCGATGCAAATAGCTTCTATGATTATGAAAGGAGCCTGTATAGTGCTTGTTTACCCAGGAGAGCCTCGCTGAGTTGTATGACTTTTTAGGGAGGGATACTACAAAGTTTTGTTGTTTGCAGTAGGGGGTGATGATTGCCGTGTATATTCCAAATAGGCAAACACCAGGGCTGTGAGGCTAATTGGTGGACAAAAGGGGACATTGCATGAAAAAAAACATATTGTTATACTATACTTCTATGCTCCTATGTCTATGCTCCTCCATCTTCACACTTGGGCAGGGGTGCAATAATTCCCATAATGTCCTATAGTGGAGGATTATGGGTAATAGGCTAATAAATAAATGTACGAAAGTGTGCCGCTCCACCATGAAAATGGAGATTGGCGTTGTACAATATAATGTGCGGCAGTGATTCAGTCTCTGCAATGAGTCTGGAGAGGGCACTAATCAAAAACTCGATCATTTACAATTGTTTCAATTATGGATTGATTACATTTTAAAAGCACAATATTCACATTGTGTACCGCACTTGTAAACGTATAACTTTCATGAAGGGGCAATTGTCTGGAGTAATTACATCACGGCAATTTTGTGATGAAGCTAATAACTGATTAAAATTGATAATCATCTCATACGTGGTATCAATGGCCAAACATCCCAATGCGGAACACTTCTTAAGACTCTTGATATTCAACGAATCCGTTTCATTGTTATTCCTCCCATCCTTGATTCATCGCTGAATCTCGGGACTCTATAATAAATGGCCACGACATATTTGTCCAGATTCTATTTTTAGCTTAATACCCCGACACGGTTGTTGGAAGACCACAATGTTAATGTTTCAGCCATCAAAGCACTTGATTATGCCATTACCGGAAGAGGTGGTAGGAGTTACCCACACTTTTACCCCACCACACACGGCCTATTGATGTGCACCCAATTATGCTGCTGGGCGGATTGAGGCAGGAAGGGGGTTTAACAAACGTATTCATGGTTTCAACTACGGTGCTGTGAGATTGAACCTGTAACCTCTGCCTTGCAAGACCAGCGTGCTAATCATTACACCACAGCAGCATGCCCCTACCTCTTCTGTTTCCTTGCTCTGCAGGGGCTGTCTAACGAGGACTCTAATTATTCATGGTCCGCCATTACCAAGTCTACGTGGTTGGATTACAGGGATTCGCCAATCACACGCACACCACGGGACAAGCCATCCTCTCTCCGCCCATAAAGTTAGGCCACAATTGCCCTGGCGACTTTGAAATGCGCCAGCCTGGTTTGGGATTCCCGAAAAACTTGGGCTCATGTTGAGTTTTTACGGAGCAGCCTTTGTTGGCCCAAAGTAGCTCTGATACATTTTTTTTCCACTTCCACATCCGAGCAGAGCCAGCGTGGGCCTCTGGAGGAGTACGGGTGGTCTTCCACCTATTAAACTCAGCTATTCAACTTATTTTTTTTACCAGGTAAGGCCCGCCTGAGCTGTATAGCTCTTGTTCAGGAGTGACCTGGCTACGAATGAGAGCTCAACGAAGTGGCCTTTCATGTGGAATTTTTCATAGCAGCCAATTACTCGAAACGCTCGATGTCGATTCTAAATGTGGAGGGTAAAAACCGGAGGACCCAGAGAAAAACCCACACGACCACAGGGAGAGACACGCAAACTCCAAATATACAGCAGGCGATAGGGTTGAGATCGAAACCACGACCTCCTGTATAACAGACGGGGTAGTTAACATCTCACCGCCCTGCCGATCCGGAACCAAACAGTGATATCGATGGCCTCACAAGGCATCTCGATCTGGCACGAAAACAAGCAGGGCCTGGGGCCGGGCTCATAAAGCTTCCCTGGCACGTGGCGTCGTGCAGCGCAACTCAAACGCGGGCTCGCTGTGCCAAGCACACACGTCTCGACGTCACATATTGGGTGTGACGTCAGCGGCACGGCTCGCTCGGTTTCTGCAAAGACAACCTGGTACCTTCTGAGCCGCTGTAGCCTGGTTCGGCATGTTCTAGGCATGTTCTCGGCATGTTCTAGGTATATTCTCGGCATGTTCTAGGCATGTTCTCGGCATGTTCTAGGCATGTTCTCGGCATGTTCTAGGCATGTTCTGGGCATGTTCTAGGCATGTTCTCGGCATGTTCTAGGCATGTTCTAGCCATGTTCTCGGCATGTTCTAGGCATGTTCTAGGCATGTTCTAGGCATGTTCTCGGCATGTTCTAGGCATGTTCTCGGCATGTTCTCGGCATGTTCTAGGCATGTTTTCGGCATGTTCTAGGCATGGCTGTGATGTGCTCGCCAGGCAAGCGGTACACGTGGGCCATGTAGACCACTGACACAGGTGGGCGAATTGGCTCATTTTCTTCAGGGATCCGCTCACTTTCAGCTGGACCACTTCTGGAAACAGTTGCGAGGTCACGGGGTCAATGCTTCGCGTAAGTAAAAACTAAATCTGGGCCATTTTTGTAATGAAATAAAAGTGGAATATTGCAAACATAATATATACACATATTTTTTTTTACTTTTGGGAATAGTGCAAGCTAACCAAAGCAGTCGCATCTTGAATTTTTAAGATCACCTTCCTGCGGCCACCGAGACAAGGGGACGCTGGTGGAGCGTTGAGGGGTCTTCTGTCAGGTTTCTTGTTTGTTTTGCTGCGTCCCAGTTCATTTTGGGTTCACCAAGCGGGAACTCGAGAGACGAGCACGAGTCTCCCACGTGACAGATTGACCCGCTCGCTTTCGTGGCCAAACACAAGCGGTGGCGTCTCCGTCGTCGTCTTTCGCTTCGTTCCCTCCCCGAGCCGCCTCGCGGCCTTTCCCCAACTCCACTCGGCAGCAGCCAACCTCACGGTCACACTCTCTCTCACAAAAAAAGACAAAGATCCCCCCCGTATAGCCTTAACAGACTGTAGGGGCAAGTGATGTTAGTGAGCACCTATGAAGGCCAGTATAGCACACGAGGGGGTGTGTGGGTGGCAAACAACACCACGCCCGGCCGCCTTTGTCTCCCCAGTGGCGATGTTTACACACCGACACCGCACCGGGTACTCGTTTGAGGCTGAGTCGACCTAGGGGAGGCCCAGGACCGGTTCAGATAATCGTCACTGGTGTTGGCCGATGAGCGGGAATCGAACCCGGGTCCGCCAGGTTCGTAGCGCAAAGTGCTAACCGCTACACTACCGCTCCCCACAACTCTCTCTCACACAAACACACGCGCACATGCACGCGCACACACATCCGGGGCCCCTGCTGCCCCGTTACCCTGCGTGATACGAACGGGGGGGGGGGGCAGCTGATGCCTCTCACATATTCCCGAGGCTTCTCCAGAGAGCGGGCAATAGAAGCGGACGGGAGAGGGCTGCTCTGTTATTATCGCATTGAAAAAGAAAAATATTGCCTCTTCCTCCGCATCCTCGTGGGCTTCGTTCCATTTGACCTTTTCGTTGCGAGCACCAGGAAACTTTATTAGCAGTTGCGATCGCCGGAAAAAAGGAAAGCCAAACTATATTTTGGCAGGAAATTCATCGTGGAAACGAATTCAATGTTTGCGATTTAAAGTTCGACGGCTCACTGCGACAGTGACGAGATGTGGCGGGGGGTCCAATTAAGTGAGTAGTGGTGCTGACTGTTTGGGGGGCCCTAATCATAAATTAATATTGGGTAACCGCCCCCCCCACCCCCTTTCAATTTATAATTGAGATGGCAGAGATGGAGACAAGATTTAGATGTTTTGAGACGAGCGAAATGTAGACACATTACATGTACGCAGTGTGGTTAGAGAAAGACAGATTAAGACAAGTTGGTGGTGAGAGAGATTATTTAGCTTAATGGTGTTCATTATCGCGTTATGTTGATTTTGAGCTGACATTTGATGGCAAGGGGGGACTGAACAGTGCAGTGTCATGGTCAACCCCCAGCCTGTGTATCGTTTGTTTGGATGTTGTTGCCTGTCTTTTGCCTATTGCCCACTCATGGGCCAAGTTGGGGAGGGGGGGGGGGTTAGATGGGGCACATCTTCCTGGGCCTTAGATCGGTGAGGCTCTCAGAAAATACTTGAGGGTGGGCCTCCGTATGGCATTTTACCTCCCGGGGTTATCAAGCACATGGCAATCCTCTGTCCTTGACGGCGTCTCTATTCATGAACATTGCTCGCGTCTCACCATCTCGGTCTCCGTTTGGCTCTGTCCTGAGCTCCCTGGATCTCTCCGTCTCGATGTCTCCCAATCACGTGCTGCCACTGTCTGCCGCGCGCGGCAAGCGGAGTGGGGGTCAGGCAGCACAAACAGAGATAAATCTCTCACTCCCCCTCTCTCTCTCTCTCTTTCTCTCGGGCTCTCATTGACAATTGCAGAGAAGAAAACACCCTAATTATCATTTGTATTACCCCATTCATCTTGCCAGGTAGAGTGGGTGTAAGTGCATAACTGAGAGAGAGGGGTGGGTGGCTTGTCGGATGCTAGGACGGGGTGGGGATTTTGTAACTGGCGGTTTCGTCTCTCGAGTCGTGGAAATGTGAAGCCTCCCTAATTTTCATTTTGTTCTCCGATCCGTGTGTTCCTCTCGCTGCCTCTCTCCCTCCCTCCCTCTCTCGCGCGCGCGGTCTAATTCCGTGCCCGGGCGTCTCCATTATTTTTTTTTTGTGTGCGCGCTCCTTGTTGTTGCCTACATCATTGTCAGCGAAGCGTGGGCGCGGAGGACTTGTTCGTCAAAGTAAAGTTGGCTTGCGCAAGACGAATCGCCAGAAGGGCGGGTGGGGGAGGGTGATGGCTTTTTGGTTGAGACTCGTGAGAGCCAAAGAAGGTAACACAAGCCGAGAGGGTGACCACTAGTTTACAAAAAATAGAAAATTATTTTTAAGCTTGCTAACAATTAGAGTGTCTCAGCTGTAATACTGCATGAGAGGAGTGGTTCTTTTTGCAGTGGCTTGGGCCGTGAATGACATTCTCATTTCGACGTGTCTTAGGGTTCAGAATGAGAATATTTTATATTGACACTGGAGGAGGAGAAGGAATCCGATGAGCTATGAAGCTCTTTTTCACCGATGTCCAGTATCGGGGGGGGGGGGGGGGGGGTCAGCGAGTTACATCAACAAAAAATACAAGAAGACGACTGGAGCGCGACATCGAGAGCAGGTGAGTCAGTCACTAGTAATAAATAAAGAAATATAAAATATAGACTTACAAATTGCACAAGTGCATACATTTGGTGGTGGTGCTGCTGCTGCTGCTACGTGTTGTCAGTTGTGCACAAAGAAAAAATACATAATTACTAAATAACACTCAAAACGTCCATCAACAACACTGTGGCCTTCAAGGGAGAAGTGATTTGAAAAGAATTGGGCTTTACCCTTCATGGTAAGAATACGGGAGGTGTATTAGATGTTTAAACACCAAATAATACACCTGTAGGGACGTTGGAGAGAGGGCCGTTATGCATGGCAGCCTATGGGAAAGAAACACAGTGGGCGGGGCTACGTGTGTGCACAGGGAGATGCCCTCTGCGACGTCCGAGCCAGACACCCTGGGGGGGGGCTGGTTCGGCGTTACGATCCCCCGGGGCCCCACCCCTCAAGGAGGGTTGGGTATAAAAAGGGGTCGTTATATGGGCTTAGTCAGTTATGTTATAGTTAAGCTAAGAAGTCGGAAGACGTCGTAGCTAGAGCCCTGGACTCCCCCTGATCGCCGCCCTTATCAGGGCCCCACGGGATCAGGCTCGAGCCAGTGGCGTGGTCCCGTGAACCAGAGCCAGTGCTCTGGGACTCCGGGTACCGAGCCCGATTACCAGTGTCGGGCCAGACAGCCTCCCCTAGCTCTTAGTGGAGGACTCAGGGGATAGGCTATGGATAGCTAGGGGTATTCCCTGAGTTATACGGGTGAGGGGGCCGCTACCCCCTCTAGGGCTGTCCTGTACTGGCAACTTGTTAAATAAATATACGTGTGCCTCAACTCCGTTGTCAAGCGTCCTCGACGGGTACTTCATCTGGCGTCAGAAGTGGTAAAAATGGAAACGCGCCATACAGCTCGGACCAGGGTACCACAAGAGGAGGACGCCGCGGAGATCGCCGAGCCCGAGACAGAGCAACAAGATGGGGTGCAGCCGGAGCCTGGCGCCTTCTCACCGGGACGTCAGCATGGAGAGGGGCCGCAGCCAGATGCACTACGACTGGCTCACGAACGGCTGGCGGAGCTACTTTATGCCGCTGCCGCCACACTGGAAGGCATTACGCGGTTGGGGGCTGGTGGTCCACCGCAGGGCGAGGAGAACCGGCGGCCGGAGCACTTTCCCGCCATTTCAGCGACTTCACAATTTGAATTTCCCGCCATGGACGCCGCGGCTGTTCGGGGCGTGGCCAGCTTAGACATCGGCTCCGACATCGCCGTCGCCGGGGCTGCAGCGTCATCGCAGCCGAAGGATGCGTCATCGCTGCCGCGACAGGCGATGCCATCGGCCAGTCGCGCCGAGGCACCGCCAAAGGGAGGTGAAAGCAACCTGCGGGAGTCCACATCGACCGCTGCGCTTCACCAAAGGCTGCCCCCGCTGAAGGAATTCATCGGTGCGGAGGGTGACTGGGGCGGCTTCCGGCGACGCTTCCTCGCCCATCAGGAGATGGCGCGGTGGTCCGACGAGGAGGCCCTTTGCGCGCTGCCGGCGCTCCTCGATGGGGACGCGCTCGCCGCACTCACGTCGGCGCCAAAAGAGAAGCGGGCTACACTACCAATGGCGCTACAGCTGCTGGCCGGGGTCTATGGACCTTCAGCCGAATGCCGTCAGCAGTTCTACGATCGCAGGCGGGGTGAAAAAGAGTCGCCTCTGGCTTTCCGGACAAGTCTTCTGGCGCTGGCAAAAACAGCCTTTCCCCGCATGGACGACGACGGCGTGGACGCAATGGTCGCGGAGAAGATCCTCCTCTTGGCGGACGACCTCGACATCGTCGTCATCGCACAAGGGGATGCAGAAATGACCTCCCTCCAGGCTGCGCGACTCCTCCACGCCAACCTTCTGCAGCAGCGGCGAAAGGCAAACAGGGCATCGGCTGGGCGTGCGGTGGCTGCAGCCACCCTTCCGTCAGAAGAACTTTATGCCATCGACCATCGACGGCAACAGACGACGGGGGCGCGGCCGGGTCGGGACGGGCCGAGGCGTTTCGACCGTCCATCGTCTCCATCGGCGCTCCCGCGGTGCTTCAACTGCGGCATCCGGGGCCATGTCGCCTCGGGGTGCCGTTCTCCTCGACAGCGGGGGACGACGTCTCGACAGGACGCCGGCCCTCCTCTTCCTCCTCCCAAGCTCCAGCACCATGATCCGGCGAGTCGCGGCACCTCACATGTTTGGCCAACGCACCCACCTGTCGCACACTCTCGCACCGTAACGAACGGGGGGCCGGTGGGGCGCTGCGATGGACCGGCGCGGATCACTGCGGGGACTCAAATCGAGCCCGAGCGGTGGTCCGTGTTGGCCCATCGCGTGGTGGCCGCGGCGTCGGGATCGTCGGCCGTGGTCGGTTACATTGATGGGGTGGAGGTACGCATCATAGTCGATACAGGGGCATCGGCGACAATTATTTCGGAACTAATTTACAATATTCTACCGGTGCAGAGCCGTCCTTTGCTACCGGTTAATGTCCCTTTCTATGCCGCTAACGGGGGCTCTCTCGGCATCGTGGGACAGATTCGAGCGCAAATTTCTATCGGGGACATCAAATTGTCGGGGCCGATTTTTGTCTCCTCCTCACTGGCAGTTCCGTGCCTGCTGGGGACGGACTTCTTGGGCAGGATGCCAATTCGTATTTTGATCGACCAAGGATGCATTGAGCTTCCGTCGGGGCGACGTATGGCGTTCCTGCCTTCCCCTGTAGCGACTCGGACGGCGTTCGCGACGGTACCGGCGTTCGTCGTAAAAACAGTGCGTGTGCCGCCGGGGGCACAAATGCTGGTACCTCTTAAACTTCGTAGGCCCTTCGCTAAGGGTGTTGGGGATCAGGGTGTTGTGCTGGGGCCGTCTAGGGCCGGGGTTAATGGGCCTCATTTAATTCCGGCCCAGACCATCGTAAGGGGGGACGAGGATCCCTTCATCGCGGTCCTCAATGTCGGGTCGCAGACAGTAGTGGTTCCCCAAGGGACTGTGCTCGCTCACGCGACGCCGGTGCCCTGCGAGGAACCTGCCGTGAACCACATTGACACTGCTGCTCGGACGCACCCGCATTCGGACGGCGATGAAGGGTGGCTCGACGCGCTTTGTGCGGGATCGACGAACCTGTCCAATTTAGAGCGCCAACGGCTTAGATCGCTGCTAAAGGAATTTTCCGACGTTTTCAGTCGGAATAAATACGATTTGGGTTGTACTCACCTGCTGCGTCACCATATTGACACGGGTGACAGCGCGCCTATTCGCCAAAATCCTTTTCGGTTGAGTCCCGCCGAAAAGGACCATGTCAAATCGGCTGTCGATGACATGTTAGCCGCCGACATTATCTCTCCCTCTACCAGCCCTTGGGGAGCACCGATTGTCCTGGTTAAGAAACAGGATGGCTCGTTGCGGTTTTGCGTAGATTTCCGTCGCCTTAATAAGGTTTCGGTTGCCGACGCATACCCGCTCCCACGGATGGACGAATCGCTGGACGCCTTGGCGGGAGCGCGATTCTTCTCCACACTAGATTTACTTTCGGGATTCTGGCAGCTTCCTCTGGACGATGATTCGAAGCCTAAAACCGCTTTCCGTACACCGCACGGCCTGTTCCAATTCAACCGGTTGCCGATGGGCTTACACTCAGCGCCGGCAACCTTCCAGCGGTTGATAAAATTGGTTTTGGCTGGATTGCAATGGGAATCGTGCCTGATTTATTTGGATGACGTAATTGTTTTTGGAAGAACCTTTGACGAACATCTCCAGAGGCTGCGGGCGGTTTTCCAAAGGATGCGGGCTGCTAATTTGAAATTTAAGCCCCAAAAATGCTATTTGTTTCGCGAGTCAGTGCGTTATTTGGGGCACATCGTGGGGCGCTCGGGTATTGCTACCGATCCCGCCAAAACGCAGTGTGTCAGCTCCTGGCCAATTCCGACCTCGGTGGGGGAGGTGAGGAGTTTTATTGGCTTCGCTTCATATTACCGACGGTTCGTCGCTAATTTTGCTACAATTGCCAAACCCCTACATGCTTTGACATCAAAAGGGGTTCGGTTCCACTGGGGTCGGGATGAGGAAGTAGCTTTCTGCTCCCTTCGGGATGCATTGGTGAAGGCTCCTCCTTTGACTTACCCCGATTTTTCGAGGCCGTTTTTGCTCGACACCGACGCGAGCAACACAGGTATCGGAGGCGTGCTTTCCCAGGTGGTTGATGGCGTGGAACGGGTGGTTGCGTACGGCAGTCGGGTGTTGTCTCCAGCGGAGCAAAAATATTGTGTCACCCGTAGAGAACTGTTGGCAATTGTTTTCTTCATCCAACAGTACCGCCCATATCTGTACGGTCAGCATTTCACTGTCCGTACGGATCATGCGGCACTGCAGTACGCCCTGAAGGTTCAACAGCCATCGGGGCAATTGTCCCGATGGCTGGAGGTCCTCCAGGATTTCGATTTTGACACCACCTATCGTAAGGGCATTCGCCACACAAATGCGGACGCTCTGTCGCGCATGCCAACCACCTCCGAATGCGCATGCCTCCTGGGGTCGGGGCGTTGCAAGCCAGCTGGGGACATGACGGTTCCAGTCCTGGCGGCCGCCGCCGATGTTGACACATCGCTCCCCGATGAGATCGGGAAACAGGGAAGGGATTCCCTGCTTGGGTTGCCTGTGATTGAGTGGGGACGCCTCCAGATGGAGGACGCCTCCCTCCTCGCGCTGCGTCGTCGCGCCAGGGAGAGGGGGTGTGGGACGGGTGATGCCGACAATTGGGAAATACACGCGGGCTTGCTCATGCATTGGGACGGTAAATCCCACCGTCACCGGCTGGTAGTTCCTGCGGGGTTACGGGGTAAGGTGGTGTGGGCTGCTCATGAGCGCCTCCTCCACCTGGGTACCCAAAAGACCCTCGCCTCGCTCCAGCTGGATTTTTTTTGGCCGGGCATGACACGGGATGTCACGGATCTCCTGGCAGCATGCCCCCGGTGTGCGCAACGCAAACCACCAGCTCGGGAGTCGAACCCGCCGTTGCAGTCCATCACAGTCTCCAGGGTGAACGAACTCGTAGCGTTGGATATCCTGGGGCCGTTTCCCGCCACCCCTAGGGGCAATAGATATTTGCTAACAGGGGTCGAATACTTCACACGCTGGCCTATGGCCTGGCCCCTGGCAAATCAGTCGGCAGCAGCCATCGTGGACGCCTTTGTCCAAGGCTACGTCATGGACAAAGGTGCTCCGGAGCGGCTGCTGACCGACCAGGGTAAAAATTTTTCCGGGAACCTCCTCAAACAAGTCTGTGATCTCCTAGGTACAAAGAAGATTCGTACCTCTCCCTATCACCCACAAACTGACGGGATGGTCGAGCGTCTGCATCGTACCATCACGTCTATGTTGTCGCACCTGGTTTCGGAGTCACAGACCAATTGGGACTTGCAAATTCAAGGGGTCCTGGCAGCATATCGATTGGCCCCCCATGCTGCCACGGGATTTTCACCTTTCTTTCTCATGTATGGTCGCGAACATGACCCACCTGTTCGGGCACAGCTGCAGATCCCCGCGCCTCTAGGTAAAATTAAATTGGACGAGCACGTTAAATTTAACCTTCAAAAGCTAACTGAGGCGCGGGATGCTGCCATGCTCAATTCCCGCATGCGCCAAAAGGCGAATGAGCGCCTCAGACTTGCGCGCGCGCACGTGCTGCAGTGGAAGCCAGGGGACAGGGCATGGCTGCACTGTCCCCAGGTACCGCTTGCGACCTCCTCGAAACTGGTACGGCCATGGCGGGGCCCCGTCGAGGTGGTCGAGGTTTTGCGACCGCAGTGCGTTCGTATCAAGTGGGGGAGGCGCCGGTGGTTCGTTCACCCCTCTAGACTAAAACCCTTCGTTGCGGTGCGGGACTCTGCTCCACACGCGCAGGGCCAAGCATGTGAGGGGTCGACCGACCCGGAGGGTCCGCCTCTGTTGATCTCACCTGACGTCTTGCCGGTTGCCCCGCCCCCAGGTTCTCCCGGAATGACGGGCTCGCGCACATCCCTCACGGGGGATGCCGAGGGTCCCGCCACTCCAATTGCGGACTCGCCTCGGATGGGACAGCGGCCACCGAATGGTCCGCCATCTGAGGTTGGCCCTTGTGACGGGCCTGCGGCAAGGACGCGCGCTAAAATGCGCAGACTCTTATAAAAACACTGGAACGCGAACAAGAAGTGAAAACGAAACGAAAATAAGAAGAATTTTTTTTTATTTTTTTTGCGTTTTCTGGTACACTTTCGTGTGCTATTGTTGCTGGACGCTGCGTTCGTGTGGCGCTCTTGGCGCGTTGTTGTATTATGGCTGTGTGTGTGTGTGCGTCTTGTGTGCGTGTTGTGCGTGCGCTGAGGGTTCCGGGAAATGTACATATCTTGCCTCTACGGATTTCGTATTTATTCGGGGGGGGGGCGCGTCGGTTTGTTCTCCCTTTAGGGGCATTGTTAGTGTTGTTGTTTAATTCTCGTTCTGTTAAATGGAAAAAAAATGGGGCACACACGGGGGGAGTCAAGGGGTAAAGATTCATTTGTTGAAATTGTTGCAGCCGGGACGGCTGCGAGCTATGCGGGGGGGAGTGATGTAGGGACGTTGGAGAGAGGGCCGTTATGCATGGCAGCCTATGGGAAAGAAACACAGTGGGCGGGGCTACGTGTGTGCACAGGGAGATGCCCTCTGCGACGTCCGAGCCAGACACCCTGGGGGGGGGCTGGTTCGGCGTTACGATCCCCCGGGGCCCCACCCCTCAAGGAGGGTTGGGTATAAAAAGGGGTCGTTATATGGGCTTAGTCAGTTATGTTATAGTTAAGCTAAGAAGTCGGAAGACGTCGTAGCTAGAGCCCTGGACTCCCCCTGATCGCCGCCCTTATCAGGGCCCCACGGGATCAGGCTCGAGCCAGTGGCGTGGTCCCGTGAACCAGAGCCAGTGCTCTGGGACTCCGGGTACCGAGCCCGATTACCAGTGTCGGGCCAGACAGCCTCCCCTAGCTCTTAGTGGAGGACTCAGGGGATAGGCTATGGATAGCTAGGGGTATTCCCTGAGTTATACGGGTGAGGGGGCCGCTACCCCCTCTAGGGCTGTCCTGTACTGGCAACTTGTTAAATAAATATACGTGTGCCTCAACTCCGTTGTCAAGCGTCCTCGACGGGTACTTCACACCTATCACAAGGTATCAAGGAAAAACTATATCATAGGTAACGTTTTAGGCAATGGTCCTACTTCATAATAGCTGATTGTACGTGCTATGAAGAAGGGCAATTGCCTGCCACGTCACCTATTACTTTTAAGGCCGCAGTGATATTGACAAATGGGTGCCTTGGTTACGTTTTCACCGCTCGCACACTGCGGCGATGCTGACTTTCCCGTTCTTGAAACAATTTTCTACGTTCATGACATCGTATAATCTGTGCATGCTGTAGATTCTAAATAGTTTGCGGTACGTGCCATTGCTTCGTGTAACGTATACTCCGCTTGGCACCGCTTGCAAATAAAAAACCGAGATATTCCATCTCAAAGGGTTCATCCAGGTGCCACGATTTGAATTAATAATCGTTGATGGTGACGTGCAAGAAGTCCCTTCGGGGTAAAGTTGGGAGCCTCGAGATCAAGGGCCCGCCGTTTAGTCGTGGGCTAGAGGAGAATAATCGGGAGACAATGAGGTAGGAGCAAAGCGATTGTTGTCAAGAACATATTTACCGCTCAAAAGATATTCCTGTTGCACGGTTTGTTGCGCCTGACTCGCTCGCTCGCACACCGCTGCGATGTTTCCGTTTCGACGGTGCGGTGGAGAACGTTCTAACGGCTACAATGTAATCTCGAAAGTGACGACACCGTAGAGCCGTGGGCTACAGAGGCGGGGGAGGTGGAGGGAGAACGAGGAGGAGGAGGTGGTGGAGCGAGGAGGAGATGGGGGGGGAGGCAAGCGAGATCGAGCCGCGGGGATTTTAGAATTCCCCTCACCAGGTGTTACAAACAATGTCGGCGCGAACACAAAAGTGTTGCCTCTATCGGCCACACCTGGCGCGGGGAATTGAACGAAGCCTCGAGCCAATCACTCGGCCCCCGTCCCCACCGCCTTTGTCTCACCGGACGTATCTGCGGCTCGGGCTAACGAATTCGTTACGAGCTGGAGTGTGGGCAGCAGCGGGTAGGGCGCTGGGGGCGGATGTGTGAACCGCACAGCAGTGAATTTTGTTTTTTTGTTTTACGTTTTGGTTTAATCTTTAAAACTCTTTCCTCTGCCCCCGTTCCCTGCGAATTTGTCTGTGATCTTGAATCTTCTGTGCAGCACAAGACAATGCCCCCCTGGGATCCCCGGCTGCCAGTATCATGAACAATTTATACGCACAAAATGCCATGTGGTAGAGCCTCCTGATGTAACGTTCGAATCAGTTCAAGTCACGCGCGCGTGTGTGTGTGTGTGGTATTCGTGTCCTCGCTAACAATTCATGGGGCGCGGTGGCGCAGTGATTCGCGCACTGCACTACAAAGCCGCCGATGCGGTGGAAAACCTTCTCGAAAATTTGAACTAGGTCTACTCAGCCTTAAATGAGTACTCAGTGCGGTGTGTAAAACATCAGCGTTGTTGTAGACACCCAACCCCCCTCTTTGTGCCGTGCCGGCCTTCATAGGTGCTTGCTAACAGCACTTGCCCCTACAATCTGTTGAAGGCTTTCAATGTAACCACATCTCTCCCCCAGCCCTACACTGTGCTCCTCCATCAGCTCAACTATCCGGCCACCAGACCTCTGCCCCTACCCTCATCCATGCCCATCTCACCATTTCACGCATGCGTCCCCATACCCCACTGCCTCTCGTCCACGCCGCACCCATCAGACACGCTCGCTCACCATCACACTCCACCTTACTCTGCCTGACCTACCCCAGCAACATCGGCTTCATTCCCAGGCCCTGTCCCTCCATCCAGAGCCGGCCCTAGACCGTTGGGGGCCCTAAGCAAAATTTGGTTGGAGGCCCCTTTGATGTATGATTTTTTTCACCCACTCGCTAGTAGTGACTCTAGGGGGCCCTCTGCTGGCCACGGGGCCCTTTGCAATTGCAAGGGTCGCTTAGTGGCTGGGCCGGCTCTGCCTCCATCCATTCCGTCACCTTCCCCACTGAACGCCGTCGGCTTGCATTTTAAAGCGCCCTCGAAAGGTCGCTTAATAAATCCGAAATATAATAGAAGAAAAGGCTGCACGGGGCGTCGTCGTCGTCTCTGTGTGTGTGTGGGCAGCGCTGGTATACTCGTTGGAGCACTGCGCCACAAACACAGCGCGACCTGAGTTTGATTGCCAGCCACTGCTACCATGACCGGTGACTGCTATCTGAACTGTGGGACTCTGTGAGGATCTGTGAGGATCTGTGGGGATCTGCGGGGACGTGCCTGATTGTTGCCGAGCAGTGGTGCAGTGCTTGGCACGCACGGCGCTACAGTCGCGATGATTTGGATCCAGTGACAACAAGGACAGCAACAAATTCTACGCATTCGTCAATAACGCCGCCGCCTTACGAAGTTAAACGTCTTAATAGTCGACGCATGACAGACAGCTCGTTACAGTGCTGTGCATAAGGGCTGTTGCTTGAAAAAAAAGTGTCCCATTCTATATTCATTTCTCTTCTAAGGCCACACACACACCACGGTTAATGACGATTGCGTTTGAGTGATTTCTCGTGATTGGTGCTGTGTGCACCACTGCTTGACGCAGCACACGGTCGATTCAATCGCAGGGCCATCCGCAACGCCAACGTAAAGTGGCATCCGAATCGGTCGCAGGAGGACTCCCTTAGGTTGACTCTGCCTTAAATACGAGTGCATGCATGTTGAACTTCTTTCGCGCCGTACTTAGCCAAACCGTGCTCATCGGAGGTGCGATTAAAGTGCCCCCGTGTTCTCTGTGTGTCAAGAACGGAAGCGGGAAAGGCGTGGCTGACATGAATAGGTGCTTGATAACGGCACTTGCTCTCCCGCCCACCTGCGGGCTGTATAAGGCTGAACAGGGGGGGGGATCTCTTTGTCTTTGTGTGTGCTCGGGAACACGACAAATCCGTACGCACAACTGTCAGCGAGATCAGTGCGCGGGAAGGGGAGCGGGGAGGGGAGTGAAACGATGTGAGCAGTTTTCGTCCCTTTGCCCAGAGGCGACCGCTGTCTGGAGAGAAATGTGAATGGAATTGAAAACCGCGTTCGAAAATGGAAATTAAAAAAATGGAACAATCGCGAGTCTTTAATGTATCTCCTACCAACAAAATACCGTTCCCAGCAGAGGTCGCAACCGGGTACCCGATACCCGTACCCTACCTGATACCCGGCTACCCGTACCCGGCCGGGTACGGGTAGCCGTTTGCGATCCTGGTGCGGCCGGGTACGGGTACGGGTAGGCCGTGAGTCACTGGTGAGTAACTGTTTGTCACTCATTTCGGGTAGGGTACGGGTAGGGAACGGGTACCCATACCCGGCCGGGTACGGGTACGGGTACCCATTTGCGACCCTGGTGCGGCCGGGTACGGGTACGGGTAAGGAATCAAAACCCGTTTGCGACCTCTAGTTCCCAGGTACCAGTGGTGCAAATTCCATATGCACGTGAAGGAGACAATTGATGAGTTCGCTGGAAGTTGCGAATCCCATAGGTCGCCAAAATCGACTGGTCCTCCCAGGGCAGCAATTCTAGCAGCGGTGATGAAAAACAAAAGGGCTCTATTCTATATGGCAATAACGATATGCAGACACCGAATAGGCACACCGATTATGGGAAGGCATCAAGTCCGCATTAACCACGCACAGTTGTGACAAAATGTGCAAAGAAGCATGCTTTGCTAATAATGTCTGCGTTGTATGAAAAATAAGAAGATGCTTGACCCTTTTTAGCAATAAAGCAGATGTTAAGATGTTCAAATATCAAATAGATACTCTTTTTCAAGGAATCAAGTCTGCGTTAACCACACACAGTGCTTGTGGTGAACATGCAAACAAACATGCTCCGATCATATTTGCATTGTCTTTGAAAACTGATTATCCTACACCAGAGACAGCCTTCTTAAAGGCCTAGTCTCAAACAGTGTCACACCAGAGAAGGCCAAAAGGCGAACAGCACGAAGACATTGCACGTCTCGGAGCATTTATAGTTCGGGATGAGTGGCTGTGAGGTCCCGTGATATGTCTGCGTTGCCGATGGAACTGATTGTCCGACACCAGAGCTACAGACTTCTTTTGTGGCTTTGTCTCACCGGTGCAGGAGACAAAAATAACTTCTGATGCCTTGCAATGGGATGTCCTTTTGGTGTTTGAACGCGCTTAACGCCTCCCTCCTGTGTCATGTATTTGCCAGAAAGGGTTAAAGCCCCCTTTTTCTTTTATCATCTTGATCCCTGGCCAAACGAGGCTCCGCCGTAGGTGAGACGGTGGTGCAGTTGGCTTACGACCACCCACCTCTGTCTACCCCGTGGTGTGATAAATGGGAGCGCCCTCAACGGAGCAGGCCGCGTGCGTTGAGACGGCAAAACGTTTGGATACTCCCACGTGTTGCGAGATGCCTGGCCAGTATGGAAGAGTAGGCCAAGCACCCGATGGGAGGAGCTCCTCGAGAGCCACCCCCCCTCCCCCACCAAATTTGGAAACCCTTCTACCAGCAGTGGCATGAGCAAGCTATTGCAGGGGCTGCACCTTTAACCTGGTATGACAGGGACCTGGTCTCCCCCCGTAGGGTGACAACCGATGGAACGGACAGAACATCGGAATGAGAGAACTAATTAATGAATGCACTCAAACACACACGCACACGCGCACACAAAGTTACGTAAGTGGCACACGCGTGAGTTCTCAAAACGGATCGGCCCTTTCGACACTAAAAAGAAAATGCAAGCGTGTTGCTTGCGCTGACAAACGAGAACATTGGGTGGGGGTTTCTACGAAGGCGATGCGAGGGCTCTTTGTAAAGTGCGCAGAATACGCAGGTTCCGTCCGCTCGCTCGCCCGTCCAAGCCGATGCCGACCCTCGCGGGAGTTCAAGGCAATTCGTTGCCAGCCCCCACCCGCCCCGTGGAATTTTGAGGGCAGATTTACAAGAGAGCGGAGGGAACTGGGGAGGGGAGGGGGTCTATCAGCGCACACACAAAGACAAAGATCCCCCGTGTAGCCTTAACAGACTGTTGGGGCAAGCGCTGTTAGCGAGCAGCACCTACGAAGGCCGGCACGGCACACGAGGGGGTGGGTGGCCAACACCACGCCCGGCCGCCTTTGTCTCTCTCGTGGCGATGTTTATACATCGCGCGAGGTACTGATTTGAGACTGAATCGACCTAGGGGAGGCCCAGGTACCGGGTCTGATAATTGTCATCATTGGGTGTTGGCCGTGAGCGGGAATAGAACTCGGATCGCCGGGTTCGTAGCGCAAGCGCGCTAACCGCTCCACCACCGCTCCCCACAAGTGGGGCTATCAGCGCGCACACGAACGCTCCGACAGGGAGACTGAAATAACAAATAGCAAGATAGCTTGTAAAGAGACAGATGCGTTTAAGAGCAATGTGTATACAGAGAGATGCGTGTGTGGGCGTGTCGGCTTGTATAGATTATGGTCGCGAACAGCATTTGCCCCAACAGTCTGTTCAAGGCTCTACGGAGGGGGATCTTTGTCTTTGTGAGGGAGCCATCAGCTACACAGAGAGAACAATCGAAACAAAACAGCTTTTGAAGTGGACGGCGCAAGGCAACGGAGGAGGTGAAGAGAATGAGAGAGCGAGGCAATGAGCGGGACTGGAGCGGAGAGATCTGACTGACGCACGGGCACTGGAGGCAACAGCCATGCAAGGGAATGAACGAGTCGTTCCTTTGACTGTTGTGCAATGGAAGAGTGAATGAACACCTCGAGGCACGCTTTGGCATTGGTCGAGAAACGCAGCTGAGCGGTAATTCTGCGCGGCGCCTGCAGGTATCGTAAATTCCGAACTGCTATTAACGTAATGTTTATTATAGCCATATCAATACAAACATTGCCTGTGGATTCTGCGATCCAAATGCCTGAGGATTGCCTGTATTTGAGACGATGTTGGCGTTATTCAGGACCGTGTTGGTCAATGCCTTGCTGCCCCACTGTTAATGTAAACGAAAGCTGCAGTCATGCCAGGTTTGATCGTCATGCCCCCCGCCCCCCCCCCCTTCTTGCTTTACCCATGAAATCCACATTGACTCTCAAACTCTCAAATTTGTTGACCTGCGTTGGGATATTTGGCCAATGCTGATAATTCACCTTCGGGTCTTGCGGGAGAAAATTCGCGGTACCCAGAGACAACCCACCACGTATTGCTAGGAGGGGGGGGGTAACACTAACCTTCCCGCACAGATATATTCAAGAATCCATCGGCGTACTGCCATCCTTTTGCCAACCTTGAAGCCCAAGTCAACAACACCTGGTATTCCCGGCCAATATCGCATCCCAAGTATGAAGCAAGTCACATGTTGTCTATTGATGCGGATACGTGATGATGCGGAGACTGTGGTCACCACCCAGAACAGAACCACGGAGCTTGCCACGTGGACTCGATGGCCGATTCACAACAACGAAGGAGGGAGGCATCATCACAGTGGCAGTAACACCACTCCGCTACTCTTGGCGCAATCATCTGGCTCAGTTAGCTCGAGCGCAATCATCTGGCTCAGTGAGCTTGGGTGCAATCATCTGGCTCAATCAGCTCGGGCACAATCATCTGGCTCAGTGAGCTCGGGTGCAATCATCTGGCTCAATCAGCTCGGGCGCAATCATCTGGCTCAATCAGCTCGGGTGCAATCATCTGGCTCAGTGAGCTCGGGTGCAATCATCTGGCTCAGTCAGCTCGGGTGCAATCATGTGGCTCAATCAGCTCGGGCACAATCATCTGGCTCAGTGAGCTCGGGCGCAATCATCTGGCTCAGTGAGCTCGGGCGCAATCATCTGGCTCAATCAGCTCGGGCACAATCATCCGGCTCAGTGAGCTCTGGCGCAATCATCTGGCTCAGTGAGCTCGGGCACAATCATCCAGCTCAGTCAGCTCGGGCGCAATCATCTGGCTCAATCAGCTCGGGCGCAATCATCTGGCTCAGTGAGTTCGGGCGCAATCATCTGGCTCAGTGAGCTCGGGCACAATCATCCGGCTCAGTCAGCTCGGGCGCAATCATCTGGCTCAGTGAGCTCGGGCGCAATCATCTGGCTCAGTCAGCTCGGGCGCAATCATCTGGCTCAATCAGCTCGGGCGCAAACATCTGGCTCAGTGAGCTCTGGCGCAATCATCTGGCTCAGTCAGCTCGGGCGCAAACATCTGGCTCAGTGAGCTCTGGCGCATACATCTGGCTCAGTCAGCTCGGGCGCAATCATCTGGCTCAGTCACCTCGAGCACAATCATCTGGTTCAGTCACCTCGGGCACAATCATCTAGCTCAATCAGCTCGGTGTAAAATTAGAGTTGTTTCTCAATCCCAATGTCCGCCACGAGAAGAGGACAGATCTTTAGATTCACACCTGAGACCCATAGACTCACATAGGGGCCGTCCATAAATTACGTCACGCACCTGGGGGGGGGGGGTCAGACATTTGTGACGATGTGTGACGAGGGGGGGGGGGGTTGAGAAATGTGACGTCACATCAAAATGCGCAACTTTAAATAAATATAAACAACACGTTTTACTTAATTAAATAGACTTTTAAATAAATGTTTTCTCCTACAACAGCAGAGTGCAACGCCACATTAAATACGCACTACAATGACAATAGTTTAAAGCGATTTGAAGCATGTTTTATATTTTTTTTTGGGGGGGGGGCAGAGCTTTGTGACGTCATATTTTAGGGGGGGTCTGACTTTTTGTGACGCTGTGTGACGAGGGGGCAGGGGGGTCAAACATCGCTCAAAATCGCATGACGTCATTTATGGACGGCCCCATAGCGACCCACAGACTCACACAGAACACTGTGTTAAGGAGGAATCACAGCAGCAATCCACCACTCCTGCTACTCGTTGACGCCATTATCTGCAGGGGTTCTCTTAAACTCCCTCGAGTCGAGGCCCTTCTTCTTGCCAGCAGTGACGCGAGCGAGCCATTGCCGCAGGGCTGTCCTTTAGATTTGATTCGTTACCATTGTCTTAAGAGGCCATCCATGGGGTAGGTACGCAAAAATATGTCAAAACTTGACCTCTCTCCCCCTCCCTGTACGCACGCGGACTTTCTACACCCCCCCCCCCCCCACCACCTGCGTACGTACGCCTGACGCACCCCCCCCCCCCCCCCCCAGAATCCTATAAAACGGCCGATATTTAGTCCACGCAGAGACGATCAAGGATTAATAATATTAACGTGTTTAAGCAAACAGATAGTCCACCGCCAGGGGCATTAAATAATGAAGTCGCGTACCTTGGCCACTTATTTTGCTGAGCTGCGTGATAGCTGCAGTCAGGGGGGGGGCACGGTGGCACACGGGTGACACCTCTCCCACAGTCCCACTTCTCCCGGTAGTACTTGTTGTCTGACAGCAGAAGACACTGAACTGTGGCTCATTTGAAGGCCAATGTAGACAAATTATTATCGAGGCTTCAACCCCCCCCCCCCCGTTTCCTATGCGTACATTGTCAGTAGAGCCCCCATACGCAAGCGTACGCATTTGGGTTAACACCCCCCTCCCCCCTCCATGCGTACCTACTAAATGGATGGCCCCTAATGTGGCGATGGTACATGGCTGTATCGTGATGTGTGTGTGTAGGGAGCGGTAGTGTAGCGGTTAGCGCTGCGCTACGAAGCCGGCCAGTTCGATTCCAGCTCACGGCCAAGAACACCGGTGACGATTATCTCAACCGGTCCTGAGCCTCCCCTAAGCTGACAGCCTCAAATTAGTACCCGGTGACGTGTGCAAATATCGCCACTGGGGAGATTGTAGGCGGCCGGGCGTGGTGTTGGCCGCCCACCCCCTCGTGTGCCGTGGCGGCCTTCATAGGTGCTCGCTAACAGCGCTTGCCCTAACAGTCTGTTAAGGCTATCCGGGGGGGGTCTTTGTTTCGTGTGTTTGGGGGGGGTGCTGTTTTCCCGATATCTTCCCGGCGTTCACGACGTTCAGAATTCCGCGGAAGCGTTATTTATTTAATGATCCATCCCGTCGCGTTAATTATTAAGGCTAAGTGAAATCGGTGGTTTTTTTTATTTTATTTTTAATGCTCGCTCGTTTGCAGCGCGAAATAGTTTCAAGCGGCTACCAGAGGACGCCAAAATGCGTACAGCTCAAAGACAATGGACTATCAAAGTAATGAGGCCTCAGTGTCAGCATCTACATCATTAGACCTCCGTTGCCAGTAACAAAATATAATAATAATAGGTTTCTCCCCGTTTTTCTGGCAACAAAACTGAAACTTTTTTTTTGCTCACCCCGAGCCCTCATTTCTTTGATAGCGCATTGTCTTTGAGCTGTACGCCGTTTGGCGTCCTCTGGTCCTGCACCAATTGAGACGAGGATCAAAAGAAAGCCGCCCCTTGATGTGGACCAATCAGTTTCAAAGACAGTGACATATATTATTAGGGTATGTTTTATGTTTGCATTTTGACCACAAGTATTGTGGTTAATGCACACATGGTTCCTTGTAAAAGGTTTTCAGATTTGTTGCCAGAAAAAATTTGTAAAACCAATTCTCATTTTTCACACACAAACACTGTTCACTGCCTGATCCCCAACCCCGATCACTGCCTTATCCCCCAACCCGGACTAGCAAGTAGAGTTGCATCCATCATCACCACCACCACCACCAACCACACGGCGCTTTGTGCACAACGATGAGGGGTGGTAGATGCTGGACACTCTGCCGCTCTCGGTCCTCTCGGATGGGCCTGCCCGGACCCCCTTTGATGTCCGTCGCTTTCGTCGTCGACAGCCAGAAGGATTCTCGTTGTGGATGTGGCGATGTTAAGGACCCAGCTTCATGGATCCCAGCCAGTCATGGTACCCCCTTCCCTGCCCCCCCCCCCCCACCAATCCCACCACCCCCCTCGTAGACCCTGCTCCCTCCCCACCCTCCCCCATCAACTTGAAAAGAAACACCGCCACTTCTTCCCTCGACTCCAGATTTCTGCCAACCTGAAATAAACACCGTTAGATCTGCGGAGAAGTCTCTGATCTGGAGGATGACGAAACGACTGAAGATTTCCCGGCCGCACCCTGAGCCTCTTCTTCCTCGCAGACTTTCATCACCACCGCCATCGTATGCACAAAGGCACCGATCCCCTCTGCAGCCTGTAATAGTCTGCCGAGTTGAGGCAAGCGCTGTTAGCGAGCACCTATTAGGGGCCGTCCGTAAATGACGTCACGCGATTTTGGACGATTTTTGACTCCCCCCCCCCTCGTCACACGGCGTCACAAAAAGTCAGACCCTCCCCTCAAATATGACGTCACAAAGCTCTGCCCCCGCCCCCCCCCCCCAAAACAATATTTCCATTTTGAAAATAAAACATGCTTCATGTCGCTTTCAACTATTGTCATTGTAGTGCGTATTTAATGTGGCGCTGCACTCTGATGTTGTAGGAGTGTTGTTGTAACAATTTGTGTTGTTATAAGAATTATATATTTATTTAAACTTGCGCATTTTGATGTAACGTCACATTTCTCAACCCCCCCCCCCTCGTCACACATCGTCACAAATGTCTGACCGCCCCCCCCAGACCTAGGTGCGTGACGTCATTTATGGACGGCCCCTTAAGGCCAGCACGACTCGCAAAGGGGGTGTGTGTGTGGCCAGCCGCCGTTGTCTGCCCAGTGCACAAGATACTGATTTAAAGGCCGAATCCACCTAGGGGAGGCCCAGGACAGGTTCAGATATTCGTCACGGATGTCGGCCGTGAGCGGGACTCGAACTCGGGTCGCCAGGTTCATAGCTCGGTGCACGATCAGCTCCACGACCTCCATCACGAGACACAGACATACAAGACAAAGACAAAGATCCCCCCGTATAGCCTTAACAGACTGTTGGGGCAAGTGCTGTCAGCGAGCACCTATGAAGGCCGGCACGATACACGTGGGGGTGGGTGGGCCAGCACCACGCCCGGCCGCCTTTGTCTCCCTAGTGGCGATGTTTACACACCCCACTAGGTATTCATTTGAGGCTGAGCCGACCTAGAGGACAGGCACAGGACCGGTTCAGATAATCGTCACTGGGTGTTGATGGCCGTGAGCGGGAATCGAACTCGGGTCGCCGGGGTTCGTAGCGCAGCGCAGCGCTAACCGGCACACACGCACACACACGCACACACGCACAGACACGCACACACACACGCACACACATACACACACACGCACAGACACACAAGCACAGACACACACGCATAGACACACACGCACACACACACACGCACACACAACAACAACAACCGCCATTCGCCACTAAGTGGCGGTGACGTCACCACGACGCTTGTGCCAGGCCATGTGCACCTCGAGGCCACGTGAAGTGTCGAACGCCCGTTGGCAGGAGGTCACGGGGCAGACCCAGATGCCACGGGTCGACTGACCGAGATGACTGGCTGATGTACCACCTGTGCCCCCTACTGTACCAACTTGCTGTGCTTTAGTCACCCGGCGCTCCGCTCGTTGTTGTGAGCGTCGCTCCTCCGCCCTCCGTTGTTGTTGGAGGGCGACTGCCTCCAACTGCCCAGTAGCGTCCTTCACGAGCCTCCTCCACTGAGGCCGATCTTGACACCGCTGGTACCAGTCATCGGCAAGTCCACTCAGCTCCACGTCCTCCTGTACCACATCACTCCATCTTTTCTCTAGCCCGTGCCGCGCCCGTTTAGCCCCCTCGATCCGGTCGAACAAAAGCTGTCAAGGGCTTGTGAGCTCCTCACACAATCCAGCCTGGTTAAACCCAGGATGGATCGTAGGCAGGCCAGCCTAAATGTTTCCAACCGGCGAAGATGCTCCACTAGGGGGGTCCACGTTTCGCAAGCGTAGAGAAGGGAGGGAATGACCGTGGCCGAGAAGACCTGAAGCTTCGTGCGCAGCGACAGACCAGGTAGCTTCCACACAGCGTTACGCAACCGATGAAAATATATTGCCGCTCGACTGATTCGGAGTGAGACCTCTGCTGATAAACTGGAGCCGGTCATAAGCACACTGCCCAGGTATGGGAAACTCTCCACTCTCTCCACAACTGCCCCATCACCAATTGGGAGTTGTGGGGGTGGAGTGTCCGATGGTACAAAATACCCAGGCAGGTGCTTAGTTTTGGTGGGGCTGATGGTAAGGCCCCACCTCTTAGTGGCACGCTCCAGTCTCAGCAGCAGCGTCTCCAACTCCTCTTCTGAATGAGCAGCTATTACCAAATCATCGGCATACATAACGTGGTTGACCAACCACACACACACGCTCACACGCACACACGCACACACACACACGCACAGACACACGCACATACACACACGCGCACACGCGCAGACACACGCGCACACACACACGCCCAGACACACGCACGCGCACACACACGCGCACACACACACGCACACACACACACGCACACACACACGCGCACACACACGCACGCGCACACACACACGCGCACACACACACACGCACACACACGCGTGTACATTACGTTACACACCACCAGACCTTGCGCTTCGTGACTTCAATTGACACCGCCACCACCACCACCTCGGACAGCGCTCTGAGATATCCCACAGCACCGCAACAGTTTCCTGTCGCCTTCCCCGCCAGCTGTTTGCCTTTGGGCAATACCGAATAAAGCACTGACAATTATTAATTATTATACTTTTTCGGGGGGGGGGGGGTAGAGCGTATGTTGGTATATTGTCAATTTTAACTACAGGCTTCACCTCGCTATATGCGCTGGTAGTAAGTAGTAGATGCGTTCCAAAAACAAGGGGGGCGTACAGAGCGAAACCGTGCAATACAGCTGCCTACGGAGTAACACACACAGTGCACACACAGTACACACACACAGTACACACACACAGTGCACACACAGTACACACACACAGTACACACACAGTACACACAGTACACACACAGTATACACACAGTACACACAAAGTACACACACATACAGTACACACACAGTGCACACACAGTACACACACACACAGTACACACGCAATGTTGTCCCACGTCCAACCGCATAGCCCCTCATCGCGAGCGATTTCAACCCGCGTGCTGTTTCGCGACGTCTGGCTAAAACCGCGCATACGCAGCGCCCCAGAAACGAACAACAGCAGCAGGAGAAGAGGCTAATCCCAGCGGCTGCTCATTGAGAAGCAGAAAATACCCCCCCCCTCTCTCCTCCTCCTCCCAACTTCATGAGTGGCACGGTCACCGGGTGGAGTGGAGGGTGCAGGAAACCCGGGGAGCTCAGAGCTACAAATCCACCCCCATCCCCTCCAACTCCCTCTCACTCTCATAGGGAGCTCCCACACCCACACAGCCCTCCCCGTCTTGGCGAGAGTTGGCATTGGCAATCATTGACAAAAATATAATTCTTGACAAAAATGTGTTGGGCTTCTGACAATTCACCTCCCGCCAGAGATGTTATGAATTTGTCACGATTCAGGATTGTGTTTGACATCAGCGTCCGTTCTTCTTTCGACTCGTTTCTATTCATCTCGTTCATGGTGTGGTTGCTCTTCATCTCGCTTGTAAGAAAAATGTCCTTTGTTCTATTAGCTTCAATGTGTACGTAGCTATAACACGCGCATGTAATTGACGTAACTTGTAATGTAAACGTGTGCGAGTTTTCGAAAAGTTTTTTGGTTTGGCCATGTTTGTTTGTTGTAGTAGTTAGACTGATGGCCTTAATCTAAGTTGTCTTGTGGTTGTTGTTGTTGTTGTTTGACTTGCATCCCACTGGGATTTTTGCACACAGCGTTGGTGTACGGTGCTGTTTTCTGCAATGTTTTGCTGTCTTTTCTTGGATTTTCTGTTTGCACATAGTCACTTTAAGATGTTTTCTTGTTCATGTTTTTGTTTTCTGATTGTTGCGGTTGCACCCGATTCAAGAGCCGAATGGCTCACAGGGCTATACCTAATAAATGAACTTGAACTTGAGTTTGGGATACTCCATGGGCAGCTGGTGCATTCGCACAAATAACAACAGAAACCTCAACACATGAATCAATAACACTTCTTTAAAATAAAATAATATAGCCGACATTTCGGCCAGTGACCCTTCTTCGTAGCAGATATGATTGCAATCATTCGCGCACCCCCTGCGAACGACATGTACTGACGAAGATCCCCCCCACGCCCCCCCCCGCCCCCCCCGGCCCCCCCCGCCCTCCCCCGCCCCCCCCCCCGCCCCCCCCGGCCCCCCCCGGCCCCCCCCGGCCCCCCCCCGCCTCCTCGACCGCCCCCTCCCCCGCCCCCTCCCCCGCCCCTCCCCCGCCCCCCCCGCCCCCTCCCCGTGTTGACAGTCAACGCGAAGTCTCCAATGTGCAAGTGATCTCTGCTTCACGCGCCTCTCTCTCTCTCTGTCGCTCACTACTTACTGCAAGTGTGCACACAGCCCCCCCCCCCCCCACACCTCCCCACCACAGCACTCTCCCCCCATGCTGATTTGTCAATGTCCGTGTTTATGATCCATGCCTCGGAGCAGATGCCATGCGCACTGATTGCAAACGATTCTTATTTAGGCCGCGATGATGGAATTGGCGTTTCGCTGCACGCGAACGGAGAAATGAATATTCGATATTTTCAGTCGCAGCTCCCATGTGTGCGCACTTTGAGCAAATTAATACCCAATACCCCCACCACGTTCAAACACAACCACCCGCATTCACCCTGAGCAGTGGTGCAACGTGATACTCCATCATCATTATTGTTTATGCAGAAGCACAGTTACATTAACAAAGTAGATTGTTGCCGTGGTGTAGCAATTAGGTGACCTTCTTTGAATCCATCTCCCACAGCGAGACAGTTGTAAACACAAAAGACTTTTGTCCTCCTAGACTTATAAATGGGATAACTACTCGATTGGCAGTTTTCTGTGCAGTGGGCTACAATTTAGGTTTACTTCTCAACCCTTCTGCCATCGATGGTGTGACAATGTCATTTGCAGGGCTGCACGTTCACCTTGTTAATAAATGACACATAGTGGAGCTGTGCGGTGCTGGAATTGGAGAGGCAGTGCGGGGCAGAGGTCGCAAACGGGTTTTGATTCCTTACCCGTACCCATACCCGGCCGCACCAGGGTCGCTAACGGGTACCCGTACCCGGCCGTACCCGTACCCAGAGGTGTGGACTCGAGTCATGTGACTTGGACTCGAGTCAGACTCGAGTCATGAATTTGATGACTTCAGACTCGACTTGGACTTGCATAACAATGACTTTGTCCCACCTCTGAGGTGTGGACTCGAGTCATGTGACTTGGACTCGAGTCAGACTCGAGTCATGAATTTGATGACTTCAGACTCGACTTGGACTTGCATAACAATGACTTTGTCCCACCTCTGCCCGTACCCTACCCGTACCCGGCCGGGTACGGGTAGGGTACGGGTATCGGGTACCTGATTGCGACCTCTGGAATGAAGCCATGTTGCAAGCGTGGGTGGGTTGACTCTAGGAACTTGAATTGTGAGAAGAGACAAGTCGTTGGGAAATGAGTGACAAACAGTTACTCACTAGTGACTCACGGCCTACCCGTTCCCGTACCCGGCCGCACCAGGATCGCAAACGGGTACCCGTACCCATACCCGGCCAGGTACGGGTAGCCGAGTATCGGGTAGAGTACGGGTATCGGGTACCCGATTGCGACCTCTGGTGCAGGGAGAGAGGGATAGGGAGGGAGAGGTGGAGGTGGGGGAGGGAAGGTGGGCAGTGGGCAGCAGGGCAAGTCACTTTACGAAGTCACTACAAAATAAAAACGGGCTACCACGATGCAAGATGATCTCGCAAGCGCAGCGCGAATATTTTAACGTCTGCGGTGCCTCTCCCCGCCACCCAAATAACAACATCAAAAAAACTCACTTTCATTCTTGTCCTCGTGAATGTTCTTAACGTTTATTCGTTTAATCACTTTCGAGCTCCCAGGCACGCGGAGATGACTTCGGGAGGGAGCGCGGCGCTGCCGCTAATTTCTTTGGCGGCGGCGGCGGCGATATATTTTTAGTGCTCGCCGACGTGCACATTCGCGTGAGTGCGCGCGCGGCTGCCGGATGTCTTTGTCTGTGGGGGTGAGGCAAGGAGGGGGGGGGGGGCGTCCTAGCAGATGAACGGAGGAGGACGTCGCTCTGGGATCTTGCCGCGCGTCAAACGGCCGCCGCCAATGCCCTCCTAACAACAACAACAACAGCAGCAAAAAAAAATCAACTCATTCGTCAATAACACCGTGGCTTTAAGAGGTAGAACAATTTGCAATCGTCGTATTGTCGACGAGGGTGTTCGAGCAACAACTGCAATGTGACATTGTAGGCTTTCGCCACGCACACAACTCGCTGTGGCCGTCTTTAAGAGGTCGAGATGGCCACAGCAGTGCGTGGCAAAAGTTGAGAAGGAGGATCGCTCCCAGGGCAGGCCCACGCGCCCACGACAAGCGCACGCGGATGGCCGTGTTTGTACATCGAGAGCAGTGCCGCGTAGCGACATCGTTTCGCAAGTTCCGTTCGGGATAATATTTCTCGTAATTTCGAGTTAACAAAGTGTTACGGTGATGGAGCGTTGGGTTGCTAAAGTTGGGTGGAAATATCTCACAAACACACACACACACACACCCCATAATCGCCAAAGCACGGTGGATGCACGAGGCGCTGTACATTATTCTATATACTATACAGATGGCTATATATATAAAGACATGTCACCTCTGTCTCATAATGCCATTTTCTATTCCACACTGAAACTTTTAATATTTCATTTTCTTAATCAAGTTTGAGATTCATCAAGTAGAACAATCTTTACAAGCTCGTATAATCATTAGATACGATTTTCATTCGGATTGACACTTTATTTTAAATGTTTTATATATTCAACACTTAAGTGTGCAATCTGGTCCCACTTTATTACAACATAAATACGTATTACAATAATAATACTAATTATAATCACCTCCCTTGGGAAGTTATACTTCTGTTAGGTACCTGTGGTGCCAACCTAATTTGACTAAATTTTAATTTCACGCTAATCACTCCGGATTAATATTGAACCTCGCTTATGTCACTGCGTTCTATCAATACTTTGCACATGTTTAAATAAATATATAACTCGCTTCAAGCGCTTACATTCTCGCCATCACTACCCCGTAATGATTTTTTTTGTATCAGTCACATATCGTACCGACAGATTTAAGTTCATGAGTTCTCGAATCTAAACCCAGATTTGACCTTTTATTGGCATAACACTGATTTTCCCATGAGCACCACGTTGTTTTCCCATCGCACTCTCTCCAGGGGAGAATTGTGTTCGTCCTGTGTCAGGCATCAAAATAAATAACTGGCACTCACAAAGCGTTGTATAATATGACTCAAGGTCTCGGGCTTTTAGTGAAAGGAGGGACATCAGAATGCTTTTAAGTAAAGGACAAAAAATGGGTCCCGTAATTGTTTTACAGAGCTCAAGTGTCAAGTGTCCAAATGATTGTAAAGTGAAGGAAGCGACGGAGAGGTTTTATCGGCATCGACGGCTTAGCTGACCCTTTTGATGAATAGAACACGCAAAGGCGCAGTCCTGCAATTACTCGCTCGCGGCACTGCTGACAGAGGTGCCTCCACGAGACTGATCTTCAAATAGGGGTGTGGCCTCCTGTTCCACGTCTTGAAAGAGGTGCAAACATCCTGCCTTGATCTTACCGCACACGACCTGCCGATCGTGTCTACTGATGGGTGGACAGAGGTGGGGACAGTGAGATTTAATAATCTTGCGTTATTGTTTCAACCGCCAATTCAGGAGCAGAGGAATAATAATTGACCTGGCGGATTTTTGGATCGCAAGTCCAGTGCACTAACCCCTTCCACTACGACCTCTTGACCTCGATCTGAATAAGAAAGTCCGCTAAGCACGTCCAAGCCAACACGGGCACCATGAATAACCACTCACGTCGGGTTTGTTTGTGGAAAGCTCACCTTGAGACTGTCCTCTCCGGCTCCAGTAGAAACCATTGTGGCCTTTATCACCACAACTTTAATATATCTTGAGATTGACGTTTCTTTCTCATTTAATATTTGGATTATGTTCACAGCAGTGTGTTATGAACCCGGTTTTCACCTGAGTTCGATTCCCGGCCACGGCTGACACCAGAGTGGCGAGTGACATCTGGACTGGTTCTCTGCATGCTCATTGTCCTTCCATCAGCCTGCACTGACCGGTGTGGTGAAGTATGGTCACGCAACCCCAATGACCCAAACAACCCCACGTGACACGTCCATTGGGCAGCCGCCGCCCATCAGTGGACTGGCAGAGGTCAAGTTCAAGTTCATTTATTAGGTATAGCCCTGTGAGCCATTCGGCTCTTGAATCGGGTGCAACCGCAACAAACAAAAACATGAACAGGAAAACATCTTAAAGTGAATATGTGACTGAGTGCAAACAGAAAATCCAAGAAAAGACAGCAAAACATTGCAGAAAAAACACCGTACACCAACGCTGTGTGCAAAAATCCCAGTGGGATGCAAGTCAAACAACAACAACAACAACCACAAGACAACTTAGATTAAGGCCAACAGTCTAACTCTGTACTACAACAAACAAACATGGCTAAACCAATACACTTTCGGTCGGCGTGTGACATATCAGCGCGCATACTCCAGATCTTTGCTCCCATTATTTTTTTCAGTTGCTCGCTACGAACTTCCGCTCGAGTGGATGAATATCGAACAGCGGCGCGCCTGCTCTGCCAAACTAATTCATCCGCGTGCGGCGTTCGGTTATTGCGGCGGTGATTAGTTGCCAGGGACAGCGCAGCAAACAATGTATTTTTGTTAAATATATATTTTTATAAGTATAATTTTTTTCCGTACAAATGTTAATGCGGTAGGAGCCCGGTGCAGAGAACACACCGTGACGCGACGGGGGGGAGGGGAGAGTGTTACAGAAACTAGGCAGAACTCAATCCCCGGACAACGTGGATGTGGCTTTAAAGCAGGGAGGAGAGATTGGGTGGGCTCGCCGTCCCATCGAGTGGAGACCGCGAGCGGGGTGCGCGTTTGTGTTTAAATGGGGAGGAGGAGGGGGTGGGAGATTAACTTGCAAAAGAAAGCGGGGGGTAGGAAGGGGAAGGGGAAAGGGGGAGAGGGGAAGGGAAGGTGGATGGTAAAAAGAAAGGGAGCAGCACTTGGAAAGGAATAACTTACACGTGAATTTGTGAACTTATAAACCCATCATAGCCCCCTCACTCCCTGTCCATTCTTGGGGGATAGGCCGCATCCATTTGATGCGTTCATCCTCCACCCCGCGTTCATCCTGCACCAGGTGTTCATCATGCACTAGGCGTTCATCCTCCACCCCGCCATTCATCCTGCACCAGGTGTACATCATTCACCAGGCGTTCATCCTCCACCCGTTCATCCTGCACGCCGCCGTTCATCATTCACCAGCCGTTCATCCTGCACCGGGCGTTCATCATGCACCCGTTCATCCTGCACCAGGCGTTCATCCTCCACCCGCTGTTCATACTCCACCCCGCCGTTCATCCTCCACCCCGCGTTCATCCTCCACCCCGCGTTCATCCTCCACCCCGCGTTCATCCTCCACCCCGCGTTCATCCTCCACCCCGCCGTTCATCCTCCACCCCGCCGTTCATCCTCCACCCCGCTGTTCATACTCCACCCCGCGTTCATCCTCCACCCCGCTGTTCATCCTCCACCCCGCGTTCATCCTCCACCCCGCTGTTCATACTCCACCCCGCGTTCATCCTCCACCCCGCTGTTCATACTCCACCCCACTGTTCATCCTCCACCCCGCTGTTCATCCTCCACCCCGCGTTCATCCTCCACCCCGCTGTTCATACTCCACCCCGCTGTTCATCCTCCACCCCGCTGTTCATACTCCACCCCGCTGTTCATCCTCCACCCGCTGTTCATACTCCACCCCGCCGTTCATCCTCCACCCCGCGTTCATCCTCCACCCCGCGTTCATCCTCCACCCCGCGTTCATCCTCCACCCCGCGTTCATCCTCCACCCCGCCGTTCATCCTCCACCCCGCCGTTCATCCTCCACCCCGCTGTTCATACTCCACCCCGCGTTCATCCTCCACCCCGCTGTTCATCCTCCACCACGCGTTCATCCTCCACCCCGCTGTTCATACTCCACCCCGCGTTCATCCTCCACCCCGCTGTTCATACTCCACCCCGCTGTTCATCCTCCACCCCGCTGTTCATCCTCCACCCCGCGTTCATCCTCCACCCCGCTGTTCATACTCCACCCCGCTGTTCATCCTCCACCCCGCTGTTCATACTCCACCCCGCTGTTCATCCTCCACCCCGCTGTTCATCCTCCACCCCGCGTTCATCCTCCACCCCGCTGTTCATACTCCACCCCGCTGTTCATCCTCCACCCCGCTGTTCATACTCCACCCCGCGTTCATCCTCCACCCCGCGTTCATCCTCCACCCCGCGTTCATCCTCCACCCCGCTGTTCATCCTCCACCCCGCCGTTCATCCTGCACCAGGCGTTCATCCTCCAACCCGCCGTTCATCCTCCACCCCGCGTTCATCCTCCACCCCGCTGTTCATACTCCACCCCGCCGTTCATCATTCACCAGCCGTTCATCCTGCACCCCGCCGTTCATCCTCCACCCCGCGTTCATCCTGCACCCCGCGTCGTAAACATTTGTCCGCCGCCTTGCGCGGGCAGCGCCGTCGGCGGCGTGATGGAATGCGGAGAGATTTCCATGTTCATTCCCCCTCTAACTCACGCCTAACAATACCCTCTAATTTGTATGTGGGTTATCTAATTCAATCATGCTTGACACGCGCGCAGAGCGGTGGAGACACGAGTGGGGTGGGAGGGGGGGCAGAAACCAGCAAGATGGGAATTTAAATAACGTATCTGCCTCCGGTGTTTGACGAAGCACCCGCGCGGCTTTGACGGCTGATGGGCGGCTCAGCGGATGGCGGTGGTGGTGGTGATGATGATGCACTGTGGTACTCGGCACGATGATGGGCTGGCACGGGAAGGTAGTAATTGGGCCGCGCGGTTTCCGAGCGACGCGATAAACGATGCCTTTTAACTCTTCGCGATCGCGCGCGGTTTGTGCCTGCGCACGTGTGTGCACGTGGCGCGAGTCGCGAGCAAAGCAAGAGAACGATTAGGACCCCCCTCCCCACTGCCCTCCTACCGCTCCCCCCCCCCCAAGCAGCTGAAGGGGGGGCCCCCGGACGAATGTCTAAAATAGAAGCGCATCAAATGTCAGCTCAATTTAAAACCCCTAATAAGCACGAACAGACAATCAACAGGAGGCAATTAATCTATCTCGTCTCTACCTTGCCTGCATCCATCTGCTCTCATCTCACTGCTTCCACATTTCTCGTACACGTCTTGCTTGTCTCACTGCATCGTTCTCTCTTTTTAAATCCTTTATATTAAGTTCACTTGCTTGCTTGCTTGCGCGCTTACGACCGTGCAAATCTTTCGGTCGTTTTTTAACCCACTTCCCGTGATCCAATCGAGCTGACATTTTGCACGCAGACTCGTTGTGCGTGACAATTTATTTTCGTGAACATTTTTTTCCAAAATTTTACACTTTTTAGGAAAAAACTAAATTATATTTCATTACCAATTGCTTAATGGTGGCAGGCAATCATCTGACCCATAGGTGGCAGCCATCTCAAGCCAGAGGACGAGAGGACTCTAGCCGCCACGCATATAAAGGATTTATAGTGAAAAACTTTGTTTTTACGGGTTAAATTTTTTCTGGTCCCTACCCCAACTCGCAGGCTCTCACCGGGCGTGAGTTTGGCATTGGACGTGGTGGTGGTGGGGGGCGGTTATCTGTCATTTCTAGGCAAAAAATTACGCGTCGACTCCAGTGGTTAGAATAGATTTTTTTTTTGTTCACCCATGATACGTGCATCCAACCGTGAGAAATTATTATACCGAAGCTATGCAAATGGTATGCAAATTGAATATTGTCAATGTAATATTTATGCTAATTGAGTGCATAAAACACAGGAACGAGACTGAACAAATGGGGAAAACAATACAAATGAGAAGGTAAAAAACCTACCACACAAAACAAATGATTATCGAATGAAGGCGTGAGCTCTGAATCTTGATAATGTAATGCATCCCTTGTGGGTTTGTGTGGGGCGGTGATTCCTTTTCACGCCTTTTACAATCTGAGACCCCCACAATTCGTGGAAATTGGACAAAATAACTTGCGCCTAAAGACATTTTCCCCGTGCCATTGTTGTCAGTATGTGTGTGTACGTGCGCACGTGTGTGTGTGTGTGAACGTGTGTGTGTGTGTACGTGTTTGTGTGTGCACGTGTGTGTGTACATGTGTGTGTGTGTGGGGAGCGGCAGTGTAGCGGTTATCGCTCTGCGCTACGAGCCTGGCGTCCCGGGTTCGATTCCCGCTCACGGCAAACACTAGTGACGATTATGTGAACAGATTCTGGTCCTCCCCTAGGTCGACTCAGCCTCAAACGAGTACCCGGTGCGACGTGTAAACATCGCCATTGGGGGAGACAAAGGCGGCCGGGCGTGGTGCTGGCCCACCCACCCCCTCGTGTGCCGTGCCGGCCTTCAAAGCTGATCGATAACAGCACTTGCCCCTACAGTCTGTTAAGGCTATACGGGGGATCTTTGTCTTTTTGTGTGCACGCAGCGATGCAGGGGGTGGCGGCCCTGGTCAATGCACTGCCCCACGAAGCCGGTGACTATTGAGAGCCTTCATATAACTCTCGCCGGGCCCCACGGTGCTTCTGTATTGTTTTGTCGTCGTGACGTTCTTCTTACGCGTCCCTCCTGGACACATGTGACAAAGAGCTTTATAGCTCTTCGGATTCCGACAGCATAAATATTCTGATTATGATTCGTGCACCCTCATTAACTCTGTTTCTCTGGCCTCTTTAGTTTATGTGCTATGAAGAAGTACCATTGCACGATAAACGTTGCCTATTTTATATATATATTCTCTATTTAGGCCACTTACTGACGAATGTGAACTTCTTTCGCACCGTACATAACCAACCGTACTAATTATAATATGGCCAACATCAGTGGCGAATATATGAACTTGTCCTGGGCTTCCTGTAGGTCGACTCGGCCTTAAATGAATACCTGGTGCGTTGTGTAATCGTCAGCACTGGGGGAGACAAAGGCAGTCCTTGCGCGCTGCTGGCCGCTAATCTAAATCACTCCGTTTTTGTTACCGATTTCTTTTTTTTATAACTACTTAAAGTGCCTTGAGCGAAGGCGCTCTAAAAACATTAAATAAGATGATGCTGGCCGTACCGTCAACTTCGTGCGCCGCGCTGGCCTTAATAGGCGCTCGCTAACAGCACTTACCGCAATTGCCTGGCACGGGTATTTATTGTACACACGCGCATACGCGTACCTGTGTGTACCTCCGCCTAAGCGAGTGTATGTGTGCGCGTGATAGCCGTGCGATGTGTGCCTTTGCGCGCGCGTGTTCCAGCGAGTATAGACATTTGCCGCCTTGTGTGTTTGTGCCTTTGCGCGTGTGCGTGCGTGCGCACACTCGCTCGCACCTGTGTGTATTTGCGCGCAAGCGAATGTGTGCGGCGGTGATTGGCTCATTATTTGCCGAGTGTCTCCTCTGGCATTACCCAAGTCGCACCAGTGGCCTCATCCTGGCAAGAGAAGCTGCAGGCCCCCAGCCATGTCAAATATTGCGAAAAGATCGAGAGAGTTGGTTCCTAGCCCAGATTCAACAAAACAGGTCACGGTCCCAACACCTCATTCTGCCGCCTGCCTTCTGTAGAATGGGATGCTGCCACAGCGGTGTAAGCGGCGAGGGTGCTGCAATTGGTTCTATCCATTCTGCTGGCGTTTGAAATTAGGCGATGAGATTTTTTTCAGAATCTTCTCCCACATCAGCCGACTTAGGTAATGGCCGAGGAGAAGCCTCGTGGAAGAATGCCATCATGGCATTCGTCAATTACACTGTGGCCTTAAACATAAAATAAAAATATGCTAAATAGGTGACGTTTTGGGTAATGACCCTTCTTCATAACACATTATGGACCGTCACAGCCTTTGTGCTGCGATGAAGTGCCATTGCCGGAAGTGTCTCCGATTGTAAACGTTTGCTTTAGAGGACATTGACGAACGTGCTGCGTTTTTGTAATTTTTGCACAACTGCCAAACGCAGTCATCACTCAAGAATTAGTTGGATTCACTTACAGGACAACCGCAACACCAGTGGCAAGTGGCATCCGAATCTATCTTGGAACGTAAAAGAACATGTAAATGTAATAGGTGACGTTTCAGGCAATAGCCATTCTTCAGAGCACATTCATCAAGAGGCCAGAGAGACAGAGTAAGTAACCACTGTGTTGGAGACTGAACCTTACACCATACAGCCCTTCGTGAGATTAACATTTACAACATTATTCCTGATAATGAACGGTTTTTAAATTGTCATGCAAATAACCATAATCCACTATATGCAAGCTGGTTGCTGTAAATCATTGCTAATGTAGATGCATTGAAGATATCTTCCATTCCACTTATGACTTGAGAAACAACGTGTGTAATTATTCTGCCAAGAATTAGCAATTTAAACGCCATTTTCTGAAATGCTAGATTGGTTTTTTTTTAGAAGATGTGAGCTTTACAAGACAGACAATTAATTGCATGCATTTTTTTTAATACACGTTTATTGTTTCTCATATTTTGTCCGAAACGGGCTCACGTGACCGCCCTCCAGCCACTAGAGGCCGTTGCATGCACCGCAATTGTTAAATGAAGACACTTAATTCTTACATCAAACCGTGTCTTGGAATTACAATCGTTAATTTGAATCTCAACAAAGGACACATGTCTGACATGATTTTTTTATCCGATTTAATCCTGCAACGTGCAGAGATTTACACCCCGTAATGAATTCTCGCGACAGTTTGGGGCGCGCCGGTCTTTTTTTTAATGGGGCATTTTGACTCGCGGCAAGGAGATTGCAGTCATCATCGGTCTTCACTTGCCATATTTTCCACGCTCGGCCTTGTGAGGCACAGAAGCCATCCAGGGGAGCGGGAGGGCGAACGGGCAGATGGATACGTCGAGGGTTCCGTTTACAACCAAAGAAGTCTGGGATTTTCTTTATTGACGGGGAGAGTGTGGCGGGGTGGGGACGTCAACTTTAAATGGTTTATTGAGCAGCGCGAGACGCGCCGTGACCCGTGGGCATCTGTCGCGGTCACCCGACGGCGTTGCGACTGTTTCTGGGGTCCACGCTGCGGGGAGAGTGGGTAGGGAGCTTGATAATGGCGTAAATTGGTCCTCCCCGGGCACGTTCTGAGCTCGTCTACGACGGGCCGTGTGGGGGCGGGAAACCCACGGGCCCCTCCGCGTGCAACTGGCATGGCCAGAGTCCAAGACGCTTTCTCGATCCGTTGTTAGAAATGCGCCGTTTGGCGGGGGCTCCTCCAGCCCTCCCCCGTCCGTCGCATCCAGCAGCGGCAGAGTGAAACGGCGGCCGGCGTGCGTGGCAGACGAACAGTTGGGAGCACAAATGGGTTTTTCGGACTTTGAACATGAAATATCCGAGGCTGATATTAAAGGCATCAAGAGCGCCTGCCGCATTCAAGTGACAAAAAAGAACAAGACGAGGGGGAGGAGGTGGGACGCGATGGAGATGGGGGTAGAGAGAGAGAGAGAGAGAACATCAATCTGGCAACGAAATTGCCGGTCTTTCATGTCCGTCACATTTGGCACATCATAAGCGCTACGCAGCGTGACATTTGGGAATGCCACTTTTTTCCGGACAGGTGTGTGTGTGGTGGTTTTTTTAGGGATGGTGTTCACGGCAACTGCGGACACACGGCTGTGGCTATCCCATCCCATAGGATGGGCAGCTCTAGATAATTGTTCCGCAGTCTTTAATCCGACGGTGCTGTCGGCGCCGCGTTATGAAACGGAGGAATACTATTTCATGCTTTGCGAATCCGCTGCTGAATGAAGCCCTGCCCACGACTTTCATTCGAAATGGGGTTTTTTTTCACACCAGACTTCACCATGCTGGTTGGTGCACCAGGGTAGTTTGCAAAAACAATAAAATAGTGTATCACCGAATAAAGACTTCAATTATCTTTGACAAGGCAAATTTGAATTAGGTGGATATGTGGCATCATGTGGACCATTTTAGAGACACTGAAACCATCAACTGGCTGCACTTGAGAGCCCAGTATACAATCAAAGGCGGCTGCCTGGATTTGAACCCTGGTCTCAGGACTCTGTGTGGTAACAACTCAGCCCTCTGACCCCTGAGCCACCCAGAGCCAGATGACGAATTGCTTTTTAACGTAAAAAAACAAATTTTCCTCGTCTGAAACGAGCAATGAGACGGCGCCCATCTCCACGCGAATTGTCTTTTAATTGCACCGCTTCACTTTGCGTTTCGAAGCCCTCGGATGGTTGACCCACATTCTCATCCCCCCCCCCCCCCCCCCGTTCATCATCCTGACGGCACCACGGCAACCACGCCACGGCGCCACTGGGGGAGTGCTGCCCCCTGCCCCTCCAGGTGGCCGAGTATCTTATCGTGCCCCATTGCATTCTCGGAATCCCTGCATTTTCAGTGTTTACACCCAGGGCAGCTACTAAACAAGAAGGCAGGTTTAATATTGAACGGTGTGTAAGCGAGGGTTTTAATGGTCTCAGCCAAATCACAATGCAATGACTGCACTATTGCCCCATTATATTATATGTAGCTTTTCCCCCCCTTCATTTAAAGTCAAATTGATTTTCTGCTGCTCAAATGAGCGTTGAGGCATTGGCGCTTATCTCCTGTTTACAGCCCTGCAGAGCCAGTGGTGGAAATTATTATTTTCCCAAAGGCGGGGCCGAGTCTGATCCAGATGAAAACCACCGTTGCCTTTCTCCGACCATGTGGTATTCATTTTAGCGGTCCCAGAGAGATGATGGGCTGAGTCCACCCCCCAACCGGGATTTGAAACTCGCAACCTTCTGATTAGAAGCGGCTTGTGCAACCGTTGAGTCACCAGGCCGGATTAGTCACCAGTAGAGGGTTATTTTAATGTATTCAAGCACTCTATGAAGGCATATGAAGGGTGCCATCGAGTGCTGGTCGAGACGTTCATGATTACGCGGCTCCAGGTGTTGCAATCGATCTGTGAGGTCATATTCTGGGGCCGTTCCCCGACGTCGTTATACGATGCTCTCTTGCTCTCTTGCCTGTTGGAGTTCCAGAATGGGGCATTACTTTACCCGGTAACACGAACAGTAGTTTAACTGCTTTGTCAATAATAATAATAATGACGATATTAATTCACAGCAATGTGTCAATCCGCCCCCGCAATGTGGCTATCGCAGTTATTTTTTTTACCATCGGCACCAAAAAGAGAAAAGACGAGCTTAATCAAGTAGGACCGGCTTTGAGCCAAATAAAGAACGTGGGTGCTGGGGTTTAAGATGTTTTAGTTTTACTCAGGACTGATGCTGAGTTTAATGCAACATTGATGTGTGTGCCCTATGTAATGGTCTACTCATGCTCATTTACATACCTCTGTAAATCCACTGCTGGATGAAGGCTTCCCCGTGCTGTGTCAATCGTGGGGATTTTAAACACGTAGGAGGCTTTCGTGACAAATATAATCCATAATAGAGGTGTTTGGGTTAGATCGCGTAAATATATAAATGTGTCGTTCTCAGTTTGTAAATGTTGTGGCTTGGCTCTCCAACACACAAGCGGTGTGCTGTACTCGTGACGAATTGGCCACGTTCTGTCTACGATACGTGACAACCCTTGCTAGTTGGCTGTGTCGGGTGGTGGCGGGTTTTAACGGCACATTTATATATAGGCCATCTAACCCAAAAACTTCTATTTGGAATCTTTGGGATGTTTGTTTTTGTAGCCATGCTTACAGCGTTGGTCGGTGTAGCTTGGTGAAGAGGGTGGCCCAGGACCGGCTCGGACATCACTCGCCACCGATGTCAGCCTTGGCCAGGGATCGAACTGAGATTACTAGATTCAAAGTACGGTTTCCTAACCAGTGCGCATTCGCTTCCCAACTGTGTTATGATTCATAATGACATTTTAAACATTTGCATTTTTTGAAAGGCCAGACTACTTTAAATGATTACTTTGTGGATTTGACATTTGCAATAAATTAAGACACATTCATTAAATCTTTCAAACTCCAGTCAAGTCATATTGGCCTTAAGAGTTACTCTCCAGCAACTTCCATCCCCAGAGTCTGTTGGAAGTTCTGTACTGCCGCGATCTTTGTCTTAACAGCTGTCGTTATGCGTCTGCGTCGTGTGTACGCATCGAGATATTCCTCTGCGTATTTACAGATCTGTGTGTGTGTGCGTGGGGAGCGGTAGTGTAGTGGTGAGCGCACTGAGCTTTGAACCCGGCGACCCGACTTCGATTCTTGCTCACGGCCAACACCAGTGGCAATTATTTGAACCGGTCCTGGGCCTCCCATGGGTCGACTGAGCCTCAAATGAGTACCTGGTGCGGTGTGTAAACATCGCCACTAGGGAGACAAAGGTGGTCGGGCATTGGTGCTGGCCACCCACCACGTGTACCGTTCTGGCCTTCATAGGTGCTCGCTAACAGCACTTGCCCCAATGGCCTGTTCAGCCTATACGGGGGATCTTTGTGTCCACCTTTGGGGAGGGGATGCGGTAGTGTAGCGGTTTGCCCGCCACGATACAGAGCTCGCGTCTCGAGTTCAATTCCCGCTCACGGCCAACAACAGTGACGATTATCTGTCTTGGTCCTCCCCAAGTCCGACTCAGCCTCAACTGAGTACCCTGTGCGGTGTGTAAACATCGCCACTTGGGAGACAAAGGCGACCGGGCATGGAGTTAGTCACACTACCTCTTTCATCGCCGTGCTGGCCTTCATAAGTTCTCGCTAACAGCACTTGCCCCAAAAATCTGTTGAAGGCGATGTGGTGGATCTTTGTCTATTTTGTGTGCGTGATTGAGTGTACCCCACGTGTTCGTGTGGGCCTATTCGTTTAGTCAGAAGCATCTCAAGGTCTCGGGATTGTCTGCACGTATATCTCAATGACACACTCAGCACTCCACCTCTGCGCCACCACTCAACACTGATGGACAAGCAATCGCATGCACAAAGAGAAAATATGAATACAATCACACAGTGGCCTATAGATGCACGTACACACATGTACAAAGACAAAGATTCCCTTATAACCTTGAACAGACTGTTGGGGCAAGTGCTGTTAGCGAGCACCAATTTAAAGCGGGTACACGAGGGGCTGGTTGGCCCAGCACCACGCCCGACCGCCTTTGTCGCTCGAGTGCTGATATAGACACATCAGACCAGGTGCTAATTTAAGGCTGAGTCGACCGAGGGGAGGCCCAGGCACGGTTCAGACATCCATCGCTGATGTTTTCTGCGAGCGGGAATTTCATTCGGGTCACTGGGTTCGATGCGCTGTACGCTAACCACTGCACCGCCGCTCCCCACGTCTACACACAAAAGACAAAGACCTCCGGCATAGGCTTTTAATAGACTATTGGGGCAAGTGCTGTTAGCGAGCACCTATGAAGGTCGGAACGGTACACGAGGGGGTGGTTGCCAAGCAACGCGCCCGACCGCCTTTGTCTCTCCAGTGGCGATGTTTACAAGACGCCGCAACAGGTACACATTTGAAGCTGAGTAGACGTAGGGGAGGCCCTGGACCGGTTCAGATAATCGTCACAGGGTGTTGGCCTCGAGCGGGAATCGAACCCGTGTCGCCGGGTTCGTAGCGCAGCGCGCTAACCGCTACACCACCGCCCCCTCCTCACACACACGTACACATGCGGACAAATCCGACAGAAGAAATCAAATCGACAGAGGTAATCAAATCTCATTGTCACGTCGGAAAATATGCCAATTGATTCCGGGTTTTTTTTTTGCAAACCAGAATGTTGACAATGTTGCAAGAAGGTTTCGCTGGAGGTTACAGTGAGCATTCCAGACCGGTATTGAATCGTAATATCGTTCGTGAAAGCCTACGTATGAATCCCGTCGTTATCAATAATACTCTTTCATTTGTTTGAAGGGGGGCTGTGGCAAAAAAAAAGTAGTTTTGACTCAATCCACACTTCAGCGGGCAAAGCAAGCAAGCACTTGGCCACTTCAATGGGCCGCTGAAAGGAGAATAACAAAACCCGCAATCCTCGTCGTCCAGGCTCCGAGTACTAGCCTCCTGCTGCTGCTGCTTGCACCCGAGTGTGCCTGCGATCCAAGGCCGAAGGGGTGTGCCTCAGTGCATCGCGTGCACGTTCGGATCGCTGTGCGTGTGTAGAACCATCCGAATCTGAAGTGGGCAACACATGGCTGGTACAGAAAGTGGGCTGTTGATAGCTTCTTCATAATAACTGTTGTATAATACAGGGTTGTCTCGGGGGGTTAGATCGCGTACATTTATAAATGTGTCGTTATATTTACGCGATTTAACTCCCCCCCCCCCCACCCACCAACAAAACTTGTATTGTTAATAGTTCTTCTTTTACCCTTTTGTATAATGGATGATATTGGTTCCAAAAGCCTCCGTGTTAAACTAACTATTGTATGCACTATTCAGGAGAAAAACAAGTATAACCCGTAAAAACAAAGTTTTTCACTATAAATCCTTTGAGATGGCTGCCACCTATGGGTCAGATGATTGCATGGCACCATTAAGCAATTGGTAATTAAATATAATTTTTTTGTTCTAAAAAGTGTAAAATTTTGGAAAAAAATTTTCACGAACATTAATTGTCACGCACAACGAGTCTGTGTGTAAAATGTCAGCTCGATTGGATCACGGGAAGTGGGTTAAAAAACGACCGAAAGATTTGCACGGTCGTAAGCAAGCAAGCAAGCGCGCAAGTGAACTTAATATAAAGGATTTTAAAACATCTTTCCGCACGATATCTGCTTTCTAGTCACATGCAAAACATCCATGGGGTTAAATGAATTAAACAATCATGAAGACAACTCTCCCGCGGGGTGGCATTATTCGGACATCGCGTCCGACGTTTTGCCCCACGTTTCTGGGGAGCTTCTTCAGGAACTGAATTCGGTTCGTTTGAAATCGATTCAGCATCGGGAACGCAGCGGAGAGCCCTGCGCAGTAATGTTGCCCAAAGAGAGTGCCGTTCCCAGCGGGAACCTGCTAAAATGTGTTAACCCCAGTGAGTATTTCCCTAGATAAGTGAGGAATACAAATGGGTCTTATTCGATACTCCAATTACCACCCCCGCCCCCCCCCCCCCGTCATTCCTGCTAAAGGAACCATCGTGTTAGGGGCCATCCATTTAGTGGGTACACAAAAATATGTCAGAACTTGACCCCTCCCCCCCCTCCCTGTACGCACGCGAACTTTTTACCCCCCCCCCCCACCTGCGTACGTACGCCTGACGCCCCCCCCCCCCCCCGCCCGAATCCTATAGAACTGCCGATATTTAATCCACGCAGCAACGATCAAGGATTAATAATATTAACGTGTTTAAGCAAACAGATAGTCCACAGCGCCGGACCATCTAACTCATTTGAAGGCCAATGTAGACACATTATTATCGAGGCTTCACACCCCCCCCCCCCCCCCCCATTTCCTATGCGCACGCACATTAAATTTCGATTTAAAGCTTTCGTGACTGCAGGGATTCATCTTCTTGGTACTTTCGGTAAAGTCGTCACGTAGAAGGGAAATAATAAAATAATAAAAAATAAAACATAATAAAATAATTCTGCTTGCTTTGTGGCCGAAACGTCGTGAGAATTATTTTATTATGTTTTATTTTTATTATTTTATTATTTCCATTCTACGTGATGACTTTACCGAAAGAACCAAGAAGACGTACGCACATTGTCAGTAGACCCCCCCCCCCCATACGCAGGCGAACGCGTTTGGGTTTACCCCCCTTCCCCCTCCATGCGTACGGACTAAATGGATGGCCCCTTATGGGATTTGCATCGCACTCTGGAGAGCGTGATTCTAGCTCATGGGTGGGATCGTGCCATGTTACCGGGATGGATGGTGTGTGTGTGGGGGGGGATGGGGCGGCGGGCGGGGGGGGCAGTGGTATGAGATACTGAACGCCGAATGAGAGAAACATCAGGCCCTGCGATAAAGTAGTCTACAGTGCTGAGATGCCTGGTCGCGATGAGGGAACGGCACGCCGCCATACACATCTGATGATGAATTTTGTTTGGTTCGCCTGCAGCCGGATTCCAAGTGCCATGTGTTGATCCTCACACGTGTCAATCGATCCACTGCTGGATGAAGGCCCGTGTCAGTCGTGGGGATTTGTTGTTGTTGTTGTTTGTTGACATACTTCACCACGTTGGTCAGCGTCCGATTCGTTATTAAGTGAGAATGATATTGACAATAAGTGAGAATGATATTGATATTAATTGAGAATGATATTGATTTTAAGTGGAAATGATATTGACAATAAGTGAGAATGATATTGATATTAATTGAGAATGATATTGATATTAAGTGGAAATTATATTGACAATAAGTGAGAATGATATTGATATTAATTGAGAATGATATTGATTTTAAGTGGAAATGATATTGACAATAAGTGAGAATGATATTGATATTAATTGAGAATGATATTGATATTAAGTGGAAATTATATTGACAATAAGTGAGAATGATATTGATATTAATGGAGAATGATATTGATTTTAAGTGAAAATGATATTGACAATAAGTGAGAATGATATTGATATTAATTGAGAATGATATTGATTTTAAGTGAAAATGATATTGACAATAAGTGAGAATGATATTGATATTAATTGAGAATGATATTGATTTTAAGTGAGGATGATATTAAGTGAGAATGATATTGAGAAGAGGGGAGCGAGGGTGCAAGCCCAATGTCATAAATACATTTTGTGGGCCCCCTATGTTGGTCAGAAGAGCGAGACAATATATCTTGTCGTAGCGAGATTGAGCGTACAGAACAGTAGACACACACACACACATAGAGATGTAGTGAGATGAGCAAAGTGAGACAAAGATCAGATCAATCTGTTTTTTTTTAATATCAATTAGTTTGTTTTTTTTACACGTAAGTTGTCGCGGCTTCTTGCAGTCGTGCTCAACGTTTCTTCTCTCAAGAACTCGCCGCGAACTTCTCACTGCGGGCATCTTCAACCGAACGCCCTTAAGGAGCGCTCGCCAAACGCTCCAGAGAACCAATGCTCATCACGAAGCCCAAGCCGTAACAATACCACACTTTGCATGAGCGTGTTAAATTGATTAAAATTTTTATTTTAGTTCATATTCGATGGCCCTATTGTTGATTTGCTTTTCTTTTACGATTCTGGGCACCTCTTGGGTTGCTTGCCCCCCCCCCCATCCCAAGGCTTTCGCTTACGTTGCTTAAAGTTCGCCAATGGCCGCCAATGGCGAATGTGAACACGTGCGCGGGGCGAGCGCGTGGCTCAGGGCGTTCCGGGCAGTCCCCAATCGACCGCGGACTTCGCTCGGACGCGTCGTCAAACCTCGTCAGTCCGAGCGAAGGACACGGCCGCAAACGACCTTGCAGCCAGCCAGTCAGCCAGTCCCACCCCCTCCTCTCGCTCCTGAGAGACGAGGCACTCTGGTAGTGAGCCCCCCCCCCCCCCCGCGGCTAAACGGCAGGCGGTGGAGGAGTGATAGAGTGAGTGAGGGAGCAGAGAGGAAGGATTTGATGGGGGCGGAGGGTTGGTGGGTGGTGGGAGATCTCTTGTGAGTGGGCTCGTGTTCCTCCCTGTACGTCCTTTAAACCGGTGCGTGTTCCATTATCGGTTTCGTGTTATTGCAGAGATGATTTGTTAAGCGACTGAACTGGCCGCGGATAAGGGCTGAACACAAGCCCTCAGTGCTGGATGCTTGCTTGCTCTCCTCCAAGTCTCTTTATTCATCATCAGAATACGGAGATGTCCTCCAATGGATACATATTCACTTATTTGAAATTGAATCGGCAATGCTGCAGTGGTTTATCCAGCAGTGGATTTACAAAGGGCTGTGCGCAATCATTTTACGTTGAGTATTTTACTTGGTTGTTAAACGGTTGTTGCGCTGGTTAGCTGTGAGCTATGATACCAGGGACACATAGTTTGTATTCCCGGCCAGGGCTAACATCAGTGGCGAGTGATTTCGTATGCGCTCCTGCCCTCTTCCTCCCCCCTTCAGTGTAGTGAAGTGTGGCGAAACAACCCCCTCGATTAGCATGGCGTGGGGATGCCTTCACCCAGAAGCTGATTGATAAAAAGCGTGGAAAATATAATTGGTTTGTCCATTTTTTTTATTTTGAAATGGGATCTGCCTCGTGTCACGTGACATCGGAGAACCGCCCTTTTGGGACCCCCTCAGCATGACATCACGACATCCAGAAGATCATACTGCAGGACAATGTTTGGTATCACTTTAATTTAATAAATAAGTGGACAAAAAAAACCCCTTCACATGTATATTTCCCTCCACATGAACATATTTAATCCCATCAGCCACGTGACCTTCTGGGACTGTACAACGTCAGCAGCATTAGTTCAACACGAGCATACTCTGGACATTCAGTGGCTCATCAGCATCTCATCAGCAGAGTCAGGATTGCTTGAACCAATGCTCGTGAACTGCCAGGCGTTTGACAGCTCAAGACTCTCACCTGGTTCATACCCTCACCCGTTCATGCCGTCACCTGGTTCATACCCTCACCCGTTCATGCCGTCACCTGGTTCATACCCTCACCCGTTCATGCCGTCACCTGTTCAGGCGCTCACCCGTTCATGCCGTCACCCGTCCATGCCCTTATCCGCCCAGGCCCTCACTCGTTCAGGCCCTCACCCATTCATGCTGTCACCCATTCAGGCCCTCACTCGTCCAGGCCCTCACCCATTCATGCCGTCACCATTCAGGCCCTCACTCGTCCAGACCCTGACCCGTTCATGCCGTCACCCATTCAGGTGCTCATCCGTTCAGGCCCTCACTCGTTCATGCCATCACCATTCAGGCGCTCACCCGTTCAGGCCCTCAGCCGTTCAGCATAGCGTATATATGACTTTGGGCTCTGGCTCCACTCATCCGATTTCTCGACTGAACCTTGCATCCAATTTGCGAAAACTAAATTTGTGTGTATTATAAATTTTTTTTTTTACTAATATAGACATGGACCCTCTTGTTGTTAGACATGGGTCCGAGTTTGATGCAAAACTGTAGGAAACACGACACAAAATGATCATTAGCATCACTGTGGAGAATATAAGTAAGAAAATAAATTAGCTGTCAATGTTTCCATCTTTTTTACACATCCCATCATTCACATTTCCTTCTGTGAGTGCACAATTTCACAAAGCTGTTTCAACAACACTCAAAAATCATGGCACGCCCTCCATCATTCTCTCTAAATGATGCCAGTCACCCAGCGTGATCAATTCGTTATAAGTCAGACATACAGCAACATATATTGCTGCTTTTATGTGTAATACATCTCTCCGTTATTTTGTTCGCGTATAACAGCCTGGATCAGTTAAATTACAATTCTGCCTATGATCGTTGCCAATGTTTGACAAGAAAGAAAAAGAGCCAAATTGCGCAGAGAAGATTGCAATTTTGCCTTTTCCCCATCGACACATAATTCAGGCCGTGAGAGTTGTACGTATTGTAAATTGAAGGAAAACACAAACGGCTAAGGTCTCCGAACAAGCAATTTAATTAAATAGACTTACAGCTACTTTACCTGTAGATTGCTAAGTGGAAACTATCGTAATCGATATCTATTGTGGAGGCAATCCAGACTTTCCTGCCCAAGCCCCACTTACTTCTCCTTACGGTCATCCGTCAAGACGTCTATCCCACGTGGCTGCAGCCAAGGGAGGGAACACCCCCCACCCCACCCGGGAAGACATCCACCGCACAAATGGTTCAAACAAAATCGACTCACGTGCAGGAGCCGGATGGACCGTGCATCACCATTTAGGGGACAGTTCGCGTGAGGTGGCCACGGGTTGGCGAGAACTTCATCTAGCAGTGGAGAAATGATAGCTGCTGCTGCCCGATGATGATGATGAAACTAACTTCCCCGTGCCACCGCGTCGCTCACAGATGTCAAATCGCACGGCCGTCGCCCACCTGCGGATCAATAATGGTAATTGGTTTGGCTTCGGCGTGCCGCGCTGTAGTTCACGCCACTAATGCGGCACTAAATTCCTCCGTAATGGGTCCGGCGTGGCGTTAACAGCAGCGAGGCGAGGCATGGCAATGGGCGGGTAGCGCCGCCGTTTCCTCAATAAGGACCTTCGGAGTAGCCCCCTGCCAAGATGAAGCCTTGTTTATTTTTTGTGTTTTTTGTTATACTGAGCAAAGATGGTTTTTTGTATTTTTTTGCAGTTTGACTTTCAAATAGAGAGCAGCCTTAATGTGTTTGCCGTCAAGGTTTGCGTTATCGCAGAAAAGTTGAACTTTCTCTCTCCTCTGTAGATTTTGTGTTGTTGTTTTTGTGTCCCTATGGCTTTCGCTATTCCTCTTTGTGCCATCGGCGTCGAGTCACCACGCGAAGTGTCTCTCGATGACGTTCGCACGACAGCGCGACACCACGCGCGAGACAACGGCCCGCAGAAGGAGAAGTCGCAGAACTACTTCTGAGATTCGCTTCAAGTGATATTTTATATTTCCCCACAACCGCAGCTCAGGTAGTCTCGCGAATATTTTACATTCCCAGATTGGGAATTCAAGAAGAATAAAGTTACGTAGATGAAAAACAATAATAAAATGAAAATAACTACATTAAATCACGACGTTTCGGAGGCAACACAAGCTTCCGTCATCAGGTGGAACAGCCACAGAAAAATCACTGTAGAGAAAAAATCACTGCAGTGAAAAAATCACTACATTGGAAGCTTGTGTTGCCTCCGAAACGTCGTGATTTAATTTAGTTATTTTCATTTTTTTCATTTACCGAAAGAACCAAAGAGTATGGATCCTTGCAGTCACGAAAACTTCAAATCGAGAAGAATAAAGTTATTGTCATCATCGTACGCTCGTCTTGCCGGGCCAGGCGGGCAGCCGCCGCTTCGCCATCGCTGCCGAGGGAGGGCTCCGACACGACCGTCGAGTCTGGCCAGGGGCCCACTCGTGCAGGCGGTGGTTGTCTTGGTCCCAGGCGTGGAGGTCGACTGCACGCGAACCCTGGCCGATAGGGAACCCACCGAGCAGAACACGTGACCAGCGTGGCAGGAAGCTGAACAGCGTGGTCGGCGATGACAGACAGACTTTGCTGATGGTATCCGCATGGTCACCAATGTCTCGGTTCAACTCACTACAATTGTACTCTTTGGTTCTTTGGGTAAAGTCACGTAGATCTCAAATAAAATAAATCACGACGTTTCGGGCGCAGCACAAGCGTCCGTCATCAGGTGGAAAAGCATGGTCTGCTGCTGAGGCTGACTGTTGTAAAAGGTTTACAATGGTTGTAGCCCAAGGGTCATATAGAAGTGGGCGGGGCTAGTGATGTTAATGTGAGAAATCAGCATGTAACTGTAAGATCGGAGAGCGGCCTTCTCGACGAGGGCACGGAAGTGGCTATGTTAATGTGAGAGATTAGCATGATGTTAATGTAAAAATCGGTGAGTGGTGTCACAGACGACTGAAAGCTGGATCCGATCTCAGGAGCTCAGCGTCACCCCGGTCACCTTAACTCCGTGCCAATTCTCAAACGATCTCAACTCTATTCTTGGTCTCGTGTCGGCGATTGGCATTCCAAACTTCTGTGGCGCTTACAGGGTTTGTTGTAAACTGAACATCATCGTCGGTCATCTAAAAGTTATCTTTCGTGATGTCGTCTTCTGTGGGCCGTTCTCTCACACAAGGTGATGCACCGCTCGCTGCGCAGTTCTCAATGGAAATGTGTTCATCTTGCGGCGTGATGCGAACAGCAAGAACTGAACTATAACTTTGGAAAACAGCCAAATTCAAATGGTCTCTCAAAATCGAATCAAACTTTATTTATATCGCGGCTTATCATGATAATTACTTTCTCAAAGCACTTTACATGAGACCACAATAATTCCCAGGGCAAAGCTACACCAATTAGCAAGGTTGCAGTCAGAGCACAACAACACCGATCTACAAACATCTATAAACTACATGAGGGAAAATAAAAATAAGAAACTGTGAACATAAAAAAAGAAAATCAAAACCGAGTGCATCCCAACACATGGGGGTAGTCAGCACGGGTCCCCACCGCGTGTCACCCACCGCGTGTCACCCATCACGTGTCACCCACCGCGTGTCACCCACCGCGTGTCACCCTCTGTGTGTCACCCTCCGCGTGTCACCCTCTGCATGTCACCCTCCGCGTGTCACCCTCTGTGTGTCACCCACCGCGTGTCACCCTCTGTGTGTCACCCACCGCGTGTCACGCTCTGTGTGTCACCCTCTGTGTGTCACCCTCAGTGTGTTACCCACCGCGTGTCACCCTCCGCGTGTCACCCACCGCGCGTCACCCACCACGTGTCACCCACCACGTCTCCCCTCTCTCAACACGACGCGTTTGGGGCCATCCATTTAGTCTGTACGCATGTAGGGGGAGGGGAGGTTAGCCCAAATGCGTTCGCTTGCATATGGGGGGGGAGTCTACTCACAATGTGCGTACGCATAGGAAACGGGGGGGGGGGGGTGAAGCCTCGATAATAATTTGTCTACAATGGCGGTGGACTGTTTGCTTAAACAAGTTAATATTTTTAATCCTCGCTCGTTTCTGCGTGGATTAAATTTAGGATTCGGGGTGGGGGGGGGGGCATCAGGCGTACGTACGCAGGTGGGGGGGGGGGGGGTGTAAAAAGTACGCGTGCCTACAGGGAGAGAGGTGGAGGGGTCACGTGTTGACAGATTTGTGCGTTCCTACTCAATGGATGGCCCCTTGCTTCTTTGCGCTCTCGAGTTAAGGGAAGCTTTTCCTCTCTCAACTCGCTCTTCGTACATGGGGACAGCCCCCTCGGGGGGGGAGGGGGGAAGAGGCTGCGACGTGGAATCTTTGTTTAATTGAACATTAGAAATGCATTCTAAGTGGCTCGTTTTGTGCAGTAATTGGTGATCGGGCTGAGAATCATCAACGCCACTGAATTTGCTAATTGTGCCGCTTTTGATTAACGAAGAACGATCGTGGGCCGCTCGTTGGATCCTGCAGCCGTGTCTGCCACGTGCGGTTTGTTGTTGTTGTTTAAAGGCGCCATTGTGATGACAATAACGACAAGACGAGGCTGTGTCACGTGGCGCTTGCCGTGTGACGTCATCGCCTTGGTCGACAATGCTCGTCCAAAAATACGACTCTCTCATCGTGAGGTTTTAGGGAGTAATTTGACCAATTCTTCACGGATTTCGTTCGGCTTCATTCTTAATATTAACGAAACGTTCTCCTCGTATTGTCTCGACAAGAGTTATTGTGACCCCATGTCACAGACGCAGAGTAAATGCATAAGTGCTTTCAAACTTTTACACTCCATTCCCTCATACATTTAAATTCCCCTCATTCATTCTAGATTTGAACCTTTCGTGACTGCAAGGATTCACACTCTTAGGGTTTTTCGGTAAAGTCACGTACGTAAAAAATTAAATTGTGATTTAATTGATTTATTTTCATTTATTCTTATTTTATTTCTATTATTATTTTCATTTTTTATTTTTTACCTACGTGACTTTACCGAAAAAACCTAAGAGTATGAATGCCCTCGTTCACTTATCTGCACTTCAATGTTAATGACCCCGCGCATTTTCGCGAGGAAGTCGGCTTTCAGCGCGATGACGTCATCGCGGCATCACGCCTCGGCCCCTGGAGGGTGACGTCACCGCGTGGAAGCCAAAGGTGTGGACTTCGGGGCGATGACGTCATGAATATACATCACCTTTGAGTAGAAATCAATGGGGAATTCCAACTTTCTGAAGATTCTGCCAATAACACGCGGGTCGCCTTCCCATTATTGGTCTTTGCATTGGACGTTCGTTTTTCGAAATAATACGGGCAAAGCCTTGTTAATTTTTCGTCAATGTCCTCGCCAAGATGAAACATTTTAATAGGTCATTTGTTTATTTACGAGATGCAGAGAGCAACGGATACGCCACGTACAGTTTCTAAATATGCTGTTGTATTCTACACGGCTTCATGTAAACTAGGTGGTTCTTGCAAAGGAGGCAGTGCATCGTGTGTCTCCCTGGTTATATCAGCGGTACTACGAATGTTAAACAGATTAAAAGCAACTTTCTCAGCTGTCTTCTTGGTTCTTTCGATAAAGTCACGTAGAAGGGAAATAATGAATTTCATTCATTCAGACGCTGTCTTTCCGACAGACCTGTTCTTCACCTGAGGACGGTTGCTTGCGTTGTGGCCGAAACGTCGTGAGAATTATTATTTTAGCGTTTTATTTGTATTATTTTATTATTTCCCTTCTACGTGACTTTACCGAAAGAACCAAGAAGATGAATCCCTGCAGTCACAAAAGCTTTAAATCGAAATTTTTCTCAGCTGTGTTGGTTTCTTGCGCTCCTTACTGTTTACCGGAGCTACACCACCACGTTTAATAACCCCCAATCTTTATTTTAACAACTATCATCTAATGTAAATGTTAGTTATTATAAAGCGCCTTTAAGCTGAGGCGCTATATTAATCTATATGAGATAAGAGGTCCAAAATCGGTTCGGATATCCGCCAACTGACGTTGGCCGTGGCTGGGTAGCCAAGCTCATTTGACCGGGTTCGTAGTGCAGTGCGCTAATCACTGCACCACCCCTCTCTCCCCCTCTCGTGGTATTGGCATTTTTTAAAATACTTTCAAATTACCTAAATATTATGGGCGTATACTTGTGGAACCAATAACCATTCTGACCAACTCCTGGATATCTGAGTTCTAGTTATAATTTATTATAATTATTTACAAATGATAATAGCGCTAATTATTGTTTTGGAAGACAGCGAGTTGGTTACCGTGTTCATGCATGCATGGCCTCATTTCCTTATTTTTGCCTGTAAAAAAGTTGGCTCGCAAAATGCATTTCCTTTCTATTATTAATGGGCAATGTCATGGCCTCTTCCCATAACAGATCCCTGGCAGAGCTACAGCGCCGCCGTCATTATGTTGTTGCGGAAATAAAAGCCACTTATCTAACTTTACGCGCTGCCACGCGCCGTGATTAACCACTGACACGCGCTGTGGTTAACCGCATATGTGCCACCGGTGCTGCCATTTCTTTCGTGCCTTTTTGTTTGTTTGTAAAAAAAAAAATCAGGGTAAGTGTTTTTTAGTTTGTGTATACATCGTTGTTGCCTCCTCGCTTGTCCGTGGTGCCTCACGCTTCCGAGCCGTTCTCTGTCTTGAGAATCAGCGTGCACTCTGCAGCACGTTACGAGTTTAAATTATTATATCTCACAATGCAAGTAGAGTGCAGAACGACATGTAATTGTATTGTCTTGTGTGGTGCAATATTACGCAACTGGAAACAAATTGGGACTGCGAATCACCAGGGAATACTTGCACATTTTCCCAGGACAGATTTGCTCGCACAGAGGGGACGATCTTGTGAAATCCGGGACGGCTGGCAACACGAGAATTGCATCTTCATCTCGGGGAATAGGCCCGGTAGATGAAAATCAATCACTTCACTAAGCCTCACTTCCTCAACTCCAGATGCTGCTCTGCTGTAGTCTGTAAATATTGGTTCACTCCATGCGACAGGATAATTGCACGCCTCAGCCTTCAGAACTGGTTTCAGACAAATTTGGTGAAACATAAAATATACTTTGCCTTTATGCATTCATTAGTGACCTGGCTGTCACCGTCACAGTGGATAGTGTGATGACTTGTTTACATTAGCACGTAGTGATTTTTGTTACAGCCAATATTACGATCCATAATAGGTTTTTGGGCGACACCACGTAATTACTGGGCAATGTTGTGCCATGAAGGAGGTCCATTGCCCAAAACGTCGCTAATTCATATCTACATATTTTATGGCTGTGTTGTTGTCGAGGAGCGTGGGTAGTCTTGTGGTGCATCACTGCCAAGCCAACATCACCAAATAATATGTGGGCAAGCTTGTGTCGTCAAGACCATTATTGCAAACGTTTTGTTCGCGATTATCGCTTGGGTAAGTTGCAATTGAACATTCAGACTCTTTTTCGAGGAGAGTTTTTGCAATTGGGATTTTTGCGCGTGACGAGCATGCACGTTGGTCCGTGTGGGGAAACTGCGCGCGACGGGGATAACACTCAAAGGGTTCACACGCGAATGAGCAGGTTCCAAACACGAGCCCCATCAACGACCCTACCATTGCGCCGCGTGGCTTTGATCTGCCAAGAAGTCTACGGTTGCTCCATCAACCGCTTCAGAACAGTCACTGGCCGCTGCGCCCACACCTCCTCCACAAGCGGAGAGTTCAAGACGACCCACGGGGCGACTGCGGCCACCCGAGCCAGACAATGAACCTCATCCTACGCCCCCTCTCCGGCGGACTGAGCGGTGTTGGTCGCGCAACTCCCGAAGCTATCGCACGGCACACAGACTAAAAACTCGGACGTGTGATTTGCACAGACTTGCCATACGCAAGAGAGAGAGAGAAAGAGAGATAGAGGCAGGAAATAACTAACGGACCCATTTGCTGTACTGTCATCTCCTCGCCACCTCGTTACGCGCTCGGTGCGCCGACCGTCCACCTTTGCCAGAGCACAGAGCCAGCACCGCTGAAGATCGTGGGTTCAAATTTTAAGCGAACACATCGTTCCAGCTGTCACGCCGGGGAGATCGAATTGAACCCGCGACCTCCGGATTGCGAGCCTCGTGCGCCACCCGTTACGCCCATGTATCAGCATCCTGATTATGATCGCTAATGCAATTATTTGCTTGCAATTTTGAAGCCACACGCAGCGCACTTCGGGCTCACCCCTCGTCCCGCTGCCGATGTGTTTGCGCCGTTAATCGTGCCCGTTGCTCCCTGCCGTCGTTACCTCGGCACGAACAATTTTACGGGTTTCAAATGTACCTCGAGTTGCTAGGCTCGTCGCCAGCCCATTGAAGCCTCGCTCACCCACCCAATTCGCCCTCCCACCCTAACTTTCCGTCTCTTTGCGACCGCACGCGTCAGTGTCGCCGGCGATTCTTTGAGCGCGGGTGGCCACTGCTGTCGCTAATGTGCTGCTGCGTCATTGGTGAATGCGGTGTAGATCGCATTAGGAGGGGGTAATTATACCAGTGAGACCAATGCTTGTGTCGGTGTTCTGAGCCGGTGTTTTTGGTGGGTTTTTGTTGTTGCAATTTGCTGGCTGTCCTGTTCGTTGTGGCCGAAACGTCGTGAGAATAATTTTATTCTGTTTTATTTTATTATTTTATTATTTCCATTCTACGTGACTTTACCGAAAGAACCAAGAAGATGTCCTGTTCCTGTTCCTTGACAGCCGCTCCATTGTCTGGGTGGTGGCCATCGCCCGGCGGTAGCGCGCTCGGCCGTTTGTTTCGCCGAAGCTTCGCGATTCGAAGTCCAGCAGGCCTTCCTCGTCATTTACTGCGATGCCATTATACCCACGGTGTCCACATAATAAGCGCCGCTTCCTGCATTCGAGGCTGAGTGGTCGTCAGAGGAGGCACAGATTTGGTTCTGATGCCACCTGCCACTAAGGTTATCCGTGGCTGGATATTAAACTCGGCTAGCCAGGCTGGACGTCTGTGAAACTACTGGACGTCTGTGAAAAAGAGCTTCATAGCTCATCGGATTCCTCCAGTATAAATAAACTAGCTCTTTTTCAGTGACCTCACGCACGGATGTAGCACTGTGCTGCGTAGATTAATTTTTTACCGTCACTTTCTGTAAAGAAGCGTCATATTTGAAGCGACTTTGCGTAATACATTATTTAATTCAGCACGACCTTCCTCTGCGTTCGTGTAAAAATCCACCCACTCATGAATATTAATGAGGGGGTGGGCCTCATGTGTAGTGACGTCACGCGGGGGGGCTCATGTGGAGTGACGTCACGCGCGGGACGGACAGACATTTCTGGGTGATTATAGTAGACAATATTCTATTCAGAGCGCAGGGCGCTGATCACTACCACCGCTATCACAGGGTATACACACGTAGGTACGCACGTGTCAATGCCATCCACACAAATATCCACAGTCCTTCATCCATATCTGAAAAGGAGACAGTGTAGATAGTGATTGACTAGCAATCAAAATCTTACGAGTTCAATTATGAGCTCAACTATGCAGCCTCTCATCTCGCCAGATCAGTATTTGTAAAAATAAAAGAAGACCCATGCCATGCGCATGTGGAATTTACACCGCTGAGTATCGCCCCATGCTCATCTAGGGCATCCATTCGAAACTTACGCGAGTGCATTCAGCCAGACCTATGCTCACACACACACACGCCCATCCACACTGACGTCCATCCATGCATATAAACGCAGCCACATTCATTTAACTATTCATCGCCATCTCAGAACGAAGTGGGTCCCTGAGTGGACGGGCCAAGTTGTAGCCCTCGAGATAGACGGGAGACAAGACACGCACCGACAGACAGGCACAGAGGGAGACGTCAAGGGAGAGAGAGAGAGAGACGCACAGAAAGGGACTCGAGCGCTTGATGCACAAGCTCCTAAAATTAGCAACGGGGTCCCCGCGCGCGTGCACATTTTGCACGCAGGCAATTAAAGGCAAGCGCCGCGGTTGTGCATTCATCCCTCCACCACCACTACCACCACCGATAGCCACTCGCTCGCACCGCAACGCAAGCTGCGTGACGGGGAGCTCTGCACGCTGATATGAGCTACCCGTCGGAGGCCGTCGGACTGCAAGACGGGCTGCGTGCAGAACGAGAGAGAGCGAGAGAGAGAGAGCGAGAGAAAGAGAGTGACCGCGAGAGTGAGCGAGAAAGTGAGCGGGAGAGTGAGCGAGAGAGTGAGCGGGAGAGTGAGCGAGAAAGTGAGCGAGAGAGTGAGTGAGAGAGTGAGCGAGAGGTGGGGGTTTTTACATAAAGCTAAGTTTAAAAAAAATTTACGAAATGATGAACGAAGCAAAGTTCCGAATACACCGAGCATCTTCTTGTTTCCACTGATTGTAAAAAAAGAGAGCGACGAGTGGCTTCGTCTGCTGCGGGAAGAGCCCCCGGGGGGGGGGGGGGTGGGGGGCAATCGTGTTGCCTCGCACCCCGCCCCCCCAGCCAGTCCGCGTAACGAATGCTGCGCGGCACGTGGAGCAGTGCATCATCGCCGCTAATTGTTATTCCTGCGCCCAGGATGCGATGGCGCGCGGAGGGAAGAGGGCCGGGCCGGAGGGCGTCCGCGATCCGATCCCTCGCGCCGTAATGCCGTTTGAAATATCGCCGGAGCATTACATCGCGGGGATTTGTCATAATGCGAGCGGTGGAGAAGGTGGGTGGGGGGGGGGGCGGCTCTCTCGCTCTCCGGCGGCCGTTTATAATGCCCCCCCCCCCACACACACACACTCTCGAAAAAAAGATAGAGACATTTTTCACCGGGTTCTCAACAGGTCAAGCATTTATTAAATTCGCAGCGTATTATTTTTAAACAAAGTCTTCCCACCTCCCCTCCCCAGAGTGTTTGCGGGTTTTTTCCGTTGATGTTTTTTTTTTTATTTGTGGCTCCTTGACCCGCTTTGCATGGCCGGGTGGGAGGAAACAGATGAGCCACATTAAGTGCACCAAAAGCATGTGCCGCCCGGTGTTGGGATGAAGTCGCGCTGTGATTCACCGCGACACGCCTGGCCACTTGCCCAGCGCGATGTTGCCGGACGCAAGGAAAACGAAAAAGCCTCTGCACGGCACAATTAAATATTTGTGTTTACCAAGGACAGCCCATTTATTTGGCTCGTTTATCTCGAGCCCCGATTTTCTACTTTCTTTATTAAGTTATACTCTTTCGATTTAAAGCTTTCGTGACTGCAGGGATTCATCTTCTTGTTTCTTTCGGTAAAGTCACGTAGAAGGGAAGTAATAAAATAATAAAAATAAAACATAATAAAACAATTCTCACGACGTTTCGAAACGTCGTGAGAATTGTTTTATTATGTTTTATTTTTATTATTTTATTACTTCCCTTCTACGTGACTTTACCGAAAGAAACAAGAAGAAGTTATACTCTATTCCGAAGTTCATCGGATGGTCTTTGGAAGGATTTAATCCAGCAGTGGGTTGATCATGGTTGCAACGAGGATAACGAGGAAATCCTAACTGAGCCTTCATGCTCTTTGACGGGAAAGCTCACTCTTAGGATGTTGCAGAGGATATCACTCAAAGTGAGTGAGTTATGGATGCTACCAATGATTTTTTTTAATTGGCTAGAGTCCATGCAATAATTATGTATGTCTAGAACTCCTTTTATCCGTGATCCTATCACCCGTGACACGAAATGTCCGTGGGAACTGTGGAGTCCATTAAAAAAACTCCTATTATCCGTAATTGTCCAAGATTATTTTCCCGTTGATAAGCGGAAGCAATTTGCGGATAACATCACGAGTAATCGGATCCACAATATTGGTCCCCGACATGACCACAGAAAAGCGGAGTTCTCCAATGCGATAAGTGCATGTTCGGGGGCTATCACACAAGGGGCCACATCTCATACACGTGATGGTGATGATGATGATGTCGACTTGGGTAGCAGGTTCTAATGATGTTCGAGAAGGGCCGTAAAGATTGGTGTGCAGTTTCATTGGTTTCACTCGTGGGTGTACAGGGTCAAACCCAATCGACTCTTCGATCAAATGGTCATTTTTAAATCAAGACAAATTCATCGAATGTCGAGGGGCACTAATCACCACGTGCCTGCCGGGTTATATTATCGCTCGCCCTTGCTTTCACGTCGCATTGAAAAGCTTGCACGGCCAATCTGATCATTCCACGTGATCCAATTTAGTTTTAGTCTTGAAACAAAAATGTATCTGGGTCCCACTTCTGAAGCAAACTGCTCACGCAGCCCTTTGTGGCAACTGGAACATTGCGTCTGGTATTTAAATTAGGGAACTCTCGGTGAAGAGATGAGTTCCCACAAAAAAATTAAGCTTAGGAGATTCCATTAGACTCGAGTCCGTGCCGATAGGGACACCCCACTACGGCTGTGTACACGAATAACGCGTGCGCACACCTCACACGGATGTGTACATCGTGCCGCGTCACGTCGATATAGATAGACGGCGTGGGCGTACATGAGCGTGTTTCCGTGTCACAGCAACCCCTTGCAGGCATAACGCCTTGCAATTACGGGAGGACTGCTACCTGTAAGCGAACATTACTCTCGAGATCGTGACGGTGGCCAGAAGCGTCGCCGCGTCTAATCCACGTGTCCCTATGTCTGTCTCTCCGATGTAATTACGAGTCTCGCTGTGCTTCTTTGCGCGCACTCTTTAATTAAATTGGCGGAAATGCCAGCGGTCAGACTTGAAAAATGTTTGCTTGACTGGCATCCAACGCACACCGCTACGGCAAGGAGCCAGCAAAAAGGTGCCCTCCCTGAGGTCTATCTGGCCAGGTGACTCATCGGTCGAGCGAGCGGCTTGCGATTGGAAGGTTGCGAGTTCAAACCCTGGTTGGGGGAGGGTGGGGTTGACTCGGCCTCATGACCCCTTCAAAACCAGTTGCTTTGGGATCCATCCTCGAGTCTGAGCCAGTTGTGACTATCAAGCAGCGTCGTTCCATAGCGCGGTGCATTTGGTGATGGACTGGACTCAGGTATACATGTATACCTCTACTTACGAATATTAGACTTATGAACTTTCAGAGATACGAACAAACCCGAGGGCCCTCTACACAATTGCATAAACTTGCGTGTGATTCTACACGTCCACGATGATACCCACTCAAGGAAGGACAGCAAACTAAACACAAAAAATCAGTTCTAAAGACATTCGTTTTCAATCTAGTGGTGTTCTCCACTAACAGCGCATAGCGGGGACTGGCACACGCGGATGGGACCTCGATTTAAAAATGGACACGAACGAAGCCGAATTGGATGATCAAACTGAAGTCTACAAACACAGAACGGACTTTTGTTTTTACCGATCGTCACAAGACAAAACAAAAAAAAATCGCTTTTTTTTGGACGAACGCGGTTCGAAAATCCCACCCCCAATTGCGGGAGGAGCTCTGGGACAACGGCGGTCGGGGGTTTTGGTAACCCCCAGCGTGCGCGTCCAATAAACGCGGGCCTCGGCAGCATTGCTAAGCGGCGTTACTTGAGCGGCCCGTGTGTCGTCAAGCGAGTCAGATTCCTGATCAGGGTCACGCCACTCAGGTGGGGGCCTGGTGGGCGGCTGGGGGGATATGATGAGAGCATCAGCCGCATCGAACGAGAGTGCAAGGTTAAACATATTTTTTTCTTCCAGCGCCGGTTAGAAAAGTGCGAAATCAGCTCGTGCTCAGAGACCGCCACCACCGCCGACCCACTCACTCACGCACGTGCACGCACGCCCCTACACTAGTACCCACGGACACCCACTTTAATGTACACATACGTCTACACCAATCATCATACAGGTTGTTTTGGGGGGGGGCTTATATCGCGTAAATAAATAAATGTGTCGTTAACCCGCCACACAGCCAGTTAGTAAGGTTTGTCACGTAAACAGAACGTGGCCAATTCGTCAGCAACACCGGTGTGTTGGAGAGCCAAGCCACAACATTTACAATCTGAGTACGACGCTTGGCCAGTAAGTACAACTAGCTTCATCAGGCGACAGCCAGATTTGTGGAGAAGTCCACCTGCTTCGTCCCTTAAATAGAGGCGTTGATGTAATGATTAATGATTGCATATTGACATGGTAATAAACGTACATTATGCATGCGTATTATGGGAGTCCATTGTTCTTGTACTTCCTGTCGATTGTGTGCACTAAAATAGCCGTTACAACGGTAATCCCTATTGGAGTATGGTGACCTGTATAGGCATGCATTTAAACAATATATACTGATTATTCGTTTCCATGCAGCACGAAGTCTGTAGCTATCCGAGCGGTTACAACTATTTTTATTTTTCTCAATTTCGATAGATTATCGAATTCGTCTTGGCCAGTAGTAGCTAGTTTTTGCACAGAACTTCAACAATATCAAAATCAATTGAGTGTCCTTGTTGGCACGCGTGTTCTGCCCCTTTAGACAGTTGTATTTAGGAGTATTTAACCCTCCCCCCCCAAAAAAACCATGTATTATGTATGATATTGGTCGCGAAAGCCTAGGTGTTAAATCGACACCAATATTCACACACTCACACACCTACCCTGATACCCACACACACGTCACATCGTTGAGTTGTAGTTTCTGTCACATTGAGTATTTTTTTTTACGGGGTGGCGTTGTTAGCGCTAAGCCCAACCACCAACCTGGAGGTGCCAGTGTACTGGCTCTCGTCTGGCCCATCTCCCGAAACTAATCCGGCACGTGTAAACCTGCCAGGAGCCCGAAACTCCCACCGGCATGCCTCTCGGGCTCTTTTGGGACACACAAGCCTCTCACAGCACGTACCTGCCCTGATACCCACACACTCAACGACACTAATACCCACGCACTTTGCATACCTACACCGATCCTCCTGAAATTAAGCCTAAGTTTTTCTTGGTTCTTTCGGTAAAGTCACGTAGAATGGAAATAAAAAAATAATAAAAATTAAACATAATACAATAATTCTCCCGACGTTTCGGCCACAACGGCTGTTTGCGTTGTGGCCTAAATGTCGTGAGAATTATTTTATTATGTTTTATTTTTTATTTTTTTATTATTTCCATTCTACGTGACTTTACCGAAAGAACCAAGAAGATGAATCCCTGCAGTCACGAAAGCTTTAAATCGAAATTTAAAGCCTAAGTTATCATAAGGATAGTGCCAACTTGTAACGCGCCTCCACTGTACAATAGTCACTCATCGCTCTCAGAGAGCGAGAGAGAGAGACAGCAACTTCGAGGCGCAGGGGTAGGAACCACAGTGGAGCTGGAAGGCAGAAGCAGCCACGTGGTGAGCTGACGCCAAATTCCACTCAAAGCTCTGCGGTCCTCTATATATATTCGTGTTATTTTAGCCAATTAATGGTTGGTTACATGTGGGAGGAAACACGGAGCACCCGGAGAAACCCCACGTGTGTGTTTAGCGAAGTTAGTGAGATCTACCCAGTTATGTAAATAATATTATGTTTGCTATTTATAGATGAATGTGTGGGCATGCGGGTTTGCGTGTGGATGGATGGATTGATATATGCTTCTGTAAGTGATGGACGAGGGCACAAAACGCCAATGGATGAATGTGTGCGCTGGCGTAAGGATGGATTGATGAACATTGCAACAGACGCGTGGGGTGTGTGATTGATGATTGTGAAACAGAATATATGCATCGACGGGATGGATGCCTGGGTAGATATATGAATGAATGCATGCTCGTGTGGATTTCACGATGGGTGGATCTCAACTGATAGCCGCACGGATATTACGACCGCTCTCGGATAAAATGAGCAAATGAGTGAGGGCATAGCCGAGCATGTGGCCAATCAATAATTGATGACATTTCATATATAATGCATACTTAAACCGCATGCCCATTAAAATATAATACATTACAAACATAAGCGCATTAGAAAATAATTTACGCGCGTAAAACGTATGAATGCATAAATAAGTAACGCATACGATACACATTTAAGGGCCAAAACATGAGCAGTTATAAGAGCATTACAAGTAAATGTATTGTACGGCGCTTATGGTACATTGAACCCCGGCCACCTGAGTTCGCTTCCCGGCCACGGCTAACAGCAGCAGGCGAGTGATAGCTCAACCCACCTCTTCGTCAACCTGCGCTGCGGGCAGCTTGGTGAAGTATGACCGACACGACGCCGCGGGGACGGGAGGGGGGGGGCTTTCATGTAGCAGTGCGTTGACGAAAGCGTTGTAAGTTGGGGGGGGGTGGGGGCTGAATTATGGTGGAGAGAAATGCGGCATGAACCCTGCGCTGGGGGGCGAGGATTGAAGTAGGACGTGAGATTAAGAGAGGCAGGCGGTCAGTCGCCCCCTCCCCCCCCCACTGAGCATCGTGCGCGATGACGGAACGGGCGGGCAGGCACGAAGATGGAGCGAGATGTCCAGCGTGACGGACTGACGTGGGGTGGCCGGGAGTGAGAGAGAGAGATATGAGCTACCCGTCGGAGGCCGTCGGACTGCGGGAAGGGCTGCGTGCAGAACGAGAGAGAGCGAGAGAGAGAGAGCGAGCGAGAGAGTGAGCGAGAGAGTGACCGAGAGAGTGAGCGAGAGAGTGAGCGATAGAGTGGGGGTTTTACATAAAGCTAAGTTTAAAAAAAAAATACGAAATGATGAACGAAGCAAAGTGCCGAATACACCGAACATCTTCTTGTTTCCACTGATCGTAAAAAAAAGAGAGAGAAGGGAGAGAGAGGAGGGAGAGGGAGAGAGAGAGAGAGGGCCAGCGAGGCGCCAGTGGTGGCAGTGGCTCATTGGGGCCATTGCGGTGGTACCCAACCTAAATTAAAAAGTCCTTTAAAAAAATGCAATTAAATTATATAATAGCAATTTCGTTTCATATAGCGTCATTCATGCTTATTGCATCCCACAACGCTGTACACCAATTATCAAGGCCGTAATTATAATACATATTGGGGGGACACATCACCCACAATATTCAAATATGCTCAAAATTTCCCCCCCAATATATTGCTATAAAATAGATTTCTGTTTATATGATTGTGGTTATGGTTGTACTTTATTCATCCCTAATCTCTGCCATTACATACAATGAAACAAGAAAAGGTAAAAAAAGAAAAAGCAGAGCAATGTAATGCAATACACTCTTAGACATTATTGTAAAAAATACATAAAAAGTCAATCCTATGTGTTAGTGAATTTTTTTTATATTTTAGCCAGGAAATGGCAGGAAATTCGTTTTCAAATTTAAATTATTATTTTTCTGGGGGGGGGGGACCCCAGACCCCCTGGAAGATTTCGTCCCCCCCAATGTTGACTCTTTGGCTACGGCCTTGCCAATTATATATATGGGTCAAATCCTGTTTATTTTCACGTCACATTGAGAAAATAAATGCTTTTACATTTAAACAAAAAAAGCTAAATATATACATGTATTTAACAAAAATAAAACGTAAATAATATAACAAAAAATTCTGAAGTTGTATTTAAATTTACATTCATTTGGAATAGAATTTAAACAGAATTGAAAATATGGGACGCTCAGCCTCACCACCTCGGCTTCACGTTTCAGGAGTCTCCTTGACCGCTTCAAACCACCTCCCCCACAGAGTACCAACATAAACGCAAAGGGAGCTCAACACATTCCTCCCCAGGCCAATAACAAGTCGCCGTTCTAAAGCATTGCCTTAGGGACTGCCCAAATGAAAATTCACTACCCCATCCCCCTCCCCAATCCCCCAGCCGCTCTGACGCCAGCACTAGCACTGCAGCTGGTGCCTCTGCAGACAGAGAGTTGTAAATCAGTATATATTTATATATTTGGTAGGGTTTTTTGTTCGCCGCGTTCAATACCCCTGAATTTATGGAGGAGACTTAACACGCCTAAAGACAATTACAAAACAAACCAGGCGAACGTCATCTAATTCACGCGAACGCCAGGAACCCCGTTGCGAGCAGATGGGAGATGGGGGACCCATTTTAATGAATAGTCGAAGGTTTGTTGTGTGAGGTTTATAAATGGAACTGCATGCGGACGCACTGACATGTCACCACCGCAGCTTTATAAAAAGCCTCGCGCTGCGCTGACAATGGGTGCATTGTTATATCCTGCGGCAATCAACGTGTGCCGCTTGCAAATGCAAAAAGTGCGCGATTGAGAAGGGTGTGGTCGGTTGGACTTGCGAATTACAGGCTGGTCCATGTGCAAAACTACGAGGTTTGTGTATCTAATGCATTTCAATGATCCAGACTCTTAACAGGTAAAGTGTATAGAAACATATTGGATGTCGATATGCAATGAGTGTTTACAGACATAACCCCCCTCTCCCACACACCCCCATGTGATTTGATGCATCATCATGGTTCTGGAATGACACTCAACGCAATATAAAATACATTTTCTTATTTAAACCGTCGCGTTCCAAGCTGACCAAACCAATATCCGTTTTGATTTCCAAGTGGCAAACACCCCTATGCCCGGGTAGCGTGAGTCGTAGATTCAGTGCCCCTCCTTGTGGATAAGAGACAACGGAAGAGATCCCCTGCAGCACTTCCGTGACGACACCTTCCAGGGGCTGCTCTCGAACGCGGCGTGTCGCACTGCATTATGCAAGATATCTGATTGGGCACGTGTCCCTGTCGTGATTTTCACGCCGATGGCGCGATTCAAATACAACTGTGAACGAGACTCAATTTACGCATTTCGTTTGTTTTACGTGTGCGTTAGCAGATGGAGAGAGCGAAGCGGACTGTGCGTGAGTGGGGGTTCTGATGCCGCTCTCTGTCTCTCCTGCCTCCCCCCCCAGACAAGGAACTCGTGTACAGAACGGCTCAAGGCCACCTCGTCATCCAGGTGCCCGGAGCCAACAGCAGCTCGTTGCTCGCCGACGCCTCCGTGCTTGTGAGTGACGCCCGCGTCTCAACATAACCAAGGGGCCCCCACGCTAACTACCTTAAACTTAAACGAAACTTTTTTTGACTTTACCAAGTAAGGCCCCACTAAGCTCTAGAGCTCTTTTTCACAAGCAACTTGGCCACAATTGGTAGCTCAACGAATTGGCTTATCACGTGGCAATGTATAGCGGCCAAATACTCCAAACTCACGTTTATAAACGTGGGGAGGTAAAACCGGAGGACGCGGAGAAGAATCCACGCGACCACTGGGAGAACGTGCAAACTTCAAATATACAGACGTCAGAGTCGGGATCGAACCCACGACCTCCTGCATACCAGGCGAGGTAGGTAACATCTCGCAACCGTGGCGAGTTAACATTTCGCCACGGTGAGCCAGAGGTCACTCAAATGGATCTCAGAGGTAGCCCTGTGACATCCGCTTCCGCGGGACATTCTTTAACGTGCAGGCTTCCACCTGCTCTATGAGAGAACTCAATGGACACTTTGTCTGGTGACATGACCACGGAGGGCACAATTTGGGGGGTAAATTCGGGGAGGCAAATCGAAACAAATGACACAATACATTGAATGTCTGTATTCCACCGCGTGTTTTTCTTTGCGTTCCTCCTCTCCCTACAGGCCCACAGAGTCCGATAGGGCCATGGTCGCTTCTGCAGTGACAGTCATTAGCGTCGTTGTGGAGAATGTAAATCGCGAAGCGAATAAGTGGACGAGACGCGCTTCCTTCACATATCATCTGTCTTTCTCCGCGCGAAAATAAACAACCCCCAACATAATTTCCTGCACGTCCAATCAGCCGCCACGGCCGTCTGTTAAGTGCATCATTTTCTGCGGGATTGTTTTAATGCGCAGAAGTGCCGTGTGTCTGATGTGTTGTGTCTAGAAGCACTCTTTATTTGTTTGAATATGGAGAGAAAACCATGTGAAGGATAAATATTGTCTGCTTCTTTATTATTATTCATATTCCCCGCAACGATTATTTTGAGTAATATATCACAATATGATTTGCGCCAAACTGTGACCCCCTCCCATAGTTGAAATACGTAGGCTTGCCTTGTAAGATCAGCAGCTCGCCAGCGTTGATTCAAGCCCGACTCTATTGACCAGAACAATGGATGGTGAAACTGGCCTACAGTTTGCTCGCCTTGCCACAATGCTGCTGACGTTATGTGAAGGACACACATTGTCTGCGTATTTACATCCGCTAAAAGGCTTGTGCCCACCCGCTAAACATTAACACATGTAACCGTCTATCTCTCAAGTCCGTGGTGACTCGCCATTCACTTGTTACCATTGATGGGCCGCGTATTCTGTTTCATGTTAACAATTGCCGGATGATTAGATCGGCTCAAAATTTTGCAAAGTCACGTGGAGAGGATGCACGCTTTGGGATTACCCAGAGAGTCGGGAACGGGGGGAACACGTGGAATTGAGAACGCACGCACCCCGTGTCGACCGATAAGAAAAGTGAGTGGGGCTTGGGCAGGAAGGTCGAGACTAACCACAGAGTGGCGGCCAAAGGAGGGAAACGCTCCCGAGAGGACGTTCGCGTGAGACGGAGCAATGAAATCGGCTCGCTGTGCAGACGCTGATTGTTTCCTGCATCGTGACACCATGAGAGATGTCGATAGCTTGGGGAAGGGCCCTCGTCAAGCGGCGCATAGACCACGGCTGACAATGATGAATTTGAGTTGTATGCACCTCGTAATTATAATTTTATTGTTGTTTGTATAATGTCAACTTGTAACGCACTACACAGTATATTCGCTCACTCTCGTAGAGAGAGAATGACTCAACAACGGCGAGGAGGAACCCCAGACAAGTGGGAAGTCAATAATTGCCCCAGCTCTGCGGTCCTCTATATGTCGATGTGTGTACGTGCAATTCATCGGTGCGCACATGTGGGAGGAAACTTGAGCACCCGGAGAAAGCCCAGGCATGCGAGGGGGAAACGCTCTATCCCATACAGATTGAACAGGTCGAGTCCACAATTTGTTCATCAATCCATTCATCCGTCTACCTGAATGTCCATCAGATCATCAGCAGGATGCTTTCCTACCTCATGCCGGGTGGATCATGGGGGTTGTTGAACCATACTTCACCACGCCAGTTTAGTGCGGGTCGGTGATGCGTGTGCCCAGGGGCCGGTTTCACACATCGCTCACCACTGATGCTATCCACACCCGAGACTCGAACTCAAGTCGCCGAGCTCGCAGGGCAGCGCGCTAATCACTGGTTATCCACTGCTCCTCCGCCCTATCAATCCATCCATCTATTCATCCGTGTCTCTGTATCTGTCCCTCTCTCCGTCCGTCGCCCTCTTCCTCCCCCCGCGTGCAACACAGCATTAGGCACGTTGGCGGGAGGTTTATATCGATTCGGCCGTGATGGATCGTGTGAGATAGGATGAGCAATGGCTTAGCGCCACGCCGGATTGATACGCACGCCGTTTGGATAGCGATTGTTCCGCTCAAATCTCAGCGCCGCCGCTGCGCCCGGACTGCGAGAGGGATTCTGCTCGCGCCACGCTGCGCTGCGCCACTGCGATGCACTCCGGACCGTCGGGCACGCTACCCCCCCCCCCCCCAACATCCCCCCCAGCCAGCCCCATCCCCCAGCACTCCCCCCACCCCCACCCCGCCCCCCCATTTGAATTGGTCCGGAGAGCCGTGGCAATTGGACAGCCTGAAAGGAAAAATAAATAGACAGGGAGCATATTAAAAAAGAAACGCGCGCGGGGAGTTTTTAAAAAATAATAATATAAATATGTGACTCCGTCGTCTGTGTGTGTAGCGGGGGTGGTGGGGGGGGGGTCTGGTAGAGTGCGAGAACCCGTTCGGTCTTGGCGCGCCGTTAAACTGAAAAGCGAAGAAAGCGCTTTCGCTCTGCCCGCTCCTGCCCGCAGCCTACACCGCTGGTGTCCCCGTGTCTGCAAGCCCCCCCCCCCCCCAGACCATCGCTCTCTCTCTCTGTTCTTGTGTTTGTTTTCCGCTTTCGGTATTAACAGTCGCTGAGCAAAGGCCCGAACTACTGCCAAGCAGGCCAGCAAGATACAGCGTCGTTTGACGGTGGCGTCGATGAGAGTGAATGGATTTGCCGAATTGAGCCGACGGTTGTAAGAGCTTGAAGATGGGAGGAACGTCTAAAGTCGGGGCAGCACATACAGAAATAACCTCCATAAGTTGCCTCGCCATTATCAGCATCATCGTGGTCGTCGTCCTGCTTGTTTGGCTTCTTCCATCAACATCGCCGTGACCTTCACGTTCAGTTGTAAGCACGGCTGCTGAGCACGGGCCCAAGGGCATGAAATGCCGATGGAGCAGCAACGAGCATCATCACGGCTGAATGTGTGCCGGGTGAGAGTTCATGAATTGAGCCAGAGTTGTGTAAGAACTTAGGAAAAGCGATGATGGGCGGAGAAGGAGCTGACACCACTCACCTGATGCATTCAGGGTGGCTCAACACGTCCCATTACTGAGATAGACACACACGCAAAACAATGTGTGTTTTCACGTAACCTTTTAACATGCATCCCAATTTACACGAAAATCACTTCTTATTCACATGAACGTATTAACAATTAGTGGAAATGTCAAAGCACGTCTTGCTTCTGAAATGGACGAAGAGAAGGGTAGCTAAGTGAGCTTTAAAATGAGTTGCCTTCATTGTTAGGGGCGTTTGACAGCGATCAGCCACGGAATGACAAATTGCTCCGCGTAATTACGTGCAATCAGGGAATACAACTATACTACAATAATATCATCAAAGCTATCACCAAAACAACTGTCAAAATATCGAAATGATAAGTTACACGTTGTCCCGACAACTCACTTTTTCGGCCGCCCCTCATGAATAATCGTGACTGGTGTAATATTCTATTGACGTTCTAGAAATAATGAAAATATATTCGGCACAAATGTAGTCGTCGTCTCTGTGGTCATGAACGATGACGACACGAAAAGCAACATTCTTTTGTTAAAAAAAAACGTTGATAAGTTTTTTTTTCATTTCAAAAAAAAAAATGCAACATTCAATTCCAAGCCTTACAGCACCGCCTTTATCACCACGCAATATAAGTGCTGCGTGACAATCAAGCTCACGTATTTTACCTTTTCGGAGCCGGGGTGTGTGCCCCAATTTAAATCCGGGTGGTTGGTGCAATCATCACTGGTGACCGGGCCGAGACTGAGAGAGACTCTTCCACTTGAGAATCTGATATAGCCGTCGGTTGGTGAATAATAATAATGATAAAAGTTATTTCAACTTGTGACGCGCAGAGTATTCGCTCACTCCCGAGAAAATAGAACAACATTGAGGCACGAGGAAACCAGAGAGCTGGTGACAGAAAATTGCCCAAGCTCTGGCGGTCCTCTATATATCCAGGTTTTATCGGCAATTTCATGAGCGTTTACATGTGGGAGGAAACCGGAGCACTCGGAGAACACCCACGCGTGCGAGGGGGAAATACTCTATCCCATGCCGACGGAACACGCGGAGTCCACATTTTTTTGCTGTACCGCCTTCTCCTGGCAAGCCAGGGTATGGCAGGGAATTTCACAACGTTTGTGCAACGTTAAAGGGGTAAAGACTCAAACGTGCAGGGTCGTTATGCACTGCTCTGTGAGAGTCACCAAAGAGATGTTTTGTTTCATAACATGACTCCCATGGCATCATTTTTGTGCCCAAGATGCACGCACCATAACCATATTTTCAAGAACGAATTATTTAACAATTTCCGCAAAATTGCATCCTCATAAAATGTTGATTTCAGGCGAAATGGAGTGGACAGTACAGGACAAACGAGATGCAACATAAAGCGATACGGTAAAGATGAGGCCAAAAGGAATGAACTCTAAAGTAATATACTGTGTTTAATGACGTCACTAGTTGGGCTGCTGGAAGAGACTATAATAATAACATTACCTGCTTGATCGCCTCGATTAATCGCACGCGCATCGGCAGAACTCCCTTCTCTATCTCCATGCATAAATAAATCTGTCTAGGATCCATTGGCCTGTAGGATTTTCTGATCAACCTTGGTCCAGCAGCAGCAGCAGCAGCATTTGTTTAAACAATCAAATGCGAGCTGCATTGCCAGACGCTATCGGCACGAGCACTCCTTCCGAATGACAGGATCAGGGATGGCAGCGTTGGGCCACCGCTGTGTTTTTTGGCATTCGAACCCTGAAGCCCACGGCCGCTCACCTTCGCAGCATTTGCAGAAAATAAATGACAGTGGTGCGAAACAGCGTCTGCTGGGAAAAGTCTCTTCTGTCATTCATTACTTCGCTCGCCGTGGCTTCGGACAGACCTGTGTCTGGCGTTCTGGCCTCTAACGTCGTTGTCCCCCCCCCCCCCCCCTCTGTGTGCCCCCCCCCCCCCCGTGTGCCGGCAGCAAAACGGCAAGGTGACGAGGTTCCAGGTGTCTCCCGACCGCAAGTTCGTGCTCCTGGAGCAAAGCACCGTCCAGGTGAGAGGAACCTCCCGCCGGTGTCTCCCACGAGCCACCTCGCACCGCACGCTCCACCACACGCGCTCCACCACACACACTCCACCACACACACCACCGCACACACCACTGCACGTGCTCCACCACACACGCTCCACCGCACGTCCACCGCACGCGCTCCACCACACACACCACCGCACACTCCACTGCACACACCACCACACACACCACCGCATACACCACCCCACACTCCACCACACACTCCACTACACATACCACCACACACTCCACCACACACTCCACCACATACACCACCCCACACTCCACCGCACACTCCACTACACATACCACCACACACTCCACCACACACTCCACCACATACACCACCCCACACTCCACCGCACACACCACCACACACTCCACCACACACACCACCACACACACCACCGCACACTCCACCACACACACCACCACACACTCCACCACACACACCACCACACACACCACCACACACTCCACCACATACACCACCCCACACTCCACCGCACACACCACCCCACACTCCACCGCACACACCACCGCACACACCACCACACACTCTACCATACACTCCACCACACACTCCACCACACACACCACAACACTCTACCACACACACCACCACACACAACACCACACACACCACCACACACTCCACCACATACACCACCCCACACTCCACCGCACACTCCACCGCACACTCCACCGCACACACCACCCCACACTCCACCGCACACACCACTGCACACACCACCACACACACCACTACACACACCACCACACACTCCACCACACACTCCACCGCATACACCACCCCACACTCCACCGCACACTCCACTACACATACCACCACACACTCCACCACACCCTCCACCACATACACCACCCCACACTCCACCGCACACACCACCCCACACTCCACCGCACACTCCACTACACATACCACCACACACTCCACCGCACACACCACCACACACTCCACCACATACACCACCCCACACTCCACCGCACACTCCACTACACATACCACCACACACTCCACCACACACTCCACCACATACACCACCCCACACTCCACCGCACACACCACCCCACACTCCACCGCACACACCACCCCACACTCCACCGCACACACCACCGCACACACCACCGCACACACCACCCCACACTCCACCGCACACACCACCGCACACACCACCCCACACTCCACCGCACACTCCACCGCACACTCCACCGCACACTCCACCACACACCACCACACACACCACCACACACACCACTACACACACCACCACACACTCCACCACACACTCCACCACACACACCACGACACACTCCACCACACACACCACCACACACACCACTACACACACCACCACACACTCCACCACACACTCCACCACACACTCCACCACACACACCACTACACACACCACCACACACTCCACCACACACCACCACACACACCACCACACACACCACTACACACACCACCACACACTCCACCACACACTCCACCACACACACCACGACACACTCCACCACACACACCACCGCACCGCCTGCCTTGGGAATACTGACCGCCCCACGCCGTTGGCTAGGGACTTGACGTAATGTTCCGCTCCGTGAGAGCGGTAGAGCTGGGCTCTCCGACTGTGTGAGTGATTGATCTCTGTACTCCACCCATTATCTGCTCCCCTACCCAACCAATTGGATTAACACAAAAATAGTTGGGGGGGGGACAGGGGGGGGGGAGAAAAAAAGACATCACCTCTGCTCCCCGCTGTGTACGGGAGGTGATGGGTAAAGCTTGCTGAAGTAATCGGTACCCGTCGGCCGCGTCACGCTGGGCGTGGCTTGAAGGGGGTTTCCAGCCTTCAGGAGGCTGGATGTCGGGGCGGCCACTCTCTTTGAAGGAGTCCAATTGATTTAATGCAAAAGGGAGTCTTTTATTCACCAGGTACTCATTTGCAACTGAGTTGACTTAGATGAGCCCCGTGAAAGGATTGTAATACTCCTCGCCACTGGTTTTAACCGTGACGAGGAATCGCACTTAGGTCACAGGGTTTGTAGTGCAGTGTGATTACTCCTACACCACCGAGCGTGCGTGCACATACATCCACAGACGCTTCAACATACGTGCAGCACAACATGCGTGTCCATCATGGCATGCACCCAATTGACTGTGTGTGTTTACATTGGCTCGAACGAAAATGGGCCAGTGGTCGTAACAATTACATAGCGCGTAGCACTCATTCGCGCTGGCCGAGATAACACCTTAACAAACAGAGGACCACAGAACTTGGGCAATGGTTGGTGCGGGCCCACCGCGTAGTGTTGCCGCCTTCCTGCCTGCCCCGGTTTCTCGTCGCCGTCTCTGCGTGAGAGTGATCAATAAGGGGACGGTCGGCTGTCTGCAATGCGTCGGCGCTAGAGAAGCGATGGTCACCGATGATTAAAAAAAAATAACGTGTATATATAAAATAAAGAAGGCATGGAGCTTCTGTACAGGCATCCGGCTTCAACTGAATACAACCGCGCGTGTGAAAGCACGTAATGATTGTCGGGGCTCATGAATCAATGGCTCGTGTGTAAATTGGAAGCCTTGAGGTTTTTTTTTCTCGCTCTCTCTTTTTTTCTAATTTTTTTTTTCTTTCTAAAAGGCCGCACACAAGCGCGCGGAGGAGAAATGGGCGGGTGTGGCGCGCGCAAATTACGGCGCAAGGTCGTTTATTTCTCCGGAGATTTATGGCGCCGCGCAAATGTTCAATATCGTTATTGTCCTGTTAATTCGGCGTGTGGCCTCGTAACAGAATGCCTGGGTCAACCCATCGCGGGAGTCATTATCTTGGAGTATATTTGTTTCTTCCCTTCGCTCGGATTTACAGCAGCGACGTGCGGTGAGGTCAATGGCTGGGGAGGCACTGGCTCGTGTCAGAGCCAGATTCACACACTGAGGGGAGGGCGTGGCCTCACGGATGGGGGCGTGTCCTCACTGAGGGGGCGTGTCCTCGCTGAGGGGGCGTGTCCTCACTGAGGGGGGCGTGTCCTCACTGAGGGGGGCGTGGTCTCACGGAGGGGGCGTGTCCTCGCTGAGGGGGCGTGTCCTCGTTGAGGGGGGCGTGTCCTCACTGAGGGGGCGTGTCCTCACTGAGGGGGCGTGTCCTCGTTGAGGGGGGCGTGTCCTCACTGAGGGGGCGTGTCCTCGTTGAGGGGGGCGTGTCCTCACTGAGGGGGGCGTGGTCTCACGGAGGGGGCGTGTCCTCGCTGAGGGGGCGTGTCTTCGTTGAGGGGGGCGTGTCCTCACTGAGGGGGCGTGTCCTCACTGAGGGGGCGTGTCCTCGTTGAGGGGGGCGTGTCCTCACTGAGGGGGCGTGGCCTCACTGAGGAGGCGTGTCCTCGTTGAGGGGGGCGTGTCCTCACTGAGGGGGCATGGTCTCACTGAGGGGGCGTGTCCTCACTGAGGGGGCGTGGCCTCACTGAGGGGGCGTGTCCTCGTTGAGGGGGGCGTGTCCTTACTGAGGGGGCATGGTCTCACTTAGGGGGCGTGTCCTCACTGAGGGGGCGTGGCCTCACTGAGGGGGCGTGTCCTCACTGAGGGGGGCGTGTCCTCACTGAGGGGGGCGTGTTAGACACGAACCCCTCAGTGAGGCAGATGTGATAGCTGCCTCACTTTTTCATTGCAGTTTTATGACCAGACCAGCGAGCCTAAATATCTTCATATACATACCTGAAATAAGTTACCTGGCGTATGGAAGGCGAGGACATGAAATGAAGGGGTCTACAATCATCACATTGGTGACATACTGAGATAGTAACAGGCACGCGCTTATTGCCCGCGCTCCATCCAGTTACTGAGGGGTTGTGTATTTGCAGCGGAGCTCCGCAAATTTGGCGATTTAGACTATAAAAATGATCGGAATCGTACAGAAATGACAGTTATAACACAGATGAGTGGAAAAATATGCATATTTATTTTATCATTTACTTTTCGTAACAGCTATTTTCATAGGTGAGGCTGTGCCTCCCCTGCCTCCCCTGACCGCACGTCCCTGATTTGCATCGTCCCCCTCCTCCTCCTCCTCTCGCTCCACTGGAGCCGGGTCCCCCTTGAGTCGACGCGGAACACGACGAAGCCGAATGTGTCAGTCAGGTAAAGAAAGAGTGGCAGCCTTAGGAGATGTGCCTGCTCGCGCAAATTCCGGCACAGAAAAATCCCCTTCGCTATCGAGAGCACGGGCATCATAAGACATGTTTGGTAGTCAACCTTGTGCGATATTCCCTGGGTCTTTCGGTAAAGTCACGTAGATAGGTTCAAAGAAAATAACAAAAAACTGCGTTTCTGATGACGATCGTCCTGATGACGGCCGCTTGTGTTGTGATCGAAACGTCGTAGATTTTTTTTTGTTATTTTCTTTGAACCGATCTACGTGACTTTACCGAAAGACCCAAATAATATGAATTCCTGCAGGCAGGAAAGCTTGAAGTCAAGATTTAACCTTGCGTGACTTGTTTTTCTAAATATATATTAAGGTTGCTTAGCACAGCGGCGAAGGCCAATCATGCCTAGCGGTCATCCACAAACAGCGCCATTGGAGGTTGCATTAAAAATGTGTTTCGCTGATTTCCTGCTCAGATGAGCATCATTGAGGCAGTGCCAAACCCTTACTCACAGCCCTCTCTCTGCCTTGGCAGCTGCTCACAGCCCTGCCTCGCAGAGCCAGCGGTAGAATTCCCACATCGCTACTGTTGGTCTATCCATGGGACAACCGCCCTTCGCTGTTTAATAGTTAAGAGGCAATACGTATATGGGAATTTATCAAGGTTGTAGCGAAGCGGGAAGATCGACGGTGGGAGTGAATATGCCTCCGAAACGTCGTGATTTTTAGTAAATTTTTATTTTACTTTAATTAATTAAAAAATTTTACCTACGTGACTTTACCGAAAAGACCCAAGAATATGAGTCCTTGCAGTCACGAAAACTTCAAATCTAGAACAGAACGAGGAAGTACGGCGCTACGGCAGGTGACTTGATCCGCACGAATATCGCATGGAGCGTAACGATGTCGGTGAGCGAGTGGGCGAGGTGTGGGGAGCGGTGGGGTAGCGGTTAGCGCGCTGCGCTATAAACCCGGCGATCCGGGTTCGATTCCCGTTCACGGCCAATATCAGTGACGATTATCTGAACCGGTCCCGGGCCTCCACTAGGTCAACTTGTTGTAGTAGGCGTTGTTTTTGTAGTCGTTGATGTTCTAGTTGTTGTTGTTGTATTCCTTGTTGTTGATGTTGTAGTCGTTGTTATAATCATTGTTGTTACAGTCATTGTTGTTGCAGTTGTTGTAGTCGTGGTTGTTGTGGTAGTCGTTGCAGTCCCTACTCATTCACTCAGACCTATGTGTCGCAACAGTGAACAGCTCAAAAAGGCTGATATTGAAGCTCCGGGAAGCCAAATGGACAAAATAAAGCGATGCCCTGGAGCGCAGCGTCCCAACAACCCCACTGCAAAACATCACCGTCGACAAAACATGGAACCGCCTCTGCAGCGCCATGAACAAAAGCCGCCTGCTTGGCAGTTCCCCGCAGCTACCAACCCACCTCCATACCACGCTTGGACGATGAGGGTGCCACCCGTCGAAAAGAGGGGGACCCTGATCATTGGCGTCTCGTGACGTCTCCACTAGGTGGGGCTGTTGTGAGTGACCTCTGAAAATGTGGTGCTCTAATTAAGAGAAAAAACCTCGTCATGCTATTGGCCTCCCCGTGGAAGTGACATCACTGTCTTATGTACCAACGGTAGGCATTTATAAACTATACGAACAACAAACCAACAAAGCACTCAAATGCTGTCCCCATGACCCTCAAGTCCACACCACACAACCCCTTTGACACTGCCAAAAACCGAGACCTGCTACATTTGCACGGTGCCACCTGGCGTCGTGACATCGTCGTCGTCACAGCCACGGGCGCCTTTTTCACTGCCCCAAATGGGTCTCAAACTGCGTGGCTAAAATGCGATGCGAATCGCAATAAATGAAGGGGACATCTCTCACTCGGACGCCTTCACAGCATCCCCGAGACCTCCCCGAGGCACAAATCAGACTGTGGTGTTGCAGCGGTTTCTGATGGTATCTTCAGTGGGCAATCCACATTGAAAGAATCATCATATTAAAAAAAAAACGCAACAAAAACTATTTATAGAAAAGCAATTTTACTCGAAAAAATATTTCTCATCTCCAGCTGCTTGGTCGGGTGGTGCCCCCACGCCCTTAGTGGACGAACCGCGCCTCTAAATGGGAAGAGATCGTAGCCGAACTTGATTTCACACACTCCAGCAGCACGTGCTGCAGTCTAATACTCAGGCCTAGGAGCTGCTCAAAAGCCCCCTACTCAAAAAACGCCCCCCCCCGTCACCCCCAACCAAATCTCCAGCTACCTGCTGCTTTCCATAAGCAAGGTACCCCTGGATAAAACCACCAAAAGAAAGGTCCAGAGAGACCTAAGACAACAACTCCAGAAGCACCGAGGACACAGCAGCCCCAACCCATTCGAGGTCAGAACTCCAGGTGATACAGGGCCTGAAGAATGGAAAGGCAGCAGGATGCGACAACAATCCTGCTGGATGATTTATTTTTTCCGCCTGAGGACGACCGCTTGTGTTGCGATCGAAACGTCGTGATTTATTTTATTTTATATCTACGTGACTTTACCGAAAGAACCAAAGAGTATCGATTCCTGCAGTCACGAAAGCTTCAAATCAAGATTGAATCCTGTGATCATTCATGAAACACCTGGGGCCCAGAGCTCTCACCTGGCTGACACGTTTTGACAACATGGATATGAATTCCAACACCATCCCAAAGAAATAGCGGACAGAGAAAGTCGTCGCCATACCAAAACCCGGATAATAACCCCAGACCTTGCAGCCAGCTACCGCATAATCTCTCTCCGATCAGTCCCATACAAAATCCTCGAACGCCTCACTCTCCATCGCATATCCCCTGCCGCTGAAGAAGTCCTCGTCTTGGAACAGGCTGGTTTCCGCAAGGGCCGCAAGAACAGCAGAACAGCTTCCGGCCCTCGCCACTCGCATCGAAAATGGCTTCCAGAGAAACCAGAGCACAGGAGCCGTCTTCCTCGACCGCACAGTTGCCTATGGCACCGTCTGGCGCACTGGCCCCCTCCTCCTCCTCCTCAGGCTGTCGCGGTCACCTCCCCGAATTGGCAACCAATAACCTCGCGACACTACTGAGCAATAGACGTTTCAGAGTTCACATCGGAGAGGCAAAGAGCACATCATAGAGAAGAGACGGACTATAAGGGTCTCCCTCAAGGTTCAGTGCTAGCCCCCACTCTGTTCAACCTCTACACAAATGACATCCCAGAAACCACCAGTTCCCGACAATGCATACACGCTGACGACATCTGCCGAGCAACCCAAGCTCCCAACTTCGACACCCTGGATCAGACCCCAAACGAGGATACAGCAAAACTCGAACAACGCTGCAACACGTGGCGACTCAAACTAAACCCTGCAAAAACTGTGCCCACTGTATTCCACCTCCACAACGCAAAGGCCAATAAAGAGCTCAACATCCAGATGAACAACTACAAGCTACAGCACCACCCCAACCCCACAGACCTCTGGGTGACCCTGGATAGGTCACCCACCTTCCGGGAACACCTGAGGACGACAACAGCCAAGGCCAAAACCAGGAACAACCTCATCTCCAAACTAGCTGGCTCAGCATGGGGCGCCGCGATCACCACCGCCACCCTCCGCACCTCAGCCCTGGCCACTCCCATTGCCAGCCACAGAATACTGTGCACCTTGTCTGGTCAAGGTCGCCGCACGTACACAGAGTCGACACGCGGCTAAACGCCACCATGCACATCGTCACTCGTACACGACGACGATCCACCCTGCTTCCCTGGCTCCCTGTCCTGGCAAATATCACCGCACCCCCCGCCACATATCCGGAGACTCGCAATAACCCAGAAAATTATTGAAAAAGGTCCCCAACGCCCCACACCTGCCGCTACACGAGGACCTCTTTAACCCACCAAAAATGACGCCTCCCCCTCAAGAAAGCCGATTTGGAAAGACCCAACCAACCACTCACCCAGCCACCCACCCACCCACTCACCCAGCCACCCACTCACCTCGCCACCTACCTACTCACTCACCCAGCCACCCACCCACTCACCCAGCCACCCACTCACTCACCCAGCCACCCACCCACCCACTCACTCACCCAGCCACCAACCCACGCACTGACCCAGCCACTCACTCACCCAGCGACCCAGCCACCCACTCACCCAGCCACCCACTCGCCCACTCACTCAGCCACCCAGCCACCCACCCACTCACTCACCCAGCCACCCACTCACCCAGCCATCCACCCACTCACTCACCCAGCCGCCCACTCACCCAGCCACCCACTCACTCACCCAGCCACCCACTCACCCACTCACTCACTCACCCAGACACCCACCCAGCCACCCACTCACTCACCCAGCCAGCCAGCCACCCACCCACTCACCCAGCCACCCACTCACGACTTCAACACAAATCTCACCTGGACACAAGAATGGGAGTCACTGGACCGGGCAAATAACTACCTCATGACTACCCCCACACAACAGCAGCCCCCTGGTTTCAACCTCCCCGGGAAGGAGTGGGTCCACCCCCAACAGGTTCAGGACTGATCACGGCCCACGCCTCGCCAACCTCCACCGAGGGGGCATGAGAGCAAGCCCCTTCCTACGTGTCTGTGGGGTAGAAAAACCGTGCACCACATCCTAAAAGTCTGCCCAATCCACAAACTCAGCAGAGGCCAACTCACCATCAACACAGCAGGACCGGAAGCAGTCGCTTGGTTTAGGGACTTTGCGATCGCTAAATAAAATAAACAATACGTGCTGTAGTCGTTGATGTTGTAGTCGTTGTTGTTGTTGTCGTGTAGAAAATGCTTGGGCAGCCACGTCAGGCGAGCCGCGGATGACCGTGCTCTTCACGGTGATGGGATAATTAGGTCAAGGAAGTCCGCGGCATGCGGTGCGCCAGCGATAATTCGTTTAATCCATTTCTAATTCTGTTTATTGGAGCCAATCATCAAGTCAAGGACAATGGCGGTCCCTGATGGGGCACGCGTGCACGCGTGCGGCATTTCGCACGCGAACAAAAAGCTTTTGGACGAACCCGGCGACCCCTCTGTTCGATGATTCCTGCACGTGTTCGGCGACGGGAATGCCGAGCGTAGCCCGAGCCTCGCCCGAGCTCACCTCGGCCTCGCGTGGGACGAGAACGGCGAGGGCTGTTTGACAGAACCGTTTGCGCTGGAGAGACGAGAGTAGACGAATGTTGCGTAGTGCTCACCCCACAACCTCCGGTCATGTACGCATAGGTGCTCGCTAACAGCACGGGTGATTGGTGCTCACTAACAGCACGGGGTGATTGGTGCTGCTAACAGCACGGGGTGATTGGTGCTCACTAACAGCACGGGGTGATTGGTGCTCGCTAACAGCACGGGGTGATTGGTGCTCACTAACAGCACGGGGTGATTGGTGCTCACTAACAGCACGGGGTGATTGGTGCTCACTAACAGCACGGGGTGATTGGTGCTCGCTAACAGCACGGGTGATTGGTGCTCACTAACAGCACGGGGTGATTGGTGCTCGCTAACAGCACGGGGTGATTGGTGCTCGCTAACAGCACGGGTGATTGGTGCTCACTAACAGCACGGGGTGATTGGTGCTGCTAACAGCACGGGGTGATTGGTGCTCACTAACAGCACGGGGTGATTGGTGCTCACTAACAGCACGGGGTGATTGGTGCTCACTAACAGCACGGGGTGATTGGTGCTCACTAACAGCACGGGGTGATTGGTGCTCACTAGCAGCACGGGGTGATTGGTGCTCACTAACAGCACGGGGTGATTGGTGCTCACTAACAGCACGGGGTGATTGGTGCTCACTAACAGCACGGGGTGATTGGTGCTCACTAACAGCACGGCGTGATTGGTGCTCACTAACAGCACGGGGTGATTGGTGCTCACTAACAGCACGGCGTGATTGGTGCTCACTAACAGCACGGCGTGATTGGTGCTCACTAACAGCACGGGGTGATTGGTGCTCGCTAACAGCACGGGGTAGTTGGTGCTCACTAACAGCACGGGGTGATTGGTGCTCACTAACAGCACGGGGTAGTTGGTGCTCACTAACAGCACGGGGTAGTTGGTGCTCACTAACAGCACGGGGTGATTGGTGCTCACTAACAGCACGGGGTAGTTGGTGCTCACTAACAGCACGGGGTAGTTGGTGCTCACTAACAGCACGGGGTAGTTGGTGCTCACTAACAGCACGGGGTAATTGGTGCTCACTAACAGCACGGGGTGATTGGTGCTCACTAACAGCACGGGGTGATTGGTGCTCACTCACAGCACGGGGTGATTGGTGCTCACTCACAGCACGGAGTAATTGGTGCTCACTAACAGCACGGGGTGATTGGTGCTCACTCACAGCACGGGGTGATTGGTGCTCACTCACAGCACGGGGTGATTGGTGCTCACTAACAGCACGGGGTAATTGGTGCTCGCTAACAGCACGGGGTGATTGGTGCTCACTCACAGCACGGAGTAATTGGTGCTCACTAACAGCACGGGGTGATTGGTGCTCACTCACAGCACGGAGTAATTGGTGCTCACTCACAGCACGGGGTGATTGGTGCTCGCTAACAGCACGGGGTGATTGGTGCTCACTAACAGCACGGGGTAATTGGTGCTCACTAACAGCACGGGGTGATTGGTGCTCACTCACAGCACGGGGTGATTGGTGCTCACTAGCAGCACGGGGTGATTGGTGCTCACTAACAGCACGGGGTGATTGGTGCTCACTCACAGCACGGGGTGATTGGTGCTCTCTCACAGCACGGGGTGATTGGTGCTCACTAACAGCACGGAGTAATTGGTGCTCACTAACAGCACGGGGTGATTGGTGCTCACTAACAGCACGGGGTAATTGGTGCTCACTAACAGCACGGGGTGATTGGTGCTCACTAACAGCACGGGGTGATTGGTGCTCACTAACAGCACGGAGTGATTGGTGCTCGCTAACAGCACGGGGTGATTGGTGCTCACTAACAGCACGGGGTGATTGGTGCTCACTCACAGCACGGGGTGATTGGTGCTCACTCACAGCACGGAGTAATTGGTGCTCACTAACAGCACGGGGTGATTGGTGCTCACTCACAGCACGGGGTGATTGGTGCTCACTAACAGCACGGGGTAATTGGTGCTCGCTAACAGCACGGGGTGATTGGTGCTCACTCACAGCACGGAGTAATTGGTGCTCACTAACAGCACGGGGTGATTGGTGCTCACTCACAGCACGGGGTGATTGGTGCTCACTAGCAGCACGGGGTGATTGGTGCTCACTAACAGCACGGGGTGATTGGTGCTCTCTCACAGCACGGGGTGATTGGTGCTCACTCACAGCACGGGGTGATTGGTGCTCACTAACAGCACGGAGTAATTGGTGCTCACTAACAGCACGGGGTGATTGGTGCTCACTAACAGCACGGGGTAATTGGTGCTCACTAACAGCACGGGGTGATTGGTGCTCACTAACAGCACGGGGTGATTGGTGCTCACTAACAGCACGGGGTGATTGGTGCTCACTAACAGCACGGGGTGATTGGTGCTCACTAACAGCACGGGGTGATTGGTGCTCACTAGCAGCACGGGGTGATTGGTGCTCACTAACAGCACGGGGTAATTGGTGCTCACTAGCAGCACGGGGTAATTGGTGCTCACTAACAGCACGGGGTAATTGGTGCTCACTAACAGCACGGGGTGATTGGTGCTCACTCACAGCACGGAGTAATTGGTGCTCACTAACAGCACGGGGTGATTGGTGCTCGCTAACAGCACGGGGTGATTGGTGCTCGCTAACAGCACGGGGTGATTGGTGCTCACTAACAGCACGGAGTGATTGGTGCTCGCTAACAGCACGGGGTGATTGGTGCTCACTAACAGCACTTGGTGCTCACGGTCCCGGAGACACCACTGCTGCAATAGGTGATGAAATATCCCAGGATGCTCTGAATACCTGTACAGTACGACGATGATTTACACCCCCACCCACCCCCCACGTGCTCATGGTTGGATGGATTGTCATGATTTGGTTCAAGAATCAATTTATTGGTTGTGTCGTTAATTTATCGTCTCCATGGGATTGTTTTTGAGAATAATATTTGTCACATTTGTATCATAGCTTTCGCTCCGTTAGCCTAATTGGTGCATTAGCATGCCATGTCTATTCAATCACCGTTCATTTGCATGTCATTTGCATCACATTTACATACATCATAATTGCTTCTCATGCGGAACCGAGCGATTGCGCATTCCCCGCTGGTTGCAGAGGTTCTCGATTCGAACCCACTGACCGCCCTGGTTAATACTGCGAGGGTAATGACCGTAATAACGATGCTCCTTTGCTGTCAGTTTCGCAGTGGACGTTTAAGACCCCGTGACATCATTCGCAAGAGCAGACCATTGCGTGCCGGCGTCACGGTCAAAATTTGTCAGATTTCGACAAACGACACCGAAAATCACTCAGTCGGGATTACACGTAGCAGCAATCATCGTTCCCCTTACGGAAGACTAATTCCCTTTTTTGCAGGCCAGGTGCTGAGTCACCTTGTGCCGCACAGGGTAAGCTGCCACTGGGGGGGGGGGATGGGGGGGGTGGGTGTCCTTTCCAATGTTTTGAGATAAGCCGTGAGATGCAAAGCGCTCTGAGAACGGCCTCGGGGTATTAGGGGAGATCGCTGCATGAAAAACACATCATTCTCACCGCCGTCATTAGCATCATCATCGTGACGATTTACTCGTTCAAGTCGACGCAGGCAACGCCCACAAAATTCCCCCTTGCACAGCCTCCCCCCCCCCCAAATCGCCCACCATTCGTTCTGCGCCGCGTGGACGTGTGGTGGGCGGTCGTGGGTAGGGCTGCCGGGGGGCCACGGGGGGCCGCACGCGAGGAGCCACCCTCCCCCCGGCCTCAAACAGCCAATTTGTGGCCTCTCCAACCGCCTCGCTCGCATCGCTGGCACCACGGCTCACCCACCCGGACGCCCGCTCGCCCACGCTCACTCGTTGGCTCGCTCGCTCGCTCGCCCTCAGAGGAAACGCGCGGCGTTCAGAGAGAAAAATCAACACCGGAGCGAGTGCTACATACGAATAATAATAGTAGACCGATAGCAGAAATGCAGTGACGATAACAGCATTGTTAAATTGTCTCGAGTCTTTTGTCTTCACGTATCTCTGACGGCCAAGCTACCGGCGAATAGTGATGAAGCTCAAATCGTCACAAAGTATTTTACCCCAACGCGCACAAGTATTTTAGATTTGGAGTTTCTGAGAGGCTTCATTGTGACGGGTTTCAAAACGGGAAACATTCCCCATACGACAGCCGAGGGTATAATGCGGAGCTCGAATGCGTCTGTGGTGTTTTATTCTATGACATTCATAACATAAAGTCCATTATACAATATTCATTTTATTTTCACGCCCAGCAAATTCGGATTGGGGTTTTTCTTGTTTACTCTTCCTGCTGCCCGCCAAATGGCGGGACGCAGTCTGGCTGGGAGGGTTTTGTTACGATTAAAAGTCATCATCATTCTTTCCGAGCTCGGGACAACTTGCACGGGCGCGTGGTGTCGACGGGGGGAGAAGAGAGAAACGGTCGTCGTCATTGTTGTTGTTGTTCAAAGGTCGTTAAGGAAGGAGTTATACTGGTAGGAACATCCTGGTTACACCAGCCCACAGGGGAGTATTGTGTCCGCCCGTCCGTCGTGCAGGGAGGGGCTGGGTGGGGAAGGAGGGGCTGGGTGGGGAGGGGAGGGTGGGGCTGGGAGGGGAGGAGAGGGTGCGGAGGGGCTGGGTAGGGAGGGTGGGGAGGGAGGGGCTGGGTGGGGAGGGTGGGGCTGGGTGGGGGGTGGGAGGGGTGGGGCTGGGTGGGGAGGGGCTGGTCACCCCGTGGTGTCCATATAAAACTCAACATTTAACCTACTCACGCCGGCTTGTGCCCGCCCTCACAGTCGGGCATATTTGCGGAATTCACCACGCCGCCGTTGACCCTGGCCATTGACCGAGCAACCCAACGTTCCTACCAGCTCCCTCCGCAGGAATGTGTTTGTGGGGAAAATCACCTTTAATGCAATCACGTTAGACCACGTCATTCGGAGGACAAACATGCAACAGCGGAGTAACCATTACTCGTGGAGTACTCTGATCCCTATTTGCTTCAATGTTGTACGCATTGTTATGTTAGTGGCGACCCAGGTCACTCGTGAACATGAGACTCGCGGTATCTGGATCGCATCTGTTCTCAGCAGGCTAAGATAAATGAAACTTGAAACTACAATTATTAAGCGGCAAGCAGCCTGTCATGTTAAGCTCCGAATTCAGGGTTCCAATTATAAAACACGCCATTCGTTCGTAATGATTACACTGGTCAACACACTTTTTCTGGAATAAGATATTCCAACGGTTTTAATGTAATTTTGGGGTGCTGATTCCAAATCTTGCATCAGTTTTTGTCTATCACATCAGTTTTTGAGATATCAAATATTGCATTTTCAATAAAAACTGCAGAAGAAAAATATTAAATAAATGTGGATATCTACATTAAATTATATTATAAACACACTATCCTAAAAATACAGCACCATATTTTAACACTAAAGCAGTCACTGACTCGCAACAACTTGCAATCATAAGTGACAGAGTTAATTTCGGGTAAAATCAATGAAAATGGGGTTTGCCTGATGGCATAAATCAGCACCCTGAAATTAGTCTAAAACAGCTGCAAAAGTCCAGGCCAGAAAAATCTGGTTTTTTTTGTTGACCAGTGTTACCCTCGCCTCTTTACCTCGTTGGCAACAGATGATTGCATGTGGCGACGGGGGATGGCACCGCGCCTTACAGAGGAGAGCGGTGCGAAATGTATCGACTTATTACGCCGTGCGTTGAGATTCATGGGGAGGACACGCGGAGGACTTTGAAACGACGTTGGCGTTCTTCGTGACGGTCATTAGACCACGCTTCCCCGGGGACAAACGGGACACACTCGAAGGCGTTGTCCGCGATCTTTGTTGCTGGTGTCCGTTGCAAAGTGGCAACGACAGCAACTGCGCCCGATTTAAGTCCAGAGCAGGCGATGCTCTGTTGCAGCTGCAATTCGATGTGAGCTTACATCGCTTGCCAATGCCGCCACGGCAAGAGATGCTTCGCAGAGGTTTGGATTCAAGCTAAAATAAGTATATATATAAAAACATAGCATGAAATACCTCAAAATGAATTCTATATTGATTTCACATGAATACAACTAAACCTTTGTTTTTTTTAATGATTCTATATCAATGCTAATTGTGTGGTCATTCTTTCAGACAGCTGCAGCAAGAATTGACGGTACTTCGGAATTACGAGTGAGAAGTGACGTTGAGTAACGTGTACTTTGTCGACGAGGCCACACACAGGGCTCCGAATTTAAAAAGCCACCACGGCGGCTAAAACAGCAATCATTTTAATTAATGCACAAACAGTGGATATGATTTGCAGCAGGAGGCACGCTTACAACTTGGAATCGGCCGTTCTAGAAGTCACCTCTAAGCTCTTAACCGCTAATGTCGGGAGCTTAGAGTGGACGGCTTGAGGTAAAATCCCTGTTGGTTGCCTCAGCAGCCATATCACACCACATTTGTTTTGTTTTAAGTTTTGCTGGCTGGCTGGCTGGCAGGCAAGTGCGAGGCGGTGACGTCACGACGCAAATCCGCGCGATGACGTCACCCGCATCTCGCGTCGCTGAGCAGGGTTCGTGCGTGCTGACGTCATCACGCCCCCCCCCCCCCCCCCCCCCACTTACCCAACCCATAATTGTGGTTGTGAATCCAAGAACTAATCAGGCAGGGTTAGTCATGGTGCTTTAAATGTAGTTGTGCAATCTTCCTAAAGGACCCTGTTACTCGTTCTCTGCACTGTTGACCTGTGTTGTGTGGTGGTTGTTGTTGTTGTGCTCACGCAGCACCACGGATCTGCCGTGTCAAAAAATGCCGGGCAACTGGCTCAACGGAGACCACCATTCGCGTGATGAATCAAAACGGTCTTGAAAACTTCAGCTGAACCAAACTTTCTGAAACAAAAAAAAATAACGCAACATATTCGTCAATAACACTGTGTGCCTAAAAGGGTTGAAAATATAATCGGTGACGATTCTTCCCAGAACACAAATACAGAAGAAGCCAGAGGCATGGATGGAGGGGAATACTTTACTTTCCATCAAGCGGCCCTGATGACATTTTAAAAATATGTGCTGTTACTATTGAGTAACGGACGATGAAAAATGCATCAATAGCCCCAAGTCGTTTATATTTAAAGTTAAATCAACTTTTAATGTTTTTTTTTTTACTTTTAATGAATATTTATTTTTAATGTGTTAGGTAATGCGTTGTGGTTTAGTTATTTGTACTTGTGCACCGCTGTAAACGCAGCAGCATCACCATGCTATTACTCATAACGTTAAGATTTGCTGTAGCATATTCGTTAACCCACATTGAGTAGCGTGGCACATCTGGGTCAAGACCCCCCGTGACTAACACAAGAACTGGGGAGGCCTTCCAACATCATACTGCCAAATCGGCTGTAAAATTCTGTAAATACTACTACCATTATTGCGTATAATATTTCATATTGTTGTCTTGCTTTGTTGGTACGTTTATATTGTTATTCCTTTTTAAAGTAGTCATTTAAAATCTCACTTCAATCCTCCTCAAAGACGTCTGGCCAATGTAGAAGAGTAGGCCAAATACCACCTACAGAGGGTCTCTCTAGAGCTGCCGCGTGCAGATGCCCTTTTGCCGATTAGCACGTTTGACTACGTACGGTGCGAAAGAAGTTCAACATAGGTACATACACACATTTCATGCGTCTCACATCGTCAGTCGAAGCAGGTCCAGCACATTTGGTACAAACTCCCCGTAAATATTTCCATGATGTCTTGGACGGGAATTGAACCGTCATCTTCATGAATAAATGGGCTCGGTGCCAAGTACACTAACCAATCTCTTGGCGTGCCAATTGTGTCTACACTAGATATAAAAACGTATTTCTGTGTTTTTTTCTATTTAAGATGAACCATCAAATATTGTAATCATAATAAATAATAAATCTTCGTCGAATTTAACATTTAATAGAAGACTTTTCAGTCTGGCCCCCGAGGGGAGAGGTAATGATTCGAGTTATGTTCATCCAGTGATGAAATGCTTTTGTTAAAAATGTGAAATGGTTAAAGATATATAGTATTTTTTTTAAATCACAGAAGAATTGAAAAATGCAATCTCCAAAGTTGTTAATTTTCTTAAACTAAAGGTGGTAGAAACTGATTTCCAAGATCCTTTCTTGCGGTTAAACAGTTTTTTTCTTTGAGCCCTGTAAATGAGTATACTTTCGCTTCATACAAATTGCATTTTCACACTTGCAGTTGTGTGAATGTACGTGCGTATGTACGTGTGTGTGCGTGTTAGCGCGCTGCACTACGAACGCGCCGACCCGAGTTCGATTCCCGCTCACTGCCTGGGCCACCCCTAGGTCGACTCAGCCTCAAGTGAGAACCTGGAGCGTTGTGTAAAAATTACCACTGGGAAGACAAAGGCGGTCGGGCGTGATGCTGGCCACCCACCCCCATGTGTGCCGTGCCGGCCTTCATAGGTGCTCGCTAACAGCACTTGCCCCAACAGTTTGTGAAGGGTGTACGGGAGATCTTTGTCTTTGTGTGTGCGCGGTGGCCTAGCGATGATCACACTGCACTGCGATTCCAGCAAACGTCGTGAGCGGCAAGCGGAGTCCTTGGCCTCCGCTGCGTTGACTCGGCCTCAAATGAGCTCCACCCGGCGCTTCGTGTTGAACATTAACGTTGGTGGAAGCGAGGGGGGCCGCGTGTAGCGATAACCAATGCCACCACCACCACCACCACCCCCAACAGGTGCTCGCTAACAGCGCTTGGCCCCAACTGTCAAAGGCTATCCGGTGGAAAATTTTGTTGAAGGTGTGGATTGTGGCCATTCCCATCGAATGAATGTGCAGCTTTGTAGGATGCTATTGGCATGAATGACCCTAAAAAAATGAAAGCATTATTATTATTATCTATCAACAAACCTCTACCTCTTCGTCATTAATGTCCAAGGGTCCACCCCACCTTCACTACGCTTCTGAGCCCTCACCGATCCATTCACACAGTAATGCCCGGGTCAGTCCCATGATCTCCCCCTCAGCTACCCCTAACCACTCCATTAACAGCATCTAGGTCTCAACTGTGACCTCCTGCCAGTGGGCCGTCACCAACCGCCGTTTGCCTGGATTGGGTCTGGTTAGACCGGGCCATGCTGGGCTCAAAGCAGACTTGATTTTTTTTTACGGATTAAATTAGGGTTGCTGAGCACAGGCCCGAAAGCCGAAAAGAGGCCCACGTGACCAGCCACGCAAACAGCACGATCGAAGGTGTAATGTATAGATACGAGCTCCGACAGTTGTTATTATTATTGAGAAAGGTTATTATAACAAGTTGAGGAAAATAAACGATGGGAGGGATTCTAAAGTCGAGATATTGCACGGTGAGAAGTAGAAATTGAAGTTTTTTTTAATTTGCTTCTGAGATGATCACATCAGCTGACGTGATCTACCCCAACCTGATCACATCAGCTGACGTGATCTACACCACCCTGATCACATCAGCTGACGTGATCTACACCACCCTGATCAAATCAGCTGACGTGATCAGCTGATGTTAATAATTTAATCATCGAAGAGTATGCTCATTATGTTCTCTCACTATTTGATTCGAGGCTGTATTTTACTTTTGTGTCCCTGTACATGCAAGAAAGAAAAAATAGCCGCATCGCCTGTCCACGAGGCAGGTCTCTAAGTGTGCTCGCTAACAGCACGGGCCCTATCTAGCTCAGAGGGCAAGCCTGCCACGATATTATCTCACATCTGATCTGATATAGATTCATATCGTGCATTTACTCCAAGGCGCTGTATATCAATGTCTAAAATTGTACGTTAGATGACAGTGGTTGAGATAAAGATTGGGGTTATTAAAAGTGGAGGTGTCGTTATGGTGACAGTGAGGAGAACAGACGGGAGAGGTTGGTTTAGGGGTTGTGGTAGTGATAGGGGTTGGGGTAGTGATAGGGGTTGTGGTAGTGATAGGGGTTGGGGTAGTGATAGGGGTTGGGGTAGTGATAGGTGTAGTGATAGGGGTTGGGGTAGTGATAGGGGCTGGGGTAGTGATAGGGGCTGGGGTAGTGATAGGGGCTGGGGTAGTGATAGGGGCTGGGGTAGTGATAGGGGTTGGGGTAGTGATAGGGGTTGGGGTAGTGATAGGGGCTGGGGTAGTGATAGGGGTTGGGGTAGTGATAGGGGTTGGGGTAGTGATAGGGGTTGGGGTAGTGATAGGAGCTGGGGTAGTGATAGGGGTTGGGGTAGTGATAGGGGCTGGGGTAGTGATAGGGGCTGGGGTAGTGATAGGGGTTGGGGTAGTGATAGGGGTTGGGGTAGTGATAGGGGTGGGGGTAGTGATAGGGGCTGGGGTAGTGATATGGGCTGGGGTAGTGATAGGGGTTGGGGTAGTGATAGGGGTTGGGGTAGTGATAGGGGTTGGGGTAGTGATAGGGGCTGGGGTAGTGATAGGGGTTGGGGTAGTGATAGGGGCTGGGGTAGTGATAGGGGCTGGGGTAGTGATAGGGGTTGGGGTAGTGATAGGGGTTGGGGTAGTGATAGGGGTTGGGGTAGTGATAGGGGTTGGGGTAGTGATAGGGGCTGGGGTAGTGATAGGGGTTGGGGTAGTGATAGGGGTTGGGGTAGTGATAGGGGTTGGGGTAGTGATAGGGGCTGGGGTAGTGATAGGGGTTGGGGTAGTGATAGGGGTTGGGGTAGTGATAGGGGTAATGATAGGGGTTGGGGTAGTGATTGGGGTTGGGGTAATGATGGGGGTTGGGGTAGTGATAGGGTTGGGGTAGTGATAGGGTCTGGGGTAGTGATAGGGGTTGGGGTTGTGATAGGGGTTGGGGTAGTGATAGGGGTTGGGGGTAGTGATAGGGGCTGGGGTAGTGATAGGGGTTGGGGTAGTGATAGGGGTTGGTGTAGTGATAGGGGCTGGGGTAGTGATAGGGGCTGGGGTAGTGATAGGGGTTGGGGTAGTGATAGGGGTTGGGGTAGTGATAGGGGTTGGGTAGTGATAGGGGCTGGGGTAGTGATAGGGGCTGGGGTAGTGATAGGGGTTGGGGTAGTGATAGGGGTTGGGGTAGTGATAGGGGTTGGGGTAGTGATAGGGGCTGGGGTAGTGATATGGGCTGGGGTAGTGATAGGGGTTGGGGTAGTGATAGGGGTTGGGGTAGTGATAGGGGCTGGGGTAGTGATAGGGGCTGGGGTAGTGATAGGGGTTGGGGTAGTGATAGGGGCTGGGGTAGTGATAGGGGCTGGGGTAGTGATAGGGGTTGGGGTAGTGATAGGGTTGGGGTAGTGATAGGGGTTGGGGTAGTGATAGGGGTTGGGGTAGTGATAGGGGCTGGGGTAGTGATAGGGGTTGGGGTAGTGATAGGGGTTGGGGTAGTGATAGGGGTTGGGGTAGTGATATGGGCTGGGGTAGTGATAGGGGTTGGGGTAGTGATAGGGGTTGGGGTAGTGATAGGGGTAATGATAGAGGTTGGGGTAGTGATAGGGGTTGGGGTAATAATGGGGGTTGGGGTAGTGATAGGGTTGGGGTAGTGATAGGGGCTGGGTACTGATAGGGGTTGGGGTAGTGATAGGGGTTGGGGTAGTGATAGGGGTTGGGGTAGTGATAGGGGCTGGGGTAGTGATAGGGGTTGGGGTAGTGATAGGGGTTGGGGTAGTGATAGGGGTTGGGGTAGTGATAGGGGCTGGGGTAGTGATAGGGGTTGGGGTAGCGATAGGGGTTGGGGTAGTGATAGGGTTTGGGGTAGTGATAGGGGTAATGATAGGGGTTGGGGTAGTGATAGGGGTTGGGGTATTGATGGGGGTTGGGGTAGTGATAGGGTTGGGGTAGTGATATGGGGCTGGGGTAGTGATAGGGGTTGGGGTAGTGATAGGGGTTGGGGTAGTGATAGGGGCTGGGGTAGTGATAGGGGTTGGGGTAGTGATAGGGGCTTGGGTAGTGTTAGGGGTTGGGGTAGTGATAGGGGTTGGGGTAGTGATAGGGGCTGGGGTAGTGATCGGGGTTGGTGTAGTGATAGCGAGGAATGGAAGCTGAAGGTTCGAGTGAAGATGATTGCTCTGTGAGCTGCAGTGCGAGTTGGTCCCAGTGAAGGGGAGCGAGAAGGTAGAAGCAGCGAGCGAGCGAGACTGGGCACAGCAGTGAGAGGGAGCCACAGAGGGGGACGTTAGAGACTGGGAGCGTAGAGGACAGGATGGGACAGAGTGGTAGGAGAAGAGAATAACCAGATAAGGTGGGGCAAGACCATGGGGCGATTTGTAGATAAGAGTGAGAAATGTAAGCAGGCAGCGATCGCAGGCAGCGAGCCAGTGGAGTTGGGAAAGTCGAGCAGAAGTGTGGCAATTGTGGTGTCAATTTAAAAACGATCCGGGCTGAGAAATGTTGTGCATCTCCGTGACATCGTCGCTCTCCTTTATCCTTTCTCACTGCGCTCTTTTAATTGCGGTCCTTTGAGGACACCCTGTGGCCCGCTTACCTCCACAGACCTCCACAGTGCGTCCAGTCGAGGGTGATTCCCGGGGGCACGGGCTTTGTGGTCGTGGATGAGCGGGGCCCACACTCACACACATCTACGATTGTAACATTCGAGCAAATCGCTCTGAACGATGCGCCCGTTCTCGTCAGATCTCGGCAGCGAAGCGGGCTGGAGCCTGCTGAGTACAGGACGAGGATGTGGTGAGCACGAGGACTTTACAGGCATTGTATGTAAGGCATGGCGGGGGGGGGGGGGGCACGGCACAGTCAATGTTAAATAAACGTTAATCAAATGTTACAGCGCAGTACTATGACCACTTCGCTACCACCCACCTCCGCGTTGCGTAACGCGGCCCTCTGTTGCAGACGCGTGACGCGCAGTGGCGTAAGGGGCCCATCCATCCATTCTTGATTTGGCCATTTCGAAGAGGCGCTGTTCGCGTGACCGCGTCTCAAGACGCTGGTGGAGAAACGGGCGCGCGTGTGTGTGCGTGTGCGTGCGTGTGCGTGCGTGCGTGTGCGTGTGTGTGTGCGTGCGTGTGCGTGCGTGTGTGTGCGTGCGTGTGTGTGCGTGTGCGTGCGTGCGCGTGTGTGTGTGCGTGTGCGTGCGTGCGCGTGTGTGTGTGCGTGTGCGTGTGTGTGCGCGTGTGTGTGTGCGTGTGCGTGCGTGTGTGTGTGCGTGTGCGTGCGTGCGTGTGCGTGCGTGCGCGTGTGCGTGCGTGTGCGTGCGTGTGTGTGCGTGCGTGTGTGTGCGTGTGCGTGCGTGCGCGTGTGTGTGTGCGTGTGCGTGCGTGTGTGTGCGCGTGTGTGTGTGCGTGTGTGTGCGCGTGTGTGTGTGCGTGTGCGTGCGTGTGTGTGCGCGTGTGTGTGTGCGTGTGCGTGCGCGTGTGTGTGTGCGTGTGCGTGTGTGTGCGCGTGTGTGTGTGCGTGTGCGTGCGTGTGTGTGTGCGTGTGCGTGCGTGTGCGTGCGTGCGTGCGCGTGTGTGTGTGTGCGTGTGCGTGCGTGTGTGTGCGCGTGTGTGTGCGTGTGTGTGCGCGTGTGTGTGTGCGTGTGCGTGCGTGTGTGTGCGCGTGTGTGTGCGTGCGTGCGCGTGTGTGTGTGCGTGCGTGTGTGTGCGTGTGTGTGCGTGTGCGTGCGTGCGCGTGTGTGTGTGCGTGTGCGTGCGTGTGTGTGCGCGTGTGCGTGTGCGTGTGTGTGCGCGTGTGTGTGTGCGTGTGCGTGTGTGTGTGCGTGTGTGTGCGTGTGCGTGCGTGCGCGTGTGTGTGTGCGTGCGTGTGTGTGCGCGTGTGTGTGCGTGTGCGTGTGTGTGCGCGTGTGTGTGTGCGTGTGCGTGCGTGTGCGTGCGTGCGTGTGCGTGCGTTGAACTTCTTTCGCACCGTACGTAGCCAACCGTGCTCATCGGAGGTGCGAGGGGAGGACAAAGAACTAAACACAAAAATCAATTGTAAAGAAATGAGTTTTCAATCCAGGTCAAGGCTATGTTTGTATTGTCTTGTGAAGTAGACGTCTTTGTATGTTGTTATGTGTGCTTGTGTGCTGTTTCGAGTGTTTCATTGTGTTTTCTGTGTGTTGTACTTGTGTGGTTTGTGCATGTGTTCTTGAGTGTGTGTGTGTTAGTCTGTGTGCGCACAATGTGGGCATGCGTCTTTTGTCAGAACGCGAAAACTCGAAATGTTCGAGTGATTGTTTTGATGATTAAGAATGACATCTATTGTGTCGTAATGAGGCCAATTATGTATGCCAATGATTTAGTATGTGTCTCTATTAGGCCTATTATGCAAAGTAGGCGTTACTGCATAAACTTGAACTGTATCATGGTGATGCATTGCATACTCTGTATGTATATGCACAGTATCAACTTATAATTTGTAAAAAAAAATACATATGTGCAAGGCGTATTGGACGTGTCTGCAAGTGTGTAAGTATATTTTGCCCTGTCCTGGGCCTCCCCTAGGTTGACTCAGACTTAAATACGAACTAGCCTCAGATGTTCGATCATCAAGTACTGCTGAGACAAAGGCGGTCGGGCGTGGTGCTCACCGCAACCATCGCCTCGTGCGCCGTGCCGGCCTTAATAGGCGCTCGCTAACTTCACTTGGCACGAATCGCCACACAAATAACCTCTTGTTGTAACAGCTCTCTCGCTGGTTCAGCAGTTCCACTGCTGGATTATTATTTTTCCGCCTGAGGACGACCGCTTGTGTTGCGATCGAAACGTCGTGATATATTATTTTTGGTTGTATTTTATTTTGTCTACCTACGTGACTTTACCGAAAGAATCAAAGAGTATGGATTCCTGCAGTCACGAAAGCTTCAAATCAAGATTATAGAGAGTGTGTTTGTTTATTTATTTTCTGTGTATGTATGGGAGCGTGTTCGTGTCTTGTAGTTTGTGTATCAATACCTCATCTGATCGTTGCCAATGTTTCTTGTCATGTAACCTTGCAGGAAACTTTAAAAACAAAACCATGAAAAATAACTGTTCTAAACCAACTGGGAATTAATGGAGAAGAAAGTAAAATCATAACATTCTAAGTTATTGATGTTTGTGGCGTATTGTCACGTAGAACACGCCTGTGAACCTCTGCAATATTTTCACGCTGGGTCCCAACAGGGCCTTTTCACAAGCTTCACTTGATATTCACAAGCACTCCACCACCTTCATTTCTTTACATTATTCAAGCAAAACGATTTTTTTTTATTTCCAAACAAAATTACATTGCGGTTTTGCGACGCTTATTCACGGAAGAAAGTAAGGTTTGTAAACCAATCGTACACAACAAATACTCGCTTTTGCGTTTGATAGTTCACGTGTGAGAGAATTCATGCAGACATTGTTGGTCTTTGTTCACCTTCCCGGCTTTATTTCCCCAAATGTTGTCTCTTTACCCCACTCGTTTTACAAAACAATTAACTGGCAATAACACACCCCCTTGTCGTCGGCTCGCCATCTAGAGATGTACATCGCCAGTGATTTTATCAATTCCTCCCCTTCCATGTGTGTTGGATTGTCACAAATCGTAATCATGGTGCGTTTAACACGGGATTTATTTACGTGTGTCCTTGTGCACGTGAAATATCTCCTTAAGCAGGTGGCCTGGTGGATCAGAGTTTAGAACACTGAGCTGGCAACGCTAAGAGCCCGGGTTAGACTCCAAGCAAGCACCCTGTTCTTTAACCAGATGATCTCGATTGAAGCGAATTGTTGATGATCTCAGCCTGTTCGCCAATGACTGCACGGAAAATGCACGTCGCTTTAAATTTGGTTGAAGAGAGAGAGAATGGAAATATCAATTTGACTGTAACATTGCTACGTACATATATACACAACGACAAAGATCCCCCCGTGTAACCTTAACAGACTGTTGAGGCAAGTGCTGTTAGCGAGCACCTATGAAGGCCGGCGCGGTACACGAGGGGGTGGGTGCCAACACCACGCCCGGTCGCCTTTGTCTCCCCAGTGGCGATGTTTACATATCACAGCAGGTACTCATTTAGGCTGAGTCGACCTAGGGGAGGCCCAGAGCCGATTCAAATAATCGTCACTGGTGTTGGCCGTGAGCGAGAATCGAACTCGAGTCGCCGGGTTCCCCACACACATACATATACACACGTACAGACACACAAACAACAACAACAGTCACCATTTGCCACGAGTGATGGTGGCGTTACCACAGCGCTTCAGCCATGCTAGGTCACAGCACAAACCCACGTGTTTGGTTTTGACTGACTGAGATGATACTCTTAGGTTTTTTCGGTAAAGTCACGTAGGTAAAAAATAAAAATTAAAGTTAATAAAAGTAATAATAGAAATAAAATAAAATAATAAATCACGACGTTTCGGAGGCAACACAAGTCTCCGTCATCAGGTGGGACCGTCACAGCTAAATATACTGTATCAAGTGAGGGAAAGATTCCAAGATACAAGTTCTTCACGAAAGCTTCAAATCTAGAAATGACTGAGATGACTGACAGATGCACCACCTGTGCCCCCCTCTGTGCCAACTCGCGTTGTTGTGAGCGTCGCTCCCCCCGCCCTCCGTAGTTGTTGGAGGACGACTGCCTCCGAAATGCCGAGCGGCGTCCTTCACGAGCCTCCTCCACAGACACACAAACCCGCGTGTACACACACACGCGCACGCGCGCGCTAAAAGGTTACGCCGTACGTATAAACTTGTACTCAAATAGACGCAATTTAGACACGTGCGTGATTAATGGCTGTCCCAGAAAACATGCCGGCACGCCGCAGCACGATTGTGCGCCGCTAATTAAATGCCGCTGGAAGGCAATCGCAAGACACACACACACAAACACAAAAACACACACACACGAAACGCAAAGTGCGACAAAATAGCGCACAGCAAGTGTGACGCTTGTCCTGCTTCTCCGCACGACTCCCCCAAAACTTGATTGCCGCGAGCGCAGCCCCCCACCACTTTCCCGGGCGACACGAACGGCGTGTCGTTTTGGAGGCGCAGCGGGACAAGTGGCTTTCCCGTGGCTTCCCACCGCCCCCCCCCTTCCCCAGGCGCACGAGCCGCGGTTTGGGGGGCCCCATGCGGTGGGTCAGGCCTGTGTCGGCGTGGCCCGCATCTTTAAACAAGCCGCTCCCCGCCGCAAATATAAAACTAAATATAGATGCGCATTCTCAGTGTCTCAGGTGCGGAGTATGCTCGGATATTTGTTTGGTAGGTTATATTATATATATATATATTTATATATTTTTAAGTAAAAGCGCAACCCCTGCAATTTCTCGCTCGTGCCACTGCTGGTGGGGAGCGTCTCCTCCGCAAGTAGACCTCGCGAGGCAAACCTCTACACCACCAGCCAGTCGAGCAAGCAGGTCGCGAGCGGTGGGGTAGAGTGGTGGGGTAGAGTGGTGGGGTAGAGTGGTGGGGTAGAGTGGTGGGGTAGAGTGGTGGGGTAGAGTGGTGGTAGTGTGGGGTAGAGTGGTGGGGTAGAGTGGTGGGGTAGAGTGGTGGGGTAGAGTGGTGGGGTAGAGTGGTGGGGTAGAGTGTGGGGTAGAGTGGTGGGGTAGAGTGGTGGGGTAGAGTGGTGGGGTAGAGTGTGGGTAGAGTGGTGGGGTAAGGTGGTGGGGGTAGAGTGGTGGGGTAGAGTGGTGGGGTAGAGTGGTGGGGTAGAGTGGTGGGGTAGAGTGGTGGGGTAGAGTGGTGGGGTAGAGTTGTGGGGTAAGTGGTGGGGTAGAGTGGTGGGTAGAGTGGTGGGGTAGAGTGGGGGTAGAGTGGGGGGGTAGAGTGGGGGGTAGAGTGGGGGTAGAGGGGGTAGAGTGGTGGGGTAAGAGTGGTGGGGTAGAGTGGTGGGGTAGAGTGGGTGGGGTAGAGTGGTGGGGTAGAGTGGTGGGGGTAGTAGAGTGGTGGGGTAGAGTGGGTGGGGGTAGAGTGGTGGGGTAAGAGTGTGAGGTAGAGTGGTGGGGTAGAGTGGTGGGGTAGAGTGGTGGGGTAGAGTGGTGGGGTAGAGTGGTGGGGTAGAGTGGTGGAGGTAGAGTGGTGGGGTAGAGTGGTGGGTAGAGTGGTGGGGTAGAGTGGTGGGGTAGAGTGGTGGGGTAGAGTGTGGGGTAGAGTGGTGGGGTAGAGTGGGGGGTAGAGTGGTGGGGTAGAGTGGTGGGGTAGAGTGGTGGGGTAGAGTGGTGGGGTAGAGTGGTGGGTAGAGTGGTGGGGTAGAGTGGTGGGGTAGAGTGGTGGGGTAGAGTGGTGGGGTAGAGTGGTGGGGTAGAGTGGTGGGGTAGAGTGGTGGGGTAGAGTGGTGGGGTAGAGTGGTGGGGTAGAGTGGTGGGGTAGAGTGGTGGGGTAGAGTGGTGGGGTAGAGTGGTGGGGTAGAGTGGTGGGGTAGAGTGGTGGGGTAGAGTGGTGGGGTAGAGTGGTGGGGTAGAGGGTGGGTAGAGTGGTGGGGTAGAGTGGTGGGGTAAGTGGTGGGGTAGAGTGGTGGGGTAGAGTGGTGGGGTAGAGTGGTGGGGTAGAGTGGGGGGGTAGAGTGGTGGGGTAGAGTGGTGGGGTAGAGTGGTGGGGTAGAGTGGTGGGGTAGAGTGGTGGGGTAGAGTGGTGGGGTAGAGTGGTGGGGTAGAGTGGTGGGGTAGAGTGGTGGGGTAGAGTGGTGGGTAGAGTGGTGGGGTAGAGTGGTGGGGTAGAGTGGTGGGGTAGAGTGGTGGGGTAGAGTGGTGGTGGGGTAGAGTGGTGGGGTAGAGTGGTGGGGTAGAGTGGTGGGGGTAGAGTGGTGGGGTAGAGTGGTGGGGTAGAGTGGTGGGGTAGAGTGGTGGGGTAGAGTGGTGGGGTAGAGTGGTGGGGTAGAGTGGTGGGGTAGAGTGGTGGGGTAGAGTGGTGGGGTAGAGTGGTGGGGTAGAGTGGTGGGGTAGAGTGGTGGGGTAGAGTGGTGGGGTAGAGTGGTGGGGTAGAGTGGTGGGGTAGAGTGGTGGGGTAGAGTGGTGGGGTAGAGTGGTGGGGTAGAGTGGTGGGGGTAGAGTGGTGGGTAGAGTGGGTGGGGTAGAGTGGTGGGGTAGAGTGGTGGGGTAGAGTGGTGGGGTAGAGTGGTGGGGTAGAGTGGTGGGGTAGAGTGGTGGGGTAGAGTGGTGGGGTAGAGTGGTGGGGTAGAGTGGTGGGGTAGAGTGGTGGGGTAGAGTGGTGGGGTAGAGTGGTGGGGTAGAGTGGTGGGGTAAGTGTGGGGGGTAGAGTGGTGGGGTAGAGTGGTGGGGTAAGAGTGGTGGGGGTAGAGTGGTGGGGTAGAGTGGTGGGGTAGAGTGGTGGGTAGAGTGGTGGGGGTAGAGTGGTGGGGTAGAGTGGTGGGGTAGAGTGGTGGGGTAGAGTGGTGGGGTAGAGTGGTGGGGTAGAGTGGTGGGGTAGAGTGGTGGGGTAGAGTGGTGGGGTAGAGTGGTGGGGTAGAGTGGGTGGGGTAGAGTGGTGGGGTAGAGTGGTGGGGTAGAGTGGTGGGGTAGAGTGGTGGGGTAGAGTGGTGGGGTAGAGTGGTGGGGTAGAGTGGTGGGTAGAGTGGTGTGGGTAGAGTGGTGGGGTAGAGTGGTGGGGTAAGAGTGGTGGGGTAGAGTGGTGGGGTAGAGTGGTGGGGTAGAGTGGTGGGGTAAGTGGTGGGGTAGAGTGGTGGGGGTAGAGTGGTGGGGTAGAGTGGTGGGGGTAGAGTGGTGGGGGTAGAGTGGTGGGGTAGAGTGGTGGGGTAGAGTGGTGGGGTAGAGTGGTGGGGTAGAGTGGTGGGGTAGTGGTGGGGTAGAGTGGTGGGGTAGAGTGGTGGGGTAGAGTGGTGGGGTAGAGTGGTGGGGGGTAGAGTGGTGGGGTAGAGTGGTGGGGTAGAGTGGTGGGGTAGAGTGGTGGGGTTAGAGTGGTGGGGTAGAGTGGGTGGGGTAGAGTGGTGGGGTAGAGTGGTGGGGTAGAGTGGTGGGGTAGAGTGGTGGGGTAGAGTGGTGGGGTAGAGTGTGGGTAGAGTGGTGGGGTAGAGTGGTGGGGTAGAGTGGTGGGGTAGAGTGGTGGGGTAGAGTGGTGGGGTAGAGTGGTTGGGGTAGAGTGGTGGGGTAGAGTGGTGGGGTAGAGTGGTGGGGGTAGAGTGGTGGGGTAGAGTGGTGGGGTAGAGTGGTGGGGTAGAGTGGTGGGGTAGAGTGGTGGGGTAGAGTGGTGGGGTAGAGTGGTGGGTAGAGTGGTGGGGTAGAGTGGGTGGGGTAGAGTGGTGGGGTAGAGTGGTGGGGTAGAGTGGTGGGGTAGAGTGGTGGGGTAGAGTGGTGGGTAGTGGTGGGGTAGAGTGGTGGGGGTAGAGTGGTGGGGTAGAGTGGTGGGGTAGAGTGGTGGGGTAGAGTGGTGGGGTAGAGTGGTGGGGTAGAGTGGTGGGGTAGAGTGGTGGGGTAGAGTGGTGGGGTAGAGTGGTGGGGTAGAGTGTGGGTAGAGTGGTGGGTAGAGTGGTGGGGTAGATGGTGGGGGTAGAGTGGTGGGGTAGAGTGGTGGGGTAGAGTGGTGGGGTAGAGTGGTGGGGTAGAGTGGTGGGGTAGAGTGGTGGTAGAGTGGTGGGGTAGAGTGGTGGGGTAAGTGGTGGGGTAGTGGTGTGGGTAAGTGGTGGGGTAGAGTGGTGGGGTAGAGTGGTGGGGTAGAGTGGTGGGGTATGGTGGGTAGAGTGGTGGGGTAGAGTGGTGGGGTAAGTGGTGGGGTAGAGTGGTGGGGTAGAGTGGGGGGTAGAGTGGTGGGGTAGAGTGGTGGGGTAGAGTGGTGGGGTAGAGTGGTGGGGTAGAGTGGTGGGGTAGAGTGGTGGGGTAGAGTGGTGGGGTAGAGTGGTGGGGTAGAGTGGTGGGGTAGAGTGGTGGGTAGAGTGGGGTAAGAGGGTGGGGTAGAGTGGTGGGGTAGAGTGGTGGGGTAGAGTGGTGGGGTGGTGTGTGGGGTAGAGTGGTGGGGTAGAGTGGTGGGGTAGAGTGTTGGGGTAGAGTGGTGGGGTGAGTGGGGGTAGAGTGGTGGGTAGAGTGGTGGGGTAGAGTGGTGGGTAGAGTGGTGGGGTAGAGTGGTGGGTAGAGTGGTGGGGTAGAGTGGTGGGTAGTGGTGGGGTAGAGTGTGGGGTAGAGTGGTGGGTAGAGTGGTGGGTAGAGTGGGTGGGGGAGTGGTGGGGTAGAGTGGTGGGTAGAGTGGTGGGGTAGAGTGGTGGGGTAGAGTGGTGGGGTAGAGTGGTGGGGTAAGTGGTGGTAGAGTGGTGGGGTAGAGTGGTGGGTAGAGTGGTGGGGTAAGTGGTGGGGTAGAGTGGTGGGGTAGAGGTGGGGTAGAGTGGTGGGGTAGAGTGGTGGGGTAGAGTGGTGGGGTAAGTGGTGGGTAGATGGGTGGGGTAGAGCGGTGGGGTAGAGCGTGGGGTAGAGCGGTGGGTAGAGCGGTGGGGTAGAGCGGTGGGGTAGAGCGTTGGGTAAGAGCGTGGGGTAGAGCGGTGGGGTAGAGCGGTGGGGTAGAGCGGTGGGGTAGAGCGGTGGGGTAGAGCGGTGGGTAGAGCGGTGGGGTAGAGCGTGGGGTAGAGCGGTGGGGTAGAGCGGTGGGGTAGAGCGGTGGTAGAGCGTGGGGTAGAGCGGTGGGGAGAGCGGTGGTAGAGCGGTGGGGTAGAGCGGTGGGGTAGAGCGGTGGGGTAGAGCGGTGGGGTAAGCGGTGGGGTAGAGCGTGGGGTAGAGCGGTGGTAGAGCGTGGGGTAGAGCGGTGGGGTAGAGCGTGGTAGAGCGTGGGGTAGAGCGGTGGGTAGAGCGTGGGGTAGAGCGGTGTCTGTGGGGTAGAGCGGTGGGGTAGAGCGGTGGGTAGAGCGTGGGGTAGAGCGGTGGGGTAGAGCGGTGGGGTAGTAGAGCGGTGGGGTAGAGCGGTGGGGTAGAGCGGTGGGGTAGAGCGTGGGGTAGAGCGGTGTGGGTAGAGCGGTGGGGTAGAGCGGTGGGGTAGAGCGGTGGGGTAGAGCGGTGGGGTAGAGCGGTGGGGTAGAGCTGTGGGTAGAGCGGTGGGTTAGAGCGGTGGGGTAGAGCGGTGGGTAGAGCGGTGGGGTAGAGCGGTGGGGTAGAGCGGTGGGGGTAGAGCGGTGGGTAGAGCGGTGGGGTAGAGCGGTGGGGTAGAGCGGTGGGGTAGAGCGGTGGGGTAGAGCGGTGGGGTAGAGCGGGTGGGGTAGAGCGGTGGGGTAGAGCGGTGGGGTAGAGCGGTGGGGTAGAGCGGTGGGGGTAGAGCGGTGGGGTAGAGCGGTGGGGTAGAGCGGTGGGTAGAGCGGTGGGGTAGAGCGGTGGGGTAGAGCGGTGGGTAGAGCGGTGGGGTAGAGCGGGTGGGGTAGAGCGGTGGGGTAGAGCGGTGGGGTAGAGCGGGGTAGGGGTAGAGCGGTGGGTAGAGCGGTGGGGTAGAGCGGTGGGGTAGAGCGGTGGGGTAGAGCGGTGGGGTAGAGCGGTGGGGTAGAGCGGTGGGGTAGAGCGGTGGGGTAGAGCGGTGGGGTAGAGCGGTGGGGTAGAGCGGTGGGGTAGAGCGTGGGGTAGAGCGGTGGGGTAGAGCGGTGGGTAGAGCGTTGGGTAGAGCGTGGGGTAAGAGCGGTGGGGTAGAGCGGTGGGGTAGAGCGGTGGGGTAGAGCGGTGGGGTAGAGCGGTGGGTAGAGCGGTTGGGGTAGAGCGGTGGGGTAGACGGTGGGGTAGAGCGGTGGTAGAGCGTGGGGTAAGCGGTGGGGGAGCGGTGCGGTGGGAAGAGCGGTGGGAGAGCGGTGGGGCAGAGCGGTGGGGCAGAGCGGTGGGGCAGAGCGGTGGGCAGAGCGGTGGGGCAGAGCGGTGGGGCAGAGCGGTGGGGCGAGGCGGTGGGGCAGAGCGGTGGGGCAGAGCGGTGGGGCAGAGCGGTGGGGCAGAGCGGTGGGGCAGAGCGGTGGGGCAGAGCGGTGGGGCAGAGCGGTGGGGCAGAGCGGTGGGGCAGAGCGGTGGGGCAGAGCGGTGGGGCAGAGCGGTGGGGTAGAGCGGTGGGGTAGAGCGGTGGGGCAGAGCGGTGGGGCAGAGCGGTGGGGCAGAGCGGTGGGTAGAGCGGTGGGGTAGAGCGGTTGGGGTAGAGCGGTGGGGTAGAGCGGGTGGGGTAGAGCGGGGGGTAGCGGGGTAGAGCGGTGGGGTAGAGCGTGGGGTAGAGCGTGGGGTAGAGCGGTGGGGTAGAGTGGTGGGTTAGAGTGGTGGGGTAGAGTGGTGGGGTAGAGTGGTGGGGTAGAGTGGTGGGGTAGAGTGGTGGGGTAGAGTGGTGGGGTAGAGTGGGGGGTATTCCCACACCTCATCCAAGCCAACACGTCTTTGTCAATGGGGAAGGAGACGCGCACGCTGCGAGGTTGAGTTGACGCCTTTTCTCTCCGAGCGGCACCCAACAATGAACCTCGCCGCCCATGCAAGTCCCAATCCCCCCTGCGAGAAAAGATATTAAACATGGGGAAGAGTAGACCAATTACCCGTGAGTGTATGGGTGCATTCTCGTGGGCGAGGACCTTCTGCCAACGGTGGTGAGGGCAGCGTGAAATGTTGCTATTTTTTTTCTTTTAACTTAACTATTTAGTACTTTACCAAGTAAGGCCCACTGCGCTATTCGCTCTTTTCCAGAAGCGACCTGGTCGTTACGAATGATAGATCAAAAAAGTGGCTAATCACGTGGAAATGTCGAGCAGCCAAACGGTCTCAACGCACATGGATTATAAATGTGGAGGAACAAACCGGAAAACCCGGGGGAAAATCCACGCGACCACAAGGGGAGAGAGAGAGAGACGCAAACTCCGACTATACAGCAGGCGTCAGGGTCCGGTGTCGGACCTCACAACCTCTTCCAGGTCTCGAAGACTCCAGAGAATGTTTATCCAGTGGAGCACATCAACGAGTGTTGATTTTTTTTTTTGCCGTACGATGAAAAATGAATTGTGCTGCTTACCGTGCGACTCCGTGGGTTGGTAGGCACACGAGCGTATTCGTACGCGGGAGATGACCAGTAAAAACTAAACCCATCAGACCTGCGCTCACCTGGTCATTCATATTCATGATGTCATGTACCGTTGCAGGCCATATCATGAATATGAATGGCGATCTCAGTACGTATTGATTTAAGTCCGTGCGAGTTCATGATATTGGTATTTGTTTTAAAGCGCACACAGCTCACACCGACAAGCTTAAGACATGTCGGGTTCTTCGGTGTCGGTGGAAACGTAACTCGAAAATGTTCAACGATGTCGATTTAAAGCTTTCGTGACTGCAGGGATTCATCTTCTTGGTTCTTTCGGTAAAGTCACCTAGAAGGGAAGTAATAAAATAATAAAAATAAAACATAATAAAATTATTCTCACGACATTTCGGCCACAACGCAAGCAGCCGTCCTCAGGTGAAAACCAGGTCTGTCGGGGAGACAGCGTCTGAAGCCGAAACGTCGTAAGAATTATTTTATTATGTTTTATTTTTTTTATTTTATTACTTCCCTTCTACGTGACTTTACCGAAAGAACCAAGAAGATGAATGTTCAACGAACCCGAAGTAGTGGTGAAACGCTCCATGCTGGGTTGATTGACTCCAATGGAGGTCATGCCACCCTGGGCAATGTATTTTAATCGGAAATATATATTTTTGCATTCCATGAGCAGTTATGAATGTTGTTATCTGCAAAGTCTGTCATCTTTGATCCCGTCTTCCCACCGTTGGCAATAGCAGTTTTAGTGTATCGGCAGGTATTTCCTAAGAATAAAACTATGGTTTATTTGCCACGCCACTGCTGGATGAAGGGCTCGTCATATATTAAAAAACAATTTAAATGCAGTCAAAGACTCATGACATTTTCCCTGAATGAAAATCCACGTTTAAGTTGACGATTGATGAAATGGTATCTTGATAACATACGGAAGGCATTGCCATAGGGTTATCCTTTGTTTATGAAAAGCATGCGAAATTCAATCAAGTGCCCGATATTTAACCGTAAGGGGGAGTCCATCTATTGTCTCTTCATTATCTCGCTTTGCCGTGTCCGTGCGTGCAAGACGCAGCACTGAGAGTCGGTTGCTGACCCATTTGCAGCTGCATCAGAAACAGCTGACCAAACCGTGTGCAATGTGTCTTTCCCTTGTACGCTTGGGTTTCTCATATTTACACGCAGAGAAATACAACAAGATACCTGAACATCACACGCATTTCCCTCCTTAGGAAAAAAAAACAATCTCAGAGAACAGTTGTCCACAATAGCGACGTGTTTTCGGATAGGATTTGATGCAACTTAAAGTAAAGGTCTCACGAACGGTGCTGCGTAGAGGTTTCCACGGTTGTGCTGTACAGGGCTCCGATGTTTTTTTGGGGTTGTGCACGACGTGTACTTTGACGTGAACGTACGGCGGTTCGCTGCGTACCCGCCGGGAGCTCATTCGGCAACTCAATATTCAGTTCCTGCAGTCGGCTTGGGCTGAACATTGAATTCCCGAAGGAGCTTCCAGCACGCGGAGCGAAACGTCGGACGTCTTCCCGATCAATGCGCGGCACGACCCGAAAACCCATCCGTGAGCAACGCGGTTGGAGGGACTTTGTTGAGTCGAGGCAATAAAAAAATCGCTGTCTCAAAAAAGTGACCTTGACACCAAGACCCCGGGGGTCGTATATATTTAAACCCACGCCGAGACCAATCTTAATCGTGTTACGTAGAAGTGCGTCCGTCAGATGACGCCAGGGGGTTCGACACGATGTCAGAGCACCGTGACATCCGCGGCTAAGGCCCTTGAGGCTCGCTGTCTAGCAGGAGGCTGACGGCCGTGTCGGAGCCACCGAGGCAGCACCGCACGGGGAATCCGAGGCCTCCGCTTTCTGACTCTCAGTGGTGGTGCTTGTTATCTCCTTGTCACGACCGCGCCAGGGGCTACAAGGCGTTAAATGCCCAGCGATTGCAGTCGGAAGGGCGTTGTGGCGTCGCGCAGCGGCATTCGCATGGAACCTTCTGAGCGCAACGTCGTGGCTAGACAAAAGCCAACGTCGTGAGAATTATTTTATTATGTTTTATTATTATTATTTTATTATTTCCATTCTACGTGACTTTAACGAAAGAGACCAAGAAGAGGAGACTAGAGCCAGTTGCGTTTATTGTACCAGGTAAGGCCCACTGAGATGTGTAGCCTTTGTCAGAATCGACCTGGCCACAAATGAGACCTCATCGAAGCTCATCGAAGTGGCTATTCACGTGGATGTTTTTAGCAGACAAATACTCTCAACGCGTGCTTCTAAATGTGTAGAGAAAAGCCGGAGGACCCGGAGAAAAATCATCAATGCGACCACTTGGAGAATATGCAAACTCTTAAATATACAGGCGTCGGGGTCGAACCCACAACCTCCTGTATACCAGGCGAGGTAGTTAACATCTCGCCACCGTGGCGCCCTAAAAAGCAGAGCCTAGGCCTATTCATAACCGTGCAGTCTCCAGCGCAATACTGGTACCGGATCTCGGTACAAAGCAATCCCTGCCGCACGAACACCGCTGGTGCGGAGTCCCAGACCCACCCGCCTTTTAGCGTCATCTGGTCCAACCCATGTGAGACTAGGCTCTAAGGAAAGCTGTCTCGGGTGTGGACCAATCAACTTCAAGGACAGTGCATATATTATCAGAGTTGTGTTTTTTTGTTTGCATTATGACTGCAGGTATTGTGGTCTATGCAAACATGACTCCTTGTAAAAAAAGGTGTCAGTTTTGTTGCCAGATAGAAGGGTAAAAAAACTATTATCAGTTTGCAACCCTGACAATGTCGCATATCCGACTCGCTAGGGTCAGATAATTGTGAGTTTTGTATAGAATGAGAGCCACACCGCTACGCTGGACAAAAATCAAGCGCGACGTCCAGTCGTTAAGAGAAGGCGCAGCCCTGCAATGCCTCGCTCACAACACTGCTGGTGGCAGGGACCTCCACTCTGGCCAGACGAATTGAAAGAGGTATTGGGAGTACCCACACTTTACCCCACCGCGCACCCCGTTCGCACCGCTTGGTTGTGCACAGAGGTCGAGGGGGGAGCTAAGAAACTTGCACCGTACGCTTTGACTACCGCGTGGGGAGATCGACCCGGTGACCTCTGGATTGCATCCCGCACCAACTTCGTTTTTTGTTTGTTTGTTACATAAGTGTCCCGGTTGACGAGCTCCAATTTTAAGCCGAAAGATAAACATTTGTATCGCTTCCCAAACAGATAGCCAGTCGTACAAACCCTCTGCGTAAATATAGAATCGTTTCTTTAACAACAATCGGTGCCAAGTTTGGGGGTTGTGGGCCATGATTTTCTCATTTTAGGACAAGTTGTGGTAATTGGTCATTCAGCGTTGTATTGTATCCCCCCCCCCCCACACCGCTGAGATTTCACATTCGGTTGGTGTGCCAGAATAACAACAACAACAACAAAAATAATCATCTCCATCAATCCGCAGTGATTGTGAGCGTCTTGAGCAATAAGTCACACGTCGTGTCGCATTGAAAGCGCGGCGCAAATTGATCGTAAATAACAATCCGTCTAATTGGCGCAGCACGTCGTGGTGATGCCGCAACAGCGCGGTTTATGATTAAACAACACAAAAAAAAATAACGAGTGTGAAACTGTCAACAGAAAGCACGCGGCTTCTTTGAGTCAGCGAGGCTGCAAGAAATGCCCAAGGCTGTCACAGGGAGCGGATATTTGAACTGGTCCCAAGTCCACCCCCCATCAGTAATCCGCACTGACCAACATGGTCAGTGCGGATTACTAAGAGGGCACATGGGGCATTCATCCAGCAGTGGATTGACAAGGGGCTGTAGATTAGTCTGAAAAAAAAACATTGGCCCAAATTGTTCAAGGATGGCTTTTGCCATGACAGAGTTAACCAATTACCCTGCTTTACAGGAGGGGTGAGTAACATTCGGGTGCATCCAGGATCAATAATTTCCTCTTCATATTTACTCGACTGTAAAATGAACTCACATGACCCTTTGCAGTGGCCACTAGAGTTGCTACATTCACATTCGCTATTTCGAAGAAGACATGTAATTATCGATTCTTGACATGAATTGTGACTCTGAATCGCAACAATTCATCTTAAATGGGAGGAGGACGAATCATGCAAATTTGTAAATATTACATTTGGAAATTAATTTTTGCATTTTACAGGGCGTTCCGACGGTTTCTTGAGTTCTATCGGACGGAAAAATACATTAAAATTAGAAAATAACTACGTTTTCTTGACATTTTCATAAATGTTACACGCTGAAGAATCTCATGTTCACAATCTATTTACATCAAAAGTAACATACATTATTCAAATTAGTTTCTTTAGTTTGTCGTGGTTGCGTGCGCAAGTGATCTCTCTCCTCCATCAATGCCTTATTCAACATAGCCCTCCCTCTTATTCACCCACCCACTCACCCACCCACCCACCCACTCACTCACCTACACACTCACCCACCCACTCACCCACGCACCCACTCACTCACCCAATCACTCATCCACCCACCTACTCACTCACCCACCCACCCACTAACCCACCCACCCACTGACTCACTCACCCACTCACTCTGTCACTCACCCACCCACCCACCAACTCACCCACGCACTCACTCACTCACCCACTCACTCACTCACTCACCCACCCACTCACTCTGTCACTCACCTACCCACCCACTAACTCACCCACCCACTCACTCACCCACCCACTCACTCACTCACTCACCCACTCACTCACTCACTCACCCACTCACTCACTCACCCACCCACTCACTCTGTCACTCACCTACCCACCCACTAACTTCACCCACCCACCCACTCACCCACTCACCCACCCACTCACTCACCCACCCACCCGCTCACTAACCCACTCACCCACCGACCCACTCACCCATCCATTCACTCACCACCCACTCACTCAACCACCCACCCACTCACTAACTCACTCACCCACCGACCCACTCGCCCATCCATTCACTCACCACCCACTCAGTAATCGTGACTGACAGACTGACGTACACATTTGCGACGCGAAAGTTTGCTGTCCAAGATGTATATTTGCTTCATTGCTGTACTTTACTTTGTTTAACTTTTGTCATGGTGGTGACCTCAGGTCACTCATGCAAGTGAGACTAGTCCCGGTCTCGCGTTATTAAGGGGCCGTCCATAAATGACGTCACGCGATTTTTGACGATTTTTGACCCCCCCCCCCCCCTCTAGTCACACGGCGTCACAAAAAGTCAGACCCCTCAAATATGACGTAACAAAGCTCTGCCCCCCCAAAAAAAATACATTCTTCAAATCATTGTAGTGCGTATTTAATGTGGCGCTGCACTCTTATGTTGTAGGAGAAAACATTTATAAAAAAAAGTATATTTAATTAAGTAGAACGTGGTGTCTATATTTATTTAAAGTTGCGCATTTTGATGTGACGTCACATTACTCAACCACCCCCCGTCGTCACAAATGTCTGACCCCCCCCACCCCCTAGGTGCGTGACGTCATTTATGGACTGCCCCTATACAGATACACTCGGACTCGACACATCGAGTCTGTTGTTGTGCAGATGCAAGTTGAGATGACAAGCCAAATCCCCAGTGTTGGTAATGAAATGGTTATATGGGGTTGTCCATCAGTGACTCGAAGCCAGTAGCAGCAATTCTACGTGACTATGGCAGATGCCACTCTGTCAATAGGACAGTTCAAAATAATGTTATTGATGTATTTTAAACTAACGAAACTCCTCTCATCTGTTTAAGTTTTTTTGATGGCCTCTGCCAGATTCTGTGGAAATGAGAGTGATAGACTTGGCAATGCTCTGCCATCTGCCCGGCAAATGATGTATCCATCCATGCACTGTTCCCATTTTGAACACGTTAGCCTCTGTGGCAATTACGTGCGGAAAAGGGCTAATTAACGGGTTGGAATGCAATTAAGTAGAGTTTGCAAGCTGATTAAGCCGATGTGGGATACATAGCGAACATGTTTGCTAATTATTTAATTTATATTACGGGTAAATAATGTTTTCTCAAAAGTGTCCCTGAATTGACCGGGGGAAGGGGGGGGGGAGAGTTACCACTAAATTGATAAGTTTTAAATGATAATTAAACCGACGTTGCTCTGAAGGGGTGCAGTTGTATTCCAATTAAGGCCACATTATCACAGGAGTATTGCGTCCCATGTCACAGCGGAGGGGAGGGTGGGGGGGTTGGTGGTGGCGGTCGTGGTTCACTACCAGCACTTGTCCGTCGTCATTATCGCTAGCAGGTACCCGAGGCGTCCCAGTGTGTTTCCACAAATGTCCCTTGAATGTGTAGATGACATTTCTTTTTAAATCCTTTATATTAAGTTCACTTGCTTGCTTGCTTGTGCGCTTACGACCGTGCAAATCTTTCGGTCGTTTTTTAACCCACTTCCCGTGATCCAATCGAGCTGACATTTTGCACACAGACTCGTTTTGCGTGACAATTTATTTTCGTGAAATTTTTTTTCCACTTTTTAGGAAACATTTTTTCTTATATTTTATTTAAAATACCAATGTGATAAAAATGAAACTCTTACTCAAGAAAAACAGAAATGAATAATAAAATAAAACCGATGCCACGCATATAAAGGATTTATCGTGAAAAACTTTGTTTTTACGGGTTAATTTTTTTCTACTGATCTTAGATGTGTGACACGCTCCCGTGAGATGTCAGAGGATAAGCGGCCGACAATGCGCCTGCTCAATCTTTGACCGTGAGTGACTCTAGTCGTGGTTGAAGTGGTACACGTCGCGAAGACATCAATAGGGGCCACCGTTTCGGATGCCCCCCCCCCCCCCCCCAACATGTCGCCCAAAAAAGTTTTTTGGTTTGGCCATGTTTGTTTGTTGTAGTACAGAGTTAGACTTATGGCCTTAATCTAAGTTGTCTTGTGGTTGTTGTTGTTTGACGTGCATCCCACTGGGATTTGTGCACACAGCGTTGTGTACGGAGATTTTTCTGCAATATTTTGCTGTCTTTTCTTGGATTTTCTGTTTGCACATAGTCACTTTAAGATGTTTTCTCGTTCATGTTTTTGTGTTCTGTTTGTTGCGGTTGCACCCGATTCAAGAACCGAATGGCTCACAGGGCTACACCTAATACATGAACTTGAACTAGACAGGCCTCCTGCTGACCAGGCACGGTCCGCACCAGCGGTGTTCGTGCGGCAGGGATTGCTTTGTACAGAGATCCGGTACCAGTATTGCACTGGAGACTGCACAGTTATGAATAGGCCTAGGCTATGTTTTTTAGGGCGCCACGGTGGCTAGGAAATGTTAACTACCTCGCCTGGTGTGCAGGAGGACGTGGGTTCGATCCCGACCCTGACGCCTGCTGCTGTATATTTGGAGTTTGCGTGTTCTTCGAATGGTTGGGTGGATTTTTCTCCGGGTCCTCCAGTTTTTCCTCCACATTTAGAAACGTGCGTTTAGACTGTTCGGCTGATAAAGTGTCTACGCAATAAGCCACTTCATTGGGATATCATTTGTGGCAAGGTCACTTCTTAAAAAGAGCGACATAGTTCAGTGGGCTTTCCCTGCTCAAATAATAGTTTTTTTCATGATTTCATCGATTAAGTCAGTCCATTGGGCAAATATTGCTCTTAACTATTTTTTTAGAAGAGCCATTGCAGACAGTGTTATTGACGAAAGTGTTGAGTCTATTGTTAATTGTGCTTGTGCACCACTGCCCGATGATTTGTTCATTTTATTCGAGGTCGACTACTCAGGTACCTTTAAAAATAGCCACCCCCGCCCCTCCACATCCCGAAGGCAGGAAACCTCCAACAAAGCCACGCCCGGCGTGACACCGCTGACGATGACGCCTACGTCACCGTGCCCCGCCCATCACCTCCCGTCCAGCGGCACCCGGGAGTATTTCTTCTCCGACTCCTCTCGTGCAATCCGATTGGTCGCCTCACCTGAACGACAACGGGAAGCGTGCACACGAATTGACTTCTTACGTGAGCGGACAGCCCAGACCGAACGACATTATTACCAACCACTGTGCCACTGGATTCCCCAACGCGTTGGTCATAGGACTGCTCATGATGACTCGGACACGTGCGTTCGTGCACACACACAATATGCATATCGCTCAGCCCCAGTGCTCAATTATGAAAGCTTTAATGAGTTGTGTAATAACTATTGTTGGATGTTACATTTCCCTTCATCACGGACCGTACCCTCAGGGAGTAAATATGCAAATGCGTTATTACATGACGACCTGCGTGTGTGAGCGAGTGTGTGTGAGTGTGTATGAGTGAGCGAGTGTGTGAGTGTGTGTGAGTGTGTGAGTGTGCGGTAGTGTAGCGGTTTGCGTGCTGCGCTAAGAACCTGGCGACGCGAGTTCGATTCCTCGCTCACGTCCAACACCCAGTGACGATTATCGGAACCGGTCCTGGGCCTCCTCTAGGTCGACTCAGCCTCAAATGAGTACCTGGTGCAGTGTGTAAACATCGCTACTGGGGAGACAAAGGCGGCCGTGCGTGGTGTTGGCCACCCACCTCCTCGTGTGCCGTCCCGACCTTCATAGGTGCTCGCTAACAGCACTTGCCCCAACAGTCTCTGAAGGCTATACGGGGGGGGGGGGGGGGATCTTTGTCTTTGTAGTGGTTAGTGCGCTGTGCTACGAACCCGACCAACCTCGGCTTGATTCCCAGCCCTGGCAAACGTCGCTGCTGGGGTAATATCAGAACAGATCTTCTGCCTCCCCTCGGCTAAACTCAGCCCTACGCTTGAGCACCTCGTCCTCGGTGTATGCGTCAGCATTGGGGAGACAACAAACGGCGCAGGAATGGTATTGGCCACACCACTCCACCCGTGTTCCGTGCCGTACTTGATAGGCGCTCGCTGTTAGCACTTGTCCCCGACAGCGTGTTAAAGGCTATTACGGGGTCACCTTTATCTATGTGTGTGGAGAGGGGTGGAAAATTCGGTCTGTGTCCTATGATCACAGATACAAGCGAACTTGGGTTTGATTCCTGGCCATAGACGGCTTCGTGAATTCCCTTTCTAGCTCAGCTTGGCCATCACTCAGTACGTGGTGAGTGTGTGAACGTCAACACTGTTGGGGCGTGGAGTCAACGATGGATGTGGGTGCAGCGTGCACAATCGAAATGAAATATATTTCATTTCGCTGCACGTGCGCTGTGATGACAAGATCTGGCTCGTCGTTCGCGTCGCTTGTCTCCTTTGTGTGTGTGTGTGAATATATGAATGGTCACGTCCCACCGGTCCGAGCTGTGATTACTTTGAATCGGACCGCTGGATGCATGCAGCCCTTGCCGAATGGAGCAGGCGCTTTTTTGCCGTCAGTTTAAAAAAAATTTGAATCCCCCATTCGCCCGCTAAGAAAACAGCGGAAGCTATTACCACAGGCACCGTTCTCCATCTGCGTACGGGGGATAAGCAATACGACGATGTGTGAGTGGAGAGCTTTACCTAAATAAGACAAGCAAGTAAAATTGATGCAATTAGCCTTGGGCGTTGTGTTCCTTGAGCCGTTCCACCGTGGAGCTGCTTCGGCCCCGAGATGCTCATTAGAGATGGCGCGTGGCCTCTAAAGCCAAACACAGCGCGAGAGAGACAGAGGGAAAGGATTCAGGTCGCAGGCAATAACCGCGTCTATTTTGCAGGGCAGTGTCAAAACAGTATGACGGTGGTCGGTGTCTAAAGTGATGATCGAGAGGTCGTCATAGCCGGTGTAGTTTATTTAACACGAGGGCTTTCGCGACCAATATGATTCAAAATAAATGTTTTTGGGTTAGATCGCGTGAGGATAAATGTGTCGTAACCCTATTCTGGCAAATCGCCCGATGACGATTGTTGTAATTGCCAGCGAAACGTCGTACTCCGATTGTCAATACTGTGGATTTACTCTCCGACACACCGCTAGGCTGAAATATCAACTAGTTGGCGTTTGTTTACGAGAGAAATCCCTTCCTAATTGGCTGTGTCGGGTGGTGGAGGGCTACGACACATTTATACTTGCGGCATCTAACCCAACAACAACCTTTGTTATGAAGAGCCAGTGTAGTTGATGGCAACCACTTCCTCGCCCTTGATAGACCCCCCGAGATGTGGCTTTTTGCAGCGTCCCACCATCTGGCTTTTAGGCCTTTCCCTTTGGTCACACCGCTGCTCTCTGTGTGCATGTTGGCTACGTGTGTGCAGTGGGATGGATGCTGTGGCGTAGTGACGACAGTATCAGCTCAGGGGGTGCGGCAATCCTGGCAGGTGGGGCGCCAAATATTTGATTTGGTCTCGCACGGTGGCGTCCAGGCGATTAAACATCTCACGGTGGTTGTCAAGTGGGCCCCAACTCGTAGCTTTGGCCACCGAGAGGGGGATGGGGAGGGGGGCAAGGCACCCCCTTCCCCCGTTATGCGACTGGGTGGATGTACATGTCAATGAGTGTGTCAGGAGTGTGCGTGGGTGCACACGCAGCAGTGGCGAGGCTGTAGTCAGCTCGATGCGCTACAGACCCGAGTTCGATTCTCGCTCGATGCTAACAACGGTGGTGAATGTCGGAACTGGTCCTGAACCTCTCCTAGGTCTACGCAGCCTTAAATGGATATCCGGCGTGTACACATTAGCACTGGGGAGACAAAGACGGCCGGGCGTGGTGCTGGCTACACCACCTCTTCGTGCACCACGCGGGCCTTCATCAGTGCTCGCAAACAGCAAACTTGCCCCAAGAGTTTAACACGTAGGCTTTCGCGACCGATATTATTCATAATAAACGTTTTTGGGTTAGATCGTGTTATTTTTAAATGTGTCGTAACCCTCCACCACCCGACACAGCCAATCAGCAAAAAAGTGTCACGTTGATAAATAGTTCACTATTTTAGCCCACCGGTGTGTGGATTCACTCTTCAACACACCGGTGGGCTAAAGTCGTGAACTATTTGCCCCAAAAGCCTGCCTGCTCTACGGGGGACCTTTGTCTTTTGGTTAGCATGTGTGCCAAAGAGTGTGTGTATGTGTGTGAGTGTCCATGCGTATGGGAATAGACAGTTTAACACTTCGTAGGCTTTCGCGACCAACATTATCCATAATAGAGGTTTTTTTTTGGGTTGGACCGCATAAATATGAACACAGGCAACCAATTAATAAGGTTCGTCACGTAAATAAAACATGCCCATTAGTTACACGTTGGTGTGTTGGAGAGTAAATCCCCAAATTGTAAATGTTGTGGCTTTACTCTTGTTGACGTAACAACCCTTACTAATTGGCTGTGTTGGGTGGCGGCGGGTTTAACGACACATTTATATTTACGCGATCCAACCCCCCCCCCCCCCCCCCAAAAAAAAAAACCCTCTATTGTTGGGAATATGCACACACGCATTGGCGGTAGACCGGTAGCAACATCGCACAGCGGTCCTCAAAACACCGCCCGCAAGATTTTCTGACCGGGGTTGCGGATCGCGGGAAAATAAATTAAAAAGAATCGCGACAAAATTAGCTTTTTTTATTTATAGAAAATAGCGCGCACCGCCGGTTTACCGCCGATACGTTCGTATGCGCGTGTCCGGTACACGTGCGCGCATTTGCGCCAACGTGCTCGTGACTGTTCGTGTGACCGTGCGTGTGTCCGCGCGTGTGTCCGCGTGTGTGTCCACGTGTGTGTCCGCGTGTGTGTCCGCGTATGCCTGCATGAGTCCGCGTGTGTGTCCGCGCGTGTATCCGCGTGTGTGTCCACGTGTGTGTCCGCGCGTGTATCCGCGCGTGTGTCCGCGTATGCCTGCATGAGTCCGCGTGTGTGTCCGCGTGTGTGTCCGCGCGTGTGTCCGCGTGTGTGTCCGCGCGTGTGTCCGCGTGTGTGTCCGCGCGTGTGCCGTCAGCAGAAATCACAGTGAGAAACCTCAGCGCAAGCATCTCTGTAGCCTGAACCACCCCGCCCCCCCCCCCACTTCTGTGAAACTGCCTCTGCTTAATTCTCACAGACACTGCAGTTGAGTGCGGGGGGTAGAATACAGAGAGAGTTGGGTGCGATTTGAGGAATGGCTAATTGGTGCTCACGAGACAAAGATCCACCGTATAGCCGTTTGGGGCAAGTGCTGTCAGCGAGCACTATGAAGGCCGGCACGGCACACGAGGGGGTGGGTGGCCAAGCACCACGCCCGGCCGCCTTTGTCTCCCCAGTGGCGATGTTTACACACCGCACCAGCTATTCATTTGAGTTTGAGCCGACCTAGGGGAGGCCCAGGACCGGTTCAAATGATCGCCACTGCCGTGAGCGAGAATCGAACTCGGGAAATCCGTGTTCAAAGTCGCAGCGCGCTATCCGCTTGCACAACCGCTCCCACCGGGATGATGGCAAGCCCAGTTGTGCCAGGGGCGCCTCCGAGGAACGGGGAGAGCCACGGTACAGCAGGACTCCGTCAACTCACTTGGCCGTCAACACAGTTTTAGTTTGTTTATCGCCCAGCTTATGAAACTCTGCCAGACTGCTAAATGACACTGTTCGTGATTGCCGTTGGAAGCCAACGATCCCTTGTGGTCGTTAGGCCCTCTGTGGGTGTGATATAAATCTGACTAATGACCTCACGGCCCACGCTCGTTGTTCACTTTTTGGCAGCGTGGTAGAATTTCTGAGCTTCTTTGTTTAGCATCTCGGGAAAACTTATCGCAATTTAGAGTCTAAATGTGGAGGGGTTTTTTTATATTTAGTTTAGGACTGAAAAGCAGCTGTCCTGCTTTCTCTGGTATTTGAATCCGATCTGCTTGCGAGACGTTCTAGTTAACGCAAATACAAGACCCCCCCGGTATAGCCTTTAAACAGACTGTCGGGGCAAGCGCTGTTTATCGAGCATCTGTGAAGGCAGGTGACGTGGCACGCGAGAGGGAGAGTGGGGTGGGCCGGCGCGCCACGCCCGACCGCCTTTGTCTCCCCAGTGGGCGACATTTACGCATCTCACGCGCCCACGCACGCCCCTCGTCAGTTCGGTGGCCTGCGCACCCAGAATTATTATAATACAAGCACTGGAGGGTGTCCGCTCCAGGTTAATGAGCTTACGTGGCCATGTGTACTCATTAAGGAGCGGAGGGGGGGTATTAATGAGCACTGCCCTCCTGGGTTGCCCAGAGCTACTCAGCTGAAACTACCGCCCCTTGTTTGTTTTATAGAGATCAAGAGGTGAACTCCTTATCCTGCTTCACATGCGTTTAATTAACTTGGAGTTAATTACTGCTGTGGTTGTTGTTGTTGTTGTTGGTTACTTTTGCAAATGTTTGTTTCGAGTGCTTGTATCATCGCTGCTTTGTGCGCCTCGCTGCGAGCACGACCTAGCCAGGCCGCTGGTCAAGTGAGAGGTTTGCCTCCGAACAACATTTCGGAGGCAAACCTCTCACCCTTGACCAGCCAGGCCTCTCACTTCTAGATTCGAAGCTTTCGTGACTGCAAGGATTCATATTCTTAGTTTTTTTTCGGTAAAGTCACGTGGGTAAGAAAATAAAATTAAAATGTTACTTTTATTAATTAAAAAATTTACCTACGTGAATTTACCGAAAAAACCTAAGAATATGGGCCTCTCACCAGCCAGGCCGCTGGTCACGAGTGAGAGGTTTGCCTCCGAACGACGTTTCGGAGGCTGAGTTCGAGTAGAAGATGTACACACACGTCCCCCACCGCCTCCCGAATTGCTGTGTCGAGATATTGTTCTTGTCTTCTTCTAATCCGTTCTAAGCTCTGTGTAAAATGCCCCCCCACCGCTTCCGCGAGCTTAGGCTCGCGTTGCTGCACAGGCGCAAATTGTGTTGAGCGGCGAGGAATATTGAACGGGCGGGTGGGTTCCCGTTGCAGAGACGCAGCGCCAGAGAGCTGAACGGCACGATCGCTTGAAATCGTGGGTCAGCTATCCTTCACACGAGCCCAGTTGCTTTGTTTTGTTTCCTTTTATTCTTCATAATTCCTCCGTTGTAGTTCGCTTACGCTCGTTGTTGCTTTCATGCCGTGAGACGAATGAGACGTGTTGTGTTGAGGGGTCTTGTGGAGTGCAGTGCATCACCCCGCGTCAGAGGGAAGATGGCATTGCGAAACCACTGCGTTCCCCTTCATTTTCCTCCGATCCACACAACCCAGTTACCAGTTGACTTCGTATCCGGCGAGGGCTGCCTCGTATGGGCAACAGATTGGAGTGCACGACGTCGGTTGCTGACTGGGCTGCACGATTGATTCGTATCACTCACCCCAGCCACAACGCTCTGTCATGAATGGCGTAACTCTCACCTCGACTCGTAATCTGATCGTAAAAAAAGAGGAACCTTTTCCCAGAGCTATCGTCAATGGAGAGCAAATGCGAAGAAAGCAGACAGAGTGAGGAAAAGCGTTAGGCTGCAATGTGCACGTGAGCGATACGCGGTGGGTACGATATCCATCCCCTTGGCATTCAGCACCGCACCGTTGATTGACAAAATAACCGACAAATTTAGATTAAACCCATTAAACTCTCTTTCTCTCTCCAGGCGTCACAAACAGCACGCGCGGAGCCACGGGTTCAATACTCAGCTCGAGCGGCAGGCCAATCGCTCTCCTATCCGTCGCGACCGTCGTTTACGCTTCCCTCTCGAACTTCACCCGTCGGATTCCGCCGCCCGTGTTGAGGGCCCGGCCTGCCAGACCGACTGCCGTACCCCATCCATCACGCGGCGTCCAATCGCCACGCCGCGGGTCACAACGACTCGCCCGCTCACCACAGTCTGAGTCGCGACGCTTCCAGCTCCGCGTCTGCCCTTGCGCTCCTCAACTTTTCAATTGCCTCCCCCAATCGTCTATCTCCTTTTCAATGCCCTCCCCCCTTCGCCTCTCTCCTCTTCAATGCCCTCCCCCCATCATCTCTCTCCTTTTCAATGCCCTCCTCCCATCATCTCTCCTCTTCAATGCCCTCCCCCCATCATCTCTCTCCTCTTCAATGCCCTCCCCCCATCATCTCTCTCCTTTTCAATGCCCTCCCCCAATCATCTCTCTCATCTTCAATGCCCTCCCCCCGTCGTCTTTCTCATTTGCCCCGAGCTCATCGATTACCCCTCGCTGTTTGTCACCGGCCGCTTGGCGTGTCGCGTGACCAGGGCACGGTGGTCCAACACCTGAGCCTCTCCCCTCGCGCTCTCACCGTGCCCCGCGTGCCATCGCCACAACGACCACCGATCGAGACGGCGTCCGTGCTATGAAGGCCGCATTTTAACTTGAACAAAGGCGGCGAGCGCGCTCATTCTCAGACGAACGAGGCAGGGGGTCCGCGAGGCGAAAGGCGCGATCACAGAATGATTGCGGCGCCGGTGGGCCGCGTGTAACGGAAGAGTCGACGGTAATGGGTGCAGTGCTGATGTGTGATGATGACGGCAGGGGGAAGCAAAGGCGAAGTCGTTTAAAGTGCCCGGAGGTTGCTGGTGCTGGTGGTGGCTGCTTTACAATTTACATTTAAACCTTCCTCAAATCCCATATCCAGCCTGCCCCTCCCACCCGTACCCAAATCCTCCCACCCAATCGTCACCCGCCTCCCAAACTAAATCGCTCCAATTTTCAAAACACCGATGCCGCTGCGACGCGAAGCGGCCGCGCACCGCGAGTGCTTAAATGGCGCCCCCCGAAGCGCCCCGCTAACCTTCCCCCAGGCCTCGGCTTCTTTCCCCCGATCCGCTTCGCCCCGAGACTCGAAAATGTCGCGGTAAAATTGCCCACGCATCCGTCGTGCGAATGCCAATGTCAGGCGACGCGAGGATCTTCCCCGCGTCCTCGATCCCGCGCGAGGTACACGCGGAGGTCGTCACTGGAGGTGGCGGCCAGCGATGGTCAATCTACTGCTGGATGAAGGCCCTCCCCCCCCCCCCCCCCAGGCTGTCATCATCTCTCACGATCCCGCGGTGTAACAAAAATAATATTTAACGTCGACCTGTAATGCGCCACCACCATCACGGCCGAAGCCGCCCAGAAGTTGCTCGCTCTCGTCGAGATAGGGCGACTCGGAGGTGTGTGGATGAACCACCCGACAGGTTGCGTGGGGATGATGATGATGATGCTCTTCGTGTTTGTGAATCGGGCATTGGGCCAATGTTACACGTCCCACCATTCTGTTTTGGGTGACCACAGTCGCACACTTTAGAGTAGTTGTTGTATTTGCCCGTTTGTGCATCACCAAGTGTCTGCATCATCGCCATCATCATCAGCAGCTGCCGCTGCCATGGGTTTGTGTGCAGATTATGTGGTTCAGGGTTTGTGCCCAGAAGCTACGCAAAAGATCGAAGCCAGGGATATTCTGCGTTGTCGGCTGCTTGACGAGGAGGACGTGTTTGTCACTACCGGTGAACTCAATTCGGCGTTCTAAGCTTCGTCGTCGTCATCATCATCAGGGTTGAAGTGGCATCGTTGAAGGTTCGGCACGGGAGGTCAACCTGAGCTTGCGCCACTTAAATCGATGATGGACATCCGTGGTGATTGATAAGCGCTCACGGGTCCCTACTTCACCAACCTGTACTTGTCCCGTGTGGTGAAGCGTGACCACGTGTTGTCATAGCCGGGAGGTGCTGCCCGTGTGGTGAAGCATGACCACGTGTTGTCATAGCCGGGAGGTGCTGCCCGAGTGGTGAAGCATGACCACGTGTTGTCATAGCCGGGAGGTGCTGCCCGTGTGGTGAGGCATGACCACGTGTCGTCATAGCCGGGAGGTGCTGCCCGTGTGGTGAGGCATGACCACGTGTCGTCATAGCCGGGAGGTGCTGCCCGTGTGGTGAGGCGTGACTACGTGTTGTCATAGCCGGGAGGTGCTGCCCGTGTGGTGAGGCGTGACCACGTGTCGTCATAGCCGGGAGGTGCTGCCCGTGTGGTGAGGCGTGACCACGTGTCGTCATAGCCGGGAGGTGCTGCCCGTGTGGTGAGGCGTGACCACGTGTTGTCATAGCCGGGAGGTGCTGCCCGTGTGGTGAGGCGTGACCACGTGTTGTCATAGCCGGGAGGTGCTGCCCGTGTGGTGAGGCGTGACCACGTGTCGTCATAGCCGGGAGGTGCTGCCCGTGTGGTGAGGCATGACCACGTGTTGTCATAGCCGGGAGGTGCTGCCCGTGTGGTGAGGCATGACCACGTGTCGTCATAGCCGGGAGGTGCTGCCCGTGTGGTGAGGCATGACCACGTGTCGTCATAGCCGGGAGGTGCTGCCCGTGTGGTGAGGCGTGACCACGTGTCGTCATAGCCGGGAGGTGCTGCCCGTGTGGTGAGGCATGACCACGTGTCGTCATAGCCGGGAGGTGCTGCCCGTGTGGTGAGGCATGACCACGTGTCGTCATAGCCGGGAGGTGCTGCCCGTGTGGTGAGGCGTGACCACGTGTCGTCATAGCCGGGAGGTGCTGCCCGTGTGGTGAGGCATGACCACGTGTTGTCATAGCCGGGAGGTGCTGCCCGTGTGGTGAGGCATGACCACGTGTCGTCATAGCCGGGAGGTGCTGCCCGTGTGGTGAGGCATGACCACGTGTCGTCATAGCCGGGAGGTGCTGCCCGTGTGGTGAGGCGTGACCACGTGTCGTCATAGCCGGGAGGTGCTGCCCGTGTGGTGAGGCATGACCACGTGTCGTCATAGCCGGGAGGTGCTGCCCGTGTGGTGAAGCATGACCACGTGTTGTCATAGCCGGGAGGTGCTGCCCGAGTGGTGAAGCATGACCACGTGTTGTCATAGCCGGGAGGTGCTGCCCGTGTGGTGAGGCATGACCACGTGTCGTCATAGCCGGGAGGTGCTGCCCGTGTGGTGAGGCATGACCACGTGTCGTCATAGCCGGGAGGTGCTGCCCGTGTGGTGAGGCGTGACTACGTGTTGTCATAGCCGGGAGGTGCTGCCCGTGTGGTGAGGCGTGACCACGTGTCGTCATAGCCGGGAGGTGCTGCCCGTGTGGTGAGGCATGACCACGTGTCGTCATAGCCGGGAGGTGCTGCCCGTGTGGCACGTGACCTGTAATCCAGCGCTGTGGAGGCAGCAGCGGGGGTTGGTGGGTCGCACGCAGATGATGTGAAGCTCCTTGCCCGTGGGGCGTCGAGGAGGGTACCATAGCCTGGCTCGCCAGGAGCAGACAGAAAGGCAAGGGGACTAATCGCCATCTGTTTCGATCGAAACGGGGATAGAGTGTTTCTCCCTCGCGCACGTGGGTTTTCCCCAGGTGCCCCGGTTCTCTCCCATGTGTGTTAAAAAAACAATCATCATGAAATAGCTGAAAACATCTAAAAAAATAAAAAAAATAAACTGTGCAGCAGCTGGCCTCTTTTGAAGAAGAGTCCTACAACTGTCTTGGATGAATAAGTAAACTATTATTATTGAGTATGTGTCTGCATGGTAGCTAACAGATGGCAGTGCGAAGTGACACCACTTCTCTTTACGCTTTGTGGGGGTTTCTCTCGGTCTCTCAACGTGTCTTCAATCTGCCCAAATCTCATTAATGGCATTAAAAATAAGAATCGGTTTGGCCAATGTCATTAATGAGATATTTACCAGACCATTTTTGCCAGGGGTGTATCAAAGTATAAAAAATAAGAATGTGTTTTTTTTTTTAACCCGTTCCGGCAATTAAACAGGTGTTAAGATATTCAAACACCAAATAAATACGTTTTGCAAGGAATCAAGTCTACATTCACAATACGCACTTGTGGTGGACGTGCAAACAAACATGCCTTGATAATATATGCATTGTCTTTGAAAATTATTGGCCTACACCAAAGGCAGCCTTCTATTTAGCGCCACAGCGCGTGGATTTGCAGCGTTCATTTTCATTTGCTTGCTGGTGACTTTGTGTATTTCATATCGAAATCGCCTCCAGTGCTTTTGCTGCAGGCGGCAATAAAAGTTGTTTAAAAGTCAAAAGTCTATTTGGTGGCCAAACATTCTCCACCAAGAGCCTTCCCGCACGAGTTCTCGAGACTCGGTGAAGCTCCTCCCGGGGTAAACAATTCACTTTGGCAACTCCGCGGGCCTCATCCTAAATTGGCAAAGGAACACACGAAGTGGAATTGGCCAGACGCGTCCAGTTTATACTTGCGGCGAGTCTCTGCGACGTTTGATGTTTTTTCTCTGGTATCATTTGATGTAATAAACTTCCAGAGATGCTCGTGGTATTAAGATGCTGTTATATTATTGTTACTATTACAGTGTTATGGGAACGCAAAGGTTTGAGACTCAGGCTTCTCTCGATGAATACATCAAAGCTGCATTATCCACTCATAAGCAAATGTGGATTTTACTCTGATATTGGCAAAAAAATGTGTCCATGTCTCCATAAATGACCAGCAATGGGGCAAATCACCAAGGCGATTGTCGTTTGGTGCATTTCTTCAACATGGGCCACAGGGTGAGGTGAGGCCCTGCTTCAATGATTAGCTCGCTACTCTACAAACCCGGCGACCCGAGATCGATTCCCACTCACGGCCAGCACCAGCGACGATTGTCTGAACCGGTTCTGGGCCTCCCCTAGATCGACTCAGACATCGCCACTGGGGAGACAAAGGCGGTCGGGTGTAGTTGCTAGCCACCCACCCCCTCGCGTGCCGTGTCGGCTTTCATAGGTTCTCGCTAACAGCACTTGCCCCAACAGTCTGGTCAGTCTTTACAGGTGGATCTTTGTCTTTGTTTTGGTCCGATAGAGCATTCGTATTATAATGATCGTATTACCTGTATTTACACTTGTTATCCCCCCCCCCATCTCCTCCCCTCCGCCCCTCCTCTTTCTCTGCAGACGCCTCGGTACCTCCTATCTGCCTCCTATACCATCTACAACGTGCACACCAGGTGAGGTCTACGCTGCAGGCCCCATAGCGGTGTGTAGGCACAGCAGACCCACACGGTGGCTTTGTGGATGCAGCAAACCACCTCCGACTTGCCGCCCTGTAACACAGGAGACATCCTGCACGTGTGCGTGGGTGGGGGCGCGGTAGTGTAGCGGTTAGCGCCCTGCGATACAAACTCGGCCACCCGATTTCGATCTCCCGCTCATGGCCAACACCAGTGACAATGATCTGATACCGGTCCTGGGTGACTCAGCCTCAAATGAAGTACCTGGCGCAGTGTGTAAGCACCCCCACTAAGGAGATAAAAGCGGACAGGCGTGCCAGAAGTGCTCGCTAACAGCACTTGCCCCAACAGTCTATCAAAGGGATATTTGTCTTTTGGCCAGAATGTGCGTTATGCATGTCTAGACCGGCGTAGTGAACAGTCACAATGTTCTCAAGCAGACAATAATTGAATCCATCACCATTCACGATAGCGTGCCTCCCACACAGTGTATCTCAAGGCGCTCGAGGAAAGGCGTGTTTAGAGATGATTACTCAGCAAGGAAGTGACTGCAGATCAAATAGTTGGGTTTAAAAAAAATACAGCGGAAACAATCATACGCAACAAAAGAGAAGGACAGAATTGAATAGTGAAAAATGTTTCCTCTCTCTCTTTTTTTTTCTACTTCGTTGGATGTATTAATGCACTACCTTTAAATGTGCATCTCCTTTCATCGTAAATTCATGAAAGGAGATAAAGTGTGGCCACATTAATGATATTGCCAGGCATTGCTGTCTCAAAACTTTAGTGGCATAAACATGCCGAGACGACCCGGCCACCTGGTTTTCTCGGCCACTCTGCTACCTGGCCACTCTGCTACCTGGCCACATGATCACCTGACCACTCTGCTACCTGGCCACTCTGCTACCTGGCCACTCTGCTACCTGGCCACATGATCACCTGGCCACTCTGCTACCTGGCCACTCTGCTACCTGATCACTCTGCTACCTGGCCACTCTGCTACCTGGCCACTCTGCTACCTGGCCACTCTGCTACCTGGCCACATGATCACCTGGCCACTCTGCTACCTGGCCACATGATCACCTGGCCACTCTGCTACCTGGCCACTCTGCTTCCTGGCCACTCTGCTACCTGGCCACATGATCACCTGGCCACTCTGCTACCTGGCCACTCTGCTACCTGGCCACATGATCACCTGGCCACCGGGCCACACGATCACCTGGCCACCTGTCGACCTGGCTACCCAGCCACGCGGCTTCTCTTAACAGACTCTGAATCGACTGCCACCATTCGCGTATTGATATCTTGAAATTGTTGTTTAAAATATTTAGTTTCATTTGAATTATTTTACCATTACCCAACCCTGGTGCATTTGCTTTGACGATAGAGGCCTAATTCCAGGGCTTAGTGGAATGAGGTTGCCATCTCTGATGTCCAAAAACATTCGACATTACCATGAGTAGAAAAATATCTCACAGTACCGGAGGAGGGGAGAACCACATGTGAATGCATCGTATTGAGTGGTTTGTCACCATGATTATGATTATCATGACATAACTGACGAAACAAACTGGGACGTTTACTGTCCTGGAAAGACTTGGGAGATTTGTCTCAACAGTTACCTCCTCGGCAAGAGAGTGATGCTGAGAAAACCAGGACAGGTGGCAACCCTAGCGGGTTGGATGCCCTCTCAGAGGCTCTCTTCTTCCTCTGCTGTGCTCCGTCTTTGGCCCGGGCCGCTCCGCTAGTGTTCACCACTCCCGGAGAGACAGAGCCCAGATGAATAATTGCACACCTTTTGTCGTAAATATTTCAAGCTGCAGCCAATTTAGACATTCGGAGTGAATACATACTGACTTTGGAAAGGCGAGAAAGTCAGAAATAAAAAAGGAGAAACATGAAAGGGTTGTTCTGAGAGTGACCTTGGCCAGCAGAGATTGTTTCTCTCTCATCAACTTGGGCAACACTCAAAAAAAGTTCACTTTTTTTACACAACTCTCTTCCCTCCCTCCCTCTCTCTCTCTCTCCTTCTCTCCTCTCTCTCTCGCTTTATCTCTTCGCTTCGGGCCACGAAACAATGTTGCAGAACAAATAGTCGACCCCAAAATCACGTCGTTTGCCCGTTGAACCAAAAGTGATTGGAGACATTACTGGAGCGGATGAATTTTGACTTTGCTGTTGTTGTTTTTATTGTGCCGGGACTTGCCGCCGTGGCGAGCCGCAATGTGTGCGTCCCACCGTTCATTACGCAAAACGAGCAGGACGGCTGAACGCCGAGATTCGTTTCGCACCGCGACCCCTGCCAGGTACTAGCGGCAGTTTCCAGCACACGGGAGCAGCAGTTTCCAGCACACGGGGCTCCGCGGAGGCACGAGTGTTTTGGCATACCTCGACAAAAAAATTCGGGGGCAATTAAATGAAACCTGACAGAAAAATCAAGCTCCCTGACATCCAGTGGGCGCACACTGTTTTATTAACCGTAGCGATATCACAGTCCTGCCCTTCTCAATGGACGTTATCACGTTAATCAAATCTGTGATTGGCAGGTGTGAATGCGTTTGATCCCTGGGCTTCCGTGTGTGCAGCTGAGAGGTAGCGGCATTGCACGGGGTGGTGCATCAGGCAGTGAACGGCGGTTCCTGCAACCCGTGCTGAATTCCTGGTCAATCGCCCGCACAGCGTTGTGCGGTCATTAGCGATTGGGCCGAGCTGAGACCGTCACCGACGCATTCCATTTGAGAAGCCAAGTACAGCGGTTCGCGCTCTGCACTATGCACCCGGCTTTCCCGAATTCGAGTCCTGGTCACGGCTGACATTGGTGGCGAGTGATACCGGACCCTCTGTCCTCATCTTTACCAACCTGGGCAACTCTGGCACATGGTGCCTGGGTGCAGTTGCAGCGCCTACACACTCGATGGCTGCTGCTTTACTCAACAGCCGATGAGGCTGAATTGCAGAAAGTCGTGTTGTTTGCATGTGTGTCTTTGTCCAGTCGTGCGGGGGGAGCAGTGGCGCAGTGGTTAACGCACTGCGTCACGAACCCGGCGACCCGAGTTTATTTCCCGCTCACGGCCAACACCGGTAACGATTGTCTGAACCACCGGTCCTGGGCCTCCCCTAGGTCGACTCAGTCTCAAATGAGTACCCGGTGCGGTGTGTAAACAACAGCACTCGGGAGACAAAGGCACACGGAACCTGATGCTGACCACCCACCCCCTCGTGTGCTGCGCCATCCTTCATAGGTGCTCGCTAACAGCACTTTCCCCCAAGAGTCTGTTAAGGCCGTGCGGTTGGGGGATCTCTGTCCCCGTCTCTGTTCCAGGGAACTGCATGAGCTGAAGGTTCCTGGAGGCTCGGAGGGCTCCCTGCAGTTCGCCGGCTGGGGCACACGCGGACAGCAACTCGTGAGTCCGCGACGAACAAACACCGCGAATAATAATGAGTACACGGTGTCCATAAAGGAGTCGCCCGTTATTTATTTTTTAAAAAGGCGGTATTGGCGCAGCCCTGCAATTGCTTGCTCACGCCGCTTGCTGGTGCAAGGGAGTGTTTGACCTAACGGGAATAAAATGTAACAACATCGCTGGAGGGAGTATTTGGCCGAAAGCGAATTCAATGTAACAACATCGTCCTACACACACATTGTACGTCGTGCTCCTTTAAAGCAATACGCAAAGATTCTGAGTTGGATTGTGAAACGTCACTATTTGAAAGATGTCTAATTCATTATATGAGTATGGATTCATTAATTGACACAAGCTTCATCATGGGAAGAGCAGACAGTCACTAATCACGCAATCCCTGCTACGATTTCACCGTTATTTAGGCACGTAACAAGGTGTCGACTGTGAACTAACATTAGTTATTGCACTCACATCGAGTCCGCTGTGTGAGAATCATTCATTTACAATCCACACGCATTGCATGCACAGCTCTAAACAAATTAATCCGAAGGCGAAAATAAAAGGTAAACAATACGTTGTAAAAAGAACATTATTTTTTATTCACATCGCAGCCACACGTTGTAATGATTCTTCAAATAGATGTGTTTTGTTTAACCCGTCGCATTGATCAAATATTTCTCATTTATTAGATTCTGACTAGCACTGTGACCTTAAAAGTTAATATCTCTCTATATAGGAGACGTTTCAGGTAATGGCCCTTCTTCATGGCACATGTGCTCAGCCCATTGCCCTAAACGTTACGTATCGTACATTTGACTTTTAACGGCGACACAATTAAATTGACGATTTGTGTTGAGTTGTTGTTATTTTCGTTCGTTGTGATTGTGCACCACTTGCCAACGTAGCAGCAGCAGCATCACCGAATCATCTTTGTCCAGATGGAGGAACGAATAGCTAGGCGCCTAAATATTCGCATTTTCCTTCAGCGTAATGTGCGGTTCATGTAAATCGTGAAGGGCATCAGCGGCATGCCCAGGAGAGGGGATGGCCAAGGAGCAGAGATCACTGCCAAATTCCTGTAGCTCAGTCGCACGTTGCAGACCTTGTTCGTCTCGTTTCCTCCCTTTGGTTTGCATTCCGCACTCGTTTTTAAAAGGTGACGTGTGATCGCACATCCGCGTGTCATCATAATCATCATCACCGTCTTCGCTTTGAAATCTAAACCAGTGGAAATAAACTTCGGCAAATCGAGCTCCATCTATCCTCCAGTCAACGATACCGCCTGTCCACCCGTATCGGACACGCTTCACACCGCAGCAAGTCGATCGGCAGGTCACCTCGTGGCGGGGTAAAGTGTGGGTGACTCCCACCTCTGCTTCCAAGACGAACTGGCCAGCGTGGAAGAGTAGGCCAAAAACACCATCCAGAGGAATCCTCTCTAGACCTCCCGGCAGGTTGAAGCCCCTTCCGCCAAGCAGTTGCAGGGCTGAGCCTTTATCATTTTAAAACATACCATCTGTGTTTGTTGACCTTTTACCTGTTATCAGCATTCGCTGTATCCCGATGCCCCTAAGCATGCATGAGTGTGAAGAGATAAGGTTTGCCTGTAGACGGTCAGATATCGCCGTCTAAACACACACATGCACAGATGAATGCGATCATCGCAAGAGATACGGTGGCCTGTAGCGGGTGCAGTGGTGGGAACCCGTCCATACACTGCGCTGTGAACCCTGGTGACCTGAGTTTGATTCCCAGCACTGGCACACCATCACTGCTGCGCAATTAGCAGAGCCAGTCCAGGCCACTCCTTGTCGCCACGTCGCACTGACCTGCACGGTGAGGTATGGTCAAACGAAACACGTAACCGAAATAGTGTTGGGAGGCTTTCCGATTGAAAGTTCAGCACTTGCAATGAATCGCTCTTTGCCCCTGTTGGCAGAAGGTCCTCCAATATAGTGAGCTCTGGAGATACCCTCGAGAGGGGAGTTGGCTTACTCTTCCATGTTGGCCAAATTTATTGGAAGAGGAGCAAGTGCTCGTGCCTTGCATGCATGCATGTGTAGTGAGTCCGCAGACGTACTCTTGGAGGCAACACATGTATTTAACACCAACACACGGGGTAACTACCCCTTAACAGAATAACAACCTATGGTGGTGACCACCAGGCTAACTACACTAGTTACAATGTAACTGCTAATCCACACCGGGACCACAGCTCGGGTCCAGGTCCACGTGTTGGAGACTCGGTAGAACGTAGGACGGAGACAAAGGTTTCTTCAGGATGAACAACGCCGGTGCCCTCTGGGGGACCCGGCCTATATCCACTGCGGCGTGGCTGGCTCTGCCCTTGGCCACGCCCACCTTCCAGAACCCTCGAGCAGGATCTGGACCCCGACCACGTGACCACCCCTAGCCCCCCACTTGGGGCCCCTTTGTAGACTTAACCGGTCACGTGTCACTCTCGGGTCAACCAGAGTTCCACGGCCTTGAGTAACCCCGGCACTCCCACACCCTATCCTGTAGGGGCTGGCACTGCACGCCAAGCGTGGTGCCACCCAGCGCTATCAATCAGCACTCACCGAACCCCTCTAGGGCTGCTACTACACCCACACCCTCGTGGTGTCCGCGGTATCGTTACACCGCACGCCGTGCCTCTCCCGGGCCGGCACAGTGACGTCTCGCGATGTCACTGCACGTGCATGTTGAACTGATGTCGCATCGTACGTAGCCGACCGTACTCATCGGAGGTGCGGGGTAAGGACAACAAACTGAACGCAAAAAAAAAGCACTTCTACCCCAGCACACACGCGTGGCCTGCCGATCGGCGAACTGCGATGAGCCCATTTACACCACAGCTGGTTTGGCAGAGGGGTGGTGCGTGCGGGGAGAGGTGGGGGGGAGATGGGTGGGGGGGAGAGGGGTGGGGGGGGGGAGAGGTGGGGAGAGAGGGGGGAGATTAAAGTAAGTTGCGCCCACTGATTCAACCGCCGCGCCGTGGAGATCAAAACGGCGACCTGTGGAGGACAATATCCAGCGTGCTCGCCATTGTAAATGGCCAGCATCTCCCTGCCGGTATCTCAACATGTCAGTCGCACGGCTTCTATGTCGTCAAAATAGCCGTGCCCCGATGAATCCAGGGCGAAAGGAATCCGATGGGCCTTTTAAACAGAATCTAAATGTTATACCACGCCCTCCCCCCCCCCCTCCGAGGTGTGTACGGATTATTTTTCCCCCATAATAAATATAAATGGCCGTCACCGCGATTGGGGGGGGGGGCTCGCTGTCCGAACGCGCCACCCCCCGGTCAGAGCACCAATGCGGCCAACGCTGGGCGCCTTGCTGGCCAATCTGGCGAGCGAGTTGATGATGGTGATGATGTTGATGATGGTGATGATGCTGATGGTGGTGATGATGTTGATGGTGATGATGTTGATGATGTTGATGATGGTGATGATGGTGATGATGGTCTATGGGCGGCCTCGTGGCCCAGGCCGAGTCTCATCCGTAACGCGACGAGTTGCACGCGCCACGAATCAAGTTTGGTTTTTGAGCTTGACGAATTCAACGTCTCTGGGACGTTTGCACGCTGGATTCGACCGACGTTTAGCAAGGCGCGTAAAAGTGCGTGTCCTACACCTCCGATTATCACGGTTGGCTACGTACGGTGCGAAAGAAGTTCAGCGTACGTTCCCGGTACGGACAAATAGGCCGATTGCAGTGGCTTCAGATGTAGCTCTGTGACGTCATCTTCCATTGCCGTTCTCCCTGCTCATGCACTAAGACCTCCACACATCGTTGAGTTTATATAACATTCGGTTTGTTTCTTAATTCAGCATACTTCAGCTCTGATGAGTAACAATTTCAGATCGATTGCCATATCCCAAAACCAGAATTTGCATGGCAGATTTAAAAAAAAACTGGATCAGAGGCAATCGAAGAGGTTTCAAAAGTAGCTCTATGCTGCCGCCTTTTTTCACAAGGTGATGCACCGCTTTCTGCACTTGAGGGTGTGGGTGGGATGAAGGGTGGGGGGTGGAGAAGGGAGAGTCCAGGACTGGTTGAGACACCACTCACCGCTGATGTTAGCCGCAGCTGGGGAATCGGAGACCACTGCACTACCGATCCCACCCAAGTCGACTATGTCGTTGTTGTTGTTGTGTGCCAACATCTCTCTGGCGGCAGGTGTACATTTACAAGAACAACATCTACTACCAGCACAACGTGCGCAGCCCGGCCATCCCTCTCACCACCTCCGGCAAGGAGGTCTCCGTCTACAATGGCATCACAGACTGGCTGTATGGCGGTGAGCACCGCACACACTCACCGCAACACTCACCGCGCACCCTCACCACACACACTCACCACACTCACCGCACGCACTCACCGCACGCACTCACTGCACACACTCACCGCACACACTCACCGCACGCACTCACCACACACACTCACCACACTCACCGCACGCACTCACCGCACGCACTCACCGCACACACTCACTGCACAGACTCACCGCACACACTCACCACACACACTCACCGCACGCACTCACCGTGCACACTCACCACACACACTCACCGCACATACTCACCATGCACACTCACTACACCACACTCACCGCACACACTCACCGCACACACTCACCGCACCACACTCACCGCACACACTCACCGCACACACTCACCACACACACTCACCGCACACACTCACCTCACGCACTCACCGTGCACACTCACCACACACACTCACCGCACGCACTGACCGTGCACACTCATTACACACACTCACCGCACGCACTGACCGTGCACACTCACTACATACACTCACCGCACGCACTCACCACACACACTCACCGCATGCACTCACCGCACGCACTCACCACACAGACTCACCGCACACACTCACCGCACACACTCACCTCACACACTCACCACGCACCCTCACCACACACACTCACCGCACACACTCACCGCGCACACTCACCACACACCACCAGCAGTGAACACCACACACGCCATAAGTGTTGACGAACCAAAGTGGGGATCACACAATACCGCCGTGTGGACTTCAGTGCCGCACACTTCACACCGCCACAATATTACCGCTTGTGCTCCAGAACATTGTTCGTGACAGAGGGGGGCCCAGTAGCGAGGGGGTCAATTCCCCCCCCGCCCCCCCCCCCCCCCATAGCTAGCGGGCATTCTCTTGACCGGTGGCTCTTCTCACACGTGTCGTACATGCCTGCTTGTGGGCCAGCCTCACCCCTTACACAGGCGAACTGCAGGTAATTAATGAAAGCCATCGTGATTCATTTATAATCATACGACTAATATTCATGGTTTATATCCTCAGCAGGGCAACTATTCTTGACCCCACCCCCGACCCCCCTGAGGCCTGAATATGCGTCATGATCAAAGTAAAACGCTATCCAGAAGCTTTTGTGCGATAATAATAATATTCGAGTGGTAGATGTGCCAGACGCGTGGCTCATGAAGGGCCACGCACCGTATAAACCTCTCGAGCACTGAGCCATCATCGCTGAAAATCCCGAGTTTGAATCTGGGTTGCAAGTCCCAGTGATTAAACCACCGCTTCACTGTAAAATTCCGCGTACTGTATCGGCTCAAGAAAGTAGTTCGCGTTATAACGGTGCGCGTTATAACGGTACACGTTCCATGTTGTTCAAAAAGTGCTATGAGTTTGATGATCCTGCTCGCAACGAATAACAATGGTGAATATTTGAACTGGTCCTGGGCCTCTCCTAGGTCGACTCAGTCCTTAAACAAGTACCCGGTGCGGTGTATAGACATCAGCACTGGGGGGACGAAGGCGGCCGGGCATGGTGCTGGCCACCCGCCCCCCTCGCGTGCCATGCCAGCCTTCATATGTGCTACTCGCTAATAGCACTTGCCCCAACACTGTGTTAGAGGCTAGAATGGTGCTGCTACCTTTATCTTAGGCGTGTGTGACGCGTACGTGTGACGCGTAGGTGTCACGTGCGTGCGTGTCGCGTGCGCGTCTATTGCGTGTGTGTCACGCGTGTCACGTGCGCGTGCGTGTCACGCGACCCAGACGAGATCCTGCACTCCCACGTGGCTCACTGGTGGTCACCGGACGGCGCCCGCCTGGCGTTCGCCGAGATCGACGACTCCAGCGTGGCGACGACGGAGATCCCGCAGTACACGGGGACACTGTACCCGGCGCCGCGCCACCACCCCTACCCCAAGGTGGGCAAAGCCTCGGCTTCCCTCCGGCGCCCAAGTCGGAGATGTTGGGGGGTGGTGGGGGCGCAAGACATGGTCACGCTCTCGTCTCGTTGCCGCATGCCTTTGTTCGACACAAGGGTGGTGGCAGGGTCTCTCCCCCACCAGAGAGAACACTGGGGAGACGCTCTCGAGAGGGCACGTGGCCTCGCGGTCACAGCACGTCGGGACCTCGAATGCCGATCGACCCCCGGGTCCCACAGCCTCTGTCCACCCATCGGTAACGATGGGCGACACCACAGTTGGCCAGTTTTGCCCGTCATACAACAGCGACAGGGCGAATGACAATTACGTGATGTAAATGTTTCCCGATTCACGATTTCGTGGATAATCCACTTAGTGGTAGCAAATAAGTGCTTCATTCCACAGGTAGACGATGATGAATAGTGCGCATCACGGCAACGACGCCAGCTTCACAAAGTGGCCAGAAAGGCACAATCTGGGGGGAAGGGGGGGGGGATAGGGGTGTGTGGAGGCCTTGAATCTAAACGGGCTGCCCACTCCGCCATGTAAACTGGTGAGCGGTGAAGGTTCGGTGAAGTCACGTAGAATGGAAATAATAAAATAATAAAATTAAACATAATAAAATATTATTTCCATTCTACGTGACTTTACCGAAAGAACCACGAAGACGAATCCCTGCAGTCACGAAAGCTTTAAATCGAAATTTAAGGTTCGGTGAGTTGATGACTGGTGAGTGGTGAGTGCCGTCGGTTACGAAAGATGACAGTGGCGCAGCGGTGCCTTGTAGGTGCGAGCGGGCGGGTGCGGTCTCGCCAGCGCGCTCGCGAACACAGGTGGAAACCATGAAACGTGTCAGAATCTCTGAAACGGACATGGGGGCAGCTGGGGAGAAAAACTGAATTTGACAAAAGTGGAAAATAATCTGGCGCAGTCGTGCAGAGCGAAACAAAACCGCGATTATGTTGTTACATAAGAGGCAGGATAGAAAAGTGTGATAACTCTGGGGGAATGAGTTTATTGAGCATTCCACAAGAGGTGTTTAGTGTTCCGCTGAATAGGATATATAAAAACACACGCGCGGATAGAAGTGCACTTAAGGGAAAACACACATGTAGGCTTAGAGTGCGGAGGCGTCGGAGCTATGAGGTTTTTACTTTCAAATGAGGTAGAAGAGCTGGTAAGATGCGGATGTGCTTGGAGTTGTTACTTTTTTTCATATCGAAGTAGTCGTAATAATAACAATAGTTTTGTTTAGCCGAGCAAGCCTCGCTGAGTGTCAAGACACTTTTTTTTGTCTGGATCGGATAAAATGCAAAGATAAAAGTGCAGCCCTGCAATTCATTTGTTTACGTCACTGCTGTCAGAAAGGGGCTGCACTGTAGGGTATTTGGCCTACTCAGCCACGCCAAAAGAGATGCCACGAAAGAGACGGGGAGTGCTGACACTTTGCCCCACCACGCATGCAACCTGTCGATCGTCTATGCAGGAAGTGTGCCCCATTTTCTGCTGCTGGGTGGACAGAGGCAGGTGAGTTTTGAGAAACTCGCAGCATTTGTTTAAAATGCTCTGCCAGGAAATGTGAGCTATTCCTCGATTAGGATATTTGGCAAATTCCGTAAATGAGTGTTTGGCTCGTGATTCACATGGAGAGATGGGGTGATGGAAACTGGGTATGAAATTAAATAAATAAAAACAATAAAAAGTGATTTCCACTGTAACAAGCATGGCGTATGTCCACTCATCTCTTCTTTCACGTCTCCACATTCCCTTGGCTGGGCCAAGTTAATCCCGTGATTGACTTCCCAAAAACTGGTACTTATTTGATCAACCTTGGATCGATGGGCGGCTACGTTGACCTCTGACCCGGAGACAAGCGGGAAAGTGTTTGCTTTAACCGCTGCGTCACGCGACTGAATTGTCGCTGTAATGCACAGCCATTGTCAATCCACTGCTTGATTAATGCCCCCCCCCCCCCCATGGCTTGGCAATCGGGGGGGGGGGGTTATTTCACCATAATTAATGAGGGTCGTTTCGCCATATTTCAACATCCCTAAGTCACGATTTAAAGCTTTCGTGACTGCAGGGATTCATCTTCTTGTTTCTTTCGGTAAAGTCACGTAGAAGGGAAATAATAAAATAATACAAATAAAGCATAATAAAATACAATTCTCACGACGTTTCGGCCACAACGCAAGCAGCCGTCCTCAGGTGAAGAACAGGTCTGTCGGAAAGACAGACGGCTGCTTGCGTTGTGGCCGAAACGTCGTGAGAATTATTTTATTATGTTTTATTTTTAATTTTTTCCTTTTTACGTGACTTTACCGAAAGAACCAAGAAGATGAATCCCTAAGTCAGTCTTGATTTAAAGCTTTCGTGACTGCAGGAATCCATACCTTCTGGTTCTTTCGGACAAGTCAGGTAGATAGAAAACATAATAAAAGAAAACACGACGTTTCGGTCTGCTGTTGTGGCTTTATATTGGCACGGGAGGGGGGGGGGGGAAGGGGGGGGAAGGAGTTTTATCGAGTCCCGTGCCGATATAAAGCCACAACAGCAGATGGTTTTCTCACCTGGAGACGGACGCTTGTGTTGCGACCGAAATGTCGTGTTTTCTTCTATTATTTTTTCTATCTACGTGACTTTACCGAAAGAACCAGAGAGCATCCTTAAGTCACTACGGCCTGGTTAAGCGGGGCCCGTCTCAAAGGATCAGTTCGGATGATCGAACTCGGGTTGCCGCGTTCTTAAGACGGTGCGCTAAGCACTGCACCACCACCACCCCCCCCCCCCCCCCCCATTGCACTCCGGGTCAAATGGGCCAATTGCTTAGGGACGTGTGTGATGGAATTCCAGCTTGCGCGCGCGCGTGTGCGTGTGTGGTTAGAAGCAGATACATTGGAATGGATCGACATCAAGGCCAGTTGTTCGGCTGGCGTGTGTGTATTTTTTTGTGTCACCCACTTTTATTCAACATCGGGCGCAACTCCAGTTGCGCGCTCATTAATGAGCGGCCTTGGAGAGGGCAGTAGAGGCAGTGGGACAAAAACGACTTATCGACCGCTCATTTTGAACTCGATAAAAAAAAGACCCGTAGCACGCGAATGATGCTGCATTGCTTGCTCACTACACCGTGACCTCGGCTGGGGGGCGTCCCAGCCCGTGGTGAGTCTGTCGCCGCTGAGGCCGCCTAGCCTGGCTTTTCCCCACGATCGTGCTCCTGTTGAGGCAGCTGTCACGTGAAATGTGCAAGTATTTCGCTGGCATTCAAAGTCGCCGGTTTTCTATTGCGCATGATAATACCATCCATAATACGGTTTAACGACACCTTTATATTTACACGCACGATCTAAGCGAAAAAAAAACTTTTTATGGATATTGGGTCGGGAAAACCTACGTGTTACACGTAATAATAATAATGACACACCACTAAAGAGAATACGTTTGCGCGTAGATCCACCCCTCCCTTTCGGGAGACTGTGAGTTTGTCTTCTTCCCATGTCTTCGGTTTTGTTTGTCCATCAGAGGTGGCAGCGATCACCTGGTGGCTTGAAGTGAGATTTCCAAAAACGCAAGTTTTGCCGGCAGTAGCTCGGGATGAGTCCCATGGGAGACCATTTACCCACAGGTGTTAGAACACAGAGACAATATGGTGGCTACGTGATGAGTCCTTTGTATCTCGACAGCGGTGTGCAGATTGCAGGTGCTTGTGAGAAGACATCGGTAAAGCAGATTGTTTTTTGAGAGGCCCCATAAAACCACTTCGTAAGAGAAGAGAGGTAACCCCCAGTGTTAGCACCCATGTATGTGTGTATGTTGAACTTATTTCACACCGTACGTAGCCAACCGTGCTAATCAGAGGTGCACGGGAAGGACCACAGGCAACGGCTGCCTGGTGCAGGAATAATGCATGAATTAGTAATACGTGCGTGCATCTTGCCAGTGAAGCGTGACTCTCTCTAGCGTATGGGAAGTCTGTGCAAATCACAAGTCCGAGTTTTAAGTCTGTGCGCCGTGCGATAGCTTCGGGAGTTGCGCGACTAACACCGCTCAGTCCGCCGGCGAGGGGGCGTAGGATGAGGTCCATTGTCTGGTTCTGGTGGCCGCAGTCGCCCCGTGGGTCGTCTTGAACTCTCCGCTTGTGGAGGAGGTGTGGGCGCAGCGGCCAGTGGCTGTTCTGAAGCGGTTGATGGAGCAACCGTAGACTTCTGGGCAGATCAACGCCGTGTATAGCGATCGTGGGGTCCGTCGATGAGGCTCGTGTTTGGAACGTCCACAGAACATCCACAGTGTTCTGCAGCGATCTTCAATTGGCCACCGCTTCATCCGATTGTCTCGCACGATCGCAAGATTGGTTTGCGGGATTTCAAACGAGTTCGTGGAGGGTCAAGCAGGTCTTGTTTTCATGGTAAATGTACGTTGCCTCGGATTTTTTTCGCAATAGGTTTCCTGTGCGGCGTGACGATCGGTGGCAGTGTTTTTGCGCCACTCAAACGACGATCGTCTCTTGCAACGTAACTGCCCCCTGTGGATGGCACTTTGAATTGCACGGCACAAGGGCTTCGGGTGAACGACTTTGTACGTTGAGAATGGAACGTGCTGTCGATTTCTTTTCTTTATCAGGGCTGGGACTCAGCGCTGCCACCCTGGGAGTCCAGCAATCGTCATGTGCGTTTCGGACGGCGGGTATTGATGTGTGGCAACGGTATTGCGTTGAACTCTATGGCAGCACGCTGCGCAGTTTGTATAGACCGAGGCTGGCTGAGAAATCCGTCCGGGGTTTTGGTCTGCAGTGGGAGAAAGGTGGCACACCCCCGAAGGTGGGACACGGGCGTTGGGCGGGCGGAGGGCGATCGACCAACGGGGAAAACCAGAAGACAGAGAGGCGGTGGGGGAGACTGTGAGCAGACATCGGAGGGTCAGACTTGAACTGTGCAACAACTTTGGAAATTATAGTAATAGGTTTTTACCCTTTCAACTGATACAAAAACTGACACCTTTATACAAGGCATCATATTTGCAATAACCACAACACATGCAAAAAAAAAAAACAACTCTGATGATGATGATAATGATATGCACTGTCCTTGAAGTTGATTGGTCCACACCCGGGACAGCTTTTCTTAGAGCCTAGTCTCCATTGGTGTTGGACCAGATGTTTATTTTTGTTTGCATTTTGACTGCTTGTGTTGTGGTTATTGCAAACATGATGCCTTGTATAAAGGTGTCAGTTTTTGTACCAGTTGAAAGGGTAAAAACCTATCACTATATTTTGCCACTGGTAAAGGAGATGTCTCATGGTGTCAAAAAACTTTGGGAATCTCGCAGTGGCATCAACACCGTTGGGCTACGCGGGGGGCGGGCGGGGGTGGGGGTGGTCCGGTCATTCTCTTAGAAAACTGAACCGAAAATCTGTGCTGCGTGCAGTGCGGCGCCCCGGAGTTTGGCGACAAACGCGTGAATGTGGGCCTCGCCCTCTGCCAAAGCGGCTTTAATGGGCATTTCACTCGCGGCATGCGCCCCGACATTTGAAGGCTCACTTGTGGTGGGCGGGGGGGTGGGGCGATGGGGATCTCTGGTCCCCGTTGTGAACGTGCCTTTGTAAACGTGTGCCCCCGTGATATATTTCCTCTCTGCCCTAATGCGTCTGGGAATGTGCGCCTCCGCGAATGTGTCAGCGCGGCGGTGTGCGGATTTGTGCCGCGCGCTGCGGGTCCGCGCGTGTGTGCGCGTGCCCGTGCGCGTGCACCCGTGTGCGTGTGCCCGTGTGTGTGTGCGCGCGCGTGTGTGTGGGAACGATGACGCGGCTGTTAGCGCTCTGCACTCGGGAACCGGCCACCCGAGTTCGATTCCCGCTCACGGCCAACGCCGGCGACACATCTCTAAACAGGTCCTGGGCCTCCCCTAGGTCGACTCCGCCTTAAATGAGTACCTGTAAACATCGCTACTCGGGGACAAAGACGGCCGTGCGTGCTGCTGGCCACCCACCCCCTCGTGTACCGTGCCGGTGTTTCATGGGTGCTCGCTAACAGCACTTGCCCCAATCGTCTGTTAAAGCTACATGGGGGATCTTTGTCTTTTTTGCGTGTGTGTCCGTCAGTAAGTAGTGATCCAGGGCATTAGAGTGAGCGGTGAATTCGCAGGGACACCTGCGGTTCCCTGTTTCGTATATTTTATTTAAAATCCCAGCGGCACCCAGAAGCCTCCATGCCTGTAAATTCAATTTCAAATGTTGGTGACACATTTATTTTCATTTTCATTCGCTTGAGGAGATCGTACCATCCCCCTGTGATACCTGTGATGTTATATTTATGTAGAAATTTATTTATATTGTTATTTTTCTCTCTCTCTCTCTCTCTACGCGATGTGAATTCGGAGTGTCGTGTGAGTGTGGGAGTGAGAGAGTGGGGAGGTTGTCGGCTTCATTGTTCTATTTCTCTGCATTTTATGCCTTGCTATTGGTGTTTGATTTTTTTTGCGTGTGTTATTCATCGCTAATTTGATTCCAATGTTGCTATCAGGGTAGTGTTAACGGTCAATGTGTGCGGTGTAAGCCCAAGTCGAGCGGCACATCATCCCGTGTTAGAGAACGCCCTGTGGATGGAGATATGACAGGGCGACTTTATTTATTTTATTTACACGTAAGGGGGCATAGTTTATCTTCACATGCCTTGCTATACAAAAATGTAATTGCCAAATCACTATTTTTAATTTTCAGAGCTGGAATTTAGGCAAATTAGAAATTTTAAAAATCCAAATTTATCCTCAAACCAACCCATTATTGCTTAGTTTCTGTTTCGATCTCAGTGTCTCAGTGTTTCCATCTCAGTGTTTCGAGCAAGGCATCTTGTGTCTAGAGTCCTATCAACCGAGCCGTTTCTAATATTGCGGGATGATTTTGAAGTGCTCGACATCCTTTAATGTTCTATCCGACACCAATTACGACAACTTTGCCAATTATGCTCTTGGGTATGGCACGAGCTGAGAGTCGAGGTCTGCCAGCCACGATGGGAGCGCTTCAGGAGAGATGAGTTCGTCGAATTTTGCTGTTCAACCTCTATTGAAGGCGTGCAGGCTCCAGTGGTTTACTGTGTAGCCCATAGTTTAGGTTGCATGGCCACGCTCACACTACTGTGGCTGGTGTCTTTAATTTCCCATCCATGAAGGAGATGTGGACATCGGCCTGCTGTTGATGTCCTGACGCGGTTGATGGTTACACCACCGGCAGAGGTCGCAACCAAGTACCCGATACCCGTACCCTACCCGATACCCGGCTACCCGTACCCGGGTACCCGTTTGCGACCCTGGTGCGGCCGGGGACGGATACGGGTAGACCGTGAGTCACTGGTGAGTAACTGTTTGTCACTCATTTCCCAGCGTCTTGTCTCTTCTCACAATTCAAGTTCCTAGAATCAACCCACCCGCGCCTGCAACATGGCTTCATCCCAGAGGTCGCAATCAGGTACCCGATACCCGTACCCTACCCGTACCCCGTCGGGTACGGGTAGGGTACGGGTACAGGTACGGGTACCCGTTTGCGACCCTGGTGCGGACGGGTACGGGTACGGGTAAGGAATCAAAACCCGTTTGCGACCTCTGACCACCGGTGCCTTCGAGGCAGAGGAACGCGAGAGCCAGGAGCTGTGCGACAATCTTTGGGTTTCGAATGAGGAGGTGTTCATTCTGGAAGCCCGTGTCGTTGCGATCTGTTTCGCCAACGCGATCCCAGAAGGGGGATCGGGACTTGAGTCGGTGGTGAGGAGCGCTGTCGGGGTCTCGGTTGACGGGGAGGTTGTCGTTGGTAAGAACACGTGGCAGGATTTTCACTAACAGGGAGCCAGAGGATCGGTGTCACTGAATAATACGACGCTTGCTCAATATATTCTTAGTCTTCTGGGCCATGGCAGGTCTTTGGCTTAAATCCCCTCCCACTTTGGGTCTTATTCGTCTTCACTCAATGTTCTCTTCGCCTCTTTCCCTACATCCTTAATTGCTAGAGCTTCCTCCTTCAAGTGTTTCACCTCTGAGAAAGTGCCCAATCCGTATCCTTTTCTAGATTGTTCTAATTCAAATTCTTCTCTCCTTCCCGAACCGGCACAGAAACCTCCCCATTCCTCTCTTTTTCGCGACATCCAACAGATTTTTTTGTTTTGTCTTACACTCGACGCCACGAGCAATATCTCACGACTTTCGAGTCTTCTTACATCTGAATTTTTTTTGGGTTACAAAAAAAAAACGCCGAATAAATTGGGCGTGACAGAATGAAGTTACACATCATTTTCGTACAGGGTTTTTTTTCAGCATGAGATTACACAACTGCCTTCACCTTGACAGCCTCATTTCATTTCGCCCTGTGGCCTGAGACTTGAACCCTGATTCCCGGAGGACCTGATTTGTTCCTATGATCAGAGATTCGAATTTATTCCAGTTTTTTTCGTGCAATGCTTTTAAAAGAAAAATACCGGTAATGAACGCTGAAGTCAGTAATTAAATATTTACAATAAAACGTATTCGTCGTTTGCATATTAGACTCAGTTTTGATGCTTCCACGATGGAATGTGCCTTTATTATTGTTTTCAACGATTGTCACAATCATAGACTCGAGATAATGTTCAAGGGTTTATTTTTTCTTTAATGAAAAGTTGAAAACGAAGTTTCCCATCAAAGGTCCATGGTCACGAGGAAAACAAGCGGAGCTCCAGGGCTGATGCGGCTCAGCGTAGCTCGGACGGCACTGAACAATCGACGTGAACATGGCAGCGGCTCAATTAAACTCCTAAAAAGAAAGCTCTCGGCACGTGGAGGGAAAATGTCACAGGCATCGTGCGTTGCCGGCGAGACGTGATTCCACCTGACAACACATCGGGCAGTAGAGTTTCCACCTGCGGTCCGGATTTGCTCCGCACAGTCCGGGAATTGGCATCTGTGTCTCGGGTGGCAGCAGGAATTGATTTGCGCCGAGATCTGGTACCGCCGTTGCCGCGTCGAACGTCACCGCAGTATAACGAACTGCACAGTCTTGAAAGTTGGTCCGAGTGCCGACTGAAAAAAAAATGTATACGTCTTGCTTTTGGCATGCCGCGGGGAAAAGGTGGCAAACCCCCGTGTTTGGGAAGCTGTACAGCGCAAACGCGGAAACCTTAAGCAGCGGGCGATAAATCAATCCGCTGCCTTTGATTAAAGACCACGCGACGCGAGAGCTCATTGAGAAGCGATGGCTGCCATTGCTCAGGAGACCTGGCCCAACTTCGCAGGATTATAAATGAATATAACAGAAACCAATAATGGGGACCTTTATGTCAAACAATATGTCAATACAATTACACTATGCCAAAATTACATTACGGCTGGCTGCAGCACTTGGCTTCATTTCACCGCAATGCATTAGACTTTATTTAAGCAGGTGAATGGCCGCTGAGATAAATTTACCTCTTTTATGAAAGAAATTTCAATTATATAAGGTGACACGTTTTTTTGTTAGAATCTTCGATTTCCAGATTCTAATTAGAATTCACTTTTATCCAATAAATACATCGGTGAATGCCGACTCATCTGGATGTGTGGCTGCTTTCTTCATTCATTGATATAATATTACTATGATTATTTACGAGTGTTTTAATACGCGTGCAGCCTACTTGCTGTACTGCAGAGGGTACATTAATGTGAAACAAACTTTCGTGAACCGCCAGGTGCTTGTATCCTGAGCTCCGGATCGCAGGCGCGTGTCGCTAGGCCCAGCTGCAATTCACACACGTGAACTTTGGGCTCTATTCTCACGCTGCCCGCTGTGTTTCACCTTACCACGTCATATTCTACAAACAAACCCGACACGTTGCTTTGAAAGTTTACAGTGACATTTCTTCACATCGTTGTTAAAACCTCATGCAATTGCGATGTTGCGTTCTGTTTCAAGATAAGTGGTGCTGCCACCGATGTTACGGCTAGCAGCTCACTGGACTTGCAATCCAGAGGTGGCCAGTTCGACTCGATCTCCCGGCGTGGAAGTTGAAAGAGTGGTTGGAAAGTATTCTACAAATGCACACCACCCCCATCTCCAGTGGCATAAATTGGTGCACCGCGGTCAGTGGATTGGCAGAGGTCGCGTGCGGTGAGGTAACGAGTGAGTCGACCCGCCTCTTCCAAGACATCTGGCCAACGTGGAAGAGTAGACCAAACACCCTCGGCAGGAATTCTCTAGAGCTCTCCCGCCGGCACTGGCGTCAGAGAGTCATTGCACGGCCTCATCTTGAATTTAAGGAGACAGTCAGCCAAAGGCAGGAGTTAAAAGGGTCGTCTTAATCTTGGACTTGAATATCAAGTTCAAATTCATTTATTAGGTACAGCCCTGTGAGCCATTCGGCTCTTGAATCGGGTGCAACCGCAACAAACAAAAAACTAAAACATGAACAAGAAAACATCTTAAAGTGAATATGAACAGAGGCGTGGAATTGACAGGACATCTACAGCACAGGTGGCTGGGCGACAAAGCCAGCACCAGAGGAAAGTGGCGTCGGTTATGGCCCTCATCTAGGTCAACTCAGCCTTAAGAGAGTACCTGATGCCACTGTTAGCTGTTCGAACAGCACAGCGCCCTCACAGCCTGAAATGCCAAATGAGAACTCTGTGTGCATGTGTGTGTTCTGTGACGTGCGTCTGTTTGTGGTGCGGTAAGAATATGCGGCCACACGCGCTTGAATCCACCGACACAAACGACCCATTCAGACAGACCCGCTGTGCTCCGATAAACCATCGACGCTGCGCGCGTTGATCATGGTGTCGATATTACCAACGGCGCGTACGCGTGTTCACGTGTACGTCCGTTCACGTGCAGCGCGTACGCACGCATTTTCATCGTCTGCTCGCAGTTTAGGAATCGTGGAAATGTGAATGCCTTTATTAATTTGTAGCATCTGTCGCCAGAAATGACGTGGTAATAATACGAACATTTGTTGCATTGAATCTTGATTTGGAGGTTTAATAATAATATTAATGCAATTTGTAACGCGAAAATTTGCGGGCGTAACAGCCGCAACTCAGAGGCGCGGAGCCAAGCTCAGAGTCGCTCGAAAGCGCGTGGTTGTAGAGGTGAGTTTTTAAGTGTCTCTTGAAGGAGGCGATTGAGGTGATGCTGCGAATGTGCAGAGGGATAGCGTTCCAGACTGTTGGGGCTGCCACCGAGAAGCGGCGCGTAGACGTGACCATCCTGGGTCTTGGTATCAAGAGGAGGTCGTGAGTCGCGCTGCGCAGGCATCTGCCGTGTCCTGAGCTGCAAGTTGTCAGTGACTGCAGGAATCCATACTCGTTGGTTCTTTCGGTAAAGTCACGTAGTTAGAAATAAAATAAATTTATTGCGATCGAAACGTCGTGATTTGTTTTATTTTATTTCTAACTATGTGACTTAACCGAAAGAAACAAAGAGTGTGACTATTTGTTGCATTGCTTAAATTACAGAGGCTCATAGATCCAGATTAAGCGATGCCTAGGATTTTCAAAGGAGGATCTCAAACATTTTACGGACACACACGATGAATCGTATGAATGTATTACGGATATCAGCAGGCTACACGACAAGAACATGAATAAGAATAATTCAATAAAGGCAGGGTTACATTTATTGCAGCTGAAATGAGGAAACACGAGACTTCACGTAATGTTTGACTGTGAAAATTATACATACAGGGATGACGGCGAACATTAAGCTACATAAGCAAGTTGATCAATTGGATGCCACATGCAGGAATATCCAATGCAAAGTTATTGAGGTAACGATCACGATGAGACGAGGATTTCCATTGTTCATTCTTAATGCCCGAGGCCCGGGCAGTCATATTTTGACACCTCTAGAATTGTTCCGGATTTGTTGCGAATATCTGAATCTGAATCTGATAGGAGACAAGGGCACGGTCGCGATATGTTAACTACCTCGCCTGGTGTACAGGAGGTCGTGGGTTCGATCCCGATCCTTGACGCTTGTATATTTGGAGTTTGTGTGTCTCTCTCCCCGTGGTGGCATGGATTTTTCTCCGGGCCCTCTCGTTTTTCCCTGCACATTTAGAATCCACAACATTCGTTTAGAGTATTTGGCTGCTGTGCATTTCCAAACGATCAGCCACTTCGTTGAGCTATCATTTGTGATAGCCAGGTCGCTTCTGAAAAAGAGCTATGCAACTCAGTTGCCTTACCTGGTAAAAAAAAACTACTTCGTTTTTTCCCCATTGGAACCTCCTTTGCCAGTAGCAAAATATAATAGTTTTTTTACTCTTTTATCTGGCAACAAAACTGACACCGAGCTCTCATACTCTGATGGTGCATTGTCTTTGAGTTGTGCGCCTTTTGGCGTCATCTGGTCCAACACCATGTGAGACTAGGCTCTAAGGAAAGCTGTCTCGGGTGTGGACCAATCAACTTCAAGGACAGTGCATACATTATCAGAGTTGTGTTTTTTGTTTGCATTCCGACTGCAGGTATTGTGGTCTATGCAAACATGACTCTTTGTAAAAAAGGTGTCAGTTTTGTTGCCGGATAAAAAGGTAAAAAACCAATTATCTTAAATAGTTTTTAGTTTAATAGTTTAGTTTCTCAGCGTTCATCATGATTACCAAAGGCTTGTTAAGCCAGACTAAGGCACGTTTATGGTTCATTTGGTTCAGTGTTGATGTCTGAGGCTCGGTAAGCTAGATCAAAGAACCTTGAAGGATCCTGTAATTCGTTGATAATGTTTAAGCATCACAGAGGGCAACGTTTAAGGCAATTACTAACTGCTGTTGGGAACATTGATTTTCAATAAATGTAATGTTTAATGTTTTGAAAGGTATGGATATAGGCCATATTTTATTGATGAAATAAAATAGAGCATATGGAAATCACTAGGAGGTCTTTTTTGTGGTATTGCCGAGTTTTTTTTATTAGATTGTATCCATCTGTGTGGAGCTTTGAGCGTCATGTGACTTGTACACAATATGCTCATGAGCCTTGTAACCCAGGTGAGTACCTAAAAAGCACACGTGCAGTAAAAGGCATTTCAGTGCAGAAAAACAAACAAGACAATCATCAAACATGTATACACATGGCACGATTTAAAAGTGGAACATTCATTAAATGTACCCAGCAAGGCCTCACTGAGTCACATTTTGTTCAGGAGTGTTTTGTGATGTTTGACCAGGTCCATGCATTATTGTGTTTGGCTTCATGTGGGAGAAAACTCGAGCACCAGGATCAAACCCCCAATGAAAACAAGCGGATAGACTCTCAAAGCTCCGCACGGATGGATTCAATCTATTTCGGTCCTGCCATCTCCTGGCCAGCTTGCAATGCTTGCGTGACACGCCACTTCTGTTTCGTGGTCTCCGTGGTCCAATGACCAACCAGGCTCGTCACCGCTTAGCGTCTGAGATCAGATGAGATTGGGCACATTAAAAGGTTATGTTGATGATATTCTTAACTCTGTGGTTCTTTCGGTAAAGTCACGTAGGTATAAAATCAAATAAATTAAATCACGACGTTTCGGGCGCAACACAAGCATCTGTCATCGGGTGGGACAATCACAGCAAGAAACAATTGCTGAAGTGGGCAAAAGGGCTGCCGTGACAAGAGGCTATATAGGTAAGAGAGGGGAGAGCAGCAAGGGAGGAGAGATAGAGAGGGGGGTAGGGGGAGTGGAGCGCTGCTAGAGGGATTAGAAGACGAGCAAGGCAAAATGCCGAAAAAAACAAAGAGTATGGATCCCTGCAGTCACGAAAACTTCAAATCTAGATTGATATTCTTAAATTGAGATATACGCAAGTTAAAACAAAGTTGTTTTTTTTTTACTTTTTAAAAGTGTAAATTAAATTGTAAATGAATCGGTAGCTTTAAACTTTAACCTTATGAACTCTGAGCCTTCGTGGGATTGCAGCTTTTGAATTATGGACAAATCTTTAATTCACTTCATTACATTTGAGCATTCGAACCAAGCTCCGGGCAGGCCAGAAGCACAGGACATATTATACCCAAAGAGGTTTTGAGGATCGTTAACGTTCAACAAATTCTTCTGACCCCTCCTCACTAAAATACTGATAGAAAAATGGATAATCACTAGCCACGACCCCATCCTCATTAATCATGGGAAGAAATTAGAGTGAAGTAACCAATACTATGGAGTGGGTAACGATTCGTCCCTCTGGCGGTTTAATTAATTGTCGCGATTCATAGCCACGTAGGGTCGCTACGTTTTCCACTGCAGACCAAACCCGGACAGATGTCTCAGTCTGCACTGGGTCTATGATCGGAACATGGGGCACTCTGCTGTTATAAAGTTCAACGGAGATTCGCCGGGAACCAGATTTCGGTACAAATCAACTCCTGCCCACGTCTATCAAAACCTTGCAGCATATTGTATGTACTGTAGGTATGTATGTTGAACTTTTTTCGCACCGTATATAGTCAACCGTGGCGGATCATTGGGGTTTATTAGTAATACATTGGCATTTTGCGACCCCCACTGCCACTGTGCAGCATATTATTACGGGCCAGGGACTCTATGAGACGATAGGACAATAGTCTGAGTCCATAATTGGCAATAAGTAACGGCAAAGCAGTTATAAGTGACTCAGAATTGTGCGCAGATTGTGTTTACAGTACACGACTTCCCTGAAGGCATCAACACCTTCAGCTGAGCGCGATGCCGATCACACAACACGGTTCGAATTTGACCCTCGATCGACGGCTGCGCGAACGCCGCACACGCGTCGAATAAAAAGCAAGGGACAAGTCCTCACTTACTAACAACTCCTCTATCATTTTTCATTGCTGGAAGGGATTGCCCCCCATACCTGAAAATCCTGGCTCCGCCATTACCTCTGGCATCCAAACACAGACGCCAACTCCCGGACTGTCCGGGGGTCAAACCCAGGCCGTTCAACGAGCTGGAACCACCTGGAGTCCTTCGCCCCAGTCACAACTCGTCCTTCTACGATCAGCTCGTTACTTTGGAGAGCTTGAGCGCAATTGATTCTGATTGTGTCTCTACCATCTTCGATTCGATTTAATTGGCGCTCTGTTTCAAATGGGTATTTTTTTATTTCGATTTAAAGCTTTCGTGACTGCAGGGATTCATCTTCTTGGTCCTTTCGGTAAAGTCACGTAGAAGGGAAATAATGTATTTTATTATGGTTTATTTTTATTATTTTATTGTTTCCCTTCTACGTGACTTTACCGAAAGAACCAAGAAGATGGGTATTTTTAGTTGTGAATTGACATCGCGTGTTTTCGATTGGATTTGACGTGCGTACCCACACTGTGACATCTCCATTCAACTCCGTTGCACAATGTAATTTCCGCAAGGTGTTAGTTCGTCGCGGAGAATCGTGGAGAGGTTACGCGCGTGTAATCACATTGACGCGGAGAGAGGAACGCGCGGATTAGAGGACAGACACAAAGTCAGAGACATTGACACTGACCGGTGAAAAAAGTAAAGTGGGCTTTTGCAGGGAACATCTCTGATATGGATGGTCTACTCAGTCCGTTTTGGGTATCCTCACTCATGCAAACGGTCTCTGTGCAGTCTACTCAGTCCGTTTTGGGTATCCTCACTCATGCAAACGGTCTCTGTGCGGTCTACTCAGTCCGTTTTGGGTATCCTCACTCATGCAAACGGTCTCTGTGCAGTCTACTCAGTCCGTTTTGGGTATCCTCACTCATGCAAACGGTCTCTGTGCAGTCTACTCGGTCCGTTTTGGGTATCCTCACTCATGCAAACGGTCTCTGTGCAGTCTACTCAGTCCGTTTTGGGTATCCTCACTCATGCAAACGGTCTCTGTGCAGTCTACTCGGTCCGTTTTGGGTATCCTCACTCATGCAAACGGTCTCTGTGCAGTCTACTCAGTCCGTTTTGGGTATCCTCACTCATAGAAACGGTCTCTGTGCAGTCTACTCAGTCCGTTTTGGGTATCCTCACTCATACAAACGGTCTCTGTGCAGTCTACTCAGTCCGTTTTGGGTATCCTCACTCATGCAAACGGTCTCTGTGCAGTCTACTCAGTCCGTTTTGGGTATCCTCACTCATACAAACGGTCTCTGTGCAGTCTACTCAGTCCGTTTTGGGTATCCTCACTCATACAAACGGTCTCTGTGCAGTCTACTCAGTCCGTTTTGGGTATCCTCACTCATACAAACGGTCTCTGTGCAGTCTACTCAGTCCGTTTTGGGTATCCTCACTCATACAAACGGTCTCTGTGCAGTCTACTCAGTCCGATTTGGGTATCCTCACTCATGCAAACGGTCTCTGTGCAGTCTACTCGGTCCGTTTTGGGTATCCTCACTCATACAAACGGTCTCTGTGCAGTCTACTCGGTCCGTTTTGGGTATCCTCACTCATGCAAACGGTCTCTGTGCAGTCTACTCGGTCCGTTTTGGGTATCCTCACTCATACAAACGGTCTCTGTGCAGTCTACTCGGTCCGTTTTGGGTATCCTCACTCATGCAAACGGTCTCTGTGCAGTCTACTCAATCCGTTTTGGGTATCCTCACTCATACAAACGGTCTCTGTGTGGTCTACTCAGTCCGTTTTGGGTATCCTCACTCATGCAAACGGTCTCTGTGCAGTCTACTCAGTCCGTTTTGGGTATCCTCACTCATACAAACGGTCTCTGTGTGGTCTACTCAGTCCGTTTTGGGTATCCTCACTCATACAAACGGTCTCTGTGCAGTCTACTCAGTCCGTTTTGGGTATCCTCACTCATACAAAAGGTCTCTGTGCAGTCTACTCAGTCCGTTTTGGGTATCCTCACTCATACAAACGGTCTCTGTGCAGTCTACTCAGTCCGTTTTGGGTATCCTCACTCATACAAACGGTCTCTGTGTGGTCTACTCAATCCATTTTGGGTATCCTCACTCATACAAATGAATGGTCTCTGTGTGGTCTACTCGATCCATATTGGGTATCCTGACTCACGCAAATGGTCTCTGTGTGGTCTACTAAATCCGTTTTGGGTATCCTCACTTACGCAAAGAGTCTCTGTGTGTTCTACTCAATCCGTGTTGGGTATCCTCACTCACGCAAACGGTCGCTGCGTGGTCTACTCAATCCTTATCCGACATCCTGTATACAAAGGTAAAGGTGCAGCCCTGCAATTACTTGCTCACGCCACTGCTGGAATAATGAGCCTCCGTTAGAAGGATCTTTAGAGAGCCCCTTTCAGAGGGTGTTTGGCCTACTCTTCTACATTGACCAGGAGGAAATACTTATACTGTACTCCTGCACCAGGAGATGGAATTGAATTAAAGTGGCGACCGCTGACCGTTCGCTCTCCTGATGTCTTCTCCCCTCCGCTGCCTCCCCTTGATCATCTCACGTCCAGGCCGGGCAGACCAACCCCACCGCCCGCCTCTTCATCATCAACCTCTTCGGGCTGCCAGTGGAGCACATCGTCGAGCTGCTGCCCCCCGAGATGCTGCGCTACCGGCGAGTAAACGCACACACGGCGCCATGCGGCCACCGCCGATAGCCAGCGGCGTTCAAGGCGAGGTAGCTCTGCTGACACGAGAGAACGAGCGGCGAGGCAGGGGCAGGTGAGAGGCAGGGCAGAGGCAGGGCAGAGGAAGGGCAGAGGTGGGGCAGAGGTGGGGCAGAGGTGGGGCAGAGACAGGGCAGAGGTGGGGCAGAGGAAGGGCAGAGGAAGGGCAGAGGTGGGGCAGAGGTGGGGCAGAGACAGGGCAGAGGTGGGGCAAAGGCAGGGCAGAGGCAGGGCAGAGGTAGGGCAGACGTGGGGCAGAGACATGGCAGAGGTGGGGCAGAGGAAGGGCAGAGGAAGGGCAGAGGTGGGGCAGAGGTAGGAGAGTAGTAGTGGAGCGGTTATCGTGCCGTGCTATGACCCTGGAGACGCGGGTTCAATTCCCGCTCACGGTCAACTCCAGTGACGATTATCTGAACCGGTCCTGGCCTCCTCTCGATCGACTCAGCCTCAAATGAGTACCTGGTGCGGTGTGAAAACATCGCCACAAGGGAGACAAAGGCGGCCAGGTGTGGTGTTGGCCACCCACCCCCTTGTGTGCTGTGCCTACCCTCATAGGTGCTCACTAACAGCACTTGCCCTGAAAGTCTGTTAATGGCTATACGGGGGATCTTTGTCTTGACTTTGTTGATCACAGGGAGCACTACTTCACGATGGTGCGCTGGGTGACGGGAACCCAGGTGGCCGTCACGTGGGTCAACCGGAGGCAGAACCTATCGGTGCTCACCGTGTGCGAAGCCACCACTGGGGCATGCAGCGAGGTACACACTCGCAACAACAACAATAAGCACTTGTGCCAAGCTCGGTGCACTTTGAGGCCACAAGAAGTGAGGAAGCCTCGCTGGCAAGAGGTCACGGGACCGACCCAGGTGCCATGGGTTGACTGACTAACATAATGGGCAGATTCACCCTCTGTGCTCCTCACTGTGCCAACTTTTGCTTGCGTTTAAGCCGCCCGACGCTCTTCTCATTGTTGTGTGAGGATCGCTCCTCTGCCCTCCATTGTTGCTGGAGGTCAAATGCCTCCAACTCCCCAGGAGCGGACCTTCAAGAGCCTGCTCCACAGATGCCGATCTTGACACTCCGTCGGCAAGCCCACTCAGCTCCACGTCCTCGTGTATCGGCATCAGCCCATATCCTCTCCAGCCTGTGCCGTGCCCCATTTAGCCTCCTTTATCCGGCCAAACAGAAGCTGCTTGGGCATGCGGCGGCTGGGCATGCGTGCTACATGACTCAAGGCAACGCAGCCTCGCCTATCTCACTGACGGGACCGTGTCCAGATCAACAGTCGCTCCCCACACACACGCACACACGACCACATGGACTGTGGAACTCTCTGCCAAAGGCTGCCAGGGAGTCCGATTCAGTTGGGATCTTCAATTCTCTCCGCCTAAAGACATTTCCCTTTCAGAAGTCATTTTATGTTTTGACTCGAAACTACTTCTTACCCAACCCGTCCCCCCTCCATTGTTATGTAAAGCACCTTGAGAATGGATGTAGGGGCGGTGTATAAGCTGTAATTAGTATTATCTTAATCTTGATAATGAACAAAAGAATAGTGCGATTATTATTAAATTAGTATTATTAGCATGTTCACTCTGCCACCCCCGCATCTGCCAACCCCCCCCCCCCCACCCCCACCCTTTGTTGCCTCCGCAGAGATACCGCGAAGCGTCGGAGGCCTGGCTGCCCAGACAGGTGACGCGCGCAATCGCACACACCGCCCCCCCCCCAGAACTCGTCATGCACGGCCACACGCGGGCAGCCCACTCGCCCATTGGGCCGTTGCGACGGCTAATCTTGGGCCCGTTAGCGAGCGCCTGTTTGGGCCGCGCGAGAGGAGAGATAATGGGAGTGGCGTTTCGAGCGCGTCCCCAACCCGCGCCCACCACCACCGTTATCTCGTCGGGGTATCGATCGAGAAACGGCGCCGGGTGATGAGAGGGGGTAGGGGTGATGGCAGTGCCGGATGAAGCTAGTGCGGGGCCTGTAGCATGTGTTATAAAGGAGCCCTAAATAAATAAAAACTAAATATTAAAACATTAAATTTTTAGGTGCATAAAAAAGTCATTGTATTTTTTCATTTGCTATACAGCTAGATAATACGAAAAATCGCTAACCTTAAACACCCAGTCGTTCATAAAAGCTGAAGGCGTTATAGTACTATAGTAATAGAGCAAGTGCACAATCACTGATCCCGAATTGATAGCTTAAAAGCATTTAGTGCGGGGTCCTTGAGAGTGCGGGGCCTGTAGCTACTACACATGTAGCTACTTGTGCCACTGAGATAATCCGGCACTGGGTGAAGGGGGGGGGGGCGGCGGTCACCAACGACGGGCGTCCCGAGTGGCACCCGGAGGCGGGCGACCGATGAGAGGACGTGGAGGCGGACGGGTGTGTGTACGCTGCCAGGGGGTGGTCACTGGCAGGTGACGCGTGGGATCCGTGCGACATTGGCGGCCACGCCATCGTTGGGCGCCGGCCCTGGTGACCTCGCGGCGTTGACCGTGACCGCCGCTGGCATCGAGGAAGCGTTCCGCCGCACCGCTTGTGCCAAGCTGGGTGCGCTTTTGAGGCCAGGCGCGATGGCTTCTGTGACTTGGGCAGTTAATAGATCGGGTCGACTGGCAGAAACGCGACCTCCGATCTCCGCCATGCCAACTTTGTTCTTGCGACGTCACTCGGATTCTTGTTCATCATTGTCCCTCGGTGTCTTGCATGTGCAGCAGCAGCAGCAGCATGAGGAGACATATTGAGGGGCCCCATAACGTGTCATACCACTGGCTGGTGCTTATGCATAACGTGGGATTGCCTCGTGTCAGCGTGAGACGGCGTGTTGGGGTTGGTGTGCGTCTGTGTGTTCAAGTACTCGTGCTTAACGTACGTGTGAATGCACACACACATAATGACTTGTTGGGGAAAGTGCTGTTTGCGAGCACCTATTAAGGCCGGCATTGCCACACGATGGGGCTGGCGAGTCAGGACCATGCCTGGCCGTCTCTGTCTCAACGGTGCTGATGTTCACACACCGACAAGGAGGCACTCGTTGGGGGCCCAGGGCAACCTCCGGGAGACCAAGGAGAGGTTCCAGGCATAATTCACCACCAATGGTGCGATTGCTCGGTCACACCGCTGCTGGCAAAAGGGCTTCCTCTTGGGAGCTGTTCTAGAGAGCAGCTCTCGGCGGAATTGGGCCTACCCGTCAACACTGGCTAGACGTCTCGTAAGAGGTGCGAACGCCCACGCTTTACCCCACCACACACGAGACGCTGCCAATCGACTGGGTAGACAGAGTTAGCCAAGGTGTGGTGGGGATTCGTAGAAAACCTCTGTGCCGTCGTTTCCAACTGCCTCGCCCATCACACCAGGGCAGCGGTCCAGGCGCAACAGCGCGTAGCAGCACGTAATTAACCCGTTGGGATAGCTTCGCGAACGCATCCCCTCAATGACGTAAACAACAACCCCCGCGGCTCGGACAGCAGCAGCAGTAATACGTCTCTAAACGATGCTTTGTGTCTGGAGAGACGGCTGGCGCATTGCTGCCGCCCGCGTGCCGTGGCGTGCGTGGCTGCGTTTACACGCGACCCCGAGCGGTGACCTCCGCCGTCGGGATGCGAAGCATTTCTCCGCAGCCTCCACAGCAGGAAGGAAAAAAAAGGTTTCCAGGCGCAGCGGAGGGAGGGCACGGACGGGACGGCCCATTACAGGCAGAACTCGGAGATTGCTTTGTGGAAAATGTGACCGGCTTACGGGAGCGTGATAAAAAAAAAACACATCGATGAGCGGAGGAAATCTCATTTGAGATGAGCCCATCCCCTCCGACTGTTTACCACTTGGCCCCCCGCTTTAACCAGCGATGGGGGGGTGGGTGTGCGATCGGCCATCAGATGACGGCCCCACAACCGCGAAAGGGAGGATGATGAGAGAGAGTGAGCCGGGCACCGCAGCGGGGAAGACATGGGTGGAGGGAGAGGCCTTGCGTAGTTGGCGTTCACAGCTGCTGCTGCTGCTGCTGCAATGCCCCCTGAATCCCTTAAACCGCACTTTGAGCTTTTATTAAATGGCAACTCGATTTGTAAGGTCAGTGAGACAAGGTGGTTCGACTCGGATTACGTTCATAGGATTATTATTCTCTCTGCCGTATATGGATTGGTAGCTTCGTCCGGACGTAGAGGTTGTTGTCGTTTATTTGTTGACGTGGGTAAGTAACATTCACCCGTCAGCTGTTTTACAAGTGTGACCCGCGGAGGATATTGGGGTTACATCGTATAAATCAAAACATTGCAGACACTGAGTATTAAACGCATTCCAGGATTGCCGTTCGTAACGATAGTTTTGGGTCTCCCGACGCATTATTGGTAATGAAAGGTGGGTGGCAATAGCGAGGGTATGTAGCGGTAGCAGCCGAAACAGGCGCACGGGAACTGAAGCGACGAAAATTATCCCGAAGGGGCAGCTTGACGACATCACTCGGGGAGCGTTTGACACTATGCTTGCTCTCTCGCTCCTGGGAGACTTCAAAAGCTCGTGTCAAGATTCAGACACACTTCGTCTTCATTTCCGAGCTCGCTTTGAAAATGACGCTTCCGTTAATGCAAATTGGATATGAAATTATGCCCGGTGTAACGAATACATTGGTGGCCTTGCGTTGGAAGTCTTCTGTCGCCGACAGAGCTCAATATTTACCGTGGTAGCGTAGCACAGCGTACTGTGCCAATGGCATCATATCATCGGGGCTTAATATGCCACGCTAAATCTTTCTCGAGAACAGCATGTTCGGCTAAACGCTGGATTACATGCGATTAGGCAACTTTTGTGCCATCTCGGTATCTGACCGCAGAATGCATGTTCGGTGTTTAATTGTACTGTATGCGTAATGATAAAAAAAAATTAATACAATACCGGTGTAAAAGTTGAAAGGTTCATCTTCTTGGTTCTTTCGGTAAAGGCACGTAGAAGGGAAGTAATAAAATAATAAGAATAAAACATAATAAAATAATTCTCACGACGTTTCGGCCACAACGCAAGCAGCCGTCCTCAGGTGAAAACCAGGTCTGTCGGGGAGACAGCGTCTGACAGCTTTAAATCGAAAGTTAAAAGGTTACCACCAGGGGTTGCAAATGCTTCGAATATCCAGCACGATCAGTATTCTGCATGGGCAGTGTCCACTGTTCGAGACACATGAAATAGCGACGCCAGTGTCTACCGTGGGCACAAAGTGTGCAATAGATAGATGTATGGGGCAGTGACCTGCCCCATACATCGTGACACGCGGAATCAAACAAATCACTCGAGACGCAGTTTATGCGAATTTCGTCGCAAGAGGGTCACGCGTTTGGCGCCAAAGAGTCCTTCAACCGACTATGCGCGATGCATGAATGGCCCAGCGGTAGCGTGTTTGGCGCTTGCTGCAGAGGTTCGCGGTTGGAATCCAGTGGGCCGCGCCTGGCTATTGCTGCATTGTGTGCATTCACCATGAAATACGTATGCTTCACAGTGGGAGTTCGAGGCACCCCGCGATATCATTCGATTTTGGCCATTCTGTGCCCGGCGGCGCGGTCCACATTTTCAGAATTTGAAAAATTGCCTTCATAGTCCTCAACGAGGATTACATAGAGCAACATGCCCCCCACCCCTCCCACCTACTGAAACACAGCACCTTCGCAATAGACTTGCGCTGTAAGAATGACGCGAATACCATTGCGCAAAATTATTTGTAATTATCAATGATTATTACTGTCATACTGTTTGTTTTGAAGACGTACTTTATATTTATTTTCGCGTTCCGTAGACCTTTCACACGACGTAGATTTTTGCTCTGAGATAGTGTCCTCTGTCGAACATACTCTGGTTCCCTTCTGTAATTATTTTTCTTTTCTCAGAAACCGGCAATGTGCACGTCCTTTGGACGTGACCGTCCATCCGTCTGTCCGAGCCAGCCAGCGACAATTGTTTTCCAATATACTATGATAGCTACCACGGCCACCTTGCGTTTGCCAACTGAGAGGTAAAACAACTCCAACAAATCATTGTTATCGTTCGCCATCCCAGGTGGTACCGATGAGACATTTTTTCGGACCAATGGCTTCAGAAGAAGCTCAGTAGCACGGAGGGAGCCGGGGCCCAACAAGTTTCGTTGAAGTCATGCGGCAATAATTGGGGTTGCCAGTGAGCGTAACCCACCCACCTGCATTGTCTCGGCTGAAACAGCTGAGGTGGAAGCCACTCCGTCCCCAGGACATTAATTAACCTTTGCGAATGCGCCACCGGTGCATAAAGAGGCCACGGCGCTCGTAAGGTCCACGGACGATCCCCGCTGTTGCCGTGACGACCGTCAAAGGAGCAGGAGGACAAGACATCTGGGGCAGGTCGTGGTGGAGGAGGAAGGTGGTGGTCGGCAGGGGGAATGGGGGGTGCAAGAGTAACGTACCTACATCGCCCGAAATAAAACTTGGAAAATAATGATTTACCAATTCGTAAATACCATTCCGAAATGTGCTGGATCGAGATGGCCCGGCGGCTTCAGGGGACTTATTAAGCTGTGCCATGCTAATGAATTGGCACTCATGAGATACTGATTATCTTATAAGTGCATTTATCATGCCACTCTCATCAACTCAGAGTTTCTAAGCCCACAGGCAAACCTCGGTAATTCAAGATACGCGTCCAAATTATCTACGCCACATCGCCAAAAGTTCTAAATAAGTTGAGCAATTGCTGTTATATGTGGAATGCTTTTGTATCTCCTCTGCATTCGTAATCTCATTGCTATTTTTTGGCGATGGTGGCTACGCTGCACGTGGCTGCCTGTAATCCAGCACTGTGCTGAGGCAGCAGCGAGGGATGGTGGATCACCGCACAGATGTTACGAGAGACTCCCTTCCCGTAGGCATGCAGGAGGTGCCATACCCCTGGCACACGAGGAGAAGGCAAGCTCACTCGCCGGCGAGCTGAAGAACCATTCTCCTGGCCAAATCTAGCGGCGATTAGACGGGCGACGTTTTGCGTTTCGTTGTGACGTCGTCTTGAGCAATGAATGCTTTGCGACTCCATCCGAAGCGACGCTTTGCGAAGCGTCTTGGAGTCGCCGTCGCATTCAGACGTTGCTTCTTAAGTTGAAACTGCATCGCCAGCACACGCCACCTTTCGACATGCGTAGCCGTTCACAAGTTTTTGCAGCCGAGTGCACACCTCAAGTGCGCACACGTTCGGCATTTGAATGTGGCCTCTGGGGCTCAGGGTTATTAAGACTCAGAGCAGAAGACACGGCGGTGGGACAGGAGGCGGAGGTGCAGGGGGTGGGGGGCAAGCAGCAGGGAGTGTGGCCCAGCAGAGGAGAAGGGAAGCGGCCTTGGGCAGGCGGGCGGGCGGGGGAGTGGGTGGGGTGAGGTGGAAGCGGCCAGGAAATGGAGGGCAGATAGGTCTGAGGCCAATAACAGGCAGGCAGTGGCGTGTAGCGTCACGGTAACCTGGCCCTTCATTACACGCCTCGCCCGTCCCGAAATGAACCCTTGTTACACCGCCTCGCTGCTCCCTGCCCGCTCTCCCGCCCCGCTCTCCCGCCCGGCTCTCCCGCCCGGCTCTCCCGCCCCGCTCTCCCGCCCCGCTCTCCCGCCCGGCTCTCCCGCCCGGCTCTCCCGCCCGGCTCTCCCGCCCGGCTCTCCCGCCCGGCTCTCCCGCCCGGCTCTCCCGCCACCCGGCTCTCCCGCCCCGCTCTCCCGCCCGCGCTCCCGCCCGCTCTCCCGCCCCGCTCTCCCGCCCGGCTCTCCCGCCCCGCTCTCCCGCCGGCTCTCCGCCCGGCTCTCCCCCGGCTCTCCTCCCTGCTCTGCCCGCCCTCGCTCCCGCCCGCTCTCCCGCCCGGCTCTCCCGCCCGCTCTCCCTCCCCGCTCTCCCGCCCCGCTCTCCCGCCCCCGCTCTCCCGCCCGGCTCTCCCGCCCGGCTCTCCCGCCCGGCTCTCCCGCCCGGCTCTCCCGCCCGGCTCTCCCGCCCGTCTCTCCCTCCCCGCTCTCCCGCCCCGCTCCCCGCCCCGCTCTCCCGCCCCGCTCTCCCGCCCGGCTCTCCCGCCCGGCTCTCCCGCCCGGCTCTCCCGCCCGGCTCTCCCGCCCGGCTCTCCCGCCCGCTCTCCCTCCCCGCTCTCCCGCCCCGCTCTCCCGCCCCGCTCTCCCCCCCGGCTCTCCCGCCCGCTCTCCCGCCCGGCTCTCCCGCCCGGCTCTCCCGCCCCGCTCTCCCGCCCGGCTCTCCCGCCCCGCTCTCCCGCCCCGCTCTCCCGCCCCGCTCTCCCGCCCCGCTCTCCCGCCCGGCTCTCCCGCCCGGCTCTCCCGCCCGGCTCTCCCGCCCGGCTCTCCCTCCCCGCTCTCCCGCCCGGCCTCTCCCGCCCGGCTCTCCCGCCCGGCTCTCCCGCCCGGCTCTCCCGCCCCGCTCTCCCGCCCGGCTCTCCCGCCCGGCCTCTCCCCTCCCCGCTCTCCCGCCCGGCTCTCCCGCCCGGCTCTTTCCCGCCCCGCTCTCCCGCCCGGCTCTCCCGCCCGGCTCTCCCGCCCGGCTCTCCCTCCCCGCTCTCCCGCCCCGCTCTCCCGCCCGGCTCTCCCGCCCGGCTCTCCCGCCCCGCTCTCCCGCCCCGCTCTCCCGCCCGGCTCTCCCGCCCCGCTCTCCCTCCCCGCTCTCCCGCCCCGCTCTCCCGCCCCGCTCTCCCGCCCGGCTCTCCCGCCCGCTCTCCCGCCCCGGCTCTCCCGCCCGGCTCTCCCGCCCGGCTCTCCCTCCCCGCTCTCCCGCCCGGCTCTCCCGCCCGGCTCTCCCGCCCGGCTCTCCCGCCCGGCTCTCCCGCCCCGCTCTCCCGCCCGGCTCTCCCGCCCGGCTCTCCCGCCCGGCTCTCCCGCCCGGCTCTCCTGCCCCGCTCTCCCGCCCGGCTCTCCCGCCCGGCTCTCCCACCCCTCTCTCCCGCCCCGCTCTCCCGCCCCGCTCTCCCGCCCCGCTCTCCCGCCCCTCTCGCCGCACCGTAATCCTGGGCCCACAGCAATCAATGGAAAAATGATTACAAATTGGAATCGTGTATACCCTGGGCTGCAATCATTCCATTTCCTTCGTGTTTTCTGGAAATGGTGTTTTATACAAAGTGATGCCTGTGTGTGTATACATAATTGCATTCCCTATTGCAAAGCTGGTTTACAGTGATCAATGTTTAGTGGATAGGCAGGAACAGAACGACATTAACGGCAAGGCAAGTATAAAATAAACAACTCCTTTCCATTCAGCGGAAACATTTCCACATTTAGTTTGCGCTCACGTGCGTTTCTATGATTTGCTGGTTATAGAGATAGAAATATACGTGGTGGGATTGGTGGCCTATGCTTTGCAATCCAACTGACATTGACGGATGGCGTGTAAACATAAGGCTCCAGTAATAACATAGATAAATGTCGTGTCTATGATACATCTGTATAGAGGTCTATTAAGTGTCTGGATGGTGCGGTACAGCAAGTAGCTATCTGATAGGCATTCTCTCCTCGTATGTGCGTATGTGTGGGGGGTTTTCTCCAGGCACTCAAATTTTCTTACAAGTGAAATTGCCCCGGGTGAAGGAATTCCACCCCACTCCCGAATGAGTTTGACGAGTTGATGAAGAATACATTTAAGTAAATAACTGTGATCACCATTGTACACTCAGTGTAGTCAGTGTATCTCATAGGGAGCGAGGATGCTGTGTTGTTGTTTGTTGTTGTTTGTTGTTGTTGTGGTTTGCATCCAGATAATTGATTCGATCGATCCCGATGCACTGCCGTTTCTTACCCCCCACCGTGTCCCCCTTACCACTTTGCCTCTATCCACCCGGCAGCGTAACTGGCCACAGTACCACGCGCTTCGTCGATCGGTCGGTTCGCGTGTGGTGGGGTAAAGTGTGGCTACTCCCACCGCTTGCCACGATGTCTGCCCAGCGTGGAAGAGCAGGCCAAGAAGAAGAGGGAAATCCATGTACGGTATCCACATGCGTTGAAGCTAATTTAAATAACGGGCAGGTGCACGCTCAACAGTTTAATACATGCACGAGTTGTGAAACGTTCGCACGGTTATCCGCCACCGATGAACGCGTAATTGGGCGACGTTGGATCGCTTTCCCGCGATCCCGTTCTCAAGTCCTTGCCTGTCGACTCGGCACTCGCCAGGATTTTAATGCAATTCCACTATCGTCCGTGTTCACGTCGGAGCGAAATGAAACAGCCCTTGGGGGAGAACTCGAGGGTCCTGGCGAGGGATGAAAAGTGCGCGGATTTTCATCGCCCGCGTGGATTTCATCGCCACGTGTTCACATAATTCAGGAAGAGTGGCACGTTTTTGTCTTGAGGCGCCTCTGTGCAACACGCACACTTGGTTTGGCGAAAGGCCGTCGGGTTTGGCATCTGCAATGAGGGCACGTGCGGCGGAGGTGGCAGCTATCGCCTAGCAACCGTGATTTTAACATTTGTCAATTGCATTTTGACGCGGCCCCCTTCTGCAAACGCCACTGTTGGATGAAGGGACCCTCCCGCACCGTGGCGGTCACGAGGGACCTCTTTAGCCACACTTCACCGCAGCTGGTCAGCGTGTGGGTTTGCTGAACGGGGGCGGGGGGTGGGGGGGAGAGGTTACCAAGAGCCGGTTGCTCGGGTATCGCTCTCCGCTGATGTTGGCCGTCGTGGTGTCCTGTCAAGGGCCAGGTTGATTCCAGGAAGAATGTCCATCTCAAGATGCGTTGCACACTTAGGGGCCGTCCATAAATGACGTCACGCACCTGGGGGGGGGGGTGATCAGACATTTGTGACGATGTGTGACGAGGGGGGTTTGAGAAATGTGACGTCACATCAAAATGCGCAACTTTAAATAATTAAATAGATTTCTTAATAAATATTTCCTCCCACAACATCAGAGTGCAGCTCCACATTAAATACGCACTACAATGGCAATAGTTTAAAGCGATTTGAAGCATGTTTATTTATTTTTGGAGGGGGGGGGGGCAGAGCTTTGTGACGTCGTATTTGAGGGGGGGGTCTGACTTTTTGTGACGCCCTGTGACGAGAGTGGGGGGGGATCAAAAATGGTCCAAAATCGCATGACGTCATTTATGGACGGCCCCTTACGATTGAAGACGTGCCTGGGGCGGTGGGGGGGAGCTCCGCAGCGATGGCGACGCCTTCATTTCGAATGTCTGCGAAACGCAACGATATGGATATCACACCGAGCAGGCGTGTTGCTGAAAGCTCGAGGAAATAGAGACCTTAGAAACGATTAGCCCGGTTGGCATACGTACACACACGATTGCTACGAACAGAAATGAGTGGAGGTGCCCATATCAATTGTCACAGACATACAGTTGTCCTGTAAGTATAACCTACTTGCTGTGCTTCCTTAAATTGGTGAATATATTAACACAATGGAAAACAGGTTCATACATTTATTTAAAAAAAAACATCCCAGTCATTGATTGAAAAGAAAGATCTGAACATTTTGATCACTTTTCACGCCTTCAGGAATTATGCCAAAGTTGTCCACATTTCATTTTAATTGCCCATGAATGTTGTGATGGTAGAGCTTGATTGCCCAGGGTCTCACTACCCTGTAGCGAGTGATGTCGCCTCACTGGTAGTGCTGCGTTGGTAGAGCTATGAATACCCAGGGTGCCACTATCGTGTAGCGAGTGATGTCGTCTCACTGGTAGTGCTGCGATGGTAGAGCTGTGAATGCCCAGGGTGCCACTATCGTGTGTTTGGTCGATTGTTCACCCTTGCGATGACTTCCAGTCTCGAGTTAGAAACAGAAAAGCAAACGCCTCCTGCGAGATGAATGACAGCATAATGCAGGCAGAAAAAAGACACCTTCAACTGAATCGGTGCCAATAAATAGAATGAATTCCGCTCTTTGCTCCGGAGTTAAAGTGACAATAATGAATCTGAATTCACCGCAGCAAGGATATCATACATGCACGTGTCACAGCTCAACTTTGCGAAGCCAAAGTGAACCTGTTAAGGATTCATTTTTTTCTAAATCGCATTAACTCCCGGGGCCCTGTGCCCTTGACACTCTCCCTTACCGCCTCCCCCGTGGGCCCCCTTATATAGATTTTCCTTTTTTATTTGCCGCGTAGCCGTGTGGGCCATGCGTCGCAGCCGAAAAGCGTGAGCGGGGCTGCCGTCTCCGGCGCGCGCGGCGGATTCACCGCGCGGATTTCTCGACTCTCGTGGGGGGCGGTTTTGGGGTGGGGGGGGGCGGGGGAGGAGGGGGGGGGTGCGCAGCGCGCGCGTTAAAGGTGGAACGCGCGCCGCTCACGTGGCAGCAGCAGCAGCAGCACCACCGTGGAAATCGACCGGACGTTCTGAGGGTGGCGAGGTTGGGATGAGATGGGGGGGGGGGGGTCACGTGGTACGTCATGTTGCCGGCGTGCGATAATTTCGTCACAGTCCTCAGCTCCACGCTGAGCACCCCCAGCCACCCCCCCTCCCTTCATAACTTCTTAATATTCAAGTCCCAAAAAACATGTGGGTTAAAGCCTTTCCTCATCTATATGTATATACACATATTATATGGGCAGGTGGACGGGAGGGGGGGGTTCCAGGATGGGTTTGCGATACCCACTCACCACTGAAGTTAACCCTCGCTGGGAACCGAACTCGGCTAGCGCAGTTCACAGCGCATTGCGACAACCCGTGGGGCACTGGGGCAAGGAATGAAATTTAGGGGGAGGGGCGGGGGAGAGGGGCGGGGGGTGAGGGGGGGGGTGAGGGGGGGGCGGGGGTGAGAGGGGGCTGGGGGTGAGGGGCTGCTGGGATGAGAGGGGCTGCTGGGGTGAGGGGCTGCTGGGGGGAGGGGCGCCCTGTCCAATGTCCCGGCCCATGGGCACCCCGTGCAGTCACACCGCCTGCACACTCGAGCACGACGCTTTGGTTTTGCGAGGGCAGCTCAGGAAGCGACGTCGTTGCCGGTTCCATCCGCCCGCGCTCAGTCGGCTCAGACGGAGACGCCCGTACGCGGTCCCCCGTCGGTTTTATTTGAATAACAACATCACCGCGGATGTTTTTTTTGTTATAAAAAAAAGTCTGTGCATGTAACGGTATCACGTAGATGCAGCAGCAGCAGCGAGAGCGAGAAGAGGAGGAGAGGAGAGTACGTGGGGGCACTCGCCGGAGCGATGATTGAACGCGGGAGCTTTGTAGGCCGTTGCGTGAGATGAGGCGGCGTCCCTAGCGGGAGCCCCGTCTCGGCCGAGAGGAGTTCCCCTCTCCCCGTGGCCCTATCGGCCGGCAGCAGCTGTGTTGGGGCTCTCACCCACGGCACATTCGCAAACCGTCAAAGCATCATCATCATCAACAACAATAATAATTATAATGCCAGTTTACGTAGCGGCTTTTCATCAAGGATCTCACAGCGCTGTACAGGTCATTGCGGCAGCAGACACACAGCATAGACATAATTTTGATTTAAATACATTTTAATCAATTTACTGAAAGGACTGAAGGTTTAACAAGCGGAAGCGTATAAATAGGTTTTACAACCCATGTTAAAATGTCCACAGACTCCGAGAAGCCTGATATATCGTGTAAGCGCGATCCATAGTCTGGGGGCTACAGGGAAAAACGCTCGGTCACTCGTTCAGGCTCTCACCTGTTTCAGGTGCTCACCTGTTTATACTATTACACATGCAGGCTTTCACCGGTTTAGACTCACACATTCAGGCTCACCTGGTTCGCGCCCTCACCTGGTTCAGGCCGTCACCTGGTTCAGGCCGTCACCTGGTTCAGGTTCTCATCTGGTTCAGTCTCTCACCTGCTTAGACTCTCACCCATTCATCTTCCTCGTGCTGAATTCAGTTCCTGAGGAAGCGCCCGGCATGTGGAGCGAAACAGTCGGATACTATGCCGACGGAGCATGCAGTGCAACCCTGAAAACCACATCGTTCATCAACCTCTGAACTGTTTTGGTTGATAATTGATGTACTATTGTTTTACAGCCAGCATTTGTTTTAGCAGAAAACGCTGGACCAGCCTTGACTTTTATCTGAGGTTCAGCAGTAAAGTAGGCCTGAGAAATCAATTATAATTGTACATCGAGGAAGGATGCATTAAAGCCTGCACTTTTGAACCCTTTGAGAGCTCAATGAGAGATACATTTTCTCTTAACCTGTGGAGGGTTTGTTCGCCTGAGAATGCATCGTATTGCAATTGAGATGCAGGCAGCTGGGAATGTTTTGGCCACCGTTGGACGAATCGTCGTCTGCTTGTGAAGAGCAACGCTGTTGCCGGGGGCCTTTACGGACTCGCGGTGCCTCTCCCCGCGCGTTGGCACCAAGTCTATTCTAAGCAAATGTCTTTCATAACTAAAACTATATATGCTCAGACTGAATGTGCGACGTGGTGTTTGGTGGATAGAGTAATAAATAAACTGTTTAGTCAATAGTCAGAAGCGATTTGCCGCTCAAATTCAGCACTGAGGCGGTGCTCATCTCTCGTTTACAGCCCTGAACCAGTGGTGGATATTCCACATTCCTATGGCGGGGACGAGTTGTACCCACAGGACATCGACTATTAGCTCCACAATCACTGTCAACCCCACATAGTAGTACTAATTGTATCGACCCCGAGAGAACGATGGGTATAGAGAGAGTCAACTATCCCCAAACCAGGAGCAAACCTCCTGTTTGCGATTCTACTCGCTCAGCCGGCCTGAGCCAGCCTGGCCGGTGTTACAACATCGAGGCCAGCCCTCTACTTGCTGTACCGCTCTCTGCAGGAGCGGGGGGTGGGGGTAGCGGCGTTTGTTCTCGCAGGTCAGCGTTTCATGCCCACGACGGTCTTTCTACGGTCCACCAACCCCTCCCTGGCAATCCCAACTCATCGGGATTCCGCCACCACGCGTGTTTTGCAAAGCTGCGCCCCTTAATCCATCATCCCGTTACCCAACCCACCCACCCACCACTCTCTGGGCTCCCCGCGCGCGTGCGTGCGCGCGATCCGTAATTGCGTTGCCCTTTTATGGCGAAATTCGACCAAAGAAATAAATAGGCAAGCAATTAGTCGGGGAAAATAATTAAGAAGTAAATTGGGTTGAGCAACTCATTTACTCTCGAGGATTGTCAGGTGCCGCTGCATAAATTCATCACGTTTCAGTACGTTTTGGTATTATTGCCGTGTAATTAAGAATGCGTTAAGTAGAACGGGTGAAATGATTCCTCCTCCCGGCAAATTGTTGCGAATCACGACCACGATTTTATATATTTTTTTTAAATCCTCGCTTATTTTGTTTACGCTGCGAGCACATTTAACCTCGGGTTATCGCGAGCACCCAATTATCACGCATTGTGAGCTCTCTTGCACACAGCTCAACAATAATAGTCGTAACAATAACGTCAACTTGTAATGCGCATCACGGTATCCGCTCGCTCTCGTAAAATCGAGAGAGAGGGGGGGGGGGCGAGAGGGAACTACAGACAAGGGGGACGGCGTGGGGGGGAAGCAGCGATCCGGTGCCAAACTCCGCCTAAGGCTCTGCGGTTCTCTCTCCGTCAAGGTGGTGTCGTCCAATTAACGCGAGTTCACACGCGGGAGGAAATCGGAGCCCCTGGAGCAACCCACGGCTGGCAAGCCCAGGGGGTTGGCGACTCAACGAGGCGCCCGCGGGAAGGGAGTTTTTACTTTTGTGCGGTGATCCACCAACCCTCGCCGACCTCCTCTGCAGTGCTAGATTACAGACCGCAGTGGTTTACTACATCTCCATATTTCGATTTAAAGCTTTCGTGACTGTCTTTCCGACAGACCTGTTCTTCACCTTAGAACGGCTGCTTGCGTTGTGGCCGAAACGTCGTGAGAATTGTATTTTATTATGTTTTATTTTTTATTATTGTATTATTTCCCTTCTACGTGACTTAACCGAAAGACCCAAGAAGATACATCTCCATATATATACAAGGCAAAGCTGTGAATGTGTGTCTGTTCAAAATGTTTAGCTACTTCCCGACATGCAACAAACTGCAAATTTGCCATGTGGGTACTTTCCAGACTGTACACCATGCTAAAAATTCTAAAAATACACTTTTGTTTTTTTTGGGGGGGTGGGGGAGCTCAATAAGTGCATAGATTTTTTTACACAAGTGAGCTGTGACGTCACATCTGTCACGTGACCCGCGCATGTGAAAGCGTAACGCAGTGTAGTGTAGTGGTTAGCGCGCTGCGCTACGAACCCGGCGACCCGAGTTCGATTCCCGCTCACGGCCGCCACCGGTGACGATTATTTAAACCGGTCCTGGGCCTCCTCTGGGTCGACTCAGCCTCAAACGAGTAACTGGTGTGGTGTGTGAACATCGCCACTGGGGAGACAAAGGCGGCCGGGCGTGGTTAATCCAAGTCCCGGGTGAAGCCGGGTAGTAAAGATAGTAGTCCATAAGTCTGAGTGTCATATTTCGATTTAAAGATTTCGTGACTGCAGGGATTCATCTTCTTGGTTCTTTCGGTAAAGTCACGTAGCCGTCTTCAGGTGAAGATGGCTGCTTGCGTTGTAGCCGAAACGTCGTGAGAATGATTTTATTTTATTATGTTTTATTTTTATTATTTTATTACTTCCCTTCTACGTGATGGGGCTTGTCTTGAACGTTCCGTTCGTGCGGGAGATGTGCGCCACGGCCTGCTATAGATGGTCCTGATGCGGCTGGTGGTTCATACCGCCGGTGCAGTGCTTGGGTCTCAAATGAGGTGTTTAGTCTGCACTGTTCGCTATCAGGCCGTTCTTCCGGATCTGTGCGGGATTCTAGGATGGTGACAGCAGCGGTTGCGATCCTGGAAGGGGGATCGGGACTTGAATTGGCGGCAAGGGACATTGCTGGTGCGGAGGTTGTCGCTTGCAAAGAACCGATAAGCTCAACGCGGTGAACCCATTCATACGGCTGGATGTCGAGGCGGGGGGGGGAGCGGGGGATTTAATAAGCCCACACTTAACGGTAACAATTCTCAATATGATTTAGTCTCACGCTCTCCTTACCTTGACATAGGCCAGAATTGCGAGCACACGTTCATGAATAATTACTGGAACGAGCGAAAGCTCATTTCTGATGCAGTGTTCATATGCAAGGGGTTCCAGAGTACATCGCGATAATTTATAATTTACCGAACAATGATCAGCAATTCATTTTTTTTGGTCGGTTCGTTCATAATTATTCACACAACATTTATCGCGGCATTTCCTACAGTTGTGGACCTACGGCGATGCACGTAAATGTTTATTCCGTCATTTAAATTAATGCTCATCTTCCTTTAACGAAAAAAATAAAAATCGCTGGCAGTCGGGAGATTTGGTTGACCGCACTTCAACCGCGCTGGTCATTGTTGGCCGGTCAAAGTGGGGGCCCATTACTGACTCTGATATCGTCGTCATTTAGAAGGGCTGGGGGTGGGGGTAGAGGGGTATGAGGGCGGATTACAAAGATTCAAGAACGGGGGGTGGGGCTCAACATATTCCATGTTGAACAAACTACGTACGAATATTTAAGAAAAAAAATCACTGAACAGAAATGGGCCGCGATACGATCTCCTTTTGTCTATCTTGCACTCTCTGCCGCAGCTCTCATCTCCTGTGTGTATGATGATAATACATTGCAATGATATTGTAGCGGACATTGGGCAACTCGGTGAAGTGTGGGGCGTGGGTGGCTGAGCCTTTGTCACGGGGGGGGGGGGTGAGTCGGCGAGGAGGGGCGGCGGGGGGAGCTGAACCCACAGGGAGTGGTGGGGCTGGGCGGGTTGGGTCGCCACGTGGTGGCTGCGCTTGCCGGGCTTTGCTGCCGCGTGCTGTCAGGCCGAGCGGAGGCCTCGGCTTTATCGCACCTTGGGCAGCCGACTCGACGATTAGCGCTCCCATTCAGCCGTGCATTCCAACTTAAAGCAGTTTGTGTGTGTGTGTGTTTTTTTTAAAGTGGATAAAATTACATGACGTTCACTCATTATGGTGAAGGAATAGGTTTACGCACACACATAAATAAATGTATGAACAGAAGCCCTGCCTCATATTAAAATCATGAATTTGCTGACAGGCATTTTGGACGCTGACTCGAACTTAGCGGGGTGGGGGGGTGGGGTGATTAATTTTGTGAGGAGCCACCCGTTAGCTTCCTGCCGTCTTGTGAATCTGAGCCTCTCTCGCGGATAATACACGGGAAGAGACGGCTACGTTCGTGGGGGCCATTGTGGGCAATGACTGCGTTGGGGTTACTGGGTACGTAGCGGGCGCCATAGAGGCAATCATTCAGACGTTGTGTAAGACCACAGGCAAGCTAGGAAGGCAGCCAGAACTCGCGTCAAAATTGCCCTAATCTCTGCGGCCCTATATCGGGATGTTTGGCCAAATCCGGGAATGATCGTTTATAGACGTGGGAGGAAACCGAAGTGCTTGGAGACAAGCCACGAATTCGAAGGGGGGGGAGGGGGGTATGACACTCAATCCCCGTACAGACGGAATACAGATGGAAATTAACCCACCTGCAATAATGCCCTCACGCCCCAGCAAGCCAGGAGATGGCGACCTCAATGCCCTCCCGCGGGTAGAGTGAGGAGCCTGGTATTAGCCACCAACACCCGACGATGTTCTGTACGTACGCGTACGCGTGTCTGTGTGCGTTCGCGTGTGCGCGTGCACGTGTTCACGTGTGTTAGTGTATTGCTTTGTGTTTTGGGATCCAGCGGAAATGATGCACATTACATTGCTCCACTGGGAAGTGAATCTAATTTCACATTCCCAGGCAAAACCCACAGCCGATTATGACGCCGCTTGTGCCTTCATTTCCCCCAGCACAGCAAAATAAAAACAAATTGTCCAATATCAGCTTGTTTATTGGAGGACATTTCGAATTTTCTCAAGCAATCCACAAGATGTTGCGGGCTCAAAAGTGTCCGTGGCGCTTGATGAACCAGTAGCATTAAAAAAAAATCTCCAGATTAACCCCTTTAAACATTTCACAAGCCGAAAGGTACTGTCTTCTTGTGAATGTCAATGTGTTCGGAAACGAATTGCCAATGTCGAGGTCTGCTGCTCGCCACGGCGAGGAGCCTTCATGAGAGAGAGAGAGAGTTTGTGTCGTTTTGCTCTTCCTCCTCCTGCGTCGAAGGAGCGCGGAATACAGTGTGTTTACGATATGGCCCATCGTGTGGCTTGCATGGCCACGGCCGCAGCACTGTGGCTGTGTCTTTAAACACATTCCTGCGGAGGGAGCTGGTAGGAACGTTGGGTTGCTCGGTCAATGGCCAGGGTCAACGGCGGCGTGGTGTATTCCGCAAATATGCCCAACTTGTGAGGGCGGGCACAAGCCGGCGTGAGTAGGTTAAACGTTGAGTTTTATAAGGGCACCACGAGGTGACCAGCCCCTCCCCACCCAGCCCCACCCCTCCCACCATCCACCCAGCCCACCCAGCCCACCCAGCCCTCTCCCCACCCAGCCCCTCCCTGCACGACGGACACAATAATCCCCTGTGGGCTGGTGTAACCAGGAGGTTCCTACAAGTATTAACCATTCATGAAAGAGATGTCTGCATCGGCCTAGTGATGTCCTGATGCGATTCCTGGTTCCATCACTGGTGTCCTCGAGGAGGAGGAGGGATGTCAAAGCCAGGAGGTGCGATGATGTTTGGGTCTCGAATGAGGAGGTCTTTATTCCTGACACTCTTTTTGCCAACGCGATCGCAGAATGGGGATCTGGACTTTCGCAATGGACGTCGTTCAAGTTGCTCGTCAGAATGTTAGCAGTGTCCGGGCTGTCCCACACCACAGCGCGCTGCCGGCTGAGGGTTGCCCATCGGCGTTGGATGCAGAAAAGCGACGATCACAACCACGGCAATGTCTCCGTCGCGTGCATGTCATAGTGTGAATCGAGCGCTGCCCTTGCCGGTGTCACGTGACGGTGGCAGCCGTCGTGGGGAAGAGCCTGGGAAGTTGACGCCGAGGGCCTCGACCTCTTCCCAGCCGCTAGTCGGCGCTCGTTCGTACCACGTGACGCGTGCTTCCTCCCGTGCCAATCATCCCGTTCACGTTCAGAGCCGCGCGGGGCGGAAGGGACGCTGCGCGGTGCTTCACAGCGCACCGGACCTGCGATCCAGAGGTCGCCTGCTCGATTCGATCTCCGGGCGCGGCCGTTGCAGCTCCCGGATGCGAGTTTATTAAAACCTCCGGTTCAGCGCTGCCCGACGTTCACCCGTCACGGGCCCTCTGAGCTACCCGGTCACCTAATTGCATGAATTTAAGATGAAACACTCGGCGACCTTTCTTGCATGCCAATATAGCTATACCCCCCTCCCCATCTCCCTCACCCAATCATCGCTCTTATTCACCTGTGAGAGTCCCTAGCATTAATCAACACTTCTGGCCTTTGATGCCGGTGTGGGTTGGGGGATGGGCGGTTTGGGGTGTGCAGGAGGGGGGGGGGAGGATTTTGTAACACTTTTTAATGTGCACACTTTGCTATATTAATATTTTCGCTGGCTCGTGCCGTTGGGTGTGAAGATAATGATGTGGCGGTGGCCGTCACGGAGGTGAGCGCGCTCCGGGTGCGTGCGTGTGTGTGCTCACGTGTGGCGGAGCTCACGCACGGTGGCACACGCTCGCGCGCGCGCGCGAGCGTGTGCCCGTGAGCGCGCCCATGCTCAATTCAGGAAACCTATTAACTCTTATCTGTGGGGTGGCCAGAACCACGCCCGGCCACCTTTGTCTCCCCAGTGCTGATGTTTACACACCGCACCAGGGACTCATTCCGGCTTGCATACACAAATATACTCTGTATAGCCTAACAAACTGTTGGAGCAAATGCTGTTCGTGAGTAACAGCTATGAAGGCCAGCACCACTGCCCGGTCGCCTTTATTTGCCTAGTGACGATGTTTATACACCGCACCAGGTACTCAATTGAGGCTGAGTCGACCTAGGAGAGGCCCAGGACTTGTTCAGATAATCGTAACTGGTGTTGGCCGTGAGCGGGAATCAAACTCGGATATCCGGGTGTTTAACGCATCACGCTAACCGCTGCGCCACCGCTCCCCACGCATATATAAAGATAAAGATCCCCCGTATAGCCTTAACAGACTGTAGGGGCAAGTGCTGTTAGCGAGTACCTATGAAGGCCAGAACGGTACACGAGGGGGTGGGTAGCCAGCACCACGCCCGACCGCCTTTGTCTCCCTAGTGGCGATATTTACACACTGCACCAGGTAATCATTTGAGGCTGAGTCGACCTAGGGGAGGCCCAGGACCGGTTCAGATAATCATCACTGGCGGTGTTGGCCGTGAGCGGGAATCGAACCCGGGTCGCCAGGTTCATAGCGCAGCGCGCTAACCGCTGCACTACCGCTCCCCACGCATACATACATACATACACACATACACGAACACACGCATCTACGCATTTCCAATTTGAACCATTCATTTCACAATATTTTTCTCACACCGCGCCCTCGTGGGTAATTAATTAGTCTGCATATTTTCAATCTAGATTATTTAATTTGTTGTTCTCCTTTTTAACCTTAAATATGTTTTTGATTCGTCTTTATGAATCAAATGCGGGCTGCGTTGAGAGTCATGCAACCTTGAACCCCCGTCACTTCTCCCCAGGTCTGAATCCGTTAACCCCTTTCGCGAAACATCGTGAGATCACACGATTTAAATAAATAAAAGACATCGGCAGAACGTTGCACCTCGCTGTGCACACGTGACAACAGCAGCACATCCATCATCTTGCGGCAACACGGGCCAAGGTTGCAGGTGCCCTTTATCACACTGGTCAACAGACTTTTTCTGGCATAAGGTATTCCAATGGGTGCTGATTCCAAATCTGGCATCAGTTGTTGTCTATCACATCAGATTTTTGAGATATCAAATATTGCATTTTCAATAAAAACTGCAAAAGAAAAATATTAAATAAATGTGGATATCTACATACAATTACATTATAAACACACTATCCTAAAAATACAGCACCATATTTTAACACTAAAGCAGTCACTGACTCGCAACAACTTGCAATCATAAGTGACAGAGTTAATTTCGGGTAAAATCAATGAAAATGGGGTATGCCGATAGCATAAAAATTAGATGTGATATAGGCAAATCTGAGATCAGATTAGGAATCAGCACCCTGAAATTAGTCTAAAACAGCTGCAAAAGTCCAGGCCAGAAAAAAAGAATTTTTTTGTTGACCAGTGTTATTCATGCCATTGCTGGTGGAAGGGCCTCCTCCCCTCGAGCCAGCTCCAGAGAGGCCCTTCTAAAAGGCTTCTTCGGCCTGCCGGACATCGGCGAAAAAAGAGCTTCATAGCTCATCGGATTCCTCCAGTCTAAACCAAGACTCTGATTCTGACTGAGCAGACGTCTTGGGAGTGGGGGGACTATCCCCACACTTTACCCCGCCGCACGCGACCTGCCAATCGACTGAACTTGCGGTGTTGACCCATGTGAACACAAGCCATGGCTGGTTGGTCATAAACCTGCGCCGTGGTTTCGACTGTCAGCGCCCTGAGGTGGGGTCGCATTGGCGACCTGTGGAGTGCGAGACCCCACACCTCACTCCACTGTGCCGGCGTCCCCGCGGTTCTAAAAGTAAATTGTCAAAAATTCGGTGGCAATTTCGTCTTCAGTACAATGACACGTTACCGTGCGCTGGCGCTGCACCTTCATCTCGCGTGTCATTTCTACTATGTTGGTCACATTTCGTGCCCATGATGGCGTGAGTAATTTGAAATTGTGAATTTTAGATGATGGTCTGTGTGGGCAGGTACGACAACGACGATGACGCTGCAAGGTGATCCAGGGGCCTCACGGTGGCTGATTTTGATCGCAGAGTTGGCACTTCACGAGATGCTCGCTTCTAAATATGATGGGCCACCCATAATTAATTAGACCAGCTTGTCCTATGTAGTGGGTTCATGATCTCAGCCTAGTCTCCAATGACTGTTATATTATTATAATGAACAACTCTTTGTCAATGCACTGCTGGATGAAGGCCTCCTCATGTCAATATCCATAGGGGGTGGGGAGGTTGTTAGGCCATGCTTCACCACGCCGGCCAGTGCGGATTGATGAAGCAGAGACGCCACGTCTGGTTTAGATGTCATTTGCCAGTGACATTCGCTGCGACTTTAATGATTCAGGTTTCTGGGTTAATTATGCAGTGCACCAATCAAGATAATTGTAATTTTAGGTCGTGAAGTCTCACACTGTAACGACACGGACCGGAGGCCGTCTCACGTTATTTATGGTGTTTGGTATTTACCAGCGGGCGGTTGACAGGCCTGTGACAAACGGCGGATGAAATTAAACAAGGGCTTAGGAGTGCGTTGAAAAAAAAAGTTCTGGAGAGATGCGTGCCCGGAATTTACGTTGAGAGACAGAAGAAAGAAAAAAGCATGTATCAGAGAAGAAAAACATCTGAATTTATTTTAAAAAATATTGTGCAGACGGTTAAGAAAAGTAAGTGGGCTTGGGAATGAAACATCGCTAGAGATGGATAGTGGCTGATGGACAAGACTGCTCACAGCATGCCAGCCACAGGAATGACCTACGCCGGGAGAGGGACAACTGCCTCGGGAGATGGAGCAATGAGACGAGTTCACACGCGGGTGCAAGACGGCTCACGGGCACGGCGGTACCGCGAGCTGGTGGCGATGTTGTTGGAAGTGCCTTCGTCCAGCAGTGGACATAAACGTCTGACGATGACGACGAAGGGCCTGACGGGAGAAAGTTAGAAAGAAAAGTGCGCCTCGGGGCTGCGTGTTGACGAGGACATGGAGCGGAGTGCGACGTGTGAAAGTACGGAGGGAATGGTAACCAAGAAACTTGGCCCCAGGGCAGGGAACTGGGGAAGAGGTTTTTGCCGATCGGCATCGTTGTTGTCGTTGTTGGGATTGCCGATGTAGCACCGGGCTGCTGTAGGCTGCTAAGCCATGACCCTCCGTCAGCTGTCATGTCACAAGCCAGCAGGGCCGTGCCTTCCATATTTCATGGCGCACTGGGTGGTGGTGGTGGCTACGCCGCCAGCACGAGGCTGCCTGTAATCCACCGAGGGTTGACAGGATCGCCACACGAATGTTATGAAAACTCCCTTCCCAGAACAAAGGCGGCCGGGCCGTGGTGTTGGCCACCCACCTCCTCGTGTGGGCCTTCACAGGTGCTTGCTAGCAGGCACTTGCCCCAAAAGTTGCGCTAAGGCTATGCGGGCCGACCTTTGTCCTTTGTCCACTGCTATCCATAGGGTGAGAAGCCGCTCTTCTCGGCAGAGGGAACGCGGTTTTTCCTGCCGCTGCCGGTGAAGCAGGGAGGCCGTGGAGACTTCTACCACCTCGCCATGTTCACCACGCAGGTGCGGCGACGCGGAACATCGCCACCGCCACCAACACCAGCACCACCACCACCACCGCCACCACCGCCACCACCACCAACACCGCCACCACCACCAACACCGCCACCACCTCCACCAGCACCACCACCAACACCGCCACCACCTCCACCAGCACCACCACCAACACCGCCACCACCTCCACCAGCACCACCACCAACACCGCCACCACCTCCACCAGCACCACCACCAACACCGCCACCACCTCCACCAGCACCACTATGCCAACAGCCACAACAACCGTCGTGGACAACCATCGCGCAGCAATCACAGATCACGATGACCGCCATCATCACGCGCCCTTGCCAACTACACTGCACCACTGGCTGTGGCCCATGTTCACATGGATGTTGTGATGGGTTGTGTTTAGAGATGTAACTCCTCGTGGTAAAGAGCACGTCGTGGTAACAGCGGGGGGTTATGGCGCAGTTGCCTGAATTGTGCATGGTGATATTATGGTGAAATCTGTGACTGTGATGTGGTGGTGATTTGGAGGTGATGTGGTGGCGATTTGGAGGTGATGTGGTGATTTGGTCGTGATTTGGTGGTGATGTCATTGTGGTTTTGCGGTGTCGTTTTTCGGTGATTCGGTGGGGATTTGGTGGTGATGTGGTGATTTGGTCGTCATTTGGTGGTGATGTCATCGTGGTTTTGCAGGTGTCGATTTTGCGGTGATCTGGTGATGATTTGGTGGTAATGTGGTGATTTGGTCGTCATTTGGTGGTGATGTCATCATGGTTTTGCGGTGATTCGGTGGTAATTTGGTGGTGATGCCGTGGTACACAGGAGCGAGGAGGGCAGGACGTGCGCTATCTGACTTCTGGGGACTGGGAGGTCACGGAGATCGTGGCGTATGATGAGCAGCTACAGAGAGTGTCAGTATCCAACCCTGCCCTGCCACCACACACACTGCTCCTGCTACATGCAAACAGCATTCTTACTGTGTTCAACCAGCATACCGCAGGTCAAAACAACACACTCACCCACTCACTCACTCACCCACTCACTCACCTACTCACTCACCCACTCACTCAATCACCCACTCACTCACCCACTCACTCACCCACTCACTCACTTACTTACCCACTCACTGACTCCCCCATTCACCCACTCACTCACCCACTCACTCACTCACTCACCCATTCACCCACCCACTCAATCACCCACTCACCCACCCACTCACTCACCCATTCACCCACTCACTCACCCACTTACTCACCCACTCACTCACTCACTCACCCATTCACCCACTCACTCACCCACTTACTCACCCACTCACTCACCCACTCACTCATCTACTTATTCACCCACTCACCCACTCACTCGCCCACTCACCCACTCACTCGCCCACTCTCCCACTCACTCACTTACCCACTCACTGACTCACCGTTCCCGTGAACTTCACTCACTGATTCCTCCTTCCAATGTTGAGGACTCTACCGGACTGATTGTTTTGTCTCATCCACATTGTTCACCCACTCACCCTCTCACTCGCCAACTCACCCTCTCACTCGCCCACTCACCGTCTCACTCACCCTGCTTGCACACTCACTCGCCACACTGCAGGTCTTTTTCTTCCATCGCACCGCTCGACTTTGCAATTCCATAATTGCCTCCCACCATCTCTCTTTGCCAAGCTCTTATGAATAAGCCAAGAAACGTACTCGGCCGTACCCGTACCCTACCCGTAACCGGCCGGGTATCGGGTAGGGTACGGGTATCGGGTACCTGATTGCGACCTCTGGGATAGAGCCATGTTGCAGGCGCGGGTGGGTTGATTCTAGGAACTTGAATTGTGAGAAGAGACAAGACGTTGGGAAATGAGTGACAAACAGTTACTCACCAGTGACTCACGGTCTACCCGTACCCGTACCCGGCCGCACCAGGGTCGCAAACGGGTAACCGTACCCGTACCCTTGCCGGGTACGGGTAGCCGGGTATCGGGTAAGGTACGGGTATCGGGTAGGGTACGGGTATCTGGTAGGGTACGGGTATCTGGTAGGGTACGGGTATCTGGTAGGGTACGGGTATCGGGTAGGGTACGGGTATCGGGTAGGGTACGGGTATCGGGTAGGGTACGGGTATCTGGTAGGGTACGGGTATCGGGTAGGGTACGGGTATCTGGTAGGGTACGGGTATCGGGTAGGGTACGGGTATCGGGTAGGGTACGGGTATCGGGTAGGGTACGGGTATCTGGTAGGGTACGGGTATCGGGTAGGGTACGGGTATCGGGTAGGGTACGGGTATCGGGTACCCGGTTGCGACCTCTGGCCTGTGCTCTGCAGCCACGATAACACCCCCCCCCCCCGCACTAACACCAAAACCCCTCCGTCTGCGATTGGCATTGTGGTGCATGCACAACAAACAACGTCGTTGTAAGAATCTGGAGAATATCCCTCTGCAACGGAGGCCTACTCGTCCTCCTCTGCTGTCCCCAACGTCTTGAGCTTCCTTGCCCCAGCTGTCCGTACTGCCGACTCCCTGCCCCGGTGTAAGTCCAGGCCCAATGCTCTCCGTGTTTCCTCCTGCCTCTAACTGATTGCCTCCGTCCACAAAATGAACACGCCCGATGATTCCGTGCAGCGTCTTGAGATGCGGTCCCGTTTAGACGACCACTTATAAAGAGCCACTGTTGTGTTGGAAAGTGCAGTCACTTTAATGGCCCTCGTTTGTACAGAAGCAAGGACCTTAAGAAGTGAGGGACCTATGGTATTGAGGAATTACCTCTCATGTATGTATGTATGTATGTCGAACTTCTTTTGCACCGTACGTAGCCAACCTGCGCTAATGGGAGGTGCTTGGGAAGGACAACAAACCGAACGCAAAAAGCAGTTTCGTGTTTCGTTTGTTCTACTTGCAGCCTTTGACCTCGGACAAACACCCGCGACTGCTGATTGGTGATAGAGGGTAACACAGAGGTGGTGTGATCAGTGTTGGTGTGGGGAGCGGTGGGGGGGGGGGAGGTCGTGAGAGCCGACACGATGATTAACCACCTGCATAGGACGGGCTGCGCTCGACTACAACACCCTGGTGTGGCCGGCTACCTGACTAGGAACGACGGATTCTGTGACGCGGACGATCGACCATGGCCAATGGGCGAGCCAAATGAATGACAAGAGGGCGACAAGAGGGCGACCGAGGGGTGAAATCCGTTCAATGCTCATCGGCGAGACGGAGGGTAGCCGCGCCACACCTCGAGAGCTGGCGGCGGCGTGGTGTGTGTGGCCTGAGACAGGCAACTGCCGCTGGGGATGATTATGACGAAACTGATTGCTCTGCACGCGGCAATTGCGAGGAAAATCATTGACTGCAGTCGGATCGATAGCGACGTGAGTGCTGAGCCTCTTCCGCACGGCTGCACCACTCATTCCTGCCGTGTTTGTCTCCCCTGCTGCTGCTCGCACGCAGGTACTTCATGAGCACCGAGGAGTCGCCCCTGCAACGGCACCTGTACAGGTGAGCGACGGTGTCACCTCGTCCGATGGTGGCGAGATTGAAAACGAATTTCAAGGTTCTTCTTGGTTCATTCGGTAAAGTCACGTAGAATGGAAATAATAAAATAATAAAAATAAACCTATAAAATAATTCTCACGACGTTTCGGCCACAACGCAAGCAGCCGTCCTCAGGTGGAGAACAGGTCTGTCGAGAAGACAGAGTCTGAATCATTCAGAATCCCTGCAGTCACGAAAGCTTTAAATCGAAATTTAATTTCAAGGCTATAAAACTAAATTCTTCAGGACTGATTTTGGTGTTTAGTTTGTTGTACCTTCCCCCCGCACCTATGATTAGCACGGTTGGCTACGTATGGTGTGAAAGAAGTTCAACATACATACATATCTCGACTACCGTTAATAACTCAGAGCCAGGAACGATATCATTTTGCTGCGAACTGGGACCCCATAGCTTAAGGGGAAGGGAAGATCGACGGTTTGCCAGCATCGATTCAAGGCAAGCCTCGCTCTGCTGATGAGAAACTGCGCGTGGAAGCCGGTCCAGGAGTTTGCTTGTCTTGAAACGATTGCTGCCGAAAGTTTGCACTTTGAGAAGGCTGTGCGGATGCCGGGGTGTGTAATACATAGCCGAGAGAGGGGTGTGTGGAGGCGACGTCTCGTCTGCCTTTTGGTTTCGACTCCCACTCGCGTTTCCGACTCACAAGCGGGGTGGATGAGGACGTGGGGGGGGGTACTGGACACGTCCGTATCGGGCCGTGATTCTAACCCTTGTTGGTATGGTGAGCCCCCCCCCCCCCCACATCAGTCAATAACTACTGATCCCTACACCCCCCCCCCACACACACACTCATTTTCCCCATCATACCTATTCGTAAAAAGCTGATTTGTTTCTGCATGTGCCATTTGCCTTTTAGACAAAGGCGTTAGATCGTGTTGATGATGATGATGATGGAGAGCGGTAGTGCAGTGGTTGGTGCACTGCACAGCGAACTCCGGTGACACGAGTTCAATTCCCGCTCACGGCCACCAACACCAGTGACGATTAATTATATTATATTATCTGAACTGGTCCTGGGCTTCCTCTATGTTGACTCAGCCTCAAATGAGTACCTGGTGCGATGTGTAAACATCTCGACTTGGGGTACATAGGCGACCGGACGTGGTGCTGGCCACCCACCCAACCCCACGTGTGCCGTGCTAGCCTTCATTGATGCTACTCGCTAACAGCTCTTGCCCCAACAGTCCGTCGAGGCTATATGGGGGATCTTTGTCTTTGATACCTCTAAGAATAAACGTGACAATAATTGTTCATCTTTCCCAACCGTTCTATCACGCTTGATGTAGCCCGCCATAATAGGAAATCGCTAAACCAAACTGGCCCGTCCGCAGTCTGTAAAGCCAAGCGGAGGGATTAATCCATGCAGGATAACACTGCAGGCAATAGCTCTTCCTCGGTGCGGAGAGATTGGCGAATGCTGGGAGACTGCACTTAACAATGTGCCGGTGCCTTCTGGAAGAAAAAGAAAAAACGGAATCCGGTCGGTCAATCTCCCCGGGCCTTCTATTCGCTCTGCAGAGCGGCTATTGCTCTGAGAATTCTGCAGTGTGTGCCGCGTATCTCTTTGTTCTGGGGCAGCGTTAATTACGAGCAGCGGAGGTGTTGCGTTGAGAACATGTTTTTTTTTAATATGTCTGCTTGTTCAACGCTGCCAACCTAATCTCTTGTTTTTTGTTTTTATTTCAATTCTACTCGGTAGATTGTCACCTTTTTCACTGTGTTGCTACAACAATTGCCAAAACAAATGATTACTAATGGGGCGCACATTTTTTTAGTCATTTTTAATTCTTTCTTTTTGGGGGAATAAATGACAGAATCGCTCACTTGGCATTCCAGGAGCCACCTTCTTCTGCTTGCGTGCGCGCAGGTGCACATTCTGCATCCTTGCCTTTTTCTCTCATTCTTTCTTTTGTCAAGAAGAGATTTATGTTTTTAATCGAGATCTATGGCAGACAGCTTGGCAATGGGCACCCCCAGCTTTGACCCCCCCCCCCACCCCCCTCCTGGTTTCAGGAATGTGGCCAGGGTTCGATGGGAAGGGTGGGTAAATTGCGAGACAGAGCCCACGTCTCCATGACAACTGCGAAGAAAACCGGGTCGCAAGCTGGACTCAGACCAGATTCCCACTCGGGTTGCCACCTGTCCCGGTTTCCACGGGGATCGTTCTCTCTTGTCGAGGTCGCCCCTGGCGTGGGACATTTGCCAGGCTTCCTACGAGGACGTAATGCCTCATTGGCACAACTTGCGTAATAATCAGAATCAATATCTTTTTTTATGCTGGAGGAATCCGATGAGCTACAGAGCTTTTGTTTTTTACAGGTGTCCAGTAGGGGCGGGTAATAACGTTACAACGACCAAAACAAGAACAATACGAAACACGATAACAGTGCAAAGTGCAGGAAAGGCAAACACATCACCAAAGAGATATACCAATAAAAATAATACACGGCTCAAGGCAACTCATTTGCATCTCCGCTCTTCCGGTATTGTGAGCTAATAACAGCATCATTATGATTCTTATTATTATAATTCGCATTATATATCCTGGGTTTATAAACATCAGAGGTAGCAACCCTCGTGGCGAGATCCGGAGCAGTTCCCAGTGACCAGCAGGGTGAATTATGGTCAAACAACCCCAATGACGTAGGGAAGGCCTTTATCCTGCATTGGATTAACAAAGGGCTGTACATTTATTATTTTTATTATTATAATTTCATAATACAGTCGCTTGTTATATTTAGTTTAAAAATAATTTACTCATCATTGCCATGCCAATTAATATTTAAATCCGTGAAAGCAAATTGATTGAAATGGGAGGAATTATCAATGTAATGCAGTTGTAACATCATTGCGTTCCATGTGCGTGAGTCATCCTATTAAAAGCATATCAGAACCAATTCTATATTTACTTGAGGATTGTGACATATAGTTTTCTAAGCGTGGCTCAGAATTTTCTATGCTACTGGTAATTGGAGTTATAAGATTTTTTTTCTTCGTAATTTCCCACCGCCCAACCCCCCCCCCCCCCCCCCCCCCCCAGTGAATCACCCCGTGATTGAGAATGACCCATCGAAGGTGACAACAAATAACTATTTCTGAGATCCCTACAAGTAACATCTTATCCATACGATGGGCGCTGAATTTTCTCACGCACCTCGCTATAGAGACTATGGTAACAGGGCATTTACCCCAACTTTTTTATCCACATAACTGGAATTTGTTTTGCCAAATTAATGAAAGAATATTCATCACAATGGCTATTTTATTAAATAATTCATGACTGAGCTGAGACCATAAACTGACTACTCTTAGGAACACGGTTTCAATCATGGCTGGATGAATCCTGGATTCAAACCCAGGGATGGTACCAGTGCTGGCTCAGTGTGTGCTAATCGCACCTCCAATTAGCACGGTTGGCAACGTATGGTGCGAAAGAAGTTCAACATACATACATTTGACCTTTCAACTATCCTGCCACCTCCAAGTCATATTGTTGTGGCGCGCACCCATGGGACCATGCCCTGGCCCAAGAGGAGTGCGTTCGCCGCTTGTTGCAGAGGTTCGAAACCGGTGGGCCGCCCTAGTTATTAACGTGTGTGTGTCAATCATAAGATACGCTCCATCTGCTTGGTGGGCGTTAGAGATGCCGTGAGGTCGTTGGAAACGAGCAGGCTATTGTGTCCTGGCATCACGACCCAATTTTGCCAAATTCGAAACATTACAGCCCACTTTCATTCAACAATAATCGCCCCTTACTGGCAGACTAATGCCCGATTGCAGACCAGATGCCGGGTCGCCTTGTGCCCTGCATGACAGCTGCCAATGGGGGTCCCCGTTGAAATGTGTTGTGGTGACTAGCGCAGTGGAAGTCGCTCATCACGTGTGAGACGCACGAAGGGCGCACTATCAAAAACAAATGTGTTATTGTTCGTCCCAAAAATGTTGTCTCTGTAATTTTATTCACAACGACAGAGGACATAAACCAGAGTGATTATAAAGAGCACGGTGATTGAGTAAAATTTTGCAGCTTGTATCAAGAATTGAATATTACACATCATGAAAAATTGTATCTCATTTGTACAGACTTGTTCACACAATTGCCATTGATTTGTACATTTCGTGATCATAATTGCCGCGATAGTAGGGGAGATGAGCCATTTCTGATTCATTAATAAAAAATATGTATGCCCATGAATTCTATTTGTATAGAAAAGCCAATTCATTTGTGAGTTTTTTCTGAAAATAACACTGCAGAAAAGTGTCCGACTGAATCCAAATTTCCAGACATTTATTACGTTTTTAAATGCCATGTAATCCGTCTCGTTGAGTCACAAGTTTACGGGTGAAATTGATGGCTCCGTGTAAGTGTAACGTCTGGTGTTCATTTGCAATATTTGCAACAACTTTTCAGTGGCGTGAGTTCACGCTGAATTTTGCCGGCATCAAATTGAAATTCCGCTCGAGTTTCTCGACTTGACGTTTGGAGACAAACATTAAATCGCATAGCGCGCGTAAAGGGTGCATAGTGGACTGAGGTTCGCGCTGAGACGATGCTTCAATTTCCCTCCAAGCCACCTGCTCCCCCACCTCGCCCCAGCGTCACGTTCCAGGGGAATTGTACAAAGGAAAAAACGTGGTCAGGAATTTTGAAACACAGGACAACTCTCAAATAAAATGCGCCCTAATGCACAACTTACGTCGAGTAAATAATCGTGCTCCATGTTGACTTGGAAGGCTCATTCATAGCTTGGTGGACAACACGTGCCTTTAACTTTTGGACGCGGGTCTTTTTGCGTTAGCCTCCGCGTTTTCGTTCGGCGCGATTTGTCCGACGGTTCGCTCCCCGCTGCTGGCAGCTGTCTTGAGGAACCAAATTGAGTGTCGGGATTCCTGTATTTTTTCGGGAGCGAAACGTCGGACATCGTGCCGAACGACACGCAGCGTCGGAGAGATGTGCAGCACCACGGCGGAATAAAACTACATGGTTCCTCATTTACACCATTGGAACCTCATTTGCCAGTAAAAAATATGATAATTGTCTTTTTTACCCTTCTATCTGGCAACAAAACTGACACCTTTGTTTATATGGAGTCATGTTTGCATTGACCACAATACCTGCAGTCATAATGCAAACAAAAAACATAACTCTGATAATGTGCACTGTCCTTGAAGTTGATTGGTCCACACCCGAGACAGCTTTCCTTAGAGCCTAGTCTCACATGGGTTGGACCAGATGACGCAAACATGACTCCTTGTAAAAAAGGTGTCAGTTTTGTTGCCAGATAGAAGGGTAAAAAACCAATTATCATACGTGGTACCTTTTAGTCACTGTACAAACACGCTAAGCCTATTCACATTCCGAGAATTTACCAGCGGAAACTGATGATCGCCCAACGCCATTACAATCATAGCGTCGACTGCGAAAGTGGAGAAAGGTGACTGTTAAAACTGTGTGGGCATGAACGCACCTGTGTACGTGTGTATTTTTTAAGTTCTTTCGCGCCGTACGTAGTCAATCGTGCTAATCGGAGGCGCGGGGGGAGGACAGCAAACTAAACACGAAACGCAGTTCTAAAGAAATGCATTTTTAAAGGAAGCACTTTAAAAGGGCATGAAGGAACGTTAAGACGCTTGACGCCTCCGAGATATTTTTTGAGCAGTTTTGTCCAGCATTGGTTTTTTTCACTGGCATAGCACGCCCTCCTCCCTCTTCCCCCCCCCTCCCCCCCTCTTCCCCTCCCCCCTCTTTCCCCCCACCTCCTGTCCCCACCCCCCCACATGTTCACGTAAAAACGTTCCAGCAAGAAGCATGGTGTTCACATTTTTGGCCATATTCATTAAAAATGAGATTTTTTTTTGTATCATTTTATTTAAAGTATATATATAAAGTAATAAAACTCGCCTTTATATTTCTGGCTTACAGCGTTTGCATTACGGTTATGAGATTTCGTATGAAAAATCTAATTACGCCCTGAGCCTCCTGTGCTTGCCGCGCGCGCTCCATTGTCTGGGGGGTGTGAAAGAGAATCTAACTAATAAAGCGCTGTAATAATATTGGGCTTATACATATCTGCCGTGCGTTTCTGTGCAGTGAAATCGGGAAAGTTTTTTTTTCCTTCTATATATAACATTTCTCCGAGCCCGGCTCTGCTGTGTATTGGGCTGGAACGAGGCTGGCTTTGGGTAATCAGCCTTTTTATAATGCGTCCGCGCGCGACACGCATTGCTGCAATTTACTGCGATGAGAATCGCCACATTAGAAAATGTTTAAGCTTTCGCGCCTATTAAAAAAGAAATTAGTTCCTCCTCTCCATTTCTTTGCGAGAGTTTTTTGCTGTTTGTTTGTTTGGTTTGTTTAGCCTGGCCAAGAGACGAGAACGAGTTTGAGCTCGCCTCGCGTTTCCTTCGACAACTTCACGAGAATGCTGCGATAACGCGCGTGACGGCGAAACAATGGGGTGCAGAGCAAAAGGCAAAAATGCAACTTCTTCTTCTTGGTTCTTTCGGTAAAGTCACGTAGAAGGGAAATAATAAAATAATAAAAATAAACCATAATAAAATAAAATTCTCACGACGTTTCGGCCACAATGCAAGCAGCCGTCCACAGGTGAAGAACAGGTCTGTCGGGAAGACAGCGTCTGAATGTCTTCCTGACAGACCTGTTCTTCACCTGAGGACGGCTGCTTGCGTTGTTGCCGAAACATCGTGATAATTATTTGATGATGTTTTATTTTTTATTATTTTATTATTTCCCTTCTACGTGACTTTACCGAAAGAACCAAGAAGATGAATCCCTGCAGTCACGAAAGCTTTAAATCGAAAAAGGCAACTGTGAAGGTGCAGCCATGGGCTGAATTTTAACACATTTTATTAATTTATCTTCAGTCGTTTACATTAAGATAAAAACATATTATTGAGCAATTGTATGCACCCGTGATTCCTAACGTGAGGGGCAAAGCGAACCCCCCCCCCCACCCGCCCAAATATAAAAGTAAAACGTCGCCTATGGGTGCAGCCCTGCAATTGCTTTGCTAGTGTAGCCGCTGGCGAATGGGGGTGAGGGTCTCCTCCTCCTCCACTAAGAGGGAGCTCTGGGAGAGCCCCTCTAGGGAGGGTTGTTTTGGCCTACATTTTCAAGGCGGGTAGATTCTCTTTGAAGGGGTGAGAGAACCTGCACTCGATCTCACCGCACGCGACCAGCCGATCGACTTGACTGCAGTTCTGCCCATTCATGCTGCTGGCTGGGCAGGGTTGGGAGGATTTAAGAAACTTGCATCCATTGTGCCAGTCGTTTGAGAAGGATCGGGATTTATAGATGGACCAGCAGTTTAAAGAATGCTTTATAATACGTGAAGCGTCAGGCATATGATAGTGTTTTGGAGTTTTGTAAAGAATCGGTCCATGGATATGAGAAATTATTGGGATACAAGTTAAACACGTGGATTGGAGAGAGTATTGGGAGCACCCGCTCCGACGACGTGCTTCAGTCGGCTCAGGAATGCGTGGCGAGTCCAGCCCAGCCACCTCCCCCGCAGAGCTGGCTGGACATTGCCGGTCACCTGGGAAGATTGCTGTCAGCCGCCGCTCATCTCTTCGAGCGAATGACGGCTGCGACTTCCACTGGACGCCAAGACACGCTTCCCACCGCCGTCATGACCAAGGCGACTGGAGCGCTGGACCTTCCTGCCATTTCGGTGGCTGCAGCCGCGTTCCACCCGTTCTCCATTTCGGGCGATCGTCCCACGCCGCAGTAGCAGCCGCCGACTTCCAAGGTTGAAGACGCTTCCAAGTTTCGACGGCGGCCGCCGGTGCGTCAGTTCACTGCTGCAGGAGGAGATTGGATGGCTTTTCGTCGTCGATTCGAGGCCGCCTACATCTCGGTGGAATGGACATCCCGGGAGGTGCTTCAAGCTCTTCCCATGGCCCTCAACAGCGACTCATTAGCCGCTTTTTTCGCCATCCCCGAGTCGGATAGAGCGACCCTTGAGCACGCATACACCAAGATGGCCGCTATTTTTGATCCCCCATCTAATGTTCAAAGAAGATTCAGGCTGCGCCAACGGGGAGAGAACGAGACGCCGCTGACTTATCGCAGTGCACTCCTCGCCTTGGGGCACGTGGCCTTCCCTCGCATGGACAAAGTCGCCTTGGATTCCCTCACCTTGGAACGGATTCTCTCTTTGGCTCGGGAGTTAAGGGTCACTCTTGCGGTGGCAGAGGAAGACGACCTGACTTCTATGCAAGTGGCCCGCAGCATCCAAGCACATCTCAATCCTTAAGGACTGGCCGGCGGTGGCGGCCAGCTCAACGGAGCCAGCCGGGGATGAGCGGGAGTGTGCCTCTTTTGCCTGGGGATCGGAGGGAAGGAGCGCTAGCCTGCAGCCATCAGCACGGGAATGGCACCCCAAGCTGAGCCAGCCGTCTGGGCGTTCTTACTGTACCTGCTATAGGTGCGGCTGCCCAGGCCACATCGCCATCGACTGCCGCCAGGGGACCGGCGGGTTCTCGTTGCCTCCATCCTCCGGCTTCAACACCTCCTCCTCCCGCAATACACAGGCGAGTCCAGACGCATCAGACACACGGTCGTTTTTGTCCCATCATCCATCTAGCATAGGTCGCATGCGGACTCATCCTGTGAAATCTCATCCCGTCGCGACTCGTATACAGGGTGCGGGGTCATTAGTGTGTTGGCCGCGTGGCGTACAACAGTGGAACGCACTGGCTCATCGTGTAGTGGGCGCAGCGGCGGGTTCCTCAACAGTTATGGGATTGATCCAGGGGATCCAGGATCATCTGTTGATAGACACAGGGGCCATTGTGACTACAGTGAGGGAAAAAAGTATTTTATCCCCTGCTGATTTTGTACGTTTGCCCACTGACAAAGAAATGATCAGTCTATAATTTTAATGGTAGTTTTATTTGAACAGTGAGAGACAGAATAACAACAAAAAAATCCAGAAAAACGCATGTCAAAAATGTTACAGCGGTTGCGTTCGGTCTTTGAGAGTGTACATGCGGCTTAGTTGAAATTTTAACCTCAGAAATGATATTTGCTTCAGACATATAGTCAGCACAGCCGTTGTAGCCACGGATACGGAGAAAACCGCATGCGTGCACACGTGGAAGGTGCCCAAGTCGATGGCGGAAGTATGCAGTTTCGTCGGATTCATTTCATACTACCGGCGTTTTGTCAGGGATTTTACCACTATTGCTAAACCACTACACGCCCTCACGGCCAAGGGCCAGAAATTTTCGTGGGAAAAGGCTGAGGAGGATTCCTTCCTCACTCTCCGCGCTGCTTTTGCCGATGCCCCTCCGCTTGGATATCCTGATTTTACGAGGCCATTCATATTGGATACGGACGCCAGCGATTCAGGGGTTGGGGCAGTCTTTGTGCCTCGGGGGCGTCGAGATGTAAGCCCTCGCAAAAGGGTACGCCCGCGGTGTTTGCGGCGGGATGAAGGTGCTCAGTCGCCACGCGGGCTAAGCTACAAGTTGATGATGCCTCACTCTTGAGATTGCGCCATCTTGCTTCTCGTGGGCCAGGCCCCGCGGGTCGCCCATCCATTGTACTACGCGAGGAACTCCTCATGCGGTGGGAAGGGGAGTCTTAGCGTTATTTCTTGGTCATACCTTATGGTCCTTAGGGAAAAACTAAAGCCATACATGAGAAGTTGATGCACCTGGGCGTTTATAAAACGTTAGTGATGCTAAAAAAGGACTTTTACTGGCCCTGCATGGAAAACGATGCACGTCGGATATCTCCTGCCCTGCGACCACACATCCCATTACAGTCCATTGTTGTGTCACTGGTGAATGTATTGGTGGCCCTTGACATTTGGGGGCCCTTTCCGGTCTACCAGAGAGGATACAAGTTTATCCTCGTGGGGGTTGAATGTCTTACCCGTTGGCCTATGGCCTGGCCTCTGGCTGACCAATCAGCTGCATCCAAAGCCGACGCCTTTTTATATGGCTATGTTCGTCTTAAGGGAGCCCCTGAGCAACTCGTCGTGGATCAGGACAGGAATTTCTCCTCTAAGTTTCTCCAGGAGATGTGCGATTCTCTGGGTACGCGGAAATCACATACCTCACGGTATCATCCACAAACGGATGGGATAGTTGAGCGGTTGCACAGGACCCTCACTGCCATGCTATGCCAGAAAGTGACCATGAGCTAGTCGGACTGGGATCTTCACATTCCAGGGGTCCTCGCTGCTTACAGGCTAGCTCCCCCTGCCTCAACGGGATTATCATCGCTCTATTTGATGTATCGGAGAGGGCCCAAATCCCCGGTACAGGTTCAGTTGGGCTTGTGCCCTTCTCAGAAGGGGTCGGTGTTGCCAGACCCGATGTCACTAACACTTGAGCAGCTGCGGTTGGCCCGCGAGGCTGTTAGGAGCAACTCAGCCCGCAGGCAGGCCAGAAACGAGTGGCTGCGGGGACTGGGCGGGCCGAGGGTGCCTTGGCAAAATGGTAACATGGCATGATTGTATTGCCCTCAAGTGCCCGTAGGCACGTCCCCAAAACTGTACCATCCTTGGCAAGGACCGGTCGGGGTTGTTGAGGCCTGGCGGCCGCAGTGTGTACACATTCGGTTCACCAACAGCGCTGGTTCGTGCATCCGTCGCGGGTATAAAGATACGTCTCGCCCGGTCCTGTCGATTCATCCCCACATCCCTTGCGGTCAATGTCTGATGTGTCCGGCGTGCTGACCACCACGCCTGAGGAAACGGGACATGAGGGTGATTATTCTGTACTGCCTACAGCGCCTAACGTCCACGGATGGAGCAATGAGGACTTCTGCAGCGGACCATTCTTCACACCCGAGCAAAACCAACTCTACCCGCGGGGACGGTCCTGCCGCACGCACTCGGTCGCAATGCGTTAGTTTTCGTTAATAGGACGGATTGTTCACGCCGTTACATTACGCTCGATATTGTTTATTGTTGTTATTTCGTTGCCCCTTCCCCGGTCACTGCTTATGATTATGTTAGTTTTAATGGTTCGGTCACAACACATGCGCGCACGCTCGCATAGATTTGACAGCCGGGACGGCTGCGTCTTTATTCATGGGGGGGATGATGTAGAGGAGACATATACGCGGTGTGCGCGCGGGTGCAACTGAGGTCGAACAGATGTGTACATTGCAACATGAGGTTTGCACTCACAAACCGCCAGTAATTAAGGGGAGAAACGGGTAAAACTGAGGTCGAACAGGTGTGTGTGTGGGAACATGGGGTTTACGCCGTGGAGACGGGAGATGGGGGTGATGATAAGGATTAGCGAGAGTGAGGGGCGCCCTGGGCAGATGGCAGCTTAAGTGGGAGCACGTGGGGACTAATAATTAGTAGGAATATATAAGGGGAGTGTGCGTTAGCGGAGGGTTGAGTTTCCCGGGAACGAAGTGTGAAGACATATCGCCGCTGCCGCTCAAGCCGTCAACGGGACCTCAACCCTCACGCCGTCGCCGGGCGGGTGTTGTCTGAACCCCCCGCCCGGGACAGACGGGTGAGCGGGTATGAGGGAGCATTGGTGAGGGCAGCGGTGTAGATGCAGAGTCGCTGAGTGCGGAGCTGCTGTGTGCAGAGTCGCTGATTACAAAGTTGCTGAGTGCAGAGTCGCTGAGTGCAGAGCTGCTGAGTGCAGAGTCACTGAGTGCGAAGTCGCTGAGTGCGAAGTCGCTGAGTGCAGAGTTGCTGAGTGCAGGATAAGTGAGGTGCAAAATAGACAAGAGCGGGAAGAAGTCAAGTGTATGTGACCGTACAGATAGAGGAGTGCCCACAACTGGCGCGAGAACAGGTGAAATAAAGTGTAAGCAGGTGACTTGTTACAACGTGTCAGTGTGAGTAATTTAACAAGACACTACACAAGTGTTGCACAGTACTCACACACCATAGATCACTCCCCCAGGCGGAGCACAGTCTTACTAGGTATGGGATTGTTTAGTCTGTCAGATTTGTTTTTTTTATATTTGAATGACTAAATGAAATCTTAAGACTTTTGATTAACATTGCACAGGCTGTCAGCAGCCCCAGACTTATAGGCAAAATGCTGACTAGAAGTAACACTGGCCTCGTGCCTGGCCTACATTTCAAAATCTTTGAGCGGCTCTGGCTCAAACTGCCTAAAGGCCATCCTTTCCACAACGATGGAAGCTTCGCGTGCTGAAGGCGGGAGCGTGCAGTGCGCGGCGTGCGCGGCGCGCGCGTGCGTTCATGCGCGTGCGTTCGTTCATGCGCGTGCGTTCGTTCATGCGCGCGGTCGTTTTACGCCGGGATATTGGAGACCCTCCCCCCCCCCGGCGTTTGCGCGACCCATCCAATGGCGGTGACATGGCAGGTAATTACCCATAATAGCTATGAGCTTAATTTTCCATTATTTCTCTGAGTGAGTTTATTAAATTCCACTACTTTATTGTGTAATGAGTCACCGGCGCAATTGCATGAGCGGCTCATTATGGAATAGAACGCGACAAGCGATGGGCGTGGGTGGGAGGGGGGGATGTGCCCCCCCCCCTCTCCCCGCCGTTAAAGCGTTCCTCGTTTACACCCGACAAACGGTTCGCAAAGGGAAACAGCGCAACGCAGTGCCGTGCGCCGGCATGTCTCTCTGTGTGACCCGGCCGACACTCGCGCGCATGACAACCCAGCCACGTCGTTGGGACCCCCCACCGCCCCGTCTCCGTCGAAAGATTTCCACGTGGCGATAAAGCCACTTTGTTGAGCTATGGTTTGTGGCCAGGTTGCTTCTGAAAAAAACAAGTAAATTCCTCGGTGGGCTTTGCCTGGTAAGATTGAAAAAATATATAGTTTAGTTTTGAAAAATAAGAATAGGTTTTAACCTTTCTGGCAATAAAACAGGAGGTGTTAGGATGTTTCAGCAGCAAAGAGAAACCTTTTGCAAGGAAGCAAGTGCTGCATTAACCGCACGTACTTGTGGTGAGCATGCAAACAAACATCCTCTGATGATAATAGGGTTTTTCCCCTTTTTTCTGGCAACAAAACTGAAACCTTATTACAAGGATTCATGTCTGCATTAACCACAATACTTGCAGCCAAAATGCAAACAAAAAGCACACCATGATAATATATGCATTGTCCTTGAAACAGATTGGTCCACACCAAGGGACGGCTTTCTTTTGAGCCTCGATCCAATTGGTGCTCGACCAGAGGACGCCAAAAGGCGTACAGCTCAAAGACAATGCCACTATCAAAGTAATGAGGGCTCGGGGTGAGCATCTACATCATTAGACCTCCTTTGCCAGTACAAAAATATAATAGAAGGGCTTTTTATATGTTGGTACTGGCAAAGGATATCTAATGATGTAGATCCTCAGATAATATAAGAGCATGTTTAATAATATCAGAGGATGTTTGTATATTTTAAATGATTGTTTACCTTCCCTATACTGTGCACTCCTATCGTGGTTTTATTGTTTGTTGTTGTAGCGTTCTGACCCCGTGCCCCTACTGGACATCTCCTCCAGTGTAAATAACGATTCTGATTCTCTTCGTCTTTGTATAAGGTGAAGGCGCAGCCCTGCAAGTGCTTGCTCACGCCACTGCTGGCGGGCAAGCCACCATTGGAGGGAACTCTTAGGAAGCTTGTCTGGAGCCCTACCCAGTGTCGTTGTTTGACCTTACTTCACCGTGCTGGTTCAGTGCGGACTGATGAAGTGTCATACGCCACTGGTGTTAGCCGTATCCAGAAAATGAAACCCAGGTTGCTCGATCTCGAGGTGCTATGCGCTAACCACTTTGCCACCACTCCTCTAAAACTAATTTTTGTTTTGCGCTACAGCCTGAGCAGACTGCTGTTGATCCCTGGCCACGTTGTACATGAGTAGAGGATTTCACCATTTCGACGTTGCCAGCCCTTGCCTAGGTTAAATTAGGATTAGGGGTCAGGCTTCATCATCTGTCCTTTCTGCGTGGGGATGAAGCGTCACCCCTTCGGACACGCCTGGCTTTTCTCCAGGTGTACCGGTGTCCTCCTCCCACTTGCGTGAACGCTCATGAGCTGCCTGAAAACACCTGAATATGTAAGAGGGCCGCAGAGCCTGGGCAATTGTGGTTCACACCAGCTCCTCGCCCCGTCGCCGCTGCCTTCACACTCGCCTGTGATTCCCCGGCGATTGCGAGAGACGCGATCTGTGTATACACCACGAAACGTTGCGCACGATTGTTCGACACGATCAAGCCCGAGTTGTTTCTGTTTGCGTGTCACGTGTCGTGTGGCGGCCGCGCTCCCTGCAGTGTGGACCTGCAGGGCTCGTTCCGCCGCATCTGCGAGTCGTGCAACCTCGTGCCGAACTGCAGCTACTTCTCGGCCCTCATGAGTCCGGGCTGCAGCCACGTCATACTGCACTGCCTGGGTAAGTTGCAGCACCGCTCCACCACCTCGACCCCCTGGCCTCACAGCCCTCGGGCCGCGGTGCCGAGCGCGCCATTATACCGCGTTCCTTATTCACGACGTACGAGTGTTGCGCCGATTGCTCGATGCATATTTCATGATGAGCGCCGGTACCGTTAGCGTTCGCCGCCCACTTTTGTCGTTTGTTTTGTGCGTTCTTTGACCCGCTGTTATGTACGCGCGCGCGCGTGTGTGTTTGTGCACATGCGTTCGTGTTTATGCGGAGTGGTGGCACGCTGCTTAGCGCTGTGGAGGCGAGGGGGAGCCGTTCCCTGGCTCGCTGGAAGAAGGTGGTACAAGAAAAATGTGCGCTCCACCTGTTTCGTCCGTATGGGATAGAGCGTTTCCCCCTCGCACGAGTGGGTTCTATTCTGCATGCTCTGGTTTACTCCCACATGAAGGCAGGCATTAATTGGCCAATACCATCTTAATATGGAGAGGACTGCAAAGCTTGGGTAATTGTTGGCACTGACTCACCACGTGGCTGCCTTCCTTTTTGTCTGTGGTTCCTCCTCGCGCCTCTGAGTCATTCTCTCTCTACGAGAGCGAGCGGATACCGTGTGGCGACGCGTTACAAGCAGACATTCTTTTTATTACTACTACTACTACATGTGTTCTCATAACCATTCTTAGGGGCCGTCCATAAATAACGTCACGCACTTAGGGGGGGGGGGTCAGACATTTGTGACGACGTGTGACGAGGTGGGGGCGGGGGTTGAGAAATGTGACGTCACATCAAAATGCGCAACTTGAAATAAATATAAACAACACGTTCTACTTAATGAAATAGACTTTTTAATAAATGTTTTCTCCTACTACATCAGAGTGCAGCGACACATTAAATACGCACTACAATGACAATAGTTTAAAACGATTTGAAGCATGCTTTGTTTTTTGGGGGGGGGCAGAGCTTTGTGACGTCATATTTGAGGGGGGGTCTGACTTTTTGTGACGTCGTGTGACGATGGGGGGGGGGGTCAAAAATCGTCCAAAATCGCGTGACGTCATTTATGGACGGCCCCTTAATAAACAACAATATGCCGAGTGAATTCCCACGAGAGAAATCCAAAGTTACTCCCCTGTATTCTTAGCTCACGAGAGACCTGGATAAATTCAGGGATATCGCAGAACAACGCGTAGACCGGTAGGTAAGTTTACAAGACAGCAACGAGGCAATATTTTATTTCAAACGTAATGCATGGTTACACATTAAAGTTTACATTTTGGAAAATGTACAATACCATAAAGATTACCACAAATGAAGCGACCTGGCCACAAATGATAGCCCAACGAAGTGGCTTATGTTGAAATCTATAGCAGCCGAAATATTATAAACGCGAGTTTCTAAATGTGAAGGGAAACCCGGAAGACCCGGAGAAAAATCCACGTCACCACGGGGAGAGCGAGGCATGCAAACTCCAAATATGCAGCAGGTATCAGGGTCGGGATTTAAATAGTTAAAACTTCTCTCCACCATGGCCAACATCGGCAACGATACTGTAATTACTTTGGCTATTATCATTATCGTTATGAAAAACAACATAAGTCGGGGAGAAAGGGTCCCACAGCACATTCTACGGAAACTCATCCCAAGGTGTGGAGGGGGTAAGGGCAGGATGTGAGCAGTGAGAGAATGACTGAGAGGTCAAACTTGAGAGATAACAAAGGGGTAAAGGCTTGAATGTGAGACGCTTTCAGTGACAGTGATTACAAAGAGGAAATCCACGGGAGACATTGGCAGGGTTTAGACGGCGGATACAATTATTCTGAGACTCATACTTATTAACCAGATTATAATTTTTTTATACAGTCACCTCTAAAACATCAATGCTTCTCTTTGTGTTTTTTTTCAAGCACATGATTAATTCATGGAGACGGGTCTTCAAATACAATTCTGAATAAGACAGCCCCGGTTGGTTCACCAGGCTCATAATGGCCGTGTCAGACCACTGAGCCGAAACCCACTGAGGTTCAGTCTTTGAATTATGGGCAGCCGCGAGTGTTTAACACCAGGCTCTGGTACGCAGTGAGTTGATGGCCTCAGCCCGGTCACCAATGAATGCGTTCAAAAAAATAATTGAGAAATTTCTCCCCCTGCCCCCCTGCCCCCGCCCCCCGCATTGTCAGCTAGCCCCCAGCTCTTGAGGGATAAAATGTGTAAACGTATCAGATGTTGACATGTCACAAACCACTCCATGGATGCGTGATGGAATGATGCCCGCTATTGTGTGAGGCCTTATTGAAGGGACGGCCAAAGAGAGGTCTGTGGTGTTTCGTTTTCAGGGCTATTTAAAGCAAGCAAACCCACAGACTGGCCTTGCCGTTTCTAGGTCTCATCCGAATGGCGTTGCCTTTAGAGAAATGCTGCGAGGTTGGCTGGTGGACCTCCTGGACATGTGAAAAAAGGCTTCTTGGCTCATCAGATTCCTCCAGTTTACATGAGGATTCTGATTCTCATGTTTTTTTAAACAAAGCCTTGACTGAATGTATGTGTTGTATTAACCACAATCCCATAAGGTCACACGTAATAAAATGTAGTTCAAATATGTTCTGCCTTGAATAGGCGTGACTGTTCATGGAGGGCTGTTGCCTACAGCACCAAGAAACCTATCAGCATTCATTTGAATTCCCTGCTGATGAAACTCATCAAATTGAAACCAGAGGTGGCTGTGTCGTTCCACGGGTCGCGGAAATGAGCTGGCACCGCTGTTTTTAGAAGTAGTTACGTGACATCATCTTCCAGGGGCCATTCTCTGACATTTGGGGGGTCCACTGCTTGCTGCAGGGATCATAATTGGACAGTCCTGACGCACAAGGCCCTCAGAGTGGACGACCGTATGATCCCGTACAGCTACTGACCCCCTGTGCATGGCCGGATTAAGGTTCTTGTAGGGCCTAGGCACTTCTGTTTCGTAGGCCTTCAGTGATAACTTCCTGCAGCTGCTGCTGCCCCATGTCTCTACTACAGCCGCTGTCACTCCGCTTGTTTCACCATGTACTTCGTCCAGCCGCTCGACAGATGTCGTTACTGACACGTTCATCATTTAGCCTGTGCGCCGCGGAAATTTTGTATCATCAAAATATAATAAAAACACGGAAAAAAAAAATTTCGTATACCCTTTAGTTTTCGAAGGCCTTGGGCACAGTGCCTATTGAATGACACAGCCCTGCCCGTGCGTGTGGCCTTCACGAAGGCCTCATTCTTTGGTGGCTATGCCCACCGTGCTGTCATCGGGGGTGCGGCTCCCAGTGGGGCACAGGAAGGCTCATCGCCCACCGCGCACTCTGCCGCGCTGCTGCTGCTCCCAGCCTCTGGAGTAGCCTGCTCAGCGGCGATAGGGGCCGAGTGGTGTAGACACCGCTGGCTCGATGCGGGGTCACTGCCTCTCTCTCTCTCGCTTTCGCTTCTCTCATGAACGCCTCTCTGCCTCCTTAGTTGTCCCTCCCCTTGGCCTATGATAATTCTTTGTGATGTACAGCCCCATTGAGTTCGAAGTATAAAAAGTTCTTTATATAAACGTAATTCATTAATTAGCGAGAAAGAGCCGACAACAAACATCTACACGGGTCCTGTGGTTGTTTTCGTCTTAGTAAACAGATGCGACTGAAAGGTGATGATCCAGAAAGCTGACTGGCCGACGAAAACGAAATGTTTTTTCATTTGTTGGCGGTGAAACGAACAATTTTCATCGCGTGTATTTGTTTGCATGTGGCGCTTTGCGTAATAATTAACTGCTTCTTGTGTTGTCCTTCCCCCGCACCTCTGATTAGCACAGTTGGCTATGTACAGCGCGAAAGAAGTTCAACGTATGTACATAACGAGTAGCTGCACACGAGGTCTTCCGTAACAAACGTCTCACCCTGCGTCTCTCCGCTCTGGTTGCAGGCCCGTCGGTGCCTCGCTTCACGGTGCACAGCCTCCTGGAGCCGCGTGGTAAACCAGCGCCTCTCTCACCCCGCCTCCCTCCATTGTTCACGCACATAACAATAGCCCAGTGGTAAACCAGCGCCTCCCTCACGCCGCCTCCCTCCATTGTTCACGCACATAACAATAGCCTAGTGGTAAACCAGCGTCACTCTCACCCCGCCTCCCTCCATTGTTCACGCACATAACAATAGCCCAGTGGTAAACCAGCGCCTCCCTCACGCCGCCTCCCTCCATTGTTCACGCACATAACAATAGCCCAGTGGTAAACCAGCGCCTCTCTCACGCCGCCTCCCTCCATTGTTCATGCACAGAACAATAGCCCAGTGGTAAACCAGCGCCTCCCTCACGCCGCCTCCCTCCATTGTTCACGCACATAACAATAGCCCAGTGGTAAACCAGCGCCTCTCTCACCCCGCCTCCCTCCATTGTTCACGCACAGAACAATAGCCCAGTGGTAAACCAGCGCCTCTCTCACGCCGCCTCCCTCCATTGTTCACGCACATAACAATAGCCCAGTGGTAAACCAGCGCCTCTCTCACGCCGCCTCCCTCCATTGTTCATGCACAGAACAATAGCCCAGTGGTAAACAAGCGCCTCTCTCACGCCGCCTCCCTCCATTGTTCATGCACAGAACAATAGCCCAGTGGTAAACCAGCGCCTCTCTCACGCCGCCTCCCTCCATTGTTCATGCACAGAACAATAGCCCAGTGGTAAACCAGCGCCTCTCTCACGCCGCCTCCCTCCATTGTTCATGCACAGAACAATAGCCCAGTGGTAAACCAGCGCCTCCCTCACGCCGCCTCCCTCCATTGTTCACGCACATAGCAATAGCCCAGTGGTAAACCAGCGCCTCTCTCACCCCGCCTCCCTCCATTGTTCACGCACAGAACAATAGCCCAGTGGTTAACCAGCGTCACTCTCACGCCGCTTCCCTCCATTGTTCACGGACAGGACAATAGCTTAGTGGTTAACCAGCTCCTCTCTCACCCCGCCTCCCTCCATTGTTCACGCACAGAACAATAGCTTAGTGGTTAACCAGCGTCACTCTCACGCCACCTCCTTCCATTGTTCACGCACAGAACAATAGCTTAGTGGTAAACCAGCGCCTCTCTCACGCCGCCTCCTTCCATTGTTCACGCACAGAACAATAGCTTAGCTTAGTGGTAAACCAGCGTCACTCTCACCCCGCCTTCCTTCATTGTTCATGTACAGAACAATAGCCCAGTGGTAAACCAGCGTCACTCTCACCCCGCCTCCCTTCATTGTTCACACACAGAACAATAGCCCAGTGGTAAACCAGCGTCACTCTCACCCCGCCTCCCTCCATTGTTCACGCACAGAACAATAGCCCAGTGGTAAACCAGCGTCACTCTCACCCCGCCTCCCTTCATTGTTCACACACAGAACAATAGCCCAGTGGTAAACCAGCGTCACTCTCACCCCGCCTTCCTTCATTGTTCACGCACAGAACAATAGCCCAGTGGTAAACCAGCGTCACTCTCACCCCGCCTCCCTTCATTGTTCACACACAGAACAATAGCCCAGTGGTAAATCAGCGTCACTCTCACGCTGCCTCCCTTCATTGTTCACACACAGAACAATAGCCCAGTGGTAAATCAGCGTCACTCTCACGCTGCCTCCCTCCATTGTTCACGCACAGAACAATAGCCCAGTGGTAAATCAGCGTCACTCTCACGCTGCCTCCCTCCATTGTTCACGCACAGAACAATAGCCCAGTGGTAAATCAGCGTCACTCTCACCCCGCCTTCCTTCATTGTTCACGCACAGAACAATAGCCCAGTGGTAAATCAGCGTCACTCTCACCCCGCCTCCCTCCATTGTTCACGCACAGAACAATAGCCCAGTGGTAAATCAGCGCCTCTCTCACCCCGCCTCCCTCCATTGTTCACGCACAGAACAATAGCCCAGTGGTAAACCAGCGTCACTCTCACCCCGCCTCCCTTCATTGTTTACGCACAGAACAATAGCCCAGTGGTAAATCAGCGTCACTCTCACCCCGCCTCCCTCCATTGTTCACGCACAAAAACAATAGCCCAGTGGTAAATCAGCGTCACTCTCACGCTGCCTCCCTCCATTGTTCACGCACAGAACAATAGCCCAGTGGTTAACCAGCGTCACTCTCACGCCGCCTCCCTCCATTGTTCACGCACAGAACAATAGCCCAGTGGTTAACCAGCGTCACTCTCACACTGCCTCCCTCCATTGTTCACACACAGAACAATAGCCCAGTGGTAAATCAGCGTCACTCTCACGCTGCCTCCCTCCATTGTTCACGCACAGAACAATGGTCCAATGATAAATCAGCGTCACTCTCACGCTGCCTCCCTCCATTGTTCACGCACAGAACAATAGCCCAGTGGTAAATCAGCGTCACTCTCACGCTGCCTCCCTCCATTGTTCACGCACAGAACAATAGCCCAGTGGTAAATCAGCGTCACTCTCACGCTGCCTCCCTCCATTGTTCACGCACAGAACAATGGTCCAATGATAAATCAGCGTCACTCTCACGCTGCCTCCCTCCATTGTTCACGCACAGAACAATAGCTCAGTGGTAAATCAGCGTCACTCTCACGCTGCCTCCCTCCATTGTTCACGCACAGAACAATAGCCCAGTGGTAAATCAGCGTCACTCTCACGCTGCCTCCCTCCATTGTTCACGCACAGAACAATAGCCCAGTGGTAAACCAACGTCACTCTCACGCTGCCTCCCTCCATTGTTCACGCACAGAACAATAGCCCAGTGGTAAACCAGCGTCACTCTCACCCCGCCTCCCTTCATTGTTCACACACAGAACAATAGCCCAGTGGTAAATCAGCGTCACTCTCACGCTGCCTCCTTCCATTGTTCACACACATAACAATAGCCCAGTGGTAAACCAGCGTCACTCTCACCCCGCCTCCCTTCATTGTTCACACACAGAACAATAGCCCAGTGGTAAACCAGCGCCTCTCTCACGCCGCCTCCCTCCATTGTTCACGCACAGAACAATAGCCCAGTGGTTAACCAGCGCCTCTCTCACGCCGCCTCCCTCCATTGTTCACGCACAGAACAATAGCCCAGTGGTTAACCAGCGCCTCTCTCACGCCGCCTCCCTCCATTGTTCACGCACAGAACAATAGCCCAGTGGTAAACCAGCACCTCTCTCACGCTGCCTCCCTCCATTGTTCACGCACAGAACGATAGCCCAGTGGTAAACCAGCGCCTCTCTCACGCCGCCTCCCTCCATTGTTCACACACAGAACAATGGTCCAGTGGTAAACCAGTGCCTCTCTCACGCTGCCTCCCTCCATTGTTCACACACAGAACAATGGTCCAGTGGTAAACCTGCGCCTCTCTCACGCTGCCTCCCTCCATTGTTCACGCACAGAACAATAGCCCAGTGGTAAACCAGCGCCTCTCTCACGCCGCCTCCCTCCATTGTTCACACACAGAACAATGGTCCAGTGGTAAACCAGCGCCTCTCTCACGCTGCCTCCCTCCATTGTTCACACACATAACAATAGCCCAGTGGTAAACCAGCGCCTCTCTCACGCCGCCTCCCTCCATTGTTCACGCACAGAACAATGGTCCAGTGGTAAACCAGCACCTCTCTCACGCCGCCTCCCTCCATTGTTCACGCACAGAACAATAGCCCAGTGGTAAACCAGCGCCTCTCTCACGCTGCCTCCCTCCATTGTTCACACACAGAACAATAGCCCAGTGGTAAACCAGTGCCTCTCTCACGCCGCCTCCCTCCATTGTTCACACACAGAACAATGGTCCAGTGGTAAACCAGCGCCTCTCTCACGCTGCCTCCCTCCATTGTTCACGCACAGAACAATAGCCCAGTGGTAAACCAGCGCCTCTCTCACGCTGTCTCCCTCCATTGTTCACACACATAACAATAGCCCAGTGGTAAACCAGCGCCTCTCTCACGCCGTCTCCCTCCATTGTTCACGCACAGAACAATAGCCCAGTGGTAAATCAGCGTCACTCTCACGCCGCCTCCCTCCATTGTTCACGCACAGAACAATAGCCCAGTGGTAAACCAGCGTCACTCTCACCCCGCCTCCCTCCATTGTTCACGCACAGAACAATAGCCCAGTGGTAAACCAGCGCCTCTCTCACGCCACCTCCCTCCATTGTTCACGCACAGAACAATAGCCCAGTGGTAAATCAGCGTCACTCTCACGCCGCCTCCCTCCATTGTTCACGCACAGAACAATAGCCCAGTGGTAAACCAGCGTCACTCTCACCCCGCCTCCCTCCATTGTTCACGCACAGAACAATAGCCCAGTGGTAAATCAGCGTCACTCTCACGCCGCCTCCCTCCATTGTTCACGCACAGAACAATGGTCCAATGGGCCCGTGGCCCAAAACGTCAGACGGCCACCAATAAGCAGCACTGTCGCCGTTGCAATCAGCGAAGGGGTTTTGTAACGGGGGAAAACAAACGAACACACAACAACAACAACAACAACACGTGTCTTGTCGACTCACACCTCGGCCGTACGTCCACTGCGCCGCAGCACAAGCTTGAAGCTTTGATATAATTAAAAGGAAAAATACTTTAAATTCATGGGCAAATGATCGTGGTTTTTTGGGGGGGGGGGAGGGGGGGAGAATTAAACTCAACGCTTTCCGGCAAGAAGACAGGCGTTAAGATGTCCAAACAACAAATAGACACCCATCGCAAGGGCGTGAAGTCTGCATTCACCACAGCATGCGTGTGGTAAAACATGCAAACGACATGGAATTCCAAAGTGGAGTGGTGGGAGAGAAGAAGCAGAAAGAGAAGTGAGGTGACCTGCAGTCTTAGTGAGTAGGTGAGTGAGTGGGTGAGTGAGTGAGTGGGTGAATAAGTGAGTAGGTGAGTGAGTGGGTCAATGAGTGGGTCAATGAGTGAGTGGGTGAATGAGTGAGTGGTTGAGTGAGTGGGTCAATGAGTGGGTGAATGAGTGAGTGGGCGAGTGAGTGGGTGAATGAGTGAGTAGGCGAGTGAGTGGGTGAATGAGTGAGTAGGTGAGTGAGTGGGTCAATGAGTGGGTGAATGAGTGAGTGGGTGAATGAGTGAGTGGATGAGTGAGTAGATGAATGAGTGGGTGAATAAGTGAGTGGGTGAATGAGTGAGTGGGTGAGTGAGTAGATTAATGAGTGGGTGAATGAGTGAGTAGATTAATGAGTGGGTGAATGAGTGAGTGGGTGAGTGAGTGGGTGAATGAGTGAGTGGGTGAGTGAGTGAGCGAGTGAGTGGGTAGATGAATGAGTGAGTGGATGAGTGAGTGGGTGTGCGAGTGTGTGAGTGAGTGGATGAGTGAGTGGGTGAGTGAGTGGGTGAGTGGGTGTGCGATTGGGTGAATGAGTGTATGAGTGAGTGGGTGTGCAAGTGTGTGAATGAGTGAGTGGATGAGTGAGTGGGTGAATGAGTGGGTGAATGAGTGAGTGGATGAGTGAGTGGGTGAGTGGGTATGCGAGTGGGTGAACGAGTGAGTGAATGAGTGGGTGAGTGAGTGTGCGATTGGGTGAATGAGTGAGTGGATGAGTGAGTGGGTGTGTGAGTGGGTGAATCAATGAGTGGATGATTGAGTAGGTGAGTGGGTGTGCGAGTGGGTAAATGAGTGAGTGAGTAGGTGAGTGAGTGATTGTGTTGTTGTCGAGGTGGCCTGCAGTGTAGTACGTGAGTTGGGTGAATGAATAAGTGGATGAGTGGGTGAGTGAGTGAGTTGTTGTTATTGCTGAGGTCACCTGCGGTGGTGGAGATGATCGCGGGCCCATTGACATTGAGCGGGGAGGCACTGGCTTGTGTCACTGTCAGCACGGGCGTTTGAGAGTTATTTGAGTCGCTCCCGCTGGTGTTAGGGGTTAGTGATAAGACTCCTGTTTAATTGTGTTAGTGCAATGTCAATATGAGGCGACTTGAACACACGTCTCTATGAAAGTGGCTTTCAAGCGGTGGGAAGAGGAGCACGCGTGCACAGCTCTGCTCCGTGCGCGTGAACGAGCAGCAACTCGTTTCGTGCACTTTCAGATTTTTGCCTCACGAATCGAAATTGTGCACAACCAAAATGACTGTTTGTCACCAATAACACATTCCTGCGGAGGGAGCTGGTAGGAACGTTGGGTTGCTCGGTCAATGGCCAGGGTCAACGGCGGCCTGGTGCATTCCGCAAATATGCCCGACTGTGAGGGCAGGCACAAGCCGGCGTGAGTAGGTTAAACGTTGAGCTTTATAAGGGCACCACGAATGACCAGCCCCTCCCCACCCAGCCAAACCCCTCCCAACCCCCACCCAGCCCCACCCTCCCCACCCAGCCTCTCCCCACCCTCCCCACCCAGCCCCTCCCAACCCTCCCCTCTCCACCCAGCCCCTCCCTCCCCACACAGCCCCTCCCTGCACGACGGACGGACGGACACAATAATCCCCTGTGGGCTGGTGTAACCAGAGGTTCCTACCAGTATTAAGTTAATTTATCAAAACAGCGGTAAGCTGCCAGGGAGGGGAGTGGGGTGTACCGGCCAGGATACACCTGGAGTCAACAATCCAGAGGTCACCGTTTCGATTCCGTCTCCTGGCACGGGAGTTTAATCAATGGAGTAAAATATTGACTTAAAGCTTTCGTGACTGCAGGAATTCATATTCTTTGGGTCTTTCGGTAAAGTTACGTAGATAGGTTCAAATTAATAAAAATCGAATTACAAAAAAAAATAATGAACGTTATACGATGTTTCGATCACAAGCGATCGATGACGATAGTTTTTTTATTATTTACATTTTTTTTAACCTATCTACGTGACTTTACCGAAAGACCCAAAGAATATCAATGGAGTTAGTTTCCAGGATATTGATGATGGAATTAGTTTCTTAAATTCCCCATGGCCTCTTTTCATCCAGCAATATTTGTATTTTTATTATTACGTTTCTTTACCCCGGGCTAACCGCGCCGGGTCTCATAACAGCTTTCTTCAGGAGGTTCCAATAAAGTTGCTTATCGTCATCTCGTGGAAATGTATAGCAGCAAAAATGATCTAAAGGCGCGATGTTGCTTCTAAATGTGGAAGGAAACCCCGTGAAGGAGAGACGTCTCCCAACCTGCCTCTGCCCACGCAGCAGTGCAAGCAGAACACCCACGGTGAGTTGATCAGCAGGTCGCACGCGATGGGGTAAAACTATGAGCTATTCTTTTTTTATTTGACCAGAAAAAGCTCGCTAAGCTATATAGATATTTTTCAGAAGCGGCCTGGCCACAAATAATCGCTCAACAAAAGTGGCTCATTGCGTGGAAATGTAGAGCGGACAAATGCTCTGAACGCACAATGTGGTTTCTAAATTTGGAGGAAAAAATCGAAGGACCCGGAGAAAAATCCATGCGACCACGGGAAGAACTTGCAAAATCCAAATATACAGGCGTCGTGGTCGGAATCGAACCAACCACCTCCTGTATACCAGCCGAGGTAGTGAACACTGACATCGTGACAGTTGTCATATCGTGAAATTCTATTCCGTATTGTATCCTGAAAATTGATGTCACGGCAACCCAAGCGCTATGGGTTGTTATTATATTTTTTTTTATATTTTTGCGCTTGTACACACAGTAAAGCCTCGCTGAGTCTCAAGACCATTTTATTTTCGATAGGGCCCTACCAAGTTTTCGCAGCAGTGGAGGTAACATTGCTGCTATGCGTGAAATCCCAAGTGAATATTTTTCAGGTTTTTTTTTAATCATTGAGATGATTTTGGCTAATAGCGGTCACATCCTGTCTGTTGGCATCTTTAATTCATGGCCCCACTTTGAAGCGCCATAATGATTATTTCCCCGGAGCGTCGCGGTGAGGAAGGGGGGGCGAGGGGGAGGGCGGTGGAGGAACAGGGATGGGGTGGGGGGGGGGCAGAGGCGACTGTCACTCAATCACCAAGCCCACGGGCAATTACCAGAAATGTTTATTTGTTTCCATCGCCTATTTACGTCTTAATTGCTTGACCCATGCTCCGATTATCGGGGCAAGATGATGCGATGTCATGCTCGACAAGAAATTATGCGTTCCCAGTGAGGCAAAAGCAATCGTGCTGCTGTTGTGGGGGGGTGGGAGGGGAGGAAGGGGATGGGTGGCTGATCGCAGTCTTGGGTGTGGGTAAGCATCAGTGCCGGATTATCCTAAATTATTTCAAGCTATCAATTCCCAATTTTATTTTATGCTTTCGTGCCTGCAGGAATTACTCTTTGGTTATTTCGGTAAAGTCACGTAGAAAGAAAATGAATTAATTAATAGAGTACGACGTTTCGACTGCAACACAAGCAACCGTCATCAGGTAGAACTAAATTTGAGAGAGAGACAAAACACAGACACGGAGACACACAGACAGACACACAAGCAAAGAGAGACAACACAGAGACACGGAGAGAGAGAGAGACACACAACATAGGCACACAGAGACTATCAATTCCGGTTCAGTGATTCGGCACTTGCTCTATTACGACAGTACTATACCGCCTTCAACTTTTATGAACGACTGGGTATTGCAGGTTAGCGATCTGTCGTATTATCTGGCTGTATGACAAATAAATAAAAATACAATTACTTCACTATGCAAGTTGAAAATTCGTGTTTTAATATTTACTTTTTTTTGTTAATTTAGGGCCCCTTTATAACTTATGCTGCAGGGCCCGCACGAGCTTAATCCGATACTGGTGAGCATGGCATGGAATTGAGCTGCCCCCCTCCCCAGACGAACAGTCTACCACTCCCCCCCCCCAACCTCTGCAGGCACTATTACACGCACAACTTGGGATGTACATTTCATACATTTTAAAATATGTGTGTAATCATTAGGCGTTATTTTAGAGTGGCTTTCGACACGGGGGCGCAGTGTGTCGAACAATTAGGAAGGTGATTTGGGTTGAAATCATTTGCCACGCTTTGGCGAGGAGGGAGAAACGCCTGTGAAATCTCACGGAGTCTGACGAGATTTCTATTTCATCCACACCTCACGGTGCATTTCATCATTATTTGTCAAAACCAATTACTTATTTAATAAATAAGACAAATTGTCTCAGCCTATAATTACCCCGAAAATTACACCTCATGCGTATTATTGGGGTTGGAGCGTTGGCAGTGATTAGCACATTACATTAGGAACCCTTTCCGTATGGGTTTGATTCCAAGCCAAAACTAACATCGGCGGTGAGCGATATGTGAACCGATCCTGCCCCCCCCCCTGCTCACAACGCCACACGGACCAGCGTGTTGAAGTCCCATGACTGACAGTGTGGTGATGCCTTTATTCAGCAGTGGGTTGACATTGTTAAAGACTTTATTTTCTAAGTATATACACATTGACCGTGAGATTGCATCATTTGTTGAAATTGCCCACGTGTCACCATTTCGTTTCCATGCTTTGTTAGAGACGCGCTGCTTTAGCTGACATCTCGTTGCCAATACGAGGACGGGCGGGCGGGCGGGCGGTGGCTATGCTTCACGTGGCCTGTAATCCGGCCCTGTGAGCGCGAGGGTTGGTGGATAGAACAGCTGTCGCAAACCCGCCTTCCCCGTGGCCGTCGAGGTATTATACTCGCCAGTGGAAGGCGGTGCGAGCAACAATGTGGACTCTTACCTGTTCCTTCTGTATGGGATGAAGCGTCGCTCGCTTCGCGCGCGTGGGTCTTCTCTGCGTACTCCGGGTTTCCTCCCACATGTGAGCACGCATTACTTGGCCTGTAAAACAATATAAACCTTAATATATAGAGGACCGCAGAGCTTGGGGATGTGTTGGTAGCGCCGGCTCATCGCGTGGCTGCCTTCCCGCTTGTCTGTGGTTCCTCCTGGCGCCTCCCGATTCGTTCTCTCTCTACGAGAATGAGCGGGTAGCATGCGGCGCGTTACAAGTGGACTCTGTTATCGTCGTCGCATCGCTCTGGGTGATCGTGGCCACGCGTAGTTGGCTATGGCACGCCGATGAGCACTTTTTTTTTCTGGGCGAAACAGGCCCCAGTGTCGCATTGTACCGCTGGCGGCTTGATGGCCTTTCTGGAAGGGGCCGCTCGCCAACACGGTAACCGGTATTTGCGAGCAGGAGAACCGTGTCGTTGTACAGCCAGAAACAGCCACCCCGAACCCAGCGCGGCACGAAGCGTGATGTTAATGGGCGATGACGAGCCGCGTGTACAGAGTGTTCACATGAGATGATTATTAATGGTGAGAACAGAAGTGGCATAGTCTAAGCTCAAAGGTGTGCAGAGCTCAGCTTAAACTCTGACAATCCCTTCCCATGCTTATATATATAAGCAACACGTGCCTGTATTACACTGGTGGGGGTGGGCAATGGGGAACATCTGATACAAGCACACTACTTCGAATATAAGCACACGTGGTCTTGCTGCCAAGGGGGGAGGTGCTTTCGTTCAGCTTTTATTCTCCCTGGCTTTGACAACGGAGGAGAGGCGGCCGGATTGCTCCAGAGACCGGCACGGCTGAGTTCACATCTGGGTGGCAGCCCAACCCGCGTGAACACTGGGTGTTCGAGTGGAGCGAGCTGATGGCCTCAGACCAGTGGCGAACGGCCGCACACACGTACACACACACACATACACACACACACAAATAAACTATCGTTTTCATGTAGGTTGAGTGCTTGATCTGGCTCAATTCCAGCTCCGATAATTTAAAAAAAGGCAATTATGAATTAAAACTTTGGTGACTGCAAGAATTCACATTCTTGGTTCTTTCGGTAAAGGCACGTAGATAGAAAACAAATATCTAAATTAAAAGCAAAAAAACCCACGACGTGTCGATCGCAACACAAGCAGTCTTCACCTGAAGAAAGAAACAAAGAATATGAATGCCAATTATATTCGTTGGACTGCCGTGTGACAATCTCATAGCTGGGCTCGTGGTAGCATGCACTCCCTCCGACCCCCCGAACGTGTTCAGGACAAAAAGGCCACTTGAAGAATTTTCCAGAAGAAGTCTTCTGAAAGGTTGCTTCTGCATGCCATGCCCTGGCCAACGATGCAACGCTGCTCCGTGAGGTTTCCGAATGGATTCTTTATCTCAGCATATGACGCAGATAGTAGCACTATCGTCATGAAGTTGTGGGGGTGGAAATAGACTCCGGAGAATTGAAGACCAACTTAATCTGAGGCTCTCTCTCTCTCTCGCGCGAACTGGGCCAGCGTCTTGAGTCACTTGGGATATTAATGATGAAGTCGGCACTGCGTATGTGTGCGGTGCATCTCTTCATAATCCCAGGTTAGAAGCTGTCTCTGGACTTGGGCTGGCATCTGGCCCCATCGATCGTAAAAAAAACCTGCGGTCAATCTACTGCTCATTACGGCGCAGTTCCCCTCCCGCTCAGGAAACCGCTACGAAAGCTGCAGTAGTTACTCAGCGTACGGTTGGCTATAGCGGCGAAGCTGTGAATGTTACAAGCGAGGAGAGGGGGGGGGGGCATGCAAGGACAAAGCAGGGGACGGCTGCGCGCACGTGCGTATGGATGTGGGTGGCGGCGTGGGCGGCACTTTGCGCCACGACACCCCGGCGACCTGGGTCTGATTAACGGCCAAGGTGAACGTCCGTGGCGCCTCAACTTAATCTGATTTCCTGCATCGGCTGCAAAGCGTTTGTGCTTTATGATATCTTTTGGGAGATTGGTAACTAACTCGGCGACAGTGACGGATGGCCAAATTAATGTTATCTAATAATGACGACGCTTCTTCAGAGCGCCTTACATCGCATCTCAAACATTTCAAAGGGCATCCCCAGTGGCAGCTGTCCCTGTGACGACAAGGTTGCTCGCTACCTCGCCTGCAAAAGGGCCACTGGTCTGCCGGTCGAGAGACGACGATTTCTACTGTTTTGCGTGAACTCGGTCGAGTAGGTTGCAGCTGCTTCTGCATGCCATGTCCTCTACTAATTGGCGAATTTGGACGCTCGCTTCGGAACAAAATGGCCTCCTCAATTTTCAGTCGTCTATGAACGGGATCTTTAGTTATCTACAACGGGACGTCGCTCTGCCGATTTTTAATCCAGTGACCGGATGATGCATTGTCTGGAACCCCTTTTAAAGGGAGCATCGTTTTTCAGGGAGGGCGGTGTCCTTGACTTGTAAAGTTCAACGGAGGCATTTGCCTGGGCTCAAGTCCCTTGCATGGATTTTATTCGTCTCAGGGCACGACCCCAACAGCGCAACTGTAATCAATTCAGGGTGGGGGAGGGAGGGGTGGTGGAGATGTGAGATTTCCGATTGGATTCTTCATTCTGGATAGAGGACTTGAGACCAGGCGTGTACATCTCGTGAACTTGATTACTCTACTACCGGCGCAGGTTTCACGCGGTTGCTCTGTACGTCTCTCCGACGTGCGTTCGTGTGTTTGTGCCGCGTGTCGTTCGGTACGATGTCCGACGTTTCGGTCCACGTGCTGGGAGCTTCTTCTGGAACGCTCCGCTCCGAAAGATTGACGTCATGCCGAACAAGGCACGGTACAGCCGAGAAGCATAAGGTCTTGTTTTGTTTGGTTAAATCGCGTAAATGTCAATCTAACTCGAAATAAAAACGTTATCGTGAATAATATTGGTCGCGGAAGGCCTACGCCGTTACACCTGAAGACACATGACAGAGCTGACCAGCTTCAGTCTTCCTTTATAAAAGTGCCAGCTTTACTACCCGGCTTCGCCCGAGACTTGGATTCTTGTCTTGGATTAATACACGGAGTTGCGAGACGTCAGCAGGCACACTGCGTGACGTTGCCGCATGGGGGTAACATCACAGATGTGACGTCACCGCTCACTTGCCGTGCAAAATATATCCATTATTGCACCCCCCCCCCCCCCCCCAAATACAAAAGTCTATTTTTATACTTTTTGCATTGTGTACAGTCTGGAAGCTACCCAGGTGCCAAATTTCAAGTTTATTACATGTCAGGAAGTATGCTAAACATTTCGAATAGACACACATATTCACACATTTCCCTTTTATATATATAAATAACAACATAATGCATAATAGAGATGTTTCAGGTTAGATTGAGTATATATAAATGTGTCGTTAAACCCGCCACCACCCGACACAGCTAATTAGTAAGGTTTGTCTGTTAAACAAAACATGCCAATTCGTTACTTGTACAGCACACCGGTGCGTTGGAGAGTAAAACCCACAATATTTAAAATGAAAACATTTACAAATACACGGCATGTTTTTTGTTTACGTGACAAACTTTACTAATTGGCTGCGTCGAGTGGTGCCGGGTTTAACGACACATTTATATTCACGGATCTAACCTCTCTCCCCAAGAACAACCCGTCTTATTATAGATTGGTGTGAGACAGCGGAGTGATTCGCGTCTGCGGAACGCGGGTTCTGCGTGCGCGGTTCTGAGCTGCCCCCGTGTGGCTCAGAGAAGTGGCGTCCCGCCCAGGAGACCCTGCCAAGCCACGACGTTTGCAGCCCAAATCGCTCCCCACTTCCACCTACTCCACAGCATTTATTTTGAGAAATTTGAAAGTTGGAAATTCAGCAAAAAACCTTTCTCATTTATTTGATCGGTTTCATCGCCAAATAAGTTTGCTTTTTTTCTTCCGCGCCCAACTCATTGTTTGACCCGGTGAGAATCCAGATGGTGCCCTTCTGATTGAACGTCGGGCGAGGCCATGTAATATCGATAATTAATTCGTTTATCAATCAATCAATCAATGTGTCTCCTAGACCAATGTCTTCTGGTGGTATTTATTTGTTTACAGCAGCTAATTCCTGGCTGCTTAGACTGCTCCGCGTCTCATCGGCAGCGTGCGGACCCAGTGAACAAATGGTGCTGTTTAACACGTTAGCTTTCGCCACCAATATCATCCATAAAGCAGTGGGGTTTCTTTTCGTGCTGTGTTGCCTGCGCCGTCTACAAGCGAGAGCCTCCGTCGAACACCGCGGGTTCTAATTCAACGCGAAACAGCGAACTGTGGGTAATAAAAAAAGAAGATAATTAATGGACAAAAGTGGTCATTCGGTCACCAACAACAACAACAAATATGACACTTCGGTCCATCAACCAACAACGCAGGAGCATCTGTGTAACACGCCACGCGCACACAACACTTCCGACGAGCCGGGGAAAATAAAAAAAACACTGCAGAGGTTTTTCTGCCCCCTTAATTCACCTTCCCGCAATCCGCCGCGATGAGAGAGAGAGTGAGCGAGCGCGCGCGTGCGCAACGGCGTTTATGTTAACTGCGTAACTTGGCGGTGATGGTGGTGGTGGGGTGCGCGGGGGATGCCTTGCAGACTTTATCGATCTGGAAAGCAACGAGGTTCTGCGAGCCACCCTGGCCGCCAAGAGGCTGCCCACGAGGCGCTACCTCAACTTCGCTCTGGACGAGTTCGGTGAGTCACGCCGACGATCATCACGGCGTCACGGTGGCGAGGAGATGTTGATTGCCTCTCCTGGTGTGCAAGGAGGTCGTGGGTTCGATCGCGACCCTGACGCCTGCTGTATATTTGGAGTTTTGTTCGTGTTCTCCCCGTGGTCACGTGTTTTTATTTCTCCAGGGCCCTCCGGGTTTTCCATGCACATTTAGAATCAACATGACACGTATTTGGCTGCTATACATGTCCACGTGATGCGCCACTCTGTCGAGCTATCGTTTGTGGCCAGGTAGCTTCTGAATAAGAGCTATATAGCTCAGTGAGCCTCACCTGGTAAAATAAAAGAATAGTTTATGTAGATTTTCATCGACAATTTGTTTCCATCTCGGTTGTATCCCAGGTGTGCGGTTTTCAACGCCGCCACGCCGCTTGTGGCCGTCCACACAAGGGGCTCATCCGTTGTGTTGACCTTTCGGATTAAAATTGGCACGATACAAAAAATAATAGCAGCTTGATAAAAAAAAAATTAGCACAATGGTAATAACGTTTCATTTGAATTTCGCGTCATTTGTGCAAATTGCATTTGAAAAGCGCCAAACAATGTTTTACGAATTCAGTCTTCGCACGGAGACGCGCAAAACTCCCGGGCAAGTGAGCAGGCAGCCCTGAACCGGCGCCAGCAATTGCCCAAGCTCTGTGCTTCTATATCGGCGTGATGGGTGTTTACTACGCACGGTGGGAGGAAGCCAGTGAGTGACGGTGATGAGGAGCACGCCGATGCTGTCGATGTTAAAGGACAGCGCTGCGTGTTTCTCTACCCCCCCCCCCCCCCAGGAGTGCAGGTGCAGCTAGACCTACCCTCTGGCTTCACGGAGGATGGGTTCTACCCCCTGCTTATGATCCTGTGAGTGAACCACGAGCCGCTGGCGATGAGTCACTGTCACTCAGCACCACCATGTCGTGCCACTCTCGTATCTTTCTGCGTGGCCACCTCGCCCTCTACGTTCTCAATCTTTGCTCTCTCTCTCTCTCTCTGTTCCTCCTCCCCCTTGTGCTCAATCCACGCTTTGACTCTTGTTCTCTTCTCGCCCACCGCCTTCAGTGAAACAAACTTTCCCCTCCACATTAAGCGGTCACCCCACGACCCCCCCCCCCCCCTTAATCTCCCCCTCATAACCACCACCGTTACATTTCCCTCTTTATAATCTCATTGTATGGCGATCATTCATTAACCCCATCCATTCAATCCATTCACCATCATTTACTGCCATCAATTTCGCTTTCACCGAATTCGCGCATCGTAGATTCGCCCCCATTGCTTCCTCTCATCCATTTCATTCACCTCGTCCCCACCAGTTAAGCCGCTTTATAAATTCCTACGAGATAAGATTGCACCGTCATGCATTGCTTGATGCAGCTGCCAAAAAGAAAACCATCCCAATGTATCTGGCATCGACAAAACAACATCCCAATGATGGAACACTTCCCGAAAATAACTCGATTTGGATTGCATTTGGTAGCATCGTCCGCCCGCCCTCCTACTATACAAAAAACATGGCAGGACCCTACTGAAAAAGAGCCTTGAGACTCAGTGAGGCTTTCCTGTGCAAAACAAGCGCAATTAATGAATAATAATACTGTAATGTGAATGAGCCGTGAAGCATTGGGTCTAATATTTAACCATTAGAGACCACCGGCACTCATGGTAACTGATGATGATGATGTACACCATTGCATCATCATAATCACCATGTCTAACACGTGATATTAATCTCATTCATTCGGGCATCGGGGTAGAACCAGTGGCGCAGTGGTTAACGCAATACACCTGCGTTCTGATTCCCTCCGGCGGCGAACATCAGTGGCGCAAAAACTATATTTCAGCCAGTCCTGGGGACCCCTCCCCCACCCCCCAACATCCTTCGGCAGTCCGCGGTGGCAGGCGTAGTGAAGTATGGCCAGAACACGCGGCATGACTGGCACGGCGTGAGGAGGCCCTCGTCCAACAGCTGATTGACAGAGGGCTGTAACCGTGCGGGTATTAAACCGTGGTAGCGGAGTGAAGCCAAAGCGGTGAAGGCTTCCCTGTACCATCTTTCTGCGGCGTTAAGCGGGGCGTGCGTGTGTGCGTATGTGCATGCGTGTACACGCGTGTGTGGGGAGCGGTGGCGCAGCGGTTAGCGCGCTGCGCCACCAGACCCGGCGACCTGAGTTCGATTCACGTTCACGGCCAACGCCAGTGACGGTTTTCTGAACCGGTTCTGGGTCTCCCCTAGGTCGACTCGGCCTCAAATGTGTACCCGGTGCAGTGTGTATAAACATCAGCACTGGGGAGACAAAAGCGGCCGGCCACCCACCGCCTCGCGTGCCGTGCCGGTCTTCACAGGTGCTGCTCGCGAACGGCGCCTGCACCAGCAGCCTGTTGAAGGCTACATGGGGAATCTTTGCCTTTATCTTTGTGGGGAACGTCGAACGGCAGTGCTGCTGGGGACTGCCCCACTAGGGCTGAACGATTTTGGGGAAATATCTCATTGCGATTTTTCTGACAGATATTGCGATTTGATTTGCGATTACATTTTTGTTAAAGTCAAGCTTCAGTTCAATATTCACTGTGTAATATATTTAAAACATGTGATGGAGCATTACCACATGATACCATCAAAATATGAACTGCTCTATATATTCTAATGCAAGGATGATAACGTAAAAGATATGAATTGCTTCCAACATATAAATACATGTATTAATATTAAATATTAAAATGTTTTAGTTGAAATAGAACAATCAAACATATAACAATTGTTCAGTTAAATAATTAAAGTTACAACAATAAAAAATATAACAATTTCAAAAAGAAAGTAATAGGACTTTTGAAATCGCAGCCTATGCGATTTGCTAATCGCATTGTTTCAAATTGCGATTTCGATTTGAAATCGATTAATCGTTCAGCCCGATGCCCCACACACATACCCTCTGTGTTCAGTGTATTGCTCTTCCCCACCCCCCGCACCTCCGATTAGCACGGCTGGCTACGTGTGGAACAAAAATAAGTTCAGCACACACACGTACACCTGCCCTCTCTCTGTCTCTCTGCTAATGCGTTTCTCGAACCGTCGCTTGCAAGCGTGGTTCCGCCTGTAACCGCTGCGCGTGCGTGTGTGCGTGTGTGTGTGCCTGAAATGAGTACCTGGTGCGGTGTGTAAACATCGCCACTGGGGAGACAAAGGCGGTCGGGCGTGGTGCTGGCCACCCACCCCCTCGTGTACCGTTCCAGCCTTCATAGGTGCTCGCTAACAGCACTTGCCCCTACAGTCTGTTAATGCTATACGGGGGATCTTTGTCTTTGTGTGTGTGTATGCGTGTGTTTGCGCGTGCGTGTATATGCGTGTATGCGTGTGTGTGTGTGTATACGTGTGTTTGCGCGTGCGTGTGTATGCGTGTGTGCGTATGTGTGTGCGCGTGTATGTGCGTGTGTGCGCGTGTATGTGTGTGTGCGCGCGTGTGCGCGTGTGTGTGCGTGTATGTGTGTGTGTGCGCGTGTGTGTGTATGCGTGTGTGTGCGTGCGTGTGTGTGTGTGCGCGTGCGCGTGTATGTGTGTGTGCGCGCGTGCGTGTGTGTGCGCGCGCGTGTGTGTGTGTGCGTGTATGTATGTGTGTGCGCGCGTGTGTGCGTGTGTGCGTGTATGTGTGTCTGTGCGCGCGTGTGTGCGTGTGTGCGCGTGTATGTGTGTGCGTGTGTGCGCGCGCGTGCGTGTGTGTGTGCACGCGTGCGTGTGTGTGCGCGCGTGTGTGCGTGTGTGTGCGTGTATGTGTGTGTGTGCATGTGTGTGTGCGCGCGTGCGTGTGTGCGCGTCGCGCGAATGCAGGGAGGGCGCCCCCGGCGAGCAGGCGGTGAGCGAGCGCGCCGCGTCGCGCTGGGACTGGGCGCTGCACATGGGCGAGCACCCGCCCGTGCTGGCGCGGTGCGACGTGCGCGGCAGCGGCGGGCGCGGCAGCGAGTTCCTGCACGCGGCATACCGCCGGCTGGGCAGCGTGTCGCTGCGAGACCACCTCTCCGTGATCCGGTACGCGGTGAAAGCGGCGTGACGCTCGCGGCGCCACGTGATGCGCCACGTGGCAGTGCGTCACAACGCGATGCGCTTGGGGCACGGCGTGGTGGTGGTGTGACGTAGCGATGTCGCAATGTGACGGTGATGGGACGCTGCGCGACTCGGTACGTCCCGACGCGCGGTGACAGAAATGCAACGTGACACACGCGATGTGAAACGAGGCGGTATGCCGCGACACATGTAATGTGCGCCTTGCCAGCTCGTGAGAAGGATGAAAATCCATGGGCCCGTCAGATTTCGTCAAATAAAATGCATTTAGCACGATGGGAATGGGTTCTGAGTCGCGATGTGAACTGGACCAATTTTTTTTCGGCAAAATTACGGCAGCGCACTTACCTCTGTGGCGCTGCGGTGACAAGGAGATGCTATCTCCCTCGCCTGGTACGCAGGAGTGTGTCGGTTCGATCCCGGACCCTGATGATGCCGGTATATGTGGAGTTATTGTGTTCTCTCTCTCTCTCTCTCCCTCCGTGGTGGTCACGTTGACTTTTCTCCCTGGTCCTCCAGTTTTTCCCTCCACATTTAGAAATGCGCGTCCAGATTATTTGGCTGCAGCTATAAATGCCCACGTATTATATAAGCCACTTCGATGAGCAATCACGCGTGGCCTTTTCGCCTCTGAATAACAAAGCTAATAGTGTAGTGGGCTTTACCTGGTAAATAGAGTGAAATAATTCAGTTTAATGTACTCCGTTCGTGGCCATTATCGAGAAGCAAATTTGTTTTTGGAAAAACGCTGAAGCTGCTCCACTTATTCGAATAATCACATAGGACACTCTTGGATATTTTTGAAAGATGAGTTGTATCTCCTTATTCTCAAGTTAGTTCATGAGCCCGGGAACCAGATGCCCTCTCTTGTCGGTTCTGTCCGAGATGACATCAATATAGCAGTTCCCGTTGTTTTTGTGTGGCCAGTAACGGTGAATTGTGTGACGCCGATTTCATATGTGTGAGGTTTTCGTGAAATTCACTCTCATTGGTCGTATAAATCACATGGGTACCACTACAGATGTGCGTGCCACCTTAGGTGGTGCCAATTTCTACTGTGGCCCATGGGAAACATGTAAACCCAGTAAATAGTTGTAATTTATTTCAGTGCCGGATTATCCCAGTAGCAAAAGTAGCATATTCTACGGGCCCCACACCTTCAAGGGCCCCCTGGTAAATGGTTTCAAGTCATCAATTCCTGTTCATTGATTCTGCGCTTGCTCTATTACTGTAGTACTATACTGCCTTCAACTTTTATGAACGACTGGGTGTTTAAGGTTAGCGATTTGTCGTATTATCTGGATGTATAGCAAATGAAAATTACTTTGCTATGCAAGTTAAAAATGTGTGTTTGTTATATTGTTGTGTTTTTTTTATTTAGGGCCCCTTTATAACATATGCTACAGGTCCCGCACTAGCTTAATCCGGCACTGATGTATTTTGTATATTTGTGTCCAGGTTCCTTTCCACCTTACCCTACATAGATTCAAGCCGCGTAGGTGTGTATGGAAAGGTAAGCATTGCTTCACACGATGCTGGAGGCCTGATTAACTGTGATGGCAAGGATGTCGTTCACTTGGGAGAGCGCTTCATCATAATCATTATAATAATAATAATAGTTCAATTTGTAACGCGCGCAAATTTGCAGACGTAGTGGCCGCAACTCAAAGGCGCGGAGCCAAGCTCAGAGTCATATTCTTCATGTATCATCATCATCATTACAGCCATCATCATAACGGTAAGATGACCACTACCTGGGGAGACTGCACGACACTTTCCATTTCACCAGCCTCAGTTTATACACAACCATGGCCAATCAGAAAGGGATTTGGTCAGCAGCAAGTGTGCAGATGCAACACCAGGAAATTGCATCATCGGATACAAGAGCCTTTATTCAAAATGTGTTTGGGAGGGGAGGTGGGGGCATTTGGACTCATATAAAGAATGCAAATATACACGGCATTTTTACAGAATAATTACTTCAATAAATAACACTCACAGAGGTACGTTGAGCTGACTCCAGACGTTCTTTATTTCGTTTTGGCTGGCGATGAGCCTGTTGGTCCCTTCGGGGAGTCACTCCCTGAAAGTGATTCAACTGGCGTCGGTGCCGTCACTTCTGTCAAATTCTCAAGACTTATCTCTTTAATTCATTCCCCCGCGCCTCTCAACACCCTCAAGTCTACTTCCTAATTAAGCACGTGACTTAACGCGTATCGTCAACGGTAATCGCACTCGGGATGGCAAAAAAAACATCCTAACAACCATAGCTGTCAACCCATACGGTTTACCCCCCTATTCTTGTACGGGGAAATTGAGTTTTCGGGTCCATACGGCGTACAGCCGTTTCAATACGGGCTAAATAAATTGTCTGTTTGTGTTTCTCCCTTGTGATGGGACTTTGTAGGATGAACGTTGAGATTTAAAGGGCACGGGGTGACCAATAAGCTCTGAATTGGTCTGTAATAAGAAAGGTACTGATAAGCGGTTGGAAATACAGCTATCCAGCGGCACGCCTTGGCTCCAGCCATGCTGTCCAGGACAGCAGAACAGACGTAGCTCAGCCCCTTTTAAACATCGCCACGTTTGTCAATGTTATACAATCCTTTCAAGTTCAATCTGTGCGCAACATAAATTTAAATCATGCACGAGTGAACTCCGCGTGCGTGCGTGTGATCGTCCACCGTGGCCAGCGTGTGAGCGAGTGAGCACCGCGTGCTTTCTAGATTTGAAGCTTCCGTGACTGCAAGGATTCATACTCTTAGTTTTTTCGGTAAAGTCACGTAGGTAAAAAAAATGATATTAAAATTAATAAAAAATAACATAATAAAAATCACGACGTTTCGGAGGCAACACAAGTCTCCGTCATCAGGTGGGACCGTCACAGCCAGATTTGCGGTATCACTTGATTTGCTGTATCACTTGATTTGCTGTATCACTTGATACACTTGATACAGCAAATCTGGCTGTGACGGTCCCACCTGATGACGGAGACTTGTGTTGCCTCCGAAACGTCGTGATTTTTATTATTTTATTTTTATAAATTTTAACTTCATTTTTTTACCACCGCATGCTTGATTGTCCGCGCAGGGCTTCGGGGGCTACATGAGCGCGATGCTGTTGAGCGCTGGCGAAGGCCTCGCCCGATGTGGAGTCGTGGTGGCGCCGATCACCGACTTCACCCTCTACGGTGAGGCTCGCGCGTACGATCTCTCTCTCTCTCACTCTCTCTCCCCGCGCGCCACTCGCCGTTGGGTTTTTCTGCTGCAGGATTCGTGACGTGGGCTTGGTCGGGTTGCGCGGCTCCCACGGCTAAACGAAGGGGGGCCGGCGGGGGGGAAAACGTCCCCCCGAATTTCAAGAGCTGGAGCAGAAAGGCGCGACGGGCAACAACTGATCGTGCATCGTTTGCTCGAGCGTTTAACATTTGTTGAAACTGTGTGCGTGACGCTGATTGTGTCGTGCACCACCCTCTCCCTGACAAGGTCAGGCTATGGGAGGTGGGGGACTGCCTCAGCGTTGGAATAATTGCGGTCGTGTGTCTTGTGGGTGGTGTGTTTTGTGTGTTCCCTGTGCCGCCTTCTCCCTCCGTGCGCCCTCGTTCTGTCTGTCCTCAGCCTCCGCCTTTTCCGAGCGATACCTGGGGATCCCCTCTCGCGACGGCAAGGCCTACAAGGTGGGAGTCCATCACCGCCCGCCACACGACTGAAGCCACGCGACTGATGAACAAACAGTCGCCCTAATTAGTGAACACGTAATCGCCATAATTCGGGAACAAATCACTCGACGATGCTGCTCCTGCTTTGGCGGTGGTGCACAATTAACAACAAGAACAATGATAATTGTTTATTTACACTTTTATCTGGCAACAAAACTGACACCTTTTTTACAAGGAGTCATGTTTGCATAGATCACAATACCTGCAGTCATAATGCAAACAAAAAACATAACTCTGATAATGTGCACTGTCCTTGAAGTTGATTGGTCCACACACGAGACAGCTTTCCTTAGAGCCTAGTCTCACATGGGTTGGACCAGATGACGCCAAAAGGCGCACAACTCAGAGACAATGCACCATCAGAGTATGAGAGCTCGGGGTAAGCATTTACACCATTGGAACCTCATTATGACTGCAGGTATTGTGGTCTATGCAAACATGACTCCTTGTAAAAAAGGTGTCAGTTTTGTTGCCAGATAGAAGGGTAAAAAAACAATTATCATATTTTTTTACTGGCAAATGAGGTTCCGATGGAACAAGAACAATGTGCAATGGAGAAGGGCCATTGCCCAACACGTTACCATATTTTGTTATTTTCTGTTCAGGCCGCAGTGTTTTCGATGGATGTGTTTTTCTTGATTTATTGTATTAACTCTTATAAGTGAGTATTTATGCCCAGGTGGGTTCCACTTGTTGGCACGGATAAGAGCTTGGATGAGTAACCAATATGCAAGGCACTTTGTTAAAGGGCTTGCAAGCCTAGGTTTATTTTGGCAGCCGTGTTTAGGTTATGCGCCGCGGAAATCTGTCGTTGTACTGCACCCTCTATGCCGCCGTATATACCGCCTGCCTCCATGAACGACTCGCATGGTGCTCATCCAGCAGTGGAATTTACGAAAATTGACCATGCGTGTGTTTGCTGACCCCTTGACCCCCCCCCGCCTTCCCAGGACGCCAATCTCCTGCCCCACGTGGCCCGCATGGTGGACGGGCGCCTCCTGCTGGTGCACGGCACGGCCGACGGTACTCGCTGCTTCATGTATTATCCTTTAGGCAGACCCTAAACGATGTGCCTATGGCATAGGGGCCGTCCATAAATGACGTCACGCACCTGGGAGGGGTGGGGGGTCAGACATTTGTGACGATGTGTGACGAGGAGGAGGGGGGGGGTTGAGAAATTTGATGTCACGTGAAAATGCGCAACCTTAAATAAATATAGACAACACGTTCTACTTAATTAAATAGACTTTTTTATGTTTTCTCCTACAACATCAGAGTGCAGCGCCACATTAAATACGCACTACAATGACAATAGTTTAAAGCGATTTGAAGCAGGTTTTATTTGGGGGGGGGGGCAGAGCTTTGTGACGTCATATTTGAGGGAGGGGTCTGACTTTTTGTGACGTCGTGTGACGAGGGGGGAGGGTTAAAAAATCGTCCAAAATCGCGTGACGTCATTTATGGACGGCCCCATACTCACTGCAATACCAATACCCGCCATTTGCCACTTAGTGATGGTGACGTCCCCACAGCGCCTGTGCCAGGCCAGGTGCACTTTAAGGCCACGTGAAGTGTCGAAGGCTCGCTGACAGGAGGTCTCGGGACAGACCCAGCAGGTGCCATGGGTTAGCTGACTGAGCTGAGTTGGCTGACTGACTGGTTGACTAGTAACTCACCCACTCACTCACCCACCCACCAGGGCCGTATTATCCAATAGGCACTGTGCCTAGGGCCTAAGCAAACTAAAAGGGCCTCCTAAAACAATGTGACCATGTTTTTCTTTGTTTGTATGATTTAACAAAAAATTACCAAAATATCTTCTTTATCAGTGCCTGTCTTATTACAGACCAATTCATAGTTCACCCCGTGCACTTACAAATCTCAACGTTCATCCTCCCCTATGTCGACTCAGCCTCAAATGAGTACTCGAGGGGGTAGTGGTGGCCGCACCACCCCCTCGTGTGCCGTGCCAGCCTTCGTAGGTGCTACTCGCTAACAGCACTTGCCCCAGCAGCGTGTCAAGGCTACACAGGGGATCTTTGTCTCGTGTGTATTTTTACACGAGTGTGTATATGTGTGTGTGTGTCTGTGTGTTGTTTGTGTGTGCCGTGTGTGTGTGCTGTCTGTGTGTTGTTTGTGTGTGCCGTGTGTGTGTGCTGTGTGTTGTTTGTGTGTGCTGTCTGTGTGTGTGCTGTCTGTGTGTTGTTTGTGTGTGCCGTGTGTGTGTGTGCCGTGTGTTGTGTGTGTGTGCCGTGTGTGTGTGTGTCTGTGTGTTGTTTGTGTGTGCCGTGTGTGTGTCTGTGTGTTGTTTGTGTGTGCCGTGTGTGTGTGTCTGTGTGTTGTTTGTGTGTGCCGTGTGTGTCTGTGTGTTGTTTGTGTGTGCCGTGTGTGTGTGCTGTCTGTGTGTGTGTGTCTGTGTGTTGTTTGTGTGTGCCGTGTGTGTGTGCTGTCTGTGTGTGTGTCTGTGTGTTGTTTGTGTGTGCCGTGTGTGTCTGTGTGTTGTTTGTGTGTGCCGTGTGTGTGTGCTGTCTGTGTGTGTGTGTCTGTGTGTTGTTTGTGTGTGCCGTGTGTGTGCTGTCTGTGTGTGTGTGTCTGTGTGTTGTTTGTGTGTGCCGTGTTTGTGTGTGCCGTGTGTGTGTGTGCCGTGTGTGTGTGTGTGCCGTGTGTGTGTGCGTGCCGTGTGTGTGTGCTGTCTCTGTGTGTGTGTCTGTGTGTTGTTTGTGTGTGCCGTGTGTGTGTGTCTGTGTGTTGTTTGTGTGTGCCGTGTGTGTGTGGTGTCTGTGTGTTGTGTGTGTGTGCCGTGTGTGTGTGTGTCTGTGTGTTGTTTGTGTGTGCCGTGTGTGTGTGTGTCTGTGTGTTGTGTGTGTGGGCCGTGTGTGTGTGTTGTGTGTGTGTGCCGTGTGTGTGTGCTGTCTGTGTGTGTGCTGTCTGTGTGTGTCTGTGTGTGTGTGTTGTTTGTGTGTGCCGTGTGTGTGTGTGTCGTGTGTGTGTGTGCCGTGTGTGTGTGCCGTGTGTGTGTGTGTGCCGTGTGTGTGTGCTGTCTCTGTGCCGTGTCTCTGTGTGTGCTGTCTGTGTAGACAAGGTGCATTTTCAGCACACGGCAGAGCTCATTACTCACCTCATCAACGCTGGGGCCAACTACACACTCCAGGTACAGCCCTCTCGCATCGTCGTCGTCAGCGTCATGATCATCATCATCATCACCGTCGGTGCTTCGCTCGCTACATTTGCCGTCATGAAAAACTCAACACACTCATCAACAACCGCTGCCCTTGAAGAGCAAAGGTCCTTCCTTGTGTGCTGTGAAAGAAGGGCTGTTGCCTGAAACGTCACCGGTTTTTATTTTATTTTAAGGCCGCGGTGTTATCACCGGGTGTGTCCATTGTTGTTATCGAGGGTGCCTGTGCACCACTGTCAAACTCTGCTCACTGTCATTGCCTTTGGCATCATCATCATCTTCATCATCAGCTATTCCACCTTCAGCATCACCTGCAGTACCAATCGTCTATGGCTGCCTTGTCGTTAAATGAATATGCGCAACACTTCTTGTTGCTATGCCCAGCGTCCTGACGTGCGGTCACGTTAAGTCACTGTGCCCGACCCGAATTGTGTCGTACTGTCGTATCGCGTTGCGCGTGCCGCAACGTCGCATTCGTTGTGCGCACACACACGGGTGGCTGATGTTGTTTAGAACCGCCTCTTGTGTTCAGTTTGTTGTCCTGCCCCCGCACCTCCGATTAGCACGGTTGGCTACGTACGGCGCGAAAGAAGTTCAACGTACAAACATGTTGAACCCCAATGTGGCCCAGCAAGAGAGCGAGCGAGAGGCTCGCAGTCAGATGGTTGAGAGTTCAAATCCTGGTTGGGTGGTTGACTCAGTCCATCATTCCTCCGCGGACGATAAAATAGGTACCACCTTGTGGGGAAGTCCACGTGAGCATGTTGAACTTCGTTCGCACCGCACCGTGCTAATCGGAGGTGCGGCACCGGTTTGTCCTATGGATAGACTCAACCCCCATCATAGGAATGTGGAGTCTGCACCACGTCACCAGCTCGCTCCTCGGTCACTTGTGACAACTCGGCTTCGTTCGCTTGGCACGCGCTCCCCAGATCTTCCCGGACGAGGGCCACACGCTGCTGGACAATCACTCGCGCCGCCACTTCTACCGCAGCCTGCTCAAGTTCCTGGACGACTGCTTTGAGCCGGCCGTCGTGCTCATCACCTACCACGACAAGGGCGACGATGACGAGGAGGAGGAGTAACGGGGAAGAGGAGGAGGAGGAAGAGGAGGAAGGGGAGGAAGTGACACAGAGAGCCGATGGTGGGAGGCGAGGGGGGAGGGGGCGGCGAGGAAGTGGGGCATTAGGATGAGTGATGGCGATGGAGACAAACAAGTGATGACTGGACGGTTGTGATGAGGGAGAGGAGGGATCGGGTTGTGGAGAAGTGGTGGTGTCGAGTGGCACGGAGGAATGACGAAGAGTGATGGGCTACGGTTTGACGGGGTGAGTCGTGATGGGGTGAGTCGTGACGGGGTGAGGTGTGACGGGGTAGTGTGTGTAGTTATGAAGAGGACGCATGGAATGTAGAAGGATTCACAGTTTGCAGTCGTGAATAGGGGACTGACTTTTGGAGCGACTCAGAGCACTCACGAGTGTTGACGGGGAGTGTTGCGGAGAGGCTGGGAGCGTTAGCGAGTGTCGATGTGGAGCGGCACAGAGTCATCATCCACTGATGCGTTCCTGTGATTGCCTCAATTGCACCCTTCTCCAAATGTCAACCCCGAGCCCCTGTCCCTTGATCCTTATCCACGTGCAGAGAGTCCCACGTGGGGTGGAGTGGAGTGGAGCGGCTGCTGCTGCTGCTGGTGTTGCTTTGTCAGTGGGCGGTAGAGTTTTCCGAATGACTCATTGTCTCTCTTTACATTTATTTGCGAACTACATCCCGGGATCTTGAACACCCACTGTTAATCAGACAGCGACGTATCATCACGGTTAGTGCACACCGCAGCAATAACCAGGGCGGCCGCTGGTTTCGAACCGCGAGCCTCTGCAATAAAGCGTCGAATGCGCTACCGCAAGGGCCGCCTCGCCAGAGTCAGCGATGAGTGATGTCAGAACCAGTCCTGGGCTCCAACCCCTCACCCCCTCACTTCACCCATCCGCACTCAACCAACGCATTGAAGTGCGCTCGCTTTTAAAAAATAATAACACCCGTGACCATCAGGCTTTAGAGATGCCTCTCTCCGTCGGTAGATCGGCAAAGACTGAAAATGACTATATAATCTTAACCCCCCCCCACACACACACACACTTCGTCACGTGTAATTTTAACGGCTCCCCTTTCTGACCCGCCACCCTTACGGCCGCAGGGGTAGAAGGGGAGAGAAGGTTGTGGGAGGGACAGAGTGAGAGTGTCAGAGTCCCCAGAGCCTCGCGGGCACACCAGACGGGGGGAGGAGGGGGGGGATGGACAGAGCACAGACGGCTCGGGCTAGACAACCACAGCCCGAGAGGCAGAGGGCTGTTGGCCACGTGTCACGGCATCGTCACTCACACGCGCCGTTACGATGCCACGGCATAGGGCAGGGGTCGGCAACCTACGGCTCCGGAGCCGCATGCGGCTCTTTACGGGCTGCTTCTTGACGATATGTACGTATGTACAGTATGTACTCAGATGCATTGCGGCTCTTGAAATACTGAATTTTGAACCGAATTGGAAAGAAATGGCTCTTCTTGTTATTTTGGTTGCCGACCCCTGGCATAGGGTATAACTGTTCACACGCGCCACCTACGTATTCTCGATGTATATATATATATTTACACACATGCGCGGGCGTGGCTGTTCGTGGTTTCGAGGGGGCGTTTTGTAGCACTACTCGATTGATCTTTTGGACAGGCGCGACGGTCGTCGATGCGGAGCCGAGTAAGACATGCCCACGGGCAACGGGCATGCCTCAGGGTTGCCACCTTGTCCTCTGGAGAGAAGAGAACCCGGACAAATTTCACAGTCGGCACTGGGTCAATGATCCGATCTGTGCCGTAGTCTTCTGTAATAAAGTTCGTGCACGGCAACGCCGGTAGCAGATCTCGGTACGAATTAATTCCTGCCCCGAGGAGTGGTAACAAAACGTGGCAGTTTACCGTAAATAAAGTTCAAGACAATGCCAGTAGCAGATCCTCGGTACAAATAAATCCCTGCTGCCACCAAATGGCAACTGTCAATTCCTGGACTGTCGGGGTCAAACCCAGGTCAGAGCCAGCCATGCGGCGACCCAAGCGTATCGGCTGCGTCTCGACACGAACGGCGGCGTTCGTCGTTCGCGGCTCGCAAGCCCTCCCCGTGCCCGTGGTCGTTCTGCACAAAACGAGAAGAGGTTTTCGGCGCTTGGGTCGCGCAAATTGTTTTATTTTTTTTGCCGACGGTTATCAGTCCATGCCTGGTGGATTTTTATTCGGCTCTGCGTCTTTTGTCAAACGACGACGACGATGATGATGATGATGATGTTGGTGACTGAAATAATGTTGATCAACATTCATGGCAAACTGACGGTAATCGTTCTCACGCGGGCGCAATGATCGTCCGTGATGATGATGGCGGTGTTGGTGTATGACAAGTGAAAGTAATGAGTTCAGTAATTAAAGATCTCCAACCGACGGTGCATATTTCAATTTAAAACACCCAATTAAGGTGACAGCAAATACATAAGTTAATAAAATCAGCCTTTGGAAGCGTTAAACATCAACTCTAATTCACAATGTGAATCGAGTATGACGATGGGCGACCCAACGCAAAGTGGCAATGCCAATCAATTTGAGCTTAGAAGGGGGGTCCTCTTACCGTATTCTCCAGATTATTAGATCCAATTTATTTCCCCTGTATTGTAAAGCAAACGTTCGCGATGCGTCCTCATAATCTCGCTTTTCAGAGTCACCATCCCGAATTCAGTTCTCCGTAGCAATACAGCGACCCCCAAGAGGACAAGCAGACGACACCACGAGCTGCTTGGACTCATCTTACCGACCTCCCCATCATAAAGCAGTGCGTTCATAATCATTCATTTGTCCATCCTCTGCGGCTCATTCATGTGCTCCAAGCTGCATGGCTCATTCGTATATTCCACGCTTCGTGGCTCATTCATATACTGACCCCCAAAACAAGTCGTCGGTTGCATCTTGCTAATGCGGAGAATTCCCGGAAATTCGCCGCTTTGATCTTCGTGGGGTTTATTAAATTGGCGAATCGACGATTCCGTTGGAGGCCTTTTCATTACTCACTTTCTCGTTGCTCTCTCTCTCGTGGCCGTGTGTGTAATGTAAGCAATAGGCTCCAGCTACTTGGCAGCAGGGAAAGGGGGGTGGGGTCGTGGGGGGTGTGTGTTCAACAAGCGGGCGTCAACTTCGCGTTGTGAACTTTCTCAGAGTGCACCCAAACACGCGGCCACGGCTCCTTTTGCACCTGATTGGCCGAAGGCTCTCTGGAGGTTTGCGACCACGTTGGAACCTACCCAGAACCACTCCTGGGTTCGCTAACCTTTGCATTGATGGGGGGGGGAATGAGCGGGTGGAGGGTAACGCCAGGTATTAACCAGGTAAGTGTTGTATTTGGTTAATTTTGTATTATTTAATTCACGTTAGACGAGTAATTATCACAAACTAAAGTTGTCTTTAACTTTCAAATCAACCTCTAAACTGTTAACATCGAATGTTAAGGGAAGGGCCCTCTTCTGTCTCACCCCCTCGGCTGCAGCGTCTCTCCACGACAATTGAATCATCATTGATTGGTTTTCGACAGGAACATTTACTCGTGATTCATATATTTTACTGTTGACTTGAAATCAGCTCATTCCTTAATGTATCTAGCATCTCCTGCGTCGGCCACGGGCTTTTAATAGTTGGTGGCTCTGAAGTAATTTGCTTTGTTTATTTTGTTAAGTCACTGAGAACACGAAGGGCAGCACTGCTTGGTCTGCCAGGTGAGAGGTCTCTTTTGCGCTGCTGTTGCTGCTATTATTATTAGACCCTGAATAAATTCAAACCTTCATTTTCGTTGGTCTGAAAAGCGACTTCGCCAACTCGCATGCGATTGGCCGTCGAGCAGAGCTGCTACTTCTCGCGTGATTGGTCGGCGGGTGCCGGATATCCACACCCCCAACGTACGCGTGATTGGCCGGCAGTCCGCTCAACAGCGCACGTCATAGGCTGTGCATACCTAGCAGCCAATCGCAAGTGAGTGGGCACAATGACCCCGCCAGCCAATCGCACGTGATTGGATGTCACCGCGATTTGTTTTGCAGAGTGCGATTTGTACACGTGCATGAGGGGAGGGATGGGGGAGGGTGTTCTCTATGGGGGGGGACTGCCTCGTTTTTGGGTGCACTTTGTAAATGTACAAACTAATGGGGGTGTTGGGTAAGACCAGTTCCGAAGGCCGTTATGTAGAATACGCTGCGGTGGAAATGTATAGGAATCTGGTCCACACTTTGCGATTATTCGGGTGACAAAAGAGCAACTGGCACCAAGATCGTCGCTGTGTCGGTGCTCTCACCACATCTCGTGAAACAGCACGAGATGATGTGGGTGTGACGATCATCACACACACGTGGTTCTATGGCCCCATGCCGGTGCCCAAGTGCTAGCTACACTTTAATCGCGCAAGTAATTGCAGCACGCATTGTTCACTGATGATGTTTTTTTTGGGTCAAGGCACCCTCTGTGACTCGCCATAGCCAAACGGGTGAAATTGTCACGTGCCATACGAGCGTTTAGGAACGTGCCGAGGATTTTTATTCTTGTTTCAGCTCACCCACCGGCATAGTTGAAGGCCATACTCACTCCCGAATTGGGCAATTGGAGAATTGCGCTTCGTCGAAACCGGTGGGGTGGGCGACCTGAACAAATTATAATTGGCCCGTCGTTAAACGCTTATATGCCAAACTTGATTTGTATGCCGCGTGACGATTTCATTCGTTTGGCTGTGTCGGGTGGCGGAGGGTCTCGCGATAGATATATGAGCAGATGATGACTGCGTGACCGAACCCAGAAGCGAATCACCACTCCCGAATATTTGGCTGCGAAAAACCGCACGCGTTAAGTCACGGCAAGCGTGATATCGATCCCACGTGTGCTTCCGCAGGCTGGCAAAGCCTCTCCGGAGCCCTCTCGAGTGTGAGTTGTCGTTTCGAAGGGGCAACAGCCAAGGATGGGTATCGCGTTGTGGTCGCGCCGCGTTGCGCTGTCAGTCACGCTGTGTGGACCGGCTTCATCGAAGGAAGGAAGCCTGATATAAAATATTCTTAGGTTTTTTCGGTAAAGTCACGTAGGTGAAAAATGTAAAATTAAAAATATTTTATTTTTATTTTACTTTTAATAATTTAAAATTTTCACCTGAATAAAATATTTTTATTTTACTTTTATTAATTTTATTTTTTCACCTACGTGACTTTACCGAAAAAACCTAAGAATATGAATCTTTGCAGTCACGAAAGCTTCAAATCTAGAACTGATATAAAATGACACACGCCACGCACGTTACTTTACACATTGTGAATAGACGGCCCACGGATATCACACAAGGTGCACCGTCGCGATGGTTTTCCAGTCCATTTGTATTAAAGGAAGATACAACCCAGACCAGAATTGGGTCCTACTTTATTCCGTATACGAAATCGATGACGGTCCGCGGACAGTCCGTTCGTTTCGACGGTGCCCCTGGAGTGCTGCGTTTCCACGGCAGTGAGGACCCGAGGCTGTGCCAGGACCGTGCCGAGAACAGCCCGGTACGAATCGTGTAATTGTGCCAACACTTTATGATCACGCGGAATCGAACCCGGTACCTCTCGGCAGTTCCACCCAGCCGAAACGATCACCTGGCGTATACGTACTCTGCTGCTTTTGATTCTGAATTTTTTTTTGTGTTCAGATCGTGAAAGGGAAATATGTGTCGTACACCGTCATCCACCTGACACGGCCAACATAATATGTATTTATAGTGGAGGAATCCGATGAGCTATGAAATTATTTTTCACATATGTCCGGCTGTTGTCACGTGAACCAAGGTGCCAGTTTATTCCTGGTTCAGCACCACCACAGATGTGCTGGAGAGCGATCCACAACACACGTGCACTGCTGCATAGCATCGGCATTAACATCTCCGATTTTATACTTTTTAAGGCCACAGCGTGTTGAGTTGCTTATTGTTGGCGGTGCTTGTGCACCGCTGCCAACGCAGTAGCAGCAGCAGCAGCAGCCGTGTTCCCAGTAGCAGTGCGGTAATCACCGTACCACCCTCCACTCCGCCCCTCCCGCGTGCCCGCGCGTATACCCCTGTCAACACTCCCCCCGTATCCAATTAGAATGAGGAGTACTACGATGTCATTTCACTGAGACAACTTTAATAGATTTCTCTAAAAATAATCACAGTCAATTTGTCATTTTTAAAAGCGTATATTGGACAACCTTACAAAACTGCTTTTCAGAATTGGTAATATTTGGCCAATGAATATATCAGTATTTTGTGCATGGGAGAAAACCTGAGAACCAGGAGAAAGAAACAAAACCCAGATGTGTAAGGTGTTAATACAAACTAATTGTCTCTACAAAACAAATTAAGGTTTTGAAAAATAAAATATTTCACAACTCCCTTTGCCAATCCCCTGCTGAATGAAGGCCCTCGCCCCCGCGTCGTGATGGGACGGCTGTCATCGAGTGGCCCCCTAAGCTAAAACAAAGCTGCACCCCTTTGAGACAGACATCCGGTAGATCGGTGGCGCAGCATGACCATTGCGTTGTTGCTGCTGGTGGGGGCGTTGCTTAACCATACTTCACCACGCTGGTCAGTGCCCATTAGTTTGGGAAAGATGTTCTAGCCGTGGCCACGGAACAGGAAAGTCAAGCAGGTGCCGCGGTTCACGGAGCACGTGTGAGGTTTGAGCGCACGCGACGAGATCGGCACGCGGGGCCCCACCGCGTGCGTGGGGCGGCGTGGTGCGAGCACCGTCCCGTGAGGGTGGTGACGATGCAACTCCACGGCGACGCAGCGGTCGAGCGACAGTCCCTGGTGACCTGCGGACGTTTCGCCCCGGCGCACGCAGCGGCAGCAGCCGGGAGACGTCTCTGCTCTGACGAACGCTGTTAGTTGCACACCCCGCCTCCCACTGCGCACGCCCCCACGTGCCGTTGTACGTGAACGTGTCCCTTGCGCGCTTTTGTAAATCTTATTAATGTAGCTGTTAGATGACGAGGTTTATATCGAGGTGGGCGAGGGGATGGGTTTGGGGCGCGTTCGTCGGCTGACAATATCAATAAGAGTCCGTTTACACAGACATCGGTTTTCATATTTCGTATCGATTTGTGTCTGTGTCGCTGGGAAGAGGCGGGTGCAACAAATATTTATGGGAGGTTTTTTTGTGTGTTGTGACATTGTCGTATTCTTGGAATCCGGCAAGCTTCCCTGGATGTGGTCTCTATCCATGCTCGTTGAGCTTGGTCACAAAAGCCACCTTGTGGCACGGAGACCGGAGGTCAGGAGTAGGGAGACACGTGACTCTCATTAGAATTAAAAACGAACGCTTGTCTAGCACGATAGCGGAGCAGCTTTTGGGTGATGCATATTACATTTTAATAAATTATTTCCCTTTCATATATTCGCAAAGAAAATATATTGAAGTCTACTGGTCCCTCCAGTGAAGCTCCCTAGAGCTCTCGGAAGTGGCGGCCCCTGTGCCAGCAGTGACATGAGCAAGACATTGCAGGTCTGCACCTCTACCTATCGGCCTATTGCGCTTGCTTCAACGGATGCTGCTGGTTAAATACAATTACGGAGGGGGCAATAGGCAAAATTAGCTCAAACATATATTTTTTTTCTTCATGTGGGAATATGGAATGGAAATTGCTTAATTTATTTGTGACAGCTTATGCAGCACTTGTTTGAGATTAAGGTTATGATTATTGTTTCATGCATTCAACCATAATCTCACAACCCTCCTGTTTTAGAACTTAAATTGCGCATTGAAGGGTCCTGTTTCGGGTATTTGACCAGTTGTTCTTAGGGTATTTTTATTTGTAGCAGGAACTATGTGTTAACAGAAAACAGCACACACACAAATACCATTGCACTCATATCCCATTATACATACACGGCCTACTTTGTGTACTGCTTTCTTAGGCACTGCCTCACTGGCCTGCAGATGCGTGCTTGACACGTGTGATTGCTCCATCTCTGTGCTATACACCAACCCCACGTCCAGGTCTCTTCATTTACAGGCATGGCACGTAATGGCTGCAACACAGGGCATGATCTCATGTGGGGGTGACTTCCAAAATGTTTGAAACATGTTTAAAATGCCCTTTCCAAGTTCCATTTCTGATCTATAGAATTCTACACATCATCAGCTGTCCCTGTAAATAGCATTGTTAAAATAAAAACAAGTCTATTCAAACCCTCGAGTTTCCCTTGTTTGCATTTTTGAGGTGCGATCTATGAAAGAAATACAAATTGTGTCCCAATCATTCGCATCTCTTCACAATTAGACCATGGCCCATGAAGTGGATATCACAGAGCCGTCTCAGAGATCCATTCACGTGACCCTCTGGTCCACACCAGGAGAGGCCATCATTTTCCCCGTGTGCTCTGTCGCTGAGAATAATGCCTGTCGAATGACAGGTCGACCATTATTTTATTTTTATACTCGGAGATGTGGTTTAGCCAAATTAAGGGCAGCACCAAATTTAACACAGCTCAGTCTATGGGCCTCTATGTGAGTCTGTGCGTCCCGATGTGAGACATTGGGGACTGTACAAAAGACCATCAACTTACTACCTTTCAAGAACTCGTGCCTGGATTCGAACCCAGGATCTTAGCAGCGCCAGCTGAAGCGCTCTGAGATGCGTTAAAATTTTAATTATTTCTAAGTCACAATGCAGTTTTATTTTTTCAAAAGATTGTTTGTTATCCTTAATGTGGCCTGAAACCTCGTCTCCCTGTATTCTGGAACATGGTCTCAAGCCGCCGATTTTAATACCAAATATCCTAATAATGTTCCTACAATTTAACATGTGGGCTTTCGCGACCAATAATATTCATAATATAGGTTTTTGGGTCAGATCGCGTTATTTATAAATGTGTTGTAACCCTCCACCACCCGATACGGCCAAACAGTAAAAAATGTGTCACGTTTTTCAAAGGACAAAATAATTCACTTATTTAGCCCGTCGGTTGTCCTGAAGAGAGAATCAACAGCATTTTAAAAATTTGAGTACGACGTTTCGCTGATAATTACAATCAGTTTCACAATTCTTGCCCGATGAAGCTGATTGTAATTATCAGAAACGTCGTACTCAAATTTTAACAAGTAAACCCGTAAAAACAAAGTTTTTCACTCTAAATCCTTTATATGCGTGGCAGCTAGAGTTCTCTCGTCTCTGGCTTGAGATGGCTGCAATCTATGGGTCAGATGATTGTCTGCCAGTATTAAGCAATTGGTAATTAAATATTTAATTTGTTTTCCCTAAACAGTGTAAAATTTTGGAAAAAAAATTTCACGAAAATTAATTGTCACACACAACGAGTCTGTGTGGAAAATGTCAGCTCGATTGGATCACGGGAAGTGGGTTAAAAAACGAACGAAAGATTTGCACGGTCCTAAGCAAGCAAGCGAACTTAATATAAAGGATTTAAAAATATATTCGCCTGTGGAGGACGCGGGGATCGATCCCGCGACCTTTGGCATGGGAAGCGAGGGCGCAACCAACTGCGCTACTCCACCACGGCCTGTGGAGGGGTTACGCTCTGGGCTCTTACACTCTGACGTTCAGCCAAAGCCATGAATGCGTTCTATTTGAATATATGTAAAATATTTTTTTTTTGCCTAAAAAGTGTAAACTTTTGGGAATTTTTTTTCACGAACAATAATTGTCTGGCACAACGAGTCTGTGTGGAAAATGTCAGCTCGATTGGATCACGGGAAGTGGGTTAAAAAACGACCGAAAGATTTGCACGGTCCTAAGCAAGCAAGCAAGCACGCAAGCACGTGAACTTAATATAAAGGATTTAAAAATGCTGTTGATTCTCTCTTCAGCACACCGGTGGGCTAAAGAAGTGAATTATTTTGTCCTTTGAATGTTCCTACAGCTTGGGAACATCGGTTCCCCGCGTCACATTCTTGCTGAACGATGTTATGTAATTATCATTATTAGGCTCCATACACATGGCTTTTAATGCAATTGCCGATGCGACATGTGCTTGTAACACAGTTTGTTGACGCACACTTACGCTTGAATGCGCTGTGATGGCCACCGGCTTTTCGGAACAACAATAAAGATTCACTTTAAATTGATTTCGCTTGAATAATGGATAGAAGTGACCAGAAATGTGCCAATGTGTCCACTTACCAACCACGGCTACCAAATCACCGTTATTTCGTCGTCATCGACATCCACGATTAATCCACTCATGGATGAATGCCTCCACACGCCGTCGCCATCTCCCACGAACCTTTAACGCAAACATTAATCTCGGGACTGCACGCGAGCCGATGTCATCGCTCCTTCTCCGCAGGGGGCCCGATGAACGGTATTTCGTAGACGACGGTAATCTCGTGTTTGCATCGAGAAACTAGGCAAACGCGTATGGGTCATTTAGCCATTGATACACATCGTACACACATTAGCCCTATGTATCATCAGACCAGGTGAATATTTTTTGAGAAAATGTGAGTCTAAGTGGCCATGGGGGGGGGGGGCGTGGGGCGGGTCTGTTAAGGCATTTTGAGAGACACAAAGTATTGGTTTCCTCTTCTTGGTTCTTTCGGTAAAGTCACGTAGAAGGGAATTAATAAAATAATACAAATAAAACATAAAAAAATATTCTCACGACGTTTCGGCCACAACGCAAGCAGCCGTGCTCAGGTGAAGAACAGGTCTGTCGGAAAGACAGCGTCTGAATGACAGCGTCTGAATGAGTCTTTCCGACAGACCTGTTCTTCACCTGAGGACGGCTGCTTGCGTTGTGGCCGAAACGTCGTGAGAATTATTTTATTGTTTTATTTTTATTATTTTATTATTTCCCTTCTACGTGACTTTACCGAAAGAACCAAGAAGATGAATCCCTGCAGTCACGAAAGCTTTAAATCGAAATTTATTGGTTTCCTCTCTGTCCAAAATAATGTAGAGGGAGTCAAGTGGTCCCCACATCGGCGGTGGCTATGTCTGTGTGGAATTTCTTTTTATCTTGGCGCCGTACGTAGCCAACCGCGCTCATCGGAGGTGCGGCGCTCATCGGAGGGCAATGCTGCACGTGGCCTGCAATCCAGCGCCGTGGAGCAGAGGTCGCAACCGGGTACCCGATACCCGGCTACCCGTACCCGGCCGGGTACGGGTACGGGTGCCCGTTTGCGACCCTGGTGCGGCCGGGTACGGGTACGGCCGTGAGTCACTGTTGAGTAACCGTTTGTCACTCATTTCGGGTAGGGTACGGGTACGGGTAGGGAACGGGTACCCGTACCCGGCCGGGTATGGGTACGGGTACCCATTTGCGACCCTGGTGCGGCCGGGTACGGGTAAGGAATTAAAACCCGTTTGCGACCTCTGCTGTGGAGGCAGCGAGGGTCGGTGTTTCGTCACACACATTTTGTGACACTCCCTTGCCGCGGGGTTCGGAGGAAGTGTCATACAACGCTGGCTCGCCAGAAGAATTTGTGCTACAGCTACGTGTGGACTCCATATGTTCCATTTGTATGGGATCGAGTGTGTTCTCCTCGCACGTGTGGGGTTTCTCCTGGTGCGCTAGTTCACTCGCAAGCGTAAGCACGCATTAATCGGCCGACGACACCTTAATATATCGAGTATCGCAGAGCTTGGGGCAATTGTTGGGGCCGGCTCGCCGCGTGGCCGCTGCCTCCCCGCTTGTCCGCTGGTTCCTCCGAGGCCGTCCTCTCCCTCCCTCTCTCGACGAGAGCGAGCGGATACCGAGCGGCGCGTCACAAGTTGAGGCTATGACTAGAGCATTACCCATAAGCCCGTCAACAATGAGCGTGCGAAGACCATCCGGCAGCCCATCTTGGCAATCCACCGCTGGGTTAGGGGCATCCCCACGTTGGTCGGACCGTTCTTGACTACTGCTGGTGCTGTGCTGGTTGGTGAAGGTCGGGTGGGGGGGGGGTGTGGGAAACTTGAACGTTGGCAGAGATGTCGCCTCGCTTTGCCGTGATGCCCTCTGCAGCTCACGGCGTGGCCCGCGCAAAGTTTATTTTTGTGACAAGTCAGATGCAGTTCGGCAGCGCCACCACAGGAGGACGCGCACGACTCGAATGTTCACGTCCAGTGTTCTTCACTCACTTTCACAGGGGTGGGTGGATGGGGTGAGCGTCTTTCGCCGATAAGACATCGTCAGTGTGAGAGCCGCAACACATTTGAAAGCATTGGGGGTTTGACAGCACGACGACGATGATGATGATGATGATGGGGTGTTTTCACATTTGGGCCGCCAGTGGGCCGCGAGCCTTGCAATGAAGAACACGTGGCTTTGTCATAAATTGCAACAACAAAAAAACAGAGTACTTGCCAGGTTGTGCATTCCAGAGTTGTCGCGTTGGTACCACGAACTCCCCCTGCAGGCTGCTGCTGATGAGGCCTTGGCAAGGGGACACCAGTGGCGTCGCTGCCCGGTGTGCAGGCGGTGCAACTGCACAGACACCCGTGGGCCAAAAGGCGGTGGGGGGTGGGGGCAAGTGTCGGCCTCCGAATAGGGTGAAAGCGATTTGGACGAGGTGGGGCTAGAGGGCGGGGGCTTTCTTAAACATTATTATATTGTAATGCCCTCGAATTGTGTGTAACCTTTTTTTGTTTGTTTCATGCCCGTAATTGTTTTCAAGATTCGACTCAACACAAATTTATTCGCATGCAAACTACAAAGAGAAGAAGAAAGAAACGTACTCGATCTACGTGTTTAATTGTGTGGTTGCGAGTCGGTGGATTTATTTACGTCCAACGCGTGTGAGGTCCCGTGACGTGCGGCGAGGTCAATGGCTGGGCAGGCACTGGCTCGTGTCAGAGCCAGGTTCACACACTGAGGGGGGTGTGTCCTCACGGAGGGGGCGTGTCCTCACGGAGGGGGCGTGGCCTCACGGAGGGGCGTGTCCTCACTGAGGGGCGTGTCCTCACGGAGGGGCGTGTCTTCACTGAGGGGCGTGGCGTCACGGAGGGGCGTGTCCTCACTGAGGGGCGTGTCCTCACGGAGGGGCGTGTCTTCACTGAGGGGCGTGTCCTCACGGAGGGGCGTGTCCTCACTGAGGGGGCGTGTCTTCACTGAGGAGGCGTGTCCTCACTGAGGGGGCGTGTCTTCACTGAGGGGGCGTGGCCTCACTGAGGGGCGTGGCCTCACTGAGGGGGGCGTGTCCTCACTGAGGGGACGTGTCTTCACTGAGGGGGCGTGGCCTCACTGAGGGGGCGTGGCCTCACTGAGGGGGGCGTGTCCTCACTGAGGGGGGCGTGTCTTCACTGAGGGGGCGTGGCCTCACTGAGGGGGCGTGTCTTCACTGAGGGGGCGTGTCTTCACTGAGGGGGCGTGTCCTCACTGAGGGGGCGTGGCCTCACTCAGGGGGCGTGTTAGACACGTCCCCGTCAGTGAGGCAGATGTGATGGCTGCCTCCCCTGGTGCTTTTCATTGCAGTTTCATGACGAGACCAGCGAGCCTAAATATCTTTATACACATACGTGAAATAAGTTACCTGGAGTATGGAAGGCGAGGACATGAAATGAAGGGGTCTACAAACATTACATTGGTGACATACTGAGATAGTAACAGGCTTAGTGCCCGCGCTCCATCCAGTTACTGAGGGGTTGCGTAATCAGAGGGGAGGCTGAGCTCGTCGCTGCCTCACCTCTCGTCTCTCCCTGTATTTGCAGCGGAGCTACGCAAATTTGGCGATTTTTACTATAAAAATTATTGGAATCGTACAGAAATGACATTTATAACACAGATCTGTGGCAAAATCTTAATATTTATTTTATTTGATTATTATTATTATTTTTTTCTTTTAGTAACAGCTATTTTCATTGGAGTATGACAGGTGAGGCTCTGCCTCCCCTGCCTCCCCTGACCGCACGTCCCTGGTGTGGTCCCGGGGGGTGGGGGGGGGGCTACCTGCTCAGGTCCCTTCCAAAGTCTCTCGAAGTTAGAGGTGGGCCAAAAGAAAACCCCGCCCATCAGTCACGTGGATACGGGGATGGTTTTGTATGTATCTATTATGTTGTACCGTACGTTGAACTTCTGTCGTCTATACGTAGCCAACCGCTCTAATCGGAGGTGAGGGGGCAGGTCAACAAACTAAATACAAAACAACAGTTCGAAAGAAATATTATTTTTCAATCTACATTTAAAAGCGCACAGCTCCAATTGCTTCCTAATATCGAAAGGAAGAGCGTTCCAGACGGCCGCAGAAGCGCGTCTGAAAGCGAGCGATGCAGTGACCGTCTTTGTTCGACGCCAGTGATGTCGATCACTCCGATACCTGCTTTCTCCCTGCTGCCCCACGCAGTCACCGCATGCTGCCGGAGAGCTCTCCATGTCCCATTTGTGCATCGTCAAGTGTCCCCATCAGCTGCTGCTGCTGTTCGCATGGTTCGTGTGCGGCTGATGCGGTTCAGGGGTTGCGCCCAGAAGCGTCGTGGAAGATCGAACGCCTGGAAGCGTTTTCGTTGTCGGCTCTTTGACGGGGAGGAGACGGCGTTTGTTTGTCGCTTCTGGAGAGCTCCATGCGGCTTTACAAGCGTCGTCGTCTTTGAAGTTTGAGCGAGGGGGAACTCCATCTGTAATAAATGTCCTTTCAATTTTTTAAAAGGTCATCTGAACGGGAATAAGACAGATTGATCTTAATGTCAACAACACTAGATACACATTTTAACTTAAAGAATAAACAGCCAAAAAGTGCGCATGCCGGTGTCAAAATAAAATCAATAACAAAATAAACCCAACGTGATTCCTTCAAATAAATGAAATAACCCAACGCGTCTCGACTTTTGGCCCACCCCTTGTGCGTGCACTTGTTAGGGCATCGCAGGTGGACTGGGGGGATGGGCGGATTGGTGACCCTCTTTTAAAGGTCATCTGAACGTGAAGAATACAAATTGATCTTAATGTCAACAACACTAGATACACATTTTAACTTAAAGAATAAACAGCCAAAAACTGCGCATGCCGGTGTCAAAATAAAATCAATAACAAAATCAACCCAGCGTGCTTCGTTCAAATAAATTAAATAACCCAACGCGTCCCGACTTTTGGCCCACCCCTTGTGCGTGCACTTGTTCGGGCATCGCAGGCGGACTTGAGGGGGGGTGGGTGTGTGGTGACCTTTGTGACCCCCTGCGAACGAGTCACCGCCACGGTGCGGGGAGAGCGATTCCAACGACGCCTTTGCGCCCCTGTCCCGTGCAGCAGAAATCTCGGCGAGCGCCCATTGGAGCGATCGGCACAAAGCGCCTCACTGTGGACGCGGTGGGGAGGGGGCTGCAGCTGAAGATGGTTCTCCATGGCACAAACACTCACCGCGTGGGAGGGAGAAAGTCGTTTTGGGACGGGGGGTGGCTGGGTACGAATTGTCCCCCACCCCTTCCCTCCTCCCCCCACAGCACATCACGGTTGCCACGGTAATGTGTGCCAGGGACTTCGAGGGCCATGTCGGAGGTGCATGAGATGTGTGTGTATGGTACTGTGTGTGTGTAGTGCTGTGTGTGTGTGTGGTGCTGTGTGTGTGGTGCTGTGTGTGTGTGGTGCTGTGTGTGTGGGGAACGGTGGTGTAGCGGTTAACCCGGCGACCCGCATTTGCTTCTCGGCGACGATTGTCTGAACCAGTTCTGGGCCTCCCCTAGATCGACTCAGTCTTAAATTAGCACCTGGTGCGGTGTGTACACATCGCCACTGGGGAGACAATGGCGGCTGGGCGTAGTTGCTGGCCACCCACCCCCGGGCGTGCCGTTTTGGTTTTAATAGGCGCTCGCTAACAGCACTTGCCCCAACAGTCTGTTAAAGCTACACGGGGCATCTTTGTTACGTGTCTGGTGGTGTACAATGAATCACGTGACTGGGAATGCAACTGGATGCGTTGCTGAATGTGTGGGCTGGGTCTGGGTGGTGGCTGAGAGCGCCTGCAGGGGTCGACTGAGTGCGTGGCTCGCTGCCTGGCTGAGTGGGTGGCCAGTTGCCTGGCTGAGTGGGTGGCCAGTTACCTGGCTGAGTGTGTGGCCGTTTGCCTGGCTGAGTGTGTGGCTGGCTGCCTGGCTGAGTGTGTGACCGGTTGCCTGGGTGAGTGTGTGGCCGGCTGCCTGGCTGAGTGCCTGGCTGGCTGCCTGGCTGAGTGTGTGGCCAGTTGCCTGGCTGAGTGTGTGGCCAGTTGCCTGGCTGAGTGTGTGGCCGTTTGCCTGGCTGAGTGTGTGGCCGTTTGCCTGGCTGAGGGTGTGGCTGGCTGCCTGGCTGAGGGTGTGGCTGGCTGCCTGGCTGAGTGTGTGGCTGGCTGCCTGGCTGAGTGTGTGGCCAGTTGCCTGGCTGAGTGTGTGGCTGGTTGCCTGGCTGAGTGTGTGGCTGGTTGCCTGGCTGAGTGTGTGGCTGGTTGCCTGGCTGAGTGTGTGGCTGGTTGCCTGGCTGAGTGTGTGGCTGGCTGCCTGGCTGAGGGTGTGGCTGGCTGCCTGGCTGAGTGCGTGGCTCGCTGCCTGGCTGAGTGTGTGGGCTGTGTGACCCCACTGACCCAGCAGCAGTAGTTCCCAGCATCAGTCTCAGTGCCCGCACTTTCGAGGCCTGAAATTCCAAAAATGCATTAATTCATAGAGTCTAGAAGAAAAAAAACGCCCATTATCAATCTTCCTTGTTCCAGTTATTGAGGTCATTGAGGTGCATGTGAAGGTCACGACGTCAGGGCTTAGCCACGGCACGGGTAAATTAACCCAGTGGGAGGGTTTGTATTTGGGTTCAGCATAGGGTTGCCACCTGTCTGGGTTTGCCCCAGACAGTCTGGGAATTGACATTTGAACCTTTTGGCGGGACCACGGGGCCCTGAATAAACGGAAGTCAACATCGTAATTAATTTATTTAATTTTGGCCACTCCGTCCCAACGCCGCGACCCACCACAAATCAATCCTCTCGTTTCTTCACCAAGCACCCGTCGTTGCCAAAATTGCCGTAGTCATAAACAACACTTTGAAACGTTGATTAGCGCATCGCGCAAAGCTCGTCGAGAGGAATGGATTTCCGCATCGTTCACCTTCAACAGACATAAAATGACGTCGCAACGCAGTTGATGCGAGAGCCGGAGGCTTATGGGACCCCGGGGTCCCGCCATAAGGTTCATATTTTGTGATCGGGTGGCAGGAATTGATTTGTACCGAGATCTGGTACCGGTTTTTTGTTGTTATTGTTGTTGACCTTTTTTACAGTACTAGCGGTAAGTACCCGGCATTGCCCGCGCGAAAAAGGCAGACACACACATGGACTTACACACAGACATCGACCCACACACATAGGAACACATCGACTTACACGCACACACTATAAACTTGCACAGCTCGTGATGACTGAGAAACACGGTCCGGGTTTGGTTTGCAATGGAAAAGGTGGCGACCCGAGTTCAGCAAAGGCGTGCTGTGTGCACACTTGCCGCGATTTCGGCCTCTCACGTGGCGGCCTCCTCTTGACACCCCCCCCCCCCCTGCACTGGGCAAGCTTCGCCCACGTGGACCGGAGACAATTGATATGAGCAAAATACAATAAGTTAATTCTGCCTCTTTACGTATAAATATAACGGATATACGTGTTAGTTCATCAGAATATTATCTGGTGTCTATTATTGTTGTCGTCTATGTTGTTGTCATATTATTGTTGTCTATGTCGTTTATTGTCGTTCATTGTGAAAATTCGGTCACAGTTCCTATGATCACTGTTACATTGCTTTTATGGCTTTATTTTGGTGATTTAGAAAAGTTTTTTGGTTTGGCCATGTTTGTTTGTTGTAGTACGGAGTTAAACTGATGGCCTTAATCTAAGTTGTCTTGTTGTTGTTTGACTTGCATCCCACTGGGATTTTTGCACACAGCGTTGGTGTACGGTGCTTTTTCTGGAGGATTTTGCCGTTATTTCTTGGATTTTCTGTTTGCACACAGTCACATAGTCACTTTAAGATGTTTTCTTGTTCATGTTTTTGTTTGTTGCGGTTGCACCCGATTCAATAGCCGAATGGCTCACAGGGCTATACCAAATAAATTAAACTGAGAAAACTGATAAATCTTTCCAGACCAATATTACCTTGCAGCATTTATGTTTAAGCAAACACACTCTGGACCAGGTTGTGACCTTCCATCTCTCATCAATAGATACAGGCGTGTTATGGAAACGTTGCCGGATAACCATATGTTATTGGCACGAGCGCTCCATATAAAATATGGGGCCCCGTTCATAGCAAAAAGCAATGCCGTGCACAAACTCGTGATGCGCTTCCGTGGGGCATAATGGGGTTTAAGTAAATCTCCTGGAGCTGAGTGTGTACTATCAAACACGTGGCTAGAGATGGCACAGGCGAGGAGAGGGCATAATGCAGTGGGGACTCGCAGAACGGTGTCTGTTTCTCACACCCTGCCGCTGCCAACTATGAAAATTCATCGGAGGCAGTAGCAGCTGGAGTAGCGACAGCAGTTAACTCAGCCATCAGCTGCATCTGTCGCGTGGCTTTCACACTCAGACCGAGATCTTTAACGTCGCTCTCAACTCAGCCGAACGCAAAAAGACGGAGGAGGATGAGGAGGGGCGGACGAAGGGGAGAGATTTACACTTCCTAAGAGCGTGAGAGTTGTGCGTGAGTGCAAGGCGTTAGTGTGGCACAAGATTAAACAAAAACAAATAACAGTTTCGTTCCCAACCACGTTTGCCAGCAAATGCCCTCCTCTGGCGTCACCGTCACGATGCCCTGAATAGAGTTGCTTGCGGCAAAGTTTGGCACACAGCCGCGTCTCTGGCGCCTTTGTCGTCGTCGTTGTTGCTGCTGCTGCTGTAATTGTTGCTGGGTTTGCGTGCCACCGACTGTGCCGAGAGGCGACCTCAATGGACACTGCCGACGTTGATTTCTTAGAAATTACGAGCCGCTCTGGCAAGAGGCGGTTGCGCATTTCATTACGGACCTCGCTGGGTGCTACAAACGTATATTGTGCAAGAGGCTCCATGGAACTACGTAGACGGTTTCCGATAGTAGTCGTCGGAATAATAATGTCCATTATTTACCCAAGAAAGCCTTACTGACCCTCAGACCTCTTTTTCACAAGGATCCCGGATGTTTAGCCAGTTTGCAATAATGAGTGTTTGGCTTCACGTATGCATGTATATTGGACTTCTTCCACACCGTACGTAGCCAACCGTGCACATCGGAGGTGCGGGGGAAGGACGACGAACTGAACACAGAAAGCAGTTCTAAAGAAATGAGTTTTAAACGTAGATATAAAAGTGCACGGCTCCAGTGGCTTCCTAATATTGGAAGGAAGAAAGAAGATGACAATTGGGCACCCATAGAATCCCACGCGTGTGAGAGGTAACGCTCGAAACTCCTCACAGATAGATTCAAAATCCATTCCTCTGCTACCATCCCCTGGCCATGCACTTAGCAGCTCAAAGGCTACATGTACCACCTGCTATTCCAGAAGGTAGTCTCCCATGCAAGTCCTAACCCTATCTGTCCAGCTTAGCCTCTGAGGTCTTGGTGAGACACCGCACACAGCCACGGTGATTTGGCCGCGGCCGTGGCTGAATGTTGCAAAGAGCGCGATTGTTTTTTACTGCGGCTCGGTGACATTCAAGTGTTGTGTGCTCACCCCACCTCATCTCCTGGCGCCAGGAGTTTGCTGAGGCCAGGTCTGGCCCAGGCATTCTACGGGATTGACCACGCAGCAGTAACAGCAGCACAATCGAAGCACAGAGAGGTGGGTAGGGTAGGGGGGTAACTCAGTATTGAGAAGCAGAATCAAGTTCCTTCTTTGCTCAACTCGAAGTTTAAATTTGCTAGGCGCTATTTAAAAGCTAACGCTCTTGGTGAAACACGCACAACGCCAGTGAACAAACACTCTTCGACTCGCGTGCGGCTCAGTGTGAAAAGTCAAAGAGCATTCAGACGCTGTCTTTCCGACAGACCTGTTCTTCACCTAAGGACGGCTGCTTGCGTTGTGGCCGAAACGTCGTGAGAATTGTATTTTATTACGTTTTATTTTTATTATTTTATTATTTCCCTTCTACGTGAGTTTACCGAAAGAACCAAGAAGAAGTCAAAGAGCAGTCGAGATGTTTGGCTCCAGTTTTCTTGAGCCAAATGATGGCATTTACGGAGGCAGCGTGTAGCTCCCCCACTCCTCCGTAGACATCGACTCTTCACTCCTATCCCAGAGAAACGTGGTCACCGTGAAACACTCATGGGCCTTAAGCCCTGCAATCGTGCAGCCTCGCCTCCTGTCCCGCAGTCTCTCTGGGCGGCACTTCCTGCCCCACGCCAGTTACTCAACTGGCTCAGAAAATGTATTGATACCGGGGGAATCCGATGAGCTATAAAGCTTTTTTCGCAGATGTCCAGTATGGGCATCAATATCACCCTTACCGTCTTCAAGATCCTCCACGGACTCGCCTTGCTACAAACTCACTCTACTCCCCTTCTAGTGTTAGAGCAGCGAACAATGTCTTCGGTCATGGTGCCTCTGTGCTTTTAGTACGGTATGCATGTTGCACTTCTTTCGCACCGTACGTAGCCAACCACGCTAATTGTTTAATGGACCTCCTTCCCACTGGCCGTCTGCACTACCAACCACACGCCTCTGTTCAGCTGAACCAGGTTCACAATCATCCTCTCCTCTTCCGTCTATTGCTCTTGCATCTATTTAAAATATATTCATATAAACACACACACTATTCTGTTCCTGGTGATTTACATCATACTGTACAAACACCTTGAGATGCAGTGGCAATTTAGACGCTGTATAGGTTCAAATTCTATTGTATTTCATTGCGCTGCGTGACCGGAGTTAATTTGTGGGCCGTATTCAAACCCAATTCAACCGCTCGTGAAATTTACCGCTTGCTTTTGTGTACGCGCAGCAGTGTGAAAATGTTAAGCATGTATATCTTCTCCCTGTTCTCATTTTTATTATTATTATTTCTCACACAGTGTCTCTTTTCAGCTCGTTAGAAACTTGGCTGCGTTTCCTTTCTAAGGAAGTTTATCAACCGCCTTGAACCGGACATCTTCGCCAAAATTGAGAAAATTGATAAAAGGACGTCGTTCACGACGAAAGGCCATTATTATTTGGGTGCCCATCAACACCAAATTCCGAATGTTAACCTATAAGGGCGAACTTTAGAAGCAGTGTCCAATCCGGAGCCGGTTGGGCTCGCTGCCCGTTAAGGCCCTGTTTCCAAGCGAGGGCATTCCTCCACTGGCAAGAACTCAGAATAAGAATGAATATTAACTGTTAATTCTACGACTAAACTCCGTTACGTCTGAGGCTGCGTACACGGTATATCTACACACGTCTGTGACGGGGAGGTTTTGACACTGATTTTGATTTGTACGTAAGCCCTGTATATTGTTTATCATGTGTGCAGTGAGTTCTGGAGTGGATTCCGTGTAGATGTGTTGTTGTTGTTGTTTTCGTTCTGGTTAGTTTGCACGTTCCCTCCACCCTGCAGTGCCCAGTCATGTAACAACCACCACGACCGACTGGCTTGGACTGTGGTCGTCATTACCAAAGAGCTGCTGAGCTCAATGGGGCCTTACCAGCTGAAATAAAGGCCGAGTCTGAATCATTCCCGCCATTCTCTAAGCACAAGGCTATCGCAACGGCACATTGTTTCACAGACGGGTACCTGAGGGCCTTCGCTGTGTCGGTCTGTCGTCAGTAGCGGCAGCCATGATCTACCCACTTGCTGTCAAACCTAAGTGTAGAGCCAAGGGTTGTATGCCTGCGACAAGGGAGACAAATGCGGCGATTCCTTAACATTGCAAAGTAATAATAATAATTGTTTTTTTACCATTTTATCTGGCAACAAAACTGACACCTTTTTTACAAGGAGTCATGTTTGCATTGACCACAATACCTGCGGTCGGAATGCAAACAAAAAACACAACTCTGATAATGTATGCACTGTCCTTGAAATTGATTGGTCCACACCCGAGACAGCTTTCCTTAGAGCCTAGTCTCACATGGTGTTGGACCAGATGACGCCAAAAGGCGCACAACTCACAGACAATGCACCATCAGAGTATGAGAGCTCGGGGTGAAAAAAAGTGTCAGTTTTGTTGCCAGATAAAAGGATAAAAAAAAACAATTATAATATTTTGCTACTGGCAAAGGAGGTTCCAATGGTGTAAATTGCGAAGTAACTTGAATGTGACAACGAGCAGTACTTCACAGGACGCGCTATCGTGAGCGGGCGGCCATCGCGAGCTGCGTCTTCACCACGAAGACGCGCGGCCGCCGTTAGGCGACTGCGTCGTGGGCCAAAAGTTGACAGCTCCGGTGAGCCGCGTTGACCTCTCTCGAGAGGACGCCGGCTCTCGTGAGAGCCACATCGCGAGCCTCGACAAGGTGCCCCCAGCAACGGCGTGCGCACTCCTCTGCCCGCAGGCCCGGCAAGGTGGGGGGGAGACCAGCAGCTTGGCGCGCCTTGCCACGTGCGGTGGCGCGTGTTGGGGCCGGTGAGGCTGCTGCTGCCCCGGTGCGGAGAGGATGCTGGGAGGCGCGGCGTGGGCTCGGAGAGGGGGGACTGCGTGGACCTCCGTCAACGGCACCGCGCGCGCATCCAGAGCCATCACCACGGCAACCTCGAGTACTCCTTTTGGGTACAAAACGCGAGAGGGGGATGATGTGAATGGGCGAGAATAATTAATCGGCGTGTGCCACCACCTGCGTCAGACCTGTCACAAGCGACCCCGACGCGTCGAGCGACGCAACACGAACCGCCGCCGGCGCTTTGTGTGCCGCCCCGCGAGTAAAACCTCTCCCGAGCGGCGATCGAATTTATCAAATAACTCGACGAGGTGAGTGGAGCGGCGTCGGCGGTTTGCACGACGACTTTTTGGGGGGGGGTTTGCGATGGGAACGTTGCTGGAGGTGCGCGTGTCCACGCCAGGGCCTCCTCAACTCCGGAGGCCACTTGCTGCGTGCCCAACAATGGGCCCCCCCCCCTACCTGAACCCCCCCACCCCCGCTCCCCACCCCGATGTGACACTTCAAAGCAGAGAATGAATGCTCTCTCAATCATTAAAGGTCCGCATTAATTTGACGGCGGTGGCTCGGTGGTGATTCACTCTGGCCAATGGGAGGCGTTAATGAGCTCCCCGTGCGCGTTGGCGTGGGTGGTGTGGCCCACAGGTCTCTCTCTCTCTCTCTGTTCGTCTCTCGCCGCAAGTCGCCCGCTCGACAAATTTACCTGCACGCGAGCCGCGACGCGACACGAGCACCGATGGCTCTTCTGGACGTGAGTAAGATGGCCGTGTGCGCACGACGGATCCACTACGACCGCTACGGCGGAAAAGAGAGAGAGAGGGCAAAAACAAAAACCTCAGCCTTAAAATGCGATCCTTCATTTGCCTCGCGTGATGAGCCACTTCATTTGGGCTATCATTTGCGATAGCCAGAGCTGTAATAACTCAGTGGGCAATTTGCCGGGTAAAATAAATAAAATAAAAATAGTCAATAGTTTGTGCAGTCTCGACTCATTCCTGGGCTCAAATCCGGCCGGGCAATGATCCACAAGAGGCAATTACGGGTCACCAATGTGAGGTTTAAGCCCCAGATGAGTTGCCGTATGACAAATCTTTTGGGGAAATCCGCAACTCCTGCAGGTCCACAGGGTTATGTCATTGGTAGGGTGTTGTTAGATCGCTCTGCTGGCTGTCATTGGACCCAATGAATTGCAGCGATTGTCAATGAGTACCGTATGTTGAACTTCTTTTACACCGTACGTAGCCAACCTTGCTAATCGGACCTCATGCAGGATTCTCAGGAAGGCCAGATTAATGACACCCGTCTACCCTTCGAGTTGTGACTCGCGAGGTCAACTCCTGCTGTTTGATTTGAACCCCCACCGAGCTGGACTCCAGCACCCCACCAATGAAGGCATTTCCCCAAGCAGGCTGAGATTTCCCAGACAACGCAAGTTTGTAGAAATACCTCCTGTTCTGAGGGTCAACGTTTCAGGGCCTGGGCCTGCCGATAAGGTGCAGCAAGGCGATGGGATACGTGAGAGAGGACGACCTTTTGTCGATGCAACTCCGATGTGTTTATAAAACCGAGACCGAAATTTGGTCAAATCTACTGGAGCCCCCTACCCCACCCATCTCATCTTCTTCCTCCCCCTGGCACCGTCGATGCCTCCGACGGGAGCCCCCCATGACCCACCCCCCGCCCCCCACCACCGCAGGAGATCCGCAGCGCGTCCCTCTGGCGCGCCGCGTTCGCCGAGGCCGTGGGCACTTTCCTCCTCGTCCTCGCCGTGCTCGGCGCGGCCTGGCCCGGCACGACGGGAGAAGGGCCCTCTGCCGACGCCGCCTGCGGCTGCGGCTGCGTCGGTGGCGCGGCGGCCTCCCTGCCCGTGGCGCTGAGCGCCGCCTTCTCGTGCGCGGCGCTGTCCCACAGCCTGGGACCGGCGAGCGGCGCGCAGCTCAACCCCGCCGTCACGGTGGCCCTGCTGTGCACGCGCCGCCTTGGGGCCCTGCCCTCGGTGGCCTACGTGTTGGCGCAGTGCCTGGGCGCGGTCCTGGCGGCCGGGGTGGTTGCCCTGCTGCTGCCGGAACGGTCCGGCAGAAAGTACTTGGTCACGTCGGTGAGTGGAGTCTCCCGGCGTCCCGTCAACGCGTTGTGTTGAATGTGCCCCCTCCCCTCCTCTTCTTCGTCTCTCTTCCTCCCCCGTCGCGTTTGTGGGGTTATCGCCGTCAGTCGGTCGGTTTGGTTGCTCTGCTCTGCTCGCTGGGCCGCGCTGGGTGACAGTGGGAGGCCTCGTTGTGTGTGTGGGGGGGGGGTGTGAGATGCCCTTTCTGGGGGGCGGGGGGGGCGTGCGAGACATTGCCAGATTGTTTTTTTAGAAGGTAAATCATCGAAAACACAAATTAAGCACGGGCAAGGTAAGTACGACTACTTTGTTTCATCAAACGTTTGTACTTATGAACATGATTCATGTTTTAACAATTAAGAACGAAAGGGGTGCAAGGCTGCCGTAAAGGTTAAGAACCACTGGCTTAGTCGGATAATACGACTGTGCTGTGAGTGAAAGAGCTCTCTAGAAGATGGGAACGCTGCCCTTTCCCTGACCTATGTAGCAACTGGGGGGAGTGGGGGTGGTGCCATGGGCCCTAGTTTCCAATAAAGTGGAATGGTATCACGGGCAAATACATAATAACATGAATGCCCTTTAATTATCCAGTGAAGACTCAGCTTTGTTATCGCTGACGGTCTTGTCCAAGTCTAATTTCACATCATTGAATGTTTCATTTGCAATCGTGAATAAAAAAAAATTGAGACTAGCAGCCGTTATAATGACATCAAACTAATATTCTACATTATAAACAACTTACAGTTGTCAAGCATTAGTTTAACATGTCTAACTATAGATTTCAGTCATTTATTTGAACCTTACAGTTATATTAATGTATGTTTTTGGTTTATTTTGCACTGTTCTTTTTTATTTTGATTTCTTTTTTCACAATTCAACCTCATGCCAGAACATTTCAAACCGGGTCAAAGTCCCAGTTTTCGCTCACTCTTCAGCACAGTGGGACCACCTTTTCACACAACAGTTCCGGCCCAACCAGCACATTCGGTAGCTTCATGAAACGTCCGTTGGCTGACCCTTCACAAAATCCCCACCGTGTTTCACTCGCCGCAGATTGGCAGCGAGGGCAACGCGGGGCAGGCGCTGGCTGCCGAGCTCCTCTGCAGCTTCCAGCTGGTGCTGAGCGCGCTCGCCGGGGAGGAGCACCGCGTGCGCCGCTCCGGGGAAGCGGGGCCGCTGCCCGTCGGGCTGGCACTGGGCGCCGGAATCCTCGCCTCGGTTTGTCTCTCACCGCCCGCCCCGGCTGGGCCACGCGGCACAGAGAGGGCCCAGGCGATCCGGCCAGAGTTTCACGGGTTTTAACGGGACACTGGAAACGCAAGAGGGCTCATGAATCTGATAACGTCTTTTCCACTGAATATCCGAGCCGTGCCAGTGCTGTGTCAATCCAAACCGGGCACTTGCTCAGGTAGGCTCCGGGTTGGTTTTCCACTGCGGAAGCTGAGCCAAGCCGTTGGCGTCACGCGTAACGACCGGGTCGAGACGCGTGTTGGCGATGAGGCGATGTCATTGGCTGCGTACCCCTGGCCCTGCTTGGCCCCGAGCCAGTTTCAGTTGTTTTGTGAGGGCAGCAGCGTATCGTGGTTTGGTTTTACGCTACACCTCTCGTTTCCTCTGCAGGAGAAGTTCTCGGGAGGCAGCCTCAATCCAGCGCGGTCGTTTGGACCAGCACTCGTGTGCGGATTATGGAAACACCACTGGGTACGTAGAGCGTGCAGTGCCACGCACCTCCCACACGCAGCATGCTGTTGGCCTGTCACAACAAGCAGCCGTCCAGACCTCTTGCAATGCATCATTCAATTAATCACTCACCAGTTGGGATTGCTGAGTAATTAAAAAAAAGTATTGTCTCTTTACTGTCTCGTTTGTGTTGTTTAATTTGTTTTCTGTCTCACTTGTACAGTTTAGTTTTCTCTGTTAGCCTCAATAGTATTTGGATAAATGGTTAAATAATAACGTGTTGAAAAAAATTTATAATTTAGTTGCAGGCATTATAGGCTTAAAATCAATATAAATTAATCGAGTCATCATTGCCACACCTGTATGTATGTATGTTAAACTTCTTTCAACCAACAAGAAAAAAGCACTCTTCAAATCAAGATTGACTCGATAAGAGTTATCACATCTCTGGATTTGAGCACGGCTGTTGTCAGTGTTGTGACCTGCGGTGTGGTGATGGGCGAGTTGTCGTGACCTTCATTGTGCTGAATGAGTGAGTAAGTGAACGAGTTATTGTGACCTGCAGTATCGTACTCGACCACAGTGTGGCCCCCGCGACGCCCCCCCCCCACGTCCCCACGTCCCCACGCTGCATACCGCAGGTCTACTGGATGGGGCCTCTGCTGGGCGGCCTCCTGGCTGCCGCCGCTCACGACCTCGTCTTCTCGTCGGCCGCGAACCGCGACCGCCTCGTCGCGTGCGCCACGTGCCGCGACATCGAGATCACGGAGGCGCGCAGCGCGTCCCGCTCGTCGCTGGCGCCGCTGCCCGGCGTGGCCGCCGCGCCCGCGATCCCCAAGCGCCACTCCAAAGTGTCCGCCGTGAAGCCCGAGGCGGAGGGATGAGTCCGTGGGGAGGGCTCGCCGATGGCCGTTATGTGATTATTGTTATTATTATTCGTCTGCTTTGTCAAGTTCGCTGCCCCGTGGGGGTTTTCTTCGCGGTGTGTTTTTTTTCTCCGGTATCCTTCGCCATAGCTCAGAGCTCGGTAACCAAAATAACAAGAAAAGCCTTTTTTTTTTGTTCGAATCCGGTCAAAATGAAAAAAACTCAGTATTTCAAGAGCCGCAATGCGTGTGCGCCGCGTGCCGCGACATCGGGACCGCGGAGGTGCACAGCTTGTCCCGCCAGTCGCTAGCGCCGCTGTCCGGAGCCGCCGCGCCCGCACTCCCCGTGGTCGTGTCGATTATCCTCCGGGTCCTCCGGTTTTTCCCGTCACATTTAGAAACCCCATGCGTTTGCAGTATTCGGTTGCTATAGATTTGCACGTGATGAGCCGCTTCGTTGAGCTATCATTTGTGGCCAGGACGCTTTTGCAAAATTGTTATATAGCTCAGTGGGGCCTTACCTGGTCAAATAAAAAAAATAGTTTATTTTGTAGTGTGAAACGAGAAGGGCCTGATTGGCTCTCTGTGGCGTGGTCTGGGGAGCATACGATCATGCACCTGACGGTGTTGTTATAACTAGGGCACTTCTAAACTCCAGTGTTGGTGGGCATCTTCCTGCTGTGCTCACAACCCGTGCACGCTCCTCCGCCACCGGTGAGCGAATGTTTTTTTTGAGGAGGGAACGAGTCGGGCAGAGAGCGGCGTTTATCGTGTAACGCAACTTTTTGCAAGAGAAGGGGCTTGTCATTCGCATTCTTTATTTCAATCATCGCACGGCGGCTGACGATGAGGCCGGACCAACTTCTTCAGCGCCTTTATTTCCCCCCGGTCGTGGCGATCGTTTTTACTGCTGGCCCATTTGTTTTTTTTTTTGTTTCAAGTCGGGCCTCCTTTAGGCCGTCAATCCACCCCTGGCGTGGACGGCCCCTTCTTCCTGCCCCCCCAACCCCCCCCACCCCCCCAACCCCCTCCACGTGGCAATGCAAAGCCACCGATGCCATCCGTTAGTCTCCATTCTCTGATAGGTGCCCGCTGCGGTTCATGTGATGAAACTCCCCAAAGCCGCTGCGCTGCGTGGTGGCCAGTAGACGGCAGTATGGCAAGCGGCTCTGTACATCTTCTCGCGTGAACAAAAAAATCCCTCCCAATTGCAAAACACTTTGTGAAAACTATTTTGGCCTAACGTGCTAGCAGAGGATCCTGGTTAAACAAAAAACATTCAAGACACTTCCCAGGATAAATGAAGAGTGAAAGTGCAGCGCTACAATCGCTCGCTGCTTCGTGAATGTATTTATTATATTTAGGATCGTCTTGCATTGAGTGTTTTTTTCCACATTTGAAAGAAAATGGCTTTTCTCATTATTGTGGTTGCCCACCCCTTGCATCAGCATATCAATCAATGGAATATTTTTTTAACTTTTTTAGATTAAATACTGCGAAACGAATTCGAAAAATGCATTTAATTTAATTTATGCGATCAAGAGTGACTGGGCTGACACCATCAACTCCCTACATTTGAGAACCTGGTTTAATCACACGTGACTGTTTGGATGCTAACCCTGGATCTCAGTGGCTCTGACTCAGTGGCTCTGAACCTTCAACCGACGTAGTTTATGAGCGCCCATGTGGTCAACGTGCATCACCCTCCCTGTGTCAGCGAGCTAACGACACTCACAGCAAACGCAATTTGGTCGATAGATGCTCCTCCGTGATCCACATTTAAATTTGGATGCCACGTGGCTGTGATTGTATGCCAACATTATTGTCGTGAACCCTTCACCACCCGACAGCGTTGTCACGTTTGCAAAGATATGATTCATACGATGCCCATGTGCCGTTCAAATTCTCACCAATAAAGCTCCTCTTCACTGGCGAATGGGGACTTGTCACGCATGGATTCATGGCACGGCGACGTTTTGCTCGATTCGCGGACTCAGGAGGCGCGAGTGAGGCTGCTTAATCAGCTGACCCTGGGCTTTGAAAGTGCAGTCGCTACTTCCACCGCCGATGTATCCCATGACCTTCGGGCCTTGACACCTGCGCCAATATCAAGGACTTGTTCTACTAAGTTTCAAGCTCATTTTGTGTTTCACCAGTTTGAGAACTCAAGATACCAAGATGAGTCTTGTTTGTAAGTGTTAGGGGGGGGGTGGCATTAGTCTGCCGGTAGGGGGCGTTAATTGCTGCAGTGGGTATGCAGTAATCCCGATCGATGAATTTGCGGTGTCATTTTTTAATTTGGCAAATTCAGACTATCACCGTCTCCAACCGTCCATCATGTGCGCAACATCCTGCAATCACACTCCTCAACTTTGGAAACTCACTCTCATCGATCTCTGTCCACGGGATTTTTGGTTGTCTAAACTGAGTTCACTTCAAGGAAAGCGTTCCCTCCTTGCCCGATGGACTACGACCATTGCTCTCTTGTTTGCTGGCCACGTTGCATGCCAGTCCGCACTGCGCGTGGAGCTGCGCGACTGCGAGAAGGAACCTGTCCAAAGAGGAAGCCTTGGGGTCAATGTTGAGAGATGGCCGTGGCCAACACCTCCGATGCCTTCCAACCTCCTGCTGGACCCCTCTGTTAGTGAGTGGCCGTGTGGTGCGTGAGACTAGGTGGCGAGCGGTGGCACAGTGGTTAGCGCACTACACGATATACGAACCCGGCCGAACCTGAGTTCGATTCCCGCTCACGGCTAAGATCGGTGACGGTTATCTGAACCGGTCCTAGCAGCCTCCCCTACGGTCGACTCAGCCTCAAACAAGTACCTGGTGAGGCGTGCGAAACATCAACACTGGCGGCCGGGCGTGGTGCTGACCACCCACCCTCTTGTGTTACCGTGCCAGCCTTCATAGCTGCTTGCTAACAGCACTTGCCCCAACAGTCTGTTAAAAGTTATGCGGGGGACCTTTGTCTTTGTGAGCGACTGTGCATGTGTGTCACTTTGTGTTACCGTGTGTGAGGGTGATATTCAGTATCTGCGTGACTGTGTAATAAAGTACGCGTGACTGCGTGTTTAGTCTACGCGCCCGTGTGTGTGTGTGAGTATTTTAATCTGTGTTGTATCTGTATAATCTATGATTCTTTGTGCGCGTGTGTGTGAATATTTGCGTATGCGTCTGTGTGGCCATGTGTGTTCGTGTCTTATTGGAAACATGGGTGATCTATGTATATACTATATATGGTTCTGAGTTTATATATGCTGTATATATATCTATGCGTAGGCGTATGTGTGTCTGTGTATGCGAATATATCTGTATTTTGTGTGTGTTTGTTGATGTGGGGAGCGGTAGTGTAGCGGTTAGCGCGCGCTGTGCCACGTACTCACGCCCAACACCCGCGACGAACCGGTCCTGGGCCTCCCCTACGTCGACTCAAACTCAAATGAGTACCCGATGCGGTGTGTCAACATTGCCACTTGGGAGACAAAGGCGGCCTGTGTCTATGCGCCTGCATGTCTGTGTAAGCGTGCGTATATTTTAACGTGTGTCGGTACGTGTCTGTGCGTGGCGTGTTGGCATTTCTTTACTTGCTCTAAAAGTCTTCAAGGCTACACGGGGGGGGGGGCTTTGTCTTTATATGTTTGCGCGTGTAAAAAAATATGTGTCCACGATGTCTTGATAGTCTGCATAAGTGGGGAGCATCTGTGGTGCGGTTAACGCGCTGCGCTGCGAACCCGTCGACCTGAGTTCGATTCCAGCTCACGGCCAACATCTGACCCAATGCTGGGCCTCCCCTCGGTCAACTCAGCCTTAAATTAGTACCTGGTGCGATGTGAAAACATCGCCACTGGAGAGACAAAGGCGGTCGGGTGTGGTTTTGCCCACCACCGCTCCCCTTCGCGTGCCGTTCCGGCCTTCGTTGGAACTCGCTAATAACACTTGCCCCACCAGCCTGCGTAGGCTCTACGGGGAATCTTTGTCTGTGTACGTTTGCGTGTGTGTAATCCGTGCGTGTAATCCGTGTGTGTAATCTGTGTGCGCGCGAGTGTGAGTGTTGGCGCGTGCGTGAATATAAAGTCGAGCCCCCCCCCCCCCTCCACCACCATCGCCACCACCAGCGCGGCGCTCAATGCCAACTCCGCACTCCGCTGACACTCAGCGCACCCCGTGTCTCTCTCTCTCTCTCTGGGCGCGCGCGTCTCTCCCTCGTCTCCTGTCGCCTCCACTTTAACTATACCGAGCTCCAAAGCGGACATCATCGTCGTCGTCTCGCCTATCCACGCTCCGCGCCTGTCCTCTGACAAGCGTGGACATAGCCCATCCGTCCGTCGAAGCAGCCCCAACCAACGCCCTTCCCCGAGACATCCATCCATCGACCCTCTCAACGTCTCACCTTCCTCACCTGCGCAGGCACCTCGACCTTCCCAGCCGCCGCCGCCACCATCCCGTCATCGAATCCGCTCGCTCCGATCTCCTCCGATGGCCTCCGAGCTGCGCTCTCGACCTTTCTGGCGAGCGGTCTTCGCGGAATTCTTGGCCACGGCCGCCTTGGTGGCTCTCGGGATAGGCTCGACACTCAGGTGGGGACGCGCCGACGGCTCCGTGGATGTCGTGCGCGTGTCTCTGGCATTCGGGCTCGCGGTGGCCACCCTGGTGCAGTGCGTGGGTCACGTGAGCGGTGGACACCTCAACCCTGCCGTCACGTTTGGCCTCCTGGTGGGTGTGACACTTTTTTGACCTTCTGCACCCCCTCCCTCAATCCCCCACCACTTGGGGAATTCTTTTACCCATCCACGTTCATCATCATCACGATCCATGGGGCAGGTAGCCCGTAAGGTGTCCACTGCACATTTCTTCATTTTTGTTTTACTTTCTTGTCGTGCCAATGTGCTCGAGCAGTGCAAACATCTTTCAGGCATCAATTTGGTACGCCGCCAAGCCTCGTCCACGTTAGCTAGCGCATTCTTCGGACTAAGCTTCGGAAAGTAAGACCCCCCCCCCCCCGCTTCAGAATCTCTATTTAAACTGTAGAATAAATCCGATGAGCTGTAAAGCTCTTTTTCAGTTATGGGCACGGGGTCAGCCAATTGCAACAGCAAACAATACTACAAACAACAGAGAGAAAATGATGAGCACGTCACCAAACATCAATAAACAATAGCATATTTCGTCCCATGAGTCCTTCAAAGTTACCCTCGGTGTCAATGAAGTGACGCACATCTCGTATCGCACGTGCTCGGCACACGCGTGGCGGATCGTAAGACGCACCCCCGTAGGGGGGTGAATGGGGTACCCTCGTCAACGTACCACGCACGGGCAGTCGCCGTGTATTCCCTGTGAACACGACGAACTCGGCCGTGAACGCGGCCACTGCCCTTCGAGCTCAATGGGCGTCCCGTCGAGTCCGCGGAGGCGTTTCTTCTGAGCGCCGTTCGCTTGACAAGCCTGCCTGGCACTGCCCGCCGATGGAAGCAAGCGCGTGGAAACCCGTGCAGAGTTTCTCTTGCGCTGCTCGGCGACACTGGCGCGGCGAAGCCAAAAGGGGATTGACTAAAAGCACGTTTAGCATATTGCATGTATGTGTATGGAGCGACATGACAGGGGCTGCGATTGGGCTCTTTAACTATATAATGCTCTACGCCGACGCATCATGACATTGTGTCACCTCGTCATAGTTTTGCCGCAATAAACATGAACCCGGCAAGCAGAGTTCAGATCCCCTCCAGGGCTCACAGCAGTGGCGAATAAAATTACAAACGGGTCCTGGGAATCCGTTCAACCCGCACCGACGTTAGCCACGAACCCGAGAATGAACTCAGGTCGGTTGGCTTCGCAGCGCGGCGCGCTAACCACTGCGCCACCGCTCCACCCTTCGTTCCGATCTCGATTTATATTCACCGAATCGCCGATCTATTTCGCCAGATCTCGAAAGATAAGTGGGGTGTTGAACTTGGATAAGTGCTTGAAAAGGACGACCATCATGCACAATAGGTGGTATAGGCCAGCGGTCCCCAACATTTTGGCACCAGGGACCGGTTTCGTGAAAGACAATTTTTTCACGGACTGGGGGTTAATCATTGGGTCTTTCCCCCTGTTCAAAGAAGCTCTTCAGCGATGTTTGTTTTTTACTCATTTTGGCTAGGGGTTAGAGCTTGTGGGCTTACCAACACTGTGACTGAGACAAGTGCGCAGTGCTGGAAAGAGGCGCGGACGGAAGTGGTTAATAAAATCATGGGCGGGCCACGTGCGGACTCACCACTCTCACCTCCTTCTGCTGCTGTGCGGCCCGGTTCCTAACAGGCCACGGACCGGTAACGGTCCGTGGCCCGGGGATTGGGGACCCATAGGCCGCGAGGCCACGTGACAGTGCAGCAGATGGGGCGGGGTAGTAAATCCCACTGTTGAATTGTGCTCCGATGTGTTGAATCAATGCTGCTGAAATTAGCAGTCCCAGAAGGCCGTGCGGTCGATTGGTTTTGTAAGAAAGAACTTCATTTTTTTACGTGAAGAATCCAAAATTTGATTGAAGGAGCCAACTGTTTTGCTTATTTAAATGCTTTGCTTAACTATTAAATTCTCCACAAGGACGAACATAATTACTCTTAGGTTTTTTCGGTAAAGTCACGTAGGTAAAAATAATAATAAAAAAGTTAAAATAATAGAAATAATAATAGAAATAAAATTATAAATCACGATGTTTCGGAGGCACACACAATTCTTAATTCACTAGCCAGGTGGTGTTGGTCAGAAATGACATGGCCAGTGAAATAAGAATAAAAAATTACGTGACGATGTACATGTCTTAATTCACTGGCCAGGTGGTGTTGGTCAGAAATGCCATGGTCAGAAATGCCATGGCATTTCTGCCATGGTGTTTCTGACCATGGCAAAAATGCCATGGCAGAAATGCCATTGCAAATCTGCCATGGTATTTCTTAATTCACTAGCCAGGTGGTGTTGGTCAGATGATACCTTAGCACACAGAGACAAAAGCTACTAGGCACCTTTAGGATCCGTATGTTAATTGTGAATACCTGAGGCTCATAGAGCCAGTCTAATGCACATTTAGACGTCACGGGGTTCACTATTCACGCATGAGGCTGATTGAGTCTGATTGGGGCATCTTTGCATGTTATAGGGGAGTCAATGTTAAAGCATGAGGCTCATCGAGTGATATTAAGGCACCACTATCCCTTTGAACGCTTACGGTGCAATGTAAAAGCTCGCGGTTTATTACACCGTTGCGGGCGACCTCCTGGTAATAAATATAAACACGACCGCCAGCTAATCCACGACCCCGCTAATGCCCTAATCTCATCTACGTGCCAGACGATACCTGCAAGATGCGCTGTGTGAGGGTCGAACACTCAAGACGGGCTGATGCGAGCGAGGGCTGAGTTTGTTTGTGTGCTGCAGCACGGGCATCGACAATCTCTGTTGTACCTTGTGTCGAGGAGACATGGGGGACGCGGGAGGGAGTCATCCAAAGAGAGAATTGGAATAGACGCGAAGTGACAAAGAGAGAGAGAGACACAGAGGGACACCGAGACATAGAGAGAGAGAGAGAAAACATAGAGAGGCAGATCGACACTCGGAGAGGTATGAAGACGTGGAGATGTTGGGGCATCACAATTGTCTGGGATAAGCTTCCACCAGCGCCAGGGTCTAATGTTTGCGCAATTGCTCAATTGTGGCGATGCACAGCCAGCATCGCCCTCTACTGGCAGGTCAATGCCCCCTGGTCACTTTGGCAAATGACACTCACCCTGGTTCTCACCTGGTTAAAACAATAGTATTTACATATGTAACAGCAATTACGTGCTTTGTCATTTATTTATTGATTTACCAATTGCATGGTTAAAATTAATACGAGTTTATAATGCATAAAATATTATATATGTTTTAAACTTTCTCTTCGAATAATTTCTTACTGACGTTATTATTGTCCCTGTATTGTATTTGTTCTCATAATATAATTATTATGCTAGTTTACCCAGGAAAGCCTCACTCAGTCCCGAGATTCGTTTTCAGGAGGGTCCTGCCAAGTTTTCGCAGTCGGGGGTGATGGTGCTGCTTCTGCTGCATGCGATCCCAATTGAGTAATTTACTGGTAATTATTCTTCAGCATTGGGATGATTTGGCCAATACCGGTCACACTGTTCGATTTTTGCTTCGCTATGGGGAGAAAAGCGGAGAAAGCCGGAGGAAATCCACGCAGTACCAGGGGAGAATGTACCAAACTCCACGCAGAAAGGCGTCCGAATCATGAATCTACCCCAGGTCCTTCTTGCCGTGTGCCACCCTGCCGCACAAACGTCCAATGGGTGAATGTTGCACACGAAATAGAGAAACGCAGCTTGAGACAGACATAGAGACAGAGAGACATGCCTAGAGATGGAAACACAGGGACAAAAACACGTACATACATTCATCCAGACATAGAAACTAACACGTAAATACACAGAGATACAAACAGAAAGACACGGTCACGTACACACATACATAGAGATATAAATAGCTGTACAAAGACACATGGAGACAGAATCAGTGATGAGGACGAAGCTACCATATGCACAGATACAGCCACAGACACACACATCTGGAGACACACAGAGACATGGACATAAACACGAGAGATATGCAGAGTTGGACACAGAGGGACACAGAGCAACAGAGATGAAGACAAACAAAAACACACAGAGGAGCAGAGCCAAACAGAGAAAGACACAGCGACAGACACAGAGACACATACAGAGAGACTAAGACACTTACAGAGACACGTACAGAGAGGCACAGACACAGGCCTCTTTTAGAAGCCCCTTAAAGTCCCAGTGGAGGTCTCTTTGCACGCACACTCAGCTCCCAGCCTGAACACACACACACACGCACATTTTCTTTATTCAACTCCAGGTGAGGGCCCTTTGAGACATTTCAAGAGACACCTGAGTCAACCTGCACAAGAATGTAAGAGTGGTGCTTGAAGGTCACTTGCGGGCTGCAGAACAAGACCCAACGCCTACTGGTGGACCCTGGAGCTAGCTGTGCTGTAGGATTACAGGGCTATGGAAGTTATCGATCACTCTACCGATTATCGGTTTATTACTCTCCCAGGTAAGTGCTCCCCCCCGCTCCCCCAATGCCTGACCTCTTTCTCTCCGAGGTAAGTGCCACTCCCCCCCCCCCCCCTCCAATGCCTGACCCCTCGCTCTCTCTCTCTCTCCCAGGTGGGGTGCCGGCTGAGCGCGCCACGCGCCCTCTTCTACATGGTGGCGCAGGTGAGCGGGGCCCTGGCGGCCTGCGGCCTCCTCTACAGGCCTCACCCCTGCCGTGCAGCGCGGCTCCCTTGGCCTCAACTCGGTAGGGAGCCTCCGCACCCGCACAGAGACAGCACAATCCTCATGGTCGTGCCCTCCCCCCACCCCGTGTCTCTGTTGAGACGACGTCGACCTCTTCTCCTTGTGCGCCGTGACGAGCGGATTTCTCATGGGGAGGGCGAGGGGCCTTCGGCACTGTGTGCTTTCTATTTCTTATGCATGGTGGCGCTGTGGTTCACGAGCTAAATGTGCTCCCCCCCGAGGTCTGCTCGCCACGACCAGAGAGGGCTTCAAGAGTTCAGAGTTCGTGTGGTTTTGCTGTTACTGCCTCCGTTGAAGGAGCAACCGACTACAGCGGTTTAGTCCGTGGTCCATAGTTTGGATTACATGGCCACAATCGCACCGCGTGTTTTGGCCAATAGTTTTTCCGTTGATGAAGGAGATGTTGCTCATCGGCCTACTGATGTTCTCATGCGGTTGATGGTTTCACCACCGGAGTCTTAGATGGAGGAATGTCAAAGCCGGGAGGTGCAATTGTGACTGTGTGTCGAGTGAGGTGTTCATTCTGGACGTCTGCGTTGTTCCACTCTGCTCACTGGCGTTCTTCCGGATCTGATGAGATTCTAGGATGGTTGACAACGCGATAGAGTGATATAAATCATGATTTTTATTTAGTTAAGCATGAGGCCCCATTGACGTCACCACGGCGCTAAGTGCACTTTGAGGGCACGTCAAGTGTCGAACGCCCGCTGGAAGGATGTCACGGGACAGACCCAGGTGCCATGAGTTGACTGACTGAGAAGACTGTCGATGCACTGTGCCCCCAACTGTGCCAACTTGCTTTGTTTTAGCCAACCGGCGCTCCGCTCGTTGTTGTGAGCGTCGTTCCTTTGCTCTACGTTGTTGCTGGAGGGCGACTACCTCCAACTGCCCAGTAGCAGCGTCCTTCATGAGCCTCCTCCACAGAGGCCGATCTTGACACCGCTGGTACTAGTCATTGGCAAGTCCACTCAGCTCCATATGCTCTTATACCACATCACTCCATCTCTTCTCTACCCCGTGTTGTACTCGTTTAGCCCCCTCTATCCGGCCGAACAAAAGCTGTTTAGGTATGCAGTGGCTGGCCATGCGGGGTACAGGACCCAGACAACGTAGCCTTGCCTGCGAGAGGAGCTCACCAATGTGGTTAATGCAGACTTGACTTGCAAAATCTTTCAGGATTTGTGAGCTCCTCACACAATCCAGCCTGGATAAACCTGGGATGGATCGTAGGCAGGCCAGCCTAAATGTTTCTACCGGCTAAGATGTTCCATTAGGGGGGCCCACGTTTCGCAAGCATAGAGAAGGGAGGGCATGACCGTGGCCGAGAAGAGCCGAAGATTCATGTGGAGCGACAGACCAGGTAGCTTCCACAGTGTTACGCAGCCGATGAAAGGATAATGCCGCTCAACTGATTCAGAGTGAGACCTCTGCTGTAAAACGAGAGCTGATCATAAGCACACTGCCCAGGTATGGAAAACTTTCCACTGTCTCCACAACTGCCTCATCGCCAATGGGAAGTTGAGAGGGTGGAGTGTTTGATCGCACAAAATACCCAGGCAGATGCTTAGTTTTGGTGGGGCTGATGGTAAGGCCCCATCTCGTAGTGGCATGCTCCTGATTCGACAGCAGCACCTCCAACTCCTCCTCTAAGTGAGCAGCAATCACCAGATCATCGGCACACATAACATGGTTGACTAATAGGGAGCCATCCCTTGACCGCACCCGGGCATCAATTAGCCTCCCATTGTATCTGTAGCAGATGGAGATTCCTCCAGTACAGCCATAGAAGGCTTCACGAACTACCCAGTCAAAAAGGATGTTATATAATGTGGGAGCCAGAGGACATCCCTGTCACACCCCAACGTGAACAGGGAATGCCTCCGACTCCCGGCCATGTAGTTTTACCCGGCCTAAAGATCCTTAATGATTGTGGGCAGAGAGTCAGGGACTCCGAAAGCACGAAAAATAACCCAGAGCCCAGGCCTATTGATGGTATTATAGGCCTTGGCCAGGTCAATAAAGCAGAGAAGTAGATCCTGTTGGAATTCCCGACACCTCTGCTGTAACAGATGGACAGAAAATGTGTCATCTGTGCATGACCGCCCTGGCCTGAAACCACATTGGGGCTCCGCAATTCTCTTCTCAGCGTGCCTGGCAAGTCGATGTTGAATAATCCTTTCCAATAACTATTCTGGCACACTGAGAAGGGAGAAGCCCCTGTAGTTGTTACAGTCTTTGCGGTCCCCCTTCTTAAATAGGGGGACTATTAAGGCATCCGTCCCATTCTATAGAACCTGTCCAGTGGTCCAGACTATTATTATGTCATATAGGCCAGTTTGCACACAAATACCACCAATATCCCTCAGCATTTAACTTGGGAGATCATCTCTGCCTGGCTCTCTTCCTGGTCTCAGACTTTGGATTGCCTTCCGTACTTCCTCATCAGAAGACACTTCAGCCAGCCACTCACAGGGGGTGACTACTCCTTACAATATTTGAGGCACCGCAGCCTCGGCAGGGTCATCCCCACTTTGCCCCATCATGTTTTCCAGGCTGAGGGATTGTCTCTCCCCCAAGACCTCACAGAAATGCTCAGCAAATCTGCAAACCTGTTCCTGGGGGTCGAGATCAGATCACCTTTCTTTCCCCGAATGATGGTGATAGGTGTGACGCTGCAAGTAAAACATTTTTATAGAGTTAAAGAGTGTGATCTCGGGCTACTGAGGCAGACTCCATCTCTTCAGCAACACCCATCCTTGAAGCACCACACAGCTCTCCAAACCTCCCAGCGAAGGCTGCGGCAAAACTCCTCATGGTCCGACATGGGATGCTGTAGACGGCGGGAATGGGCCTGGCGTTTTTTCTCAGCCAGTCGGAACATATCCTCCGTCAACCAGGGTCTCTGGGGAGGTCTGCCCATCGTCAATGCGTTCCCTGTCACACGGGCGTTTGCAGGCCATGCATGTTCCCGGAGGCGCTGGTCTGCCATGAGCCCAGCGCTGGCACAGCATCGTCACTCGGGGTTGCCACCTGTCCGGTCTACAAAGGGCAACAGTTGACTCGGACAGTCTGAGAATTGGCATCTGTGTTCGTGTGGCAAGAATTGATTTGTACATAACCTGGCACCAGTGTTGCGTTGAACCTTATTATGGTTAATTGCACAGTTTTGGCAATATACGTAGTGCTCACTGAGATAAGCGCGTTCGGTCTGCAGTGGAAAAAGTTGGCGACCCCAATGAATCACCGCACATTGGCTCTTTCATTCCAGTCGATTAACCCAACCGGCTCACGTCACCTGTGCGCCAGAGAAAAATCGGTAGCGCCTTGCGCGGCCCAACCGAGCGCGTTGCAGGCACTGCGATCGCCGATCCGTAAAAACGTCCGTGCTCAGCCAAAAAAGTCAGCCTCATTGTGTCCGGAGTTGTGCACACCGCGCGGTGTCATTCACCGCCGGATTACGGGTCGCTAATCTCCACGGGGGGAGGGAGGGGGGGAGTGCAGGCCGCCGGCCGCAGCGAAGCCCCGCGGCCACAGCCGTCGGCCGCGCGTTCCAACCACAAAAGCTCCCGTCCGGAGCGATTAGCGGCCGCTCCCGCGCGCACGGGATCAAGGCTCATCCACAGCGCTCCGACGCCAAAAACACCCGCGCAGCGCGCGCCACGTGCGCAGCCGTCGTCGCTAACGCGCGCGCGCGGCTCCCCTCGTTTGTGTTGAACAAAAAAATGTTTGTTTTTAGTTTTGCTCGCTCTCCGGGTGGTGACGCAATACAATTTGCGACGTGTGCGGCGTCTCAACGCAAGCCACATCTCAATACGCAACCTCAAAAGCAATACCCGGTCATTGCGGGTCGTTGGGTAAAGTGTGGGCTACTCCCAACCTCTTCCAAAGGTGTCTGGCCCGGTAGTGGAAGATCAGGTCAGGTGATCGTCATCGGTAGCTGTGCCACGACCATTCATCTTCGAATTGGGAACCAGTTATCAGCGTCACCCCCCGCCCCCTCACCTAGTCCACCTGCCTTTCTATTGCTGACGAGCTGGGGCAGCGAAGCCAGCTCTCTCTGCTGCCCCGGTTTGAACTCAAATCTCCTTCTACGACAGCCCTTGCAGGTTGAGACTATGTCAGGGATCGGAAACCAAAATCACAAGAGTAGCAATTTTTTTGCTGCTAATTCGGTAAAAAAAAATGTTTTATCAAGATTTCAAGAGCCGCAATGCAACGTGAATACGAGACGGCGGTCCTGAATAAATAAATAAATAATGACGTCATGAAGCAGCGGTCCTTCAAGAGCCGCATGCGGATTCCGGAGCCGCAGGTTGGCAACCCGTGGCCTCGGTGCTCCAGTGCCTCGTTGCTGCCATGGGTTCCGCGGGGAGGTACCGCAAACCCATACTCTTTGGTTCTTTCGGTAAAGTCACGTAGGTATAAAATAACATAAATTAAATCACGACGTTTCAGGCGCAACACAAGCGTCCGTCATCAGGTGCGAAAGCATGGTCTGCCTTTACCGAAAGAACCAAAGAGTATGGATTCCTGCAGTCACGAAAGCTTAAAATCAAGATTGTGCCGCATACCTGCCAACCCATACGGTGTTCTTGTACATGGAAATTGAGTAAAACATTTTTGTTGTAAAACATAAAAAAATTCTCCCTTGTGATGGGACTTTGTAGGATGAACGTTGAGATTTATAAAGGCACGGGGTGACCTATAAGGTCTGAATTGGTCTGCAATAAGGTAGGGCACTGATAAGGGGTTGACAGGTATGGTACCGTGAGGGTCTGGTCTGTAGATCTGCTGTGTACCACACAAAAGGACTCATGCACTCGGCCTCTGTTTTCGGCTCACGGAGGATCTAGCACCATGCAGACCTGTGCACATGCACCGCTGACATGGAAGAGTAGGCCAAAACAACATCTTAGAACCATTGGTACCTCATTTGCCAGTAAAAAATATGATAATTGTTTTTTACCCTCTTATCTGGCAACAAAACTGACACCTTTTTTACGAGGAGTCATGTTTGCATAGACCACAATACCTGCAGTCATAATGCAAACAAAAAACATAACTCTGATAATGTATGCACTGTCCTTGAAGTTGATTGGTCCACACGTAAAAAAGGTGTCAGTTTGTTTGCCAGATAAGAGGGTAAAAAAACAATTATCAACATCTTAGAAGTTTGGCTCCTCCAGAACTCACCGTGGTGGACAACTCTTTCCGCCGGGCCGGTGTCGCGACCAAGTTATTGCAGGGCCTGCACCTTAACCTCCCCCCCCCTCCCCTCCCGGCAGCTGGGACCCGGCGTGACCCACGCGCAGGGCTTCGGCGTGGAGGTGCTCATCACCTTCGCGCTGGTCCTCTGCGTCCTCGCGTCCACGGACTCGCGGCGTCGCGACGTGGGCGGCTCGCTGCCCCTGGCCGTGGGCTTCGCGGTGGCGCTGGGCCACCTGTTCGCGGTGAGACGACCGACGGCGCCGTGGGGCTCCGCTCGCAAGCGGCTCGCCCGCGACGAACGGACGCTTCGGCGGAGGGCGGAGAGGCCAACTCGGGGTTGTGAGAGCGCGCGCGTTTAATTCGCGACGTTTTCGGGTTCTCGTTTGTCCTGATGCTGGTGCTGCCGCTGCCGCTGCTGCTGTGTTAGTATCGGTGCACGAGAATAAACACACGCATTCCCGTCGTCATTTTTTTTATTAATTAATTCACCTCCCCTCCTCCCCCCTGCCTCTGGTCTTCGCACCTGACTGGCTCGCAGGTGACGACATTAATTTATTCTCCTCTATTTAAGAACGAAACTGGAGGATTTCTCCACAAATCCGGCTGTCGCCTGATGATGCCGGCTGTAATTACTGGCGAAACGTCGTACTCGAATTGTAAATGTTGTGGATTTGCTCTCCAACACACAACCGGTGTGCTGAGCTTGTAACGAATTGGCACGTTTTGTTTACGTGACAAACCTTACTAATTGGCCGTGTCGGGTGGTGGCGGGTTTAACGACACATTCATATTTACGCAATCAAACCCAAAAAAACCTCTATTATGGATAATATTGGTCGCGAAAGCCGATTGCGTGTTAAAACACACGCAGAGAAAACAGCACATTCGTCAATAACAATTGTAGGGGCCTTAAAATAAAACATTTTGGGTAATGGTCCCGCTTCCTCGCGCACAAATAGAGAGGGCAGAGACTGCACCGTACACCATGGGGCCTGGTAATGAATTATACGATAATTCGAAATTTTCATTTTTTTTTATTTTTATGGTGGCCAGGTTTAAATGAGCATATGAATAACTACCTCATTACCTACTGAGTGCCAGATAAATACTTCCGTAATTTAAAAGTATCGCTGCTAAATTAACTCTTTTACAAAGTAAAATTATAAATACGTCTTGCCGGCACATTGCATTGCAGGAAGACTTGTTCTTGTGAGCACGAGGCTCAATCCACTTCGCAATGATACACTCCGAAGCCGAATTACCATTTCACTCAAAGCAATATAAACGTTCTAGATTTGAAGCTTTCGTGACTGCAAGGATTCATATTCTTAGTTTTTTCGGTAAAGTCACATAGGTAAAAAATGAAATTTAAATTAATAATAATAATAAAATAATAAAATTCACGACGTTTCGGAGGCAACACAAGTCTCCGTCATCAGGTGGGACCGTCACAGCCAGATTTGCTGTATCAAGCTCACTTGATACAGCAAATCTGTAAAGTCACCTACGTGACTTTACCGAAAAAACTAAGAGTAACAATATAAACGTGACACAGTTGTTTTCATGTCATCGCCGTATTTCATTTTATTTCAGCATTTGTCATTTTGGTGATCGAGGCCCCTCGTGCCAAATGAGACTTTGCAAGTGAGACTTATCCTGGCCTCTTCAGCTTCCCGCTGGTTCAACAAAATAATATTTGGATATCTGTTGCGCCAGACAACTTGATCTCTGGGCAATTGCGTAAACGACTGGGCCCACTGCCACATGCTGAGAAGCAATTACATTGTGATGTAGATTAATAGAGCGGACGGGAATGCTCGCGCATGCATTTTGTTTGTTTGTTTTTTTCTGGTCAGTTTCGGGGCACAGCAGTTTTGACCCCCTTGCCCGGCTGTGCACGCACTCACTCCCCCCCCCTGCCACCCACTCGGATGGCATTCATCGCGTGTGACTAAACCGTCCAATTTCTCATCCACCCCTTCTTCACGATGCATTTATCGTAAACCAAATAATTAGGACGGCGCCAATATTTGCTATTCCAGTTTTAAGAACGGCAAGTTTTATTTTTTTTAAGCACAAGTTTTACGTTTAAGGTCACACGTAGCGCGGGAGACGGTGGCCTTCTCGCAGTGGCCTCAACCGTGAAGTCATCGTGTCACCTTAAACGCAGCCCCACGCCGTCGTCCCGGAGAAATGCATTTTTGCATTCAGCTCTTCTGAGGAAATTGCTACGCGCAAAAAAATTACGTAGACACGCGATTCGCACGCGTAGGCTTTCGCAGCTGATGTCGTCACGTTTGGGTTAGGCCACGTGGCAAATAATGCTGCCTCGATTTCTGTTGGATGACCCTCCACGAACCCCCCACGTAGCCGAACACATTTCGTTATCACGTGGTGTATATCGAAGCGTTTAACGGCACGCCAATTATCAATTGTGTCAGCTCGCTCGCCGATACACTGGAGAACACTTCTTAATAAAAAAAAAACTTAACAGCGTGAATCCATTCTAGAGTTGTTTTCCCAATCATCGTTTTGAGTAAACATCGCTCTCGTGGCCCTGTGGTATCGCAGGGCCGTGAGAGAAGGCGACGCCGGCGCAGAAAGCCTTCGTCCGTCAGTGGCTAGACCGTGGCTGACGATGTCAATAATCGTGAAGCTCCGCTTCATACGACAACAGCGGTGAATTGTGCCTTGCATCACCCCCCCCCCCCCCCCTTTTGCCGAGCTGTTCACAGATCAACTTCACCGGGTGCAGCATGAACCCGGCTCGCTCCTTTGCTCCCGCCGTGCTAACGAGGAATTTCAAAGACCACTGGGTGAGTTGGGGCGCGTTGCCTCGGCGAGAGGGCCGCGGAACGAGCGAGTGGCGATGTGACCGAGCGAGTGGCGATGTGACCGAGCGAGTGGCGATGTGACCCCTCCAAGAGGCTCCGGGCATTCGTCGCGGCCCGGCGCGGTGGCGATTTGCCTCTTTGCGTTTTCAGTTTGTTTCAGTTTCATTTATGAGGTGTAGCCCTGTGAGCCATGCGGCTCTTGACTCGGGTGCAACCGCAACAAACAAAAACATGAACAAAGAAACATCTTAAGGTGACTACGCGCAACAGACAAATCCAGGAAAAAACAGCAAAGTCTTCCAGAAAAAAAAACACCGTATATCAACGCTGTGTGCAAAAATTCCAGTGGGATGCAAGTCAAACAATAACAACTCCTGCTCCCGCATTGCACCGCGTGCTCTGTTCGCCAACGATGTCCACGTGCTTCGGGAGCTTTCTTGAGGATGTAAGAATTCGGCGCCCGAAGGAGCTGCCAAGCACGTGGCGTGCATCGTCAAGACTTCGTGCCGGACAATACGCGGCATCGGCACGGTTTGGCTACGTACGGTGCGAAAGAAGTTCAACATACATGCGATCCGAAAACACGTCTCTGGAACGCAGGCGTGAAACCCCACGCTGGTGTATTGTTTCAAAATGTTCCTGTAACTATTAAGACAGCTTCGTTCACTCCATTGAACTAAATGTAATGCGAGTATATAAAGTGCATTCATTCCCTGTCTTCCGTATGGGCATTTAAAAAGCAATGCATCCTTTTGAACCGTAGATTCGCGTGGCCACTATTCTAGTGGCGGCCTCAATGGCATGCGTTTGATTACCGCAGTGTTGTTTGCGTTGTCAGTATTAGTAATTGGCAGGTGACTACGCACGAGTTTATCATTTGAAATCGATCCTTATTCTCGCGATACACGCGCCGATTCCAGCGCCTGCGAACCCGATTTCCACATGCTCAGTTCGTAGTGTATTGGTGAAGCTCGGATACAATGACGCGGTCTCCATGTCAGCTGCACTGGCTCCCTCTGTAATCCCGTTGCCCGTTCAAATTCCTCACCCTGATCTACAAATCCCTTCGTGGTCTTGCCCGACCATGTCTTGCCACTCTCGTATCTGTCTGCGTGGCCTTCTCGCCCTCTACGTTCTCAATCTTTGCTCTCTCTCTCTCTCTCTGTTCCTCCTCCTCCCCCTTGTGCTCAAGCCACGCTTCGGCTCTTGTTCCCTTCTCGCTCACCACCTTCCCTGGCACAAACTTCCCCTCCACATAAAGCGGTCACCTTCGCTCGCAAGTTTCCCGCTCCTCACTCACAACTCACACTCATTGTTCCCTAGCTCGCCCCACGACCCCCCCCCCCCCTTAATCTCCCCCTGATAGCCACCACCGTTACCTATCCCTCTTCATATTCTCATTATATGGCGATCATTCATTAACCCCATCCATGCAATCCATTCACCATCATTTACTGCCATCAATTTCGCTTTCACCGAATTCGCGCGTCACAGATTCGGCCCTCAATGCTTCCTCTCATCCATTTCATTCACCTCGCCTCCACCACTACATTCACACGTTGTGCCGTTGTCAGTTCTGCGTAAACCAATGCGCTCTATAAACCAAGGCGCTATGTAAATTATTTTAAGACAAGGAGGTTGCAAATCTCACTGCGAATTGGGAGCAGCTTGACCAGCCGCGTTCATTGTAGAGGCGGGCGGTGCACAGAGGAGTGGCGATCGTGGCAGGACAGAGACGGCGCCGGCCAGGTGACAACCAGCCAGCCTCACCTGTCAAGGTGGCCATGGAGAACGAGGAGTGGCCGAGTTGTGGGTGGATCCGGTTTCTCGAGTTGTTGATGAGTGGTTGGTTGGTTGAGTGATTGAGTGGGTTGGTGGGTGAATGGGTAGGGTGAGTGAGAGAGGCCCCGTATCGCCATAATCGTGGTTACCGTTCACGTAAACTTCACTCATTCATTCCTCAACTCATGTTGAGAAACTCGGTCTATCAGACTCAACTGTTTCGTCTCTTCCACCACAACCACCACCACCACCAAGCTGCAGGTCCCAACAACTCACTCGCTCGCCCACACGCTCACCCACTCACGCACCACACTCCTCTGTCTGCTTCATCCCTCGCACTGCTCCGCCGTGGAATTCCCTCCTAACCGTCTCTACTCCTCAATCTCTCATACGAATAATTATCACCACGCTCAATTCAAAAGAGTTACGATCCAGTACCGCCGCCGCCGTGTTTCAAATTTATTCCAGCAAACCGCAGTTTTGATGACGGTAGACTGAGAGGCAACGTGGGGGTGGGGACTGTGGGGAAGGTGGCAACGTTACCTGTGGCTCACAGGCCCGATAACAGCTCCAGGTTGCATTCCGTATGGCCCGTGACGGCATGAGGCAAACCACTTCTAAACAACGACCACTACGAGCATCTTGGCCACGCTAATCGGGTACTGGAGGGGCATATTTTTGACCTGGCAAAATAAGGATTCATAATTGGTTTCTTTGGGGTTAAGTCATAGTTTAAAACGCTGTGTCGTACACCCTCCTGCACCCGACACGGCCAATTAATCGCAGTGAATCCGATGCGCTAAATGCATTGCTGCTCCAACAGCAGCAGCAGCAGCACCGGTGGTGGTGTTGTTGTTGGTAGTGGACAGGAGCCTCACAACATGCACGTGGGTAACGCCGCTTGGCTGGATATTACATCCAGCATCCTGAGATTGTTAATGCATTGAATGCGGTTCGTTCATGTGTCACTATTATTAACTGGCTGTGCTGGGTGGAGTGGGGGGGGGGGGGTCACAACACAGGAGTTTATCGAAACATAACAAGCAATTATGAATCGGAGCATTGTCCGTGAAAGCCTCCGTATACAATCTAAGACGGTTTCTCACTTTGGCCAGCGGTCGTCTCCGTCACTGCAAGCCCGCCTTGCAGTGACAACAGCGACCGCGCTTCGCGTGCGGTGAATGAGAGCGGCTGCAGGGCCAAGGGCCAAATCTGAAAGTCCAAATTCGGCCATCGGTGTCGCGAATGCGAACTCGCTCGCTCTGAAACCAGCGCTCGATTTTATTTGCGAAGCCACACGCGCTGGCGGCCGCGGCTGTGGATCATTTCACGACCACCACCCCGCCCGCCACCCCCCCCCCGCTGCCGTCCGGAGTCAAATGCTTTTCGCGAGCTCAATGGAAACGGCTTGTGCGTTCATTTCTTTTGTGCGATGGATAGACAACGGCGCGCGGAACTGCGGATGCAGCAGTCGTTAAATCCACGAACACGCGAATTCCATGACGCGGCTCGCGAGCTCAGGGGGTACACATGGGGAGGAGTGGCCCTCTGCTCGGCTCGGGTTGGCGGGGCAATGGCTCGCCCAGCAGTTTGGAGGATTGTCCTCATTCTGTGTTGCAGCTCACCCCAAGAATCAACTCTTTGTTATTTCATTGCTGCCGTCTTGTTTTCATCTCTATCTACGTTAACCAGCTCAAGCTTCCCGTAACACCACGCGACTTGTATGTGGCCTCCCCCACTGAATCGCTCACCCCCCACCACCACCCCACCACCCGCTGCGAAGACGGACTCCGCTCCGCGCAGCTCACTCTTACCGCTCGCTCCTTCTCTCATCTCCGTCTCTTCCCCTCCCCCTCCACGATGGCTTCTCGCCCTCCCTCCCCCTTTCGGCGACCAGCGCTCCTCCTTTGCGCCGCTCGTCTTGAGCCGTGCCCTCGTTCTCAGTCTTGTGGGGAACTTCCGTGCCGGCCTCCCTTCCCCTTCCCTAGTCATCTCGCTGCGTCTGCTGCCCCGGTGGCGAGATGTTAACTACCTCGCCGGGTATGCAGGAGGTCGTGGTGTTCGATCTCGACCCTGTCGCCTGCTGCTGTATATTTGGAGTTTGCGTGTCTCTCTCGCCCTGTGGTCACGTGACTTTCTCTCCGGGTCCTCCGGTTTTTCCCTCCACATCTAGAAACATGCGTGTTAGAGTATTTGGATGCGATATATTTCCGCACGAAAAGCCACTTCATTGGGATATCATTTGTGGCCAGGTCGCTTCTGAAAAAGAGCTACATAGCTCAATGGGCCTTACCTGGTAAAATAAAGCAATAGTTTAACACAGTGTTATTGTTTGTCATCGTTTTTGGTCCTTCCAGTTTATACTTTTGTTCCCTCTACTCGCCGAAATGTAGCGGCAAATAATTGGCATTGCCCACAGCGAGTGACCTAATTCTCTTACTTGCCATGATACAGTCTGTTTACATGTTTGTACAATGGTCAGCCTGTATCTGTTTTGATATTTCTGTAACTTAATGTGCAATTGCACTTTGATCAGTCGAGGGATAATCTGTCCCAGCTGGTTCGCCTCGCAGGGAATTCATTAGTCGGCATTAATTTTGTGTGTTTGTGCGTTTTTTTCGATTTCTCGTGTTACACGCTTGTTTTGATTTCTTGTTTGCTTCGTTTGCTGTACTTTGCTGCACTGTTTTTTCTTTTTGTCATGCTCGTCATCCAGGTCAATCTTGCAAATGAGACTCATCCTGTTTCTTGAGTGATCACCTGGGTACACGAAACTGACTGCTGTAGACTCTCGATTATCCGCACTTATGACGGGGAGGATGGCCGTGGATAATTTAAAATAGCGGCTAATCCAAAAATATCCATTTTGACGCGAATCTCTAAGCCCAAAAAGCCACTAATATAGGTAGAAGTTTGGTAATGAACAAAACCAACATTTTCACTAAATAAAGTATCGATCAAAGTCCATACCAAATCACTCAAAATGAAGCACACCTGACGATTTCGATTCTTACTCTTTAAATTGACAACGAATACGCACGATCCGACCGATCGATGCACGTGCTGAGTGATGATAACACTTTCCTGCTCTCGGCGCAGAAGACTCGGCCCACGAATTGGATAGAAGAGCCACGTCCAATCGACACGTACGTTTGGTAAATGTGGACTTGATTCCTTGCAAAAGGTTTCTATTTGGTGCTTGAACATCTTAACTACCTGTTGTATTGCCAGTAGAGGTTAAAACCTATTCTTATTTTTCAGAAATACAATAACTTGCTATCCAATCATTTGAAGTCAAATGAAGGAAAAATATCCTTTCACGGAGTAGACCCACGTGGCAGGGTTGTGCCAATTGGAGTTATAAATCCGTTAATTTATCGTGAATCACGTGCTGCGTTTCCCCTGTAAGGCGGATATTTGTTTTGCGGATTCATGGAATGGCGTGGCCAATTTGTCCCGTAACATGCGGCCACACCGCGACGGCGACAACATTTATTTGTGGATTTTAAGTTTCACCTCCACGGTGTGTCGCGGATTACAGGATCTGCGACCTGCCCCCTCCCCGTATCAACGCGAATTATTGGATATCCGCTATCACGTAAAATACCTCTAATCCACGTTGATGGCGGGGGAGGGGGGGTGTGATGCTACGTGTTGTGGATCCTATAATCACCAATACACCGCGATAAAAACGCCTCTATTCTAAAAAAAAAATCGTAGAATCTCACAAAGGCGCAGAGTTTTCCGAACTGTGCGGACCACGGATATCCTTGCAATAGCGCCAGCACGACTCGCGGACAACAAGGAGGAGTTTCTCACTGGAACATTGCATCGCGCCAGTTACCCGAGCGACTTGCCTTCCCTCCTCCTGTCCTGGCAGGTGTTCTGGCTGGGCCCGCTCAGCGGATCGCTGTGCGCTGCCCTCTTCTACGACTTCCTGCTCGCCCCGCGCTCCGTGCCTCTGCGAGCGCGGCTCAGGGCTCTCCGCTCGGGGCCCCTCGAAGAGGCTTCGCCCGCACCCCACGACTCGACCGAGAGCCCAGACGACATCAAGCTGTGACCCCCCCACCCCCACCCCGCGTTCTCCCCCGGCCCCCCACCGCGCCCGCGTACACCGGTGTTGCTTTGCTTTTCGGTTCTGGTAGATTTTCGACGGAGATGACGCTGCGGCCGCGCGAGGCGTACGGCGCTCCGCTGCGTTGACAGGCATTGCCGCGGTAGGGACGTCTCTACGCTTAATTACCCCTTTGCCGCTGGCCCTCCCGAGACATCTGAAAGTGACTCGAGGTCAGAGGTCCCAAACGGGTTTTGATTCCTTACTCGTACCCATACCTACCCGAAATGAGTGACAAACGGTTACTCACCAGTGACTCACGGCCTACCCGTACCCGTACCCGGCCGCACCAGAGTCGCAAACGGATACCCGTACCCGTACCTGGCCGGGTACGGGTAGCCGGGTATTGGGTAGGGTACGGGTTTCGGGTACCCGGTTGCGACCTCTGCTCGAGGTTGAAGGAGGGGGCGGGGCAAAAGCAGGGTCGAGGGTGGGGCCAACGACACGCGTCGTTGCGCGTGACGTCAGCCGGTGCACCTGTGAAGGCACGGCAGCACCGCGTGCCCTGCATGTCGCGTCGCGGCTTCGATCAGCGACATACGGCGTCGGTGGCACGGCTCAGGTTCGGCAGTGGGAAGGGAAGGGAAGGAAACAAGCTGGCGCTTCCCTAAGCTGAGCTTAGCACCGCTCAGTTGTTCAGCGGAAAAGGGGTATAAGTGGGGACCTGTGCAGATGCGTGGGGCAGGGGGGGTTGGGTTAGTGGGGCACTATCGATAAAGACAACACATGGACAGCGGCACAGAGAGAGAGACACGGAGAGAAACGAATGCATCGGAAGAGACCCACAGCGAGGCATTGATCTGCACCCTCCCACGTGTTCACCCACCCTGGCCAAGTGGCAGAGTCGCCACACCCCTCCCCACCGCCACCTCACCTGGCTTCATCATTGCACCACCCAAAGTTTCAAAACTGGATAAAAGACTGAACACGGTGAGACGCAGGCAGATAAGAGAGATATGCAAACACAGACGCCCCAGCCATAGAGAGAGAGACGTCCGAGCTATGCGGATCGATGTGCAAGAAGGAGAAAGAGAGAGACAGACAGAGAGAAAGATGCAAAAAACGACACAACAGAGGCAGTGAGTGGCAAGGCAGGACATGTGAACAGGGCGCAGTCGCACAGTCACAGAGATAGACACCGTGAGATAGAAAGACGCAGCGGAACGGGCACAAAGAGACAATAGTCGTAGGCACAGACATTCACAGAGGGCACATGGGGCAAGAAGTCGCACATCAGGCTCAATAGCAACCCGAAAGCGCGAACGCACACGCACTATAGAGACACTCACGCGTGTTCCCGTGCCGTCGCCCGATGGTGTCACCTGCAGGGTAGTTGGCCGCAGGACGGCGCTTCGACGCCAACCCTTAAGCGGGCCATGGAACTTGCTCGAAACCACTGTGAGCCCGTTTTGTGCCTTTGTCTCGCGGAACGCGGCAGCCATTGCCCCCTAGCGTTTGTTCCGGGAGTATCCCCAGCGGGATATTTCTAGCGGGGTTTTTATAGGGGGATATTCTAGCGGGGTATCTCTAGCGGGATATTTATAGAGGGGTATTTCTAGCGGGGTATTCTAGCGGGGTATCTCTAGCGGGGTATTAATAGGGGGGTATTCTAGCAGGGTATCCCTAGTGGGCTATCCCGAGCGGGGTATCCCCAGCGGGGTATCCAGTGTATCCCCAGCAGGGAATCCGGGAGTGTTCGTAGAAGAGATTCTACTCGACTGCCTTGGGTCGTTGTAGTTGCCGCCCCCCCTGCCTTGTCATGTACTCTGCCGAGTACTGCCTATGACCAAATAACCACGAATACCCTCTCTCTCTCTCTCATTCTTTAGTATGCAGTAACTAACAGCGCATGTTTACCCAGGAAAGCCTCACCGAGCCTCGTGACTCTTTCCTTTTTTCTTCAGTAGGGCCCTGCCGTATATCTTTTTCGTCGCGGCGCGTAATTTTTGCGGGGCATTTTTTTTCCGTTCAACTTTGGATCCGGGACGCCGACGCACAGTGGCCTTACTCCCTGCGAGCGACGTCGCGGGGATCTTCAGCGTCCACCGCGAATCGGTGGCGTGTAGCGTGTCGATAACAACCCCGCCAGTATTTACCGGGGTGCACGTTGGATGCGCTCTCGGGTCGTGCCGCGTGTTGCGCCGCGTGATGACCGACGGACCTGTTGGGACCCCTCAAGCATCGGGAGTTTATTCACAAACTTTAAAGAAGCTCAATTCCTGAAGACGCTCCCCAGCACGCGAATCGAAACATCGGACACTGCGCCGAACAAAAAGCGTGGTGCGACCCGAAAGACCGCGTCGGAGAGCGATAGAACACAGCTCGCGAAAACTTACGCAGGCAGCATCCCAGTTTTGAACGTGTCACGTTGGGCTAACGTTGCATGCTTTCTGGAATCCTGAACTTGCCCGATCGTGTCCGGTCTCGCAAGCTTAGCAGGTTGAGTGGAGCGCGGCTGGTACTTGGATGGGAGATCTTTAGTCGGAATTGCAGTTGTTGTAGTGGGCTTGGGCTGCAAGGTAACCAGGAGATGACAGTCCAGCAAAGCAATATTGAATACATATCTGTGCGGAGCTTTTGAATTTTACCACCTTGTAAGCAATAGTGCATTGGTTTTCTTTTTTCTCGGATGCCCCACTTGCTGCCTTCGTGTCACTCGTGAAAGGAATTGGCCAAACATTCCAATACGGAACCCTTTCCCGGGTAAGTTAAGGGCATGATTACAATTGCTATAGATGACCTGTGCGTGCGCACTGGTGTGCATTGGCCGACCCCTGCTGTAAAACGGTGTGACTAAATAAACCAGTAGGCAATTTGCCTCCTTACAAGCGTCGTCTCTCCACGTTCGCACCTCCCGATGAGCACGGTCGGCTACGTACGGCGCGAAAGAAGTTCAACGTGCGTACATCGCGCGGCCGAAACCTGGATACGAACCCAGGTTCACAGCGGCGCCCGACCTCCGAGCCGGCGAGAACCCTCGTCTGATGAACCCGTACCTCAACGCCAAAGTCCATTTCACTCGAAGAAGCACACGGGCGCGAAAGACGGTGTTTATAAGTACGTTTTGTAGTTTACTTTCCATGTTACATAATACAAATCGCTAAATCGCAAAATACAATTACAAACACGTGAGACGATACAAAACTCATGGCACAGCCAGCGGCAGCACGGCGAGCGGGGGGGGAGAGGGGATGGGGGGGAGGGGATGGGAGAGAGGGGATGGGGGAGAGGGGATGGGGGAGAGGGGATGGGGGAAAGGGGATGGGGGAGAGGGGATGGGGGAGAGGGGATGGGGGAGATGGGATGGTGGATGGGGGAGAGGGGATCGAGGAGAGGGGATGGGGGGGAGGGGGTGGGAGAGAGGGGATGGGGGAGATGGAATGGGGGAGATGGGATGGGGGAGATGGGATGGGGGAGATGGGATGGGGGAGATGGGATGGTGGATGGGAAGAGGGGATCGAGGAGAGGGGATGGGGGAGAGGGGATGGGGGAGAGGGGATGGGGGAGAGGGGGTGGGGGAGATGGGATGGTGGATGGGGGAGAGGGGATCGAGGAGAGGGGATGGGGGGGAGGGGGTGGGAGAGAGGGGATGGGGGAGATGGGATGGGGGAGATGGGATGGTGGATGGGGGAGAGGGGATCGAGGAGAGGGGATGGGGGAGAGGGGATGGGGGAGAGGGGATGGGGGAGAGGGGATGGGGGAGATGGGATGGTGGATGGGGGAGAGGGGATCGAGGAGAGGGGATGGGGGAGAGGGGATGGGGGAGAGGGGATGGGGGAGAGGGGATGGGGGAGATGGGATGGTGGATGGGGGAGAGGGGATCGAGGAGAGGGGAAGGGGGAGAGGGGATGGGGGAGAGGGGATGGAGGAGAGGGGATGGGGGAGATGGGATGGTGGATGGGGGAGAGGGGATCGAGGAGAGGGGATGGGGGAGAGGGGATGGGGGAGAGGGGATGGGGGAGAGGGGATGGGGGGAGGGGATGGGGGAGAGGGGATGGGGGGAGGGGATGGGGGAGAGGGGATGGGGGAGAGGGGATGGGGGAGAGGGGATGGGGGAGAGGGGATGGGGGAGAGGGGATGGGGGAGAGGGGATGGTGGATGGGGGAGAGGGGATCGAGGAGAGGGGATGGGGGAGAGGGGATGGGGGAGAGGGGATGGGGGAGAGGGGATGGGGGGGCGAGGAGGGGACCGGGGCACACGAGGAGACACGAAATGCGCTCGGCGGCAGGTACCCGCACAGCCTGACCAGCGGCGCCCTTCACATTTTCAACCCGAAGCGACAGCTGTTGGAGAACCATCGACGGTCTCCGTGTGCTGTTACCGAGCGGAGGGGGGGGGGCGCTGCAAGGGAGGAACGCTTTGCGAGAGATTGCTACATTTGCGCCGTTTTGTTGACCAACGCGTCAAAGTGGAGAGAGTGGCCCACTAGAACCCGGGAAGTCGGCAAGTGAATAAGAAGAGCCATTTGATTCCAATCCGGCAACAACAACAACGACGACGACGACGCAACTCAATGGTTCAAGAGCCGCAATGCAATGTGAACACGAGACGGTGGGGTCCTTGTTACGTAACGTCACGAAGCAGTCCTCGAAGAGAGTTTGCCGACCCCGCCCGCACCAGACAGACGTGAGGGCCAGAATCGTCACTGGGCAATTACACCGAGTGTAACGTGGTGGACGGATACAGGCCCCTGAAATTGGCGGGTGCCTTGAATCTTCACCAAGAGCCACTATAATTGTCCCGACAGTTCGCCTTGATGAGACGTTGTCACGAGGGGTGGCGGGGGGGGGGTGAACAAAAGTTGGCAAAAAACGCACAAACGTTTGCCCGGACGAAGCTTTGCACCATTCCATTTTTGTTGTTGTTATTTGTCGTGGATCGGATTCTGAACGGATCGTTTTGCATCGCCATGCGTTCGGATACATGGACGTCGTCGGATTTGCCGCAGAGGTTCACACGGTTCGATTTCAGCGGCCAACCCTGATGAATGCTGCGGGTGTAACAACCATAATACTTCTCCTACCAATAATAATACTACTCGCCGTCTGCTTCAACTTGCAGTGGACGTGAAAGATTCCCCTGGCGTCACTCGCAAACGGAGGCCCCATTGTGTTGCTGGTGTCACGATCCAAATTTGCCAAATTTGAAAAATGACCCACAAAGCAGTAAATTCAATTTGAGACTCTACACAGCAATCATTGCCCCCGAATGCGAAAACTTGGCAAGACCTCACTGGAAGAGAGCTGTGAAACTCGGTGAAACTTTCCTGGGTAAACATTCGTAAATATAATACTAAAGCATTTTTTGATCAAACGAACCCTCACTTTTGTCGATAATTTCCAAATGAAACTTGCACTATACAAATTCCATTGACATTCATTCCCATACAGTATACCGATATCATTCCTATGTGCACATTATAATATCTCTGAAGCTAAATGTCGACACACTAACCTCCCAGTTCATGTCAGCGGATCGATTTGAATGATAGAAAAACGGTGAGCGCCTTGAACGGACCGCAATAAACGTTCATGATCTTTTCACCGATTCAGGTTGAGGGGTCCAAACGTAGCGCTTCTGATTGTCGTTTTGCCCCGCAGCCTCAACGCTCGCAGGTCCCACAAACGTTCAGAGTTGCTTCGTGGAGGCCATTCCCATTACGGAGACGATGACAGCTCAATGGTTCATAGGCCATGACAACGCATCATCATTCATGAGCTCGATAATGAACACTCGAGGAGCCAGACAGTGTGCTGTAAGCGTCAGCAACGAAATGCGGCCAAATATCGAAAAGGCACACGGTGCGATGGAGAGGATGGGCACACGGCTTGGAGGTGGAGCACGTTAGCCAAAACTAGTTTTAGCTCTACCCCTCTAAGCCAAAGCAACTAACCAACCAGCCACTGGTACAACCATCCAAACCCTGACACTAACCCTTACTTCACCACAACTAAAGTGAGGCCCGATTTCCATATTTTCTACACCTTCACAGTTGCGGCGGATACTCCCGCCCCACGTTGAACTTCCTTCGCATCGTACGTAGCCAATCTTGCTGACCGTAGGTGCGGCCATTCGACTGTGGCAGCCAACCGAGACATCTCCATCCCCAAAAGGCAAGGGCAAAGATCCCCCGTATAGCCTACACGGGCTGCTGGGGCAAGTGCTGTTTGCGAGCAGTACCTATGAAGGCTGGCGCGGCACACGAGGGGGTGGGTGGCGTGAGCCAGCACCACGCCTTTGAGTCAACCTCGGGGAGGGCCGTGACCGGTTCAGATCATGCCTCACCGGAGTTGGCTGTGAGTGGGAATCAAACTCGGGTCGCCAGGTTTCGTAGCGCAGCGCGCTAACCGATGCACTATCACTCCCCACTATCACTCACCATCACAGACGCACTCATCACACACACAAACACGGTGCCCATTTATCACTCCCCCCCCCCCCCCCGTCCACTACCATCACCATATCACACACAGAACCCGCGACTCGCTTCTGAATCGGAACTGGCACGTGCCTTACGCTTTGTGCGTGCCATGCATGTTGAGTACTGGGGAGGTGGGTTTTTTTTGCCGAGTTTCATGTGACGACAAAGGCAGCGGCGTAGCATGGACAATGGCAGGCATATGCCCCCCCCCCAAGATTTTTTCAGGGGCCCGCCCCACACAGCCCACCTAAAATACTTTTTTTTTTCAAATCTGCCACCCTTAAGGGTTCTACTCAAGCAGGTAAACAATATGGCGTGACACGGCCTGCAGTGAACTGAACACCACCCGCCACATCTCTCACCATATCACGGGGAAGCGTCACGCAGCGTGCAAACCCCCCCACGTGTCCAAAAATAAGTCTACACAACAATCTAAAAGTCAACAAGAAGTCTACACAACAATCTACAAGTCAACAAGAAGTCTACACAACAAGTCTACAAATCAACAACAAGTCTACACAACAAGTCTACAAGTCAACAACAAGTCTACACAACAAGTCTACAAGTCAACAATAAGTCTACAAAACAAGTCTCCAAAACAAGTCTACAAAAGAAGATGTCTACAAAACAACAAGTCTACAAAACAAGTCTACAAGTCAACAAGAAGTCTACACAACAATCTACAAGTCAACAAGAAGTCTACAAAACAAGTCTCCAAAACAAGTCTACAAAAGAAGATGCCTACAAAACAACAAGTCTACAAAACAACAAGTCTACAAGTCAACAATAAGTCTACACAACAAGTCTACAAGTCAGCAATAAGTCTCCAAAACAAGTCTCCAAAACAATTCTGCAAAAGAAGATGTCTACAAAACAACAAGTCTACAAAACAACAAGTCTACAAGTAAACAATAAGTCTACAAAACAAGTCTACAAGTCAACAAGAAGTCTCCAAAACAAGTCTACACAAGAAGATGTCTACCAAACAACAAGTCTACAAAACAACAAGTCTACAACAAATCGGAGAAGTCTACAGCCGCATGGAGGAGCAACGAGCAGCGGTGGCAGGGGAGGAACGAGCCGCTCGTTGGCAGAGTACACGAGACAATCACACGGCTGGTTCTTACCTCTGATACCAACAACCAGCTAGCCGACCACACAACAGCACTCACCCCTCCCGCTGACCCCAGCCTGAACCACACCTAGCCAACCAGCCACGTGTACTACGAGCGCTACCACTACCACTAACCCTAGCCACAGTAGCAAACCAGCCACTAGCGCTACCACTACCACTAACCCTAGCCACATTAGCAAACCAACCACCAGTACTATCTCTAACCACTAACCGAAGCCACAGTAGCAAACCAGCCACTAGCGCTACCACTACCACTAACCCGAGCCACATTAGCAAACCAGCCAACAGCACTATCTCTAACCACTAACCCTAGCCACAATAGCCATGCAGCCACCAGTACTATCTCCACCACTAACCCCAGCCACAATAACCACCCAGCCACCAGTACTATCTCCACCACTAACCCTAGCCACAATAGCAAACCAGCCACCAGTACTATCTCCACCACTAACCCTAGCCACAGTAGCCACCAGTACTATCTCTAACCACTAACCCTAGCCACAATAGCAAACCAGCCACTGGTAAGAATGATGCCCAAATTCCAATGGCCCGAGCCCAAAAGCACACCAGCCAATCAGCCACGAGTACTGTCTCTCGATATCTCTACCACTACCCCGCTCCAACAAGCCACCCAACCAAGCCATTCGCACCAAACCGCGTCCCACCGCCTTCAGTGCTTCACCCAGGCCCCTGTTCATTTGATATTTACTTCAGCTTTTGGTGCTCACAGCACTGCATAGTGGCTTGGGTTGCTGCCTCTCCGGGTTTGATCTGGACAGGTGGCAACCATAAGCTGAGGTCACCCAAAGGGAATGGTTGACCAAGACAGCCCGGCATTTGCCACCTGTATTCGGGTGGCCACGGGAATCAATTTGCACCGAGATCCGGTACCGCCAGTGTTGCTGTGTTGAACTTCATCACCGGGTACACTGCACAGTTGTCATAAGACACCTCGTGCCGACGGGAATGACATAACGGGTTGAGTCTGTGAAGGTGGCAACGCTGGTAGTGATCACATGGTACACCTGCCCCGCCCCCTCCCCTCAACAGGGGCCCAGCGGTAGCCCATTTGCCGTTCGTCGCCGCAGTTCACGGTTCGGATTCAGCGGGCCGCCCCGACGTTAATCGCAGGAGTAGGCCGTCCATGGCGTGTCGGCGTCAGCGTCCAAATGTGAAATTTTTTTTAGAAAAAAAGTCCAAAAATACACTCGGTTGGGATTACACCACGTGCAGCAGCAGCAGCAGCAGCAACCGTCGGCCCCCTCCCGGCAAAGCAATGGGCCCAAAAGGTCGCTCTTGCAAACGCGACTCGCGTCCTGGTCTCCGGCAGTTCGCACCTGGGTTACATAAAATAAAGTGGAAAGTCTCCTTCCCCTCGCCGCTGTACGTACGCGTGCGTGCGTGCGTGCGCACGCGAGAGAAAAAAATTCAGGGCGACGTGAATGGCAGCCCGCGCCGCGTCCCCCTATCAGTGCAAGTGGGGGCTGTAGGCAGCGCAGAGACCGGGAGAGCCGAACCCTCGACGATACCATCGCCAATGGCAAACATCCCCCCCCCCCCCTCCTCCTCGGAACAGGACAACAACAGGACACCGAGCACGGCAGCAGAGGAACGTTTTGGACGATTGTTCCTTCTTGAAAGCGGGGTGGGGAACGCCGCAGACAGAAAATATGCGGAGCGACACGTGGCTGGAGAAAGCATTTGGCCATCAGTCCATGGGGGCCAGCGCAGCAAGTGGGTACCACCCCAAGGGAGCAACATCGTTACCAGCACGGATTGTATTTATACCCCTAACAAGAGTCAATAACCTGGTAACCCCACACGTCTCAAACGGTCATAACGCACAAATCACGGCTATTGGCCAGCATAAAGAAACTTGGAACCGCTCAAGTGATGCCACTTGAGGTGGTACCCGACACGGGTGAGACATCTGGCTCTGGGCTCATGGGACCGTGCAATGCGTTGTCTCCAACTATTCAGCACGTCGCTCTCGTCCGCATATCCCTCCCACTCTGAATAACATGGCAATTACCCGAAACGTTTGCCTATACGATACATGTATATATGTAATTACGGTACATACCAGAAGTCTTAATTTCAACACGAAAAGTCCGGAACGCTGTCCTGGGGAATTGTTTTGAGCACGCCACCATCAATCTCACATTGTTTGGTAATCCTACTAATCTTATCCTCGTGAGATTATCGGAACATAGGGTACAGTAATCGACGATAACCGAGGTTAATTGTGGATGGACGTACCTTGCAGCTCTACAATCCTACTCCGAGCCAGCCCAGCAGCGTTCCGGAGAATATCGAGTGAGAAATTCAGCCCTGGCTGTATCCACTTTGTCGACAAAAGCGTGCGCTGAGTGTGTGTACTCCTGCAGACGGCGCGAATACCAAACGTTTCTCATTCACGATCGGGAACGCATTACACATTATTAGCCACCTTTGCGATTATCATAACACGGCACCACGTGGTGCCGCATGTGCAGCCACGGGGCAGGGGTTGGGGGTACTGCAAGCCGTCGAACACAAAATGAATGAAGCGGACAAGCCGTTGAAGCAAAACGCCATGATCGAATTTTTCTCGCGAAAGCCGATGGCTGGACAGAGTGGGGGGGGGGGGGGGGGGGACGATTGCAGTCTCCGCGTAGGGACATCGAAACTGATTTTAAGCCTCGGATACAAGAAATGACCTGCAGCAGAGCGAATGACACAGGTCCGACCCGCTGGGTGGAGCTCGTGGGGAGCAATGCGACGCGCGCAAACGATGACCAACCTCGCCACGCTCGCCACTGACGTGGCCTCGTAACAGAAATGTGCAATGGGATGGTGTTTGCGGGCAATGGGTAACAAAAAGAGACGGCAGATAGATAAGTTTGATCGATCGACTGGCTTACAGCTGAAAGTCACGCGCGGTACACACCACATAGACCGGTCGACTGGCTTACAGCTGAAAGTCACGCGTGATACACATCACATATATTGATCAACTGGCTTACAGCTGAAAGTCACGCGCAGTACACATCACATTGCGGCGCTCCAAAAAACCTCCAAGTTAACACGTGAACAGTTCGGCATTCGTATACGGACAGTTTTTTTTACTTACAAAAAAACAAATATCGAGTAGCAAACGACCCCTCTCAAGCCAGAGGTGGGTTCCCTGTAACCGTCCCACCCTCCCGCTGCATTCTATCGAACCGACTCGTGAACGACACAGGCGCTCCTCCTCGTCCTCCCCATCGCCCACTCGCCCACAGGGCTTTTGGTTACAAAAAACACTTTGTAGGTGAACACGCACGCACGCGCACGTGCGAGTCTAAGGGAGCCCTCCCTCCGGCCTGTTGTCGGGTCGTACCCCCAAACCAACGCCCACCCCCCCCCCCACTCGGGGTCGCGCGCCGTTCGGCACCACTGCTGCCCGACGTTTCACCGCTCCGCGCGCCGGGAAGAGCGAGACTTTGAGTCGGCGAACATCCCGAGCACGCGGACGAGGGAACGTTCGGTTCCCGAAGGGAGCGCGGAGCGGCAGCAAAAAAATAAACCGTCGCACCGCCGTCGTGCCCAACGTCAGCAAACGCAGCGCAAGCGTAAAAACACAATCGGGGAGCCGTAAACGGCGCGACCGCAAGGAAACCTACGCAGCGGTCTACAAGCGACCACCGGAACTCGGGCTACGTCCGAAAGCACTGCTGGGGAGAGGGTGGCGGGGAGGGGCGATCCCCCCCATCGCCGACCATTTCATGAACGCGGTTTTGAGCCCAAAGCATTCAGGACACTGGGCGACCCCCTCGACGGGAGCGGCGGACATTTCGTCAGCGTTCTATTTATTTGTCTGAATCACAGTCCTTGCCGAGGCAACGACGACCACGTGGAGATTTAGACGAATCGCAGGTCTGCGGATTTCATGTCGTCACTGGTTTTGGGGGTCTGGTCGACAAAGGCAGTGGGAGAGTGTCGTCCAATGTCAGATGAGCGATGTTTGTGACGTGGGCACGCGACCCCGCCCCCACACCACCCCTCCCCCCACCACAACGTCATCAGCTCAGCCAATCAGTGACCGAGGTACACCGTTTAAAATACGTACATACCGTGTAGGGTATTTATCATTTTCTGGTCTTCCAGGCCCCACCACAGTCGCTGATGAACACGGCTCGAGTTAGTTTAAGTCTCAGCTTTCATTCAGAGTGTTCAAAGAAGCGTCTACGCTTATCTCAGTGGTCGCGCGTTTGTCTCTGGAGGGCAGCGGCCGTAGTCGTAGTAGTCGCCGCTCGATCGCTTCGTCCACCCATCGGAGTCACCGTAAACCACACAAACACTTTCGTCGACGGCGGATATTTTGCAGTGCTAATTTCGTTTACGGAATACGCGCTGCCCGGGAGCGACGGACCTTGCGGGCGCGAAACCGTGGATGGGTACTCCCCCCCACCCACCGCTCGCCCCCCCCTCCCCACCGCCCGCCCCCCGTACGTGAGACGAGCCGGCGTTGGTGGAGTCTCGCCAAGAGAGCCACGTGACACAACGGGCGTTCTGCTGGACACATTTCCACGGCTATGACCTACGGCCAAATGGTCTTCAATGCGCCCAACCTTGTCGGATATTGATGACTCTGCGGTATTTGCGCCACGTGTGTGCCAGGGTTAGCCACGTGTTGTAGGCGAGTGGCAGCGAGAAGATAGATTGCCATGCTGAGTGGAACCCCCTAAACTGCAATAAGAGTTTTTCGATTTTGTTTGCAATTACTCCTTCCGTATGCCAAAATTACGCATCAATGGAATTCGCCCGAAACATTCCAATGCAGAACCCTCCAGAAAAAAGAAAGAGCCTTCGAACTCATTGAGGTTTATCTGGGTAAATTATTCCTATTATGTTAGAAGCCGGATACAAGCTCACCCTATATAAGTACAGTCCTCATATGAGTCCTCACGTTACGCCGATGGGAGGGTGAGGGGTTGCGGGGGAGGCAAGCGCGCTTAGCCTCGATCCAGCTCGCGTGCTCACATTCAGCTTCCGTGTTTTCAATCGCGACAATCTTTTGATGGAAATCCTCCGAAGGATGGCCACCCCCCCCCCCCCTTATCACGGCCACTGTGGCCACCTTCTCGCTGGGCGTACGTCGGCCTCGACCACGTGACCACAAAGAGCCGCAAGCTCGAGTGGTGCGCTCAGACCAAACGGCAATTCTCCCGTAGAAATAGAAAAGTTGACACTTTTGCTGCCGGGAGACGTTGAGCAGCAATAATAATCATCATCATAACACTAGTAACGACGCGTCGCGCGCGCAAACTTTGGCCGGCGCCTGGTTTTCCTGACCGGTGTTCTGAGGCCTCCACACCCTAAGGATCGAGCAAAACGTTTTCCGCGGGGAAGTTTCTGTCGGCGCTCTGCGGGAAAACCGGCGCCATAAAAGCCGGAGGTCGCTACAGCGACAGAGCTTGCGGACGGCTATACATCGACAGGGGTCCCTACGAAACCACGGACACTACGCGGGGTGGCGCCACGGGACGGCTACACGCGGCAGTCACTGATCATCGCGCCATGCTGCTCCGGGGCTGCGGTTACTGTCTATGGAACAAGCCAAGAACACACACACCACACGACACGCACACCAGCGTTCTACATCTACGGCATGCCCCCCCCCCACCCCGCCCCACCCCGAGGGGGCACTTCCAACGAGAAAAAAAAAGCACAAAGGATAATAAGAATTATTTTTTCTTGTAAAAAATTGCTGCGAGCGCAAGATTTGCTTTAAATATATATAATGTGTAACGCTTTCCAACTAAGCACGAAAGGGTCTGTGCGTTAGTTCTGTACGTTAGTAGCGGGGGGGGCGGGGGCGCGCGATAGCACTCGTAAAGGCGATCGGATATGAACGAAATTCGAGTAAAACCCTGTGACACTATTCGGCTTGAACCCTATCGCGAAAGCGGCCAAGTTCATCGAAGGGTGATTGCCCAACACCTGGGGACTATAACCGAGGGGATAGAGGACGATAGAAATATGCAAAAGTTACCCGTGGGCTTCTGCGCTGCTGGTTAAACACTCCGAAGGACGCACGCGTTCTCGGAGAGCGTTACACGACCTGTGCGCATGCAGAATTTTGTCCGAACTTTCTCTTTCGCGGAATGCGTGGTCTGGTGCAGTGCGCTGCTTGCTGGGTGCTTCGTGTGCGGCGAAATGGGAGGAGCAGGGTGCGTGGTGGCCAATCTCACCGCTCTCGCTTCCCCTCGCTGTGCGTGTGCGCCCCGGACATTGGGTTTCCTTGGCTCGGGAGCTCAAAACGAAACCCCCTGCGATATCAGCTAAAAGCTACGGCGAAATGGACAAACAACCCGGTTGAAACACGGTGACAGCCACGTGCCAACGTTGGCCCAACGTTTACCGGGAACTCACACGGAACATGGAACGTTGGGCCAACGTTGAGTCAACGTTGGCCCAACGGTTCCGACCACGTTTACTGGGCAGGTGGCTCAACAGGGCTGCGGGCAGCTCGCTTGTTCCAAGTGCAAAGTGCCATGAGCGTCGTGTTTGGCACTGTGACCTGCGGAGAGCCGCCTGTGAAGCAGCTGGAGCGCCTCCCAGCGTGGCTGCAGAGACGAGCCTGCGGAGTCCTAGGTCTGGAGGGAACGAGTGGGAGCGGTGAGGTTGTGGCCGGCGGTGGACAAGGCCAAGGGGAGATTATGGGTGTGGCGTAGGTCCATTGTGACTCCCTATTAAGCCGTATAAAATTGATTCGACTGCTTGGATTCGACTCGGCGTTTGTGGATATTAATCGGTGAGTAGTAAAGGGAGGGCATTGGGAAATGGATGGCTGTACAAGGGAGTGGAGCAAGGGTGCTCGTGCGTGGAGCAATGTGGAGTTTGCAGGGTGTGGAGATGGGTGTGATGTGTGTGTGTGTGGGGCTGTGAACTTCAGAGGGAAGTATGATATGGAAGGATATGTAGAGTGGAGGGGCATGTAGAGTCACGTGTAGAGTTGAGGGACATGCGGTGGAGGGGCTTGTGAACGCAGAGGGGCATCTGGAGTGGAAGAACATGCCGACGAGTCGTGGCACGTGCGCAGCGAAGGGAGTGGGGGGGGGGGGCGCGTGATCGCACAGGGCCATGCAGAGTGGAGAGTGAGGTGGCGTGCAGGAGGCAAGGGAAGTGTGCAGCAGAGGGGACCGCGTGGTTTACGGGATGGGGGGAGGTACGCGGAGCGCAGGGACATGTCGAGTCGAGGGACATGCGGAGGTCAGGGACTCAGAGGGGCGGGGGGGTGGGGAGCACGTGGAGGTTACACCGCGCGGGGAGCGGAGAAATCAGTGCGCGGGGAGGCGCATGCCAAGCAGAGGGGGGGGGTGTGAGGCGGAGCGACGCGTCCAGTGGATCGAAGTATGGAGGGTGAGGAGGGCGGGGAGGGAGGGGGCCATGCTGGGTGGAGGGTGGGTGGGGGGGGGCGGGGCGGGTAGCACGTGTGCGATCGCAGGGGGACGTGTGTGATGGCGTGGGGCACGTGCTGCGTGACCACCCCGCCCCCACCCCCCCCCCCCGGTCGGGGTCTAGATGAGCGAGGAGTCCACCTGCAGGCTGGAGGAGCGCGTCTTGGGGCTGCACTTGGTGAGCAGCGAGAGCTGCGTGGCTCCGTTGTTGCCGTTGCTCACGGTGGAGTTGTGCTGCTGCCGCAGGTCGACCGACAGGTAGCGGTCCACGCACCAGCGTCGCCACTTGCGCTTCAGCTCGGCCTGCACCTGGGGGTTACCGGACGATGGCGGGGGGAGGATGGGGGGCCGTTTGATTGTACCCAACCGTGCCGTTCGGTGCGGATCGCCGAAGGAGGGGTGGGTGCCCGCGGCCTGGTTCGGTTACCGCTCACCACCGGCGTTAGCCGCTAATGCGAATCCGCCCCGGCTGGCTCCGCGCCGAGGAAAAGGTTACGAGTCAAAAATCCTGGTTGGAGGTTGGCTCGTCCTATTACAATGGTAATACTAATATAATAATAGTACTGATAATAGTAATGCTAATATAATAATAGTACTAATAATAGTAATGCTAATATAATAGTAGTACTAATAATAGTAATGCTAATATAATAGTACTAATAGTAATACTAATATAATAATAGTACTAATAATAGTAATACTGATATAATAGTACTAATAATAGTAATACTAATATAATAGTACTAATAATAGTAATACTAATATAATAGTACTAATAATAGTAATACTAATATAATAATATTACTAATAATATAATAACAATGTCAACTCGTAACGTGCCGCCACCGTGCGTGGGGGAACCAGAGATGAGTGAGAAGGCAGCAGCCACGTGGTAATGCTAACAATTGCCCGATGTCTGCGGTCCTCTATATATATGAAGGGTTTATTATCCAACGAATGTGTTTTGGTGTTGGAGGAAACGTGGAGAAAACCCACGCGTGCGAGGGGGAAACGCTCTATCCCCGTACAGATGAGATGAAGTCCCACACAGGGTATGGCACTTCGACGCCCAACATTTGTGCAGTGATCCAACAACCTTCGCTGACTCCACCCTGCGGCTAAGGTCGATTAAAATGAGCACCGGGATGTTGAGCAACGCCTCAATGCCCTTTTTGAAATGTGGTATACCACTGGCGCTGCTCAGAATGGTTCCTATTCCTATGCTAAGTTGCATAGAGGGGAGGCAGCAGTCGCCGTGAGTTATGGAACTAATAGGTTTCATAATTAATAATAGTTTAGTACATTTGGTATTCGCGCCATTGCAGTAGCGGTGAGGCTATCACGAAGGAAGGCTCTGCTGCTGCTGTTTCACAGGCAGAGTCTGCAGGAGGTATAACACAGCAGGGGGCGATGTTGCTGTCTGTGTGTAATCACAATTGGGTAACTTGTGGGGGTCATATGTCGAATTTTGGCAAATTTGGACCTTCACGCCGGCGCGCGATGGCCCAGCCGTTTCAAAAACGGCATTAGGCGATCTTTCCCACACCTCCGATTGGCACGCTTGGCTACGTACGGTGTAAAAGTAGTTCAACGTACACGCATACATCTTTCGCGTTCACTGTGAAGCAGACGATGCGCGGTATACCGTGGTTCGTGCGCGCCGCAGTATCAACTGGGGCGGCTGCCAGATTCAAACCGCGTCACTGTGCCCCCCCCCCCCAACCGACACGACCGCATTTCCATTAGTTGGACCGCTGGGCGTGCGTGCACGCGAACATGTGGACGCGTGCTTGCGTGTGTGGACATGTGCGTGTGTGCACGCGTGCGTGCGTGGACGCGTGTGTGCGTGTGTGGACACGTGCGTGCGTGCGCGCGTACCTCTCCATTGAGGAAGCAGTAGAGGATCGCCACGGCGAAGCCCTGCGGACACAGCGCGGAGAGAGGGGAGACGGCGGCTTTGGGCACAGTCGCCACGGCCGCCTGTGCCGTCAGCACATCACGGTCACCACGCACGGCCGGCACACGGCCTTGGTGACCCCGAGGTCACTCTCGTACGTGACACTCATCCTGATCTCGGGAGGTTCTCAGCTGGGGTTGAACAAAATAAACGCGACACTTGAAAGTCGACACAGGGGGACTTGGCTGAACACCGCACAGGGACTGGCTGCCTCCGTGTACTCTCACGGGACCCGGCTACAAGTTACATTTACACGCCGCGCAGTTTCCGTAGATCCAGGGGAGCGGGAGACCACGCACGAGCGGGAAGCAAGGCAGTCGGAACCGGTGCCGTCAATTTTTCGAGCTCTGCGGCCCTAAGTCGGGACGTCTGGCCAACTCCATTAATTGTGAGGGATGAAATTGTGTGCCGTGCTGACCTTCATAGGTGCTCGCTAACAGCACTTGCTCTAACAGTCTATTAAGGCTACACGGGGGATCCTTGTTTTTGAGTGTGTGGGTGAGTGACTTTGCGGGCGAGTGAGCAGGTGAGCATGTTAATGAGTGAGCGGGCTGGGGAGTGGGTGAGTGTTTGGACGAGTGCATGGGTGAGTGTCCGGGCGAGCGAGCGAACGTGCGGGCGAGCGTGTGAGTGTGTGGCTGAGTGCAGGGGGTGAGCGTGGACATGCCTGGAAGGAGCCAAAGGACAGCTCAAAGTAGAGTCTCATCTCGATGGGGAAGTCGCGCAGCATGTTGTCGGGCGTGAAGGCGAACACGATGTAGTGCACGCCGAACAGCGGGATCAGCAGCAGCGTGGACTTCACCAGACGCCTGCGCACGCACGGGACAGGGACAAAGATCCCCCGGACAGCCTTCAACGGACCGTTGGGGCAAGCGCTGTTGGCGAGTGGCTCCGATGATGAGCGGGTGGCGTGGCTAACACCACGCCTGGCTGCCTTTGTCTCCCCGGGTGTGCGATGTTGACACGCCGCAACAAGGCTCTTTAAATGCTGGGTCGACATCGGGGAGATACAACAGCAGCAGCTGCAATTCACCACTCAGCGGCGCTTGTGCCACGCCAGGTGCACTTTTTGCCAGGCTAGGTGCACCGGCAGTAGAAAAACAAAAAGACAAAGATCCCCCGTATAGCCTGAACAGACTGTTGAGGCAAGTGCTGTTAGCGAGCACCTATGAAGGGGGTGGGTGGCCAGCACCACGCCCGGCCGCCTTTGTCTCTTCAGTGGTGATGTTTACACACCGCACCAGGTACTCATTTGAGGCTGAATCGACCTAAGGGAGGCCCATGACCGGATCAGATCATCGTCACTGGTGGTGACCGTCACCGGGAATCGATCTTGGGTTGGCCAGGTTCGTAGCGCATGTGCACCTTGTGCCAGGCTAGGTGCACCTACACTACAAAGATAAAGATCCCCCATATAGCCTTAACAGACTGTCGGGGCAAGTGCTGTTAGCGAGCACCTATGAAGGCCAGAACGGTACACGAGGGGGTGGGTGGCCAACACCACGCCCGACCGCCTTCGTCTCCCCAGTGGCGATGTTTACACACCGCACCGGGTACTCATTTGAGGCTGAGTCGACCTAGGGGAGGCCCGGGACCGGTTCAGATAATCGTCACTGGTGTTGGCCGTGAGCGGGAATCGAACCCGGGTCGCCGGGTTCATAGCGCAGCGCGCTAACCGCTGTACCACCTACATACACTACACACACACAGACACACACACACAGACACACACACACAGACACACACACACACAGACACACACACACACACGTGCCCAGGGCGGTCGTCTCACTTGTAGTGGCTCGAGTCGGTCCCTCCAACGTCTGGCGACTTGAGCTTCTTGATGAGGATGCGGATGATGCTGATGAAGAGGATGAAGTTGACCTGCAATGACACCGCCTCGTTACGCGCCGCTGCGGATCACCGTGGGTGATGGCATCCACCGTTAGGCCTCTGGCCTGCGTCTCAGCCGTTGACTTGCCAGACCAACATGACCCAGCGGCGTTTGCCTCGGCACGCAAACTCCGGGGCCGGCTACGACCTTCCCCGGGTCTCGTCAGCCGAGGCAGGCTTAGTTGGGCAAATGCTGCTGGGTTCCCGCGTGGCATTGGCAAGAGCACTCCGTCCAAACGATGGTGGCTGAACGTGACCCCGTTGTTCAGACGGAGCGCTGTTTCCAAGGCCCAGGCGCACGGCAAGCCACGGGCTCGCGATGCACCCAGCCTGGCATGGATAACCATGACCTGACACAATGAACATCATAATTGGTTTTTTACCCTTCTATCTGGCAACAAAACTGACACCTTTTTACAAGGAGTCATGTTTGCATAGACCACAATACCTGCAGTCATATTGCAAACAAAAAACATAACTCTGATAATGTGCACTGTCCTTGAAGTTGATTGGTCCACACCCGAGACAGCTTTCCTTAGAGCCTATTCTCACATGGGTTGGACCAGATGACGCCAAAAGGCGCACAACTCAAAGACAATGCACCATCAGAGTATGAGAGCTTGGGGTAAGCATTTACACCATTGGAACCTCATTTGCCAGGTATTGTGGTCTATGCAAACATGACTCCTTGTAAAAAGGTGTCAGTTTTGTTGCCAGATATAAGGGTAAAAAACCAATTACAATGAACATCATCACGTCTCGGTAATACGCGCCTATGGATGTCGAGGTTACAATTGAGGGTTGGTGTCAATGGCGGAGCCAGGATTTTCAGGTAGGGGGGGCAACCTCGCCAGCAATGAAAACTGATAGAGGAGTTGTTAGTAAGTGATGACTTGTCCCTTGCTTTTTATTCGACGCGTGTGCGGCAATGGCATAGCCATCGATCGAGGGTCAAATTCGAACCGCGTTGTGTGATCGGCATCGCGCTCGCTGAAGGTGTTTGCCTTCAGGGAAGTCGTGGACTGTATACGCAACTGCGCACAATTCTGAGTCACTTATAACTGCTTTGCCGTTACTTATTGCCAATTATGGACTCAGACTATTGTCCTATCATCTCACAGAGTCCCTGGCACGTAATAAAATGCTCCACAGTGGCAGTGAGGGTCGCAAAATGCCGATTTATTACTAATAAACCCCAATTATCCGATCTAAATTAGGGATTTCGATCGGTTCATTGGGGGGGCACGTGCCACCCCCCCCACGAGTCCGGTAATTCGGGTTCAGACTCTGGGTCTCCAGGTGGCCGGGTGACTCAGGGGTTCAGTGCACTGAGCCAGCAACGCCGAGTGCCTGGGTTCACATCCAGGATCCAGCCGCTCGTGATTAAACCAGGTCCCTCTCGTGTGTGCAGTGCGTGTGTGAATAGTGTGTGAATAGTGTGTGAATGGAGTGTGTGTGAATGGAGTGTGTGTGAATGGAGTGTGTGTGAATGGAGTGTGTGTGAATGCAGTATGTGGGTGTGTGAATGGAGTGCGTGTTTGTGTGTGAATGGAGTGTGTATGTGTGTGTGAATGGCGTGTGTGCACGTGTGAATGGAGTGTGTGTGAATGGAGTGTGTGTGAATGGCGTGTGTGCACGTGTAAATGGAGTGTGTGTGAATGGAGTGTGTGTGAATGGAGTGTGTGTGAATGGAGTGTGTGTGAATGGAGTGTGTGCGCGTGTGAATGGAGTGTGTGTGAATGGAATGTGTGTGAATGGAGTGTGTGTGAATGGAGTGTGTGTGAATGGAGTGTGTGCGCGTGTGAATGGAGTGTGTGTGAATGGAGTGTGTGTGTGTGAGAATGGAATGTTTGTGTGTGCGCGTGTGAATGGAGTGTGCGCACATGTGCACACGCGCGCGCGTCTCACGAGGATGCAGAAGAGGATGGGGCCCTTGATAATCCACCAGATCTCGTGGTTGTCATTTGTGTCCCAGCAGCTGTACACAGCACAACAGAGAGACCAGGTGTCACTTGCTGCTGACGTCGCTGACGCCGCTACAGGTACCGCTGTTTGCTCCTGGGTGACAACGGTTGCCAGCTGTCCTGGTTTTCCCAGAACGTCCTCGTTTTGATGCAACTGCTGTCCTGTGAAAACCGCGAGGCTTCCCGGGACATCAAAAGTCCTGTTTTTGTCATCATCACCATCATTATCATCGTCATCTTCTGAAAGGCCTCCCGCAAGCCACCGCTATCTTGCGACCCTTCGACGCAACAATCCACCCCGGCGCATCCGCGCACGAACCAATCTCACCGCTACGTCTCTTCAACGGACGCCCTCTCGGACGCGCTCGACTCCTCGGCTGCCACTCCGTTACTATTCTTGACCGCGTCCCGCCCAGGCCCACTCGCTTGCGCTAATCGCTTGAGCGTATGTGTCTTGAGTGTTGGGACTTCTCTCGCGCCGTATGCAGCCACCTGTGCTAATCAGGGACAATACATTGAATGACGTCATTAATCCGCACTGGCATTCTCTAACCCACGTGTAATTGATTTGTCAGTTGTATAATAACGGCATGAGGAGCCCAGCCAGCCAGGGCGCCATGATGACGAGATGTTAACTCCCTCGTCTGGTATGCAGGAGGCCGTAGGTTCGATCCCGACCATGGTGATGCCTGCTGTATATTCGGAGTTTGTGTGTCTCTCTCCCCGCGGTCCTGTGGATTCTTCTCTGGAACCTCTGGTTCCCCCCCCCCCCCCACCCCCTCACATTTAGAAACACTCGTTTTGAGTATGTGGATGATAAGCCACTTCGTTGGACTATCATTCGTGGCCAGGTCGCTCCTCAAAAACAGCTACATAGCTCAGTGGGACTTACCTGGTTAAAATAATAATAGTTTAAAGCTTCCGTGACTGCAGGGATTCATATTCTTGGTTCTTTCGGTAAAGTCACGTAGAAGAGAAATAATAATAAAATAATATTTTGTTTTGTTTAGCATTATTTTATTATTTCCCTTTACATGACTTTACCGAAAGAACCAAGAATATAAAACAATAATAGTTAATAGTCAAAATAATATTCATACAGCAGAGGTGGCGACTACAATATCAGCGTCTTGGGAATCACGGCTGCCTTTGGAGGGGGGGGTGGTCGAGGAGGGGGGTCGAGGGGGGGGTCGAGGGGGGGGTCGAGGGGGAGGGTCGAGGGGGAGGGTCGAGGGGGGGGGTCGAGGAGGGGGTCGACGAGGGGGGTCGAGGGGGGGGGTCGAGGGGGGAGGTCGAGGGGAGGGTCTGTGGAGTGGCGGGAGGAGAAGGTGAAGGCAGCGCTCACCCAGTGTTCTCGTAGATCCAGCGCGACAGGGCCCAGGGCACGATGAAGATCGCGGGGGCTCCTGCAAGACACCCACTCGGCTCGCTGACGACATCACACGCCGCGGGTCAGTGGCGGATCCATGTGGTGCGGGGGGAGGTAGGGTGGGGGGGGCGATGTGGGGGTGATATCCACCCCCCCCCCCCCCCCACTTGCGTCCGCGAACATTTATACGTCATTGATGTTTATCAGAGAAATTACATTGAAAGTCTCTTTAGTAAGCTGGAGCCATGTTTAAAAAGCTTGACATTTCAAGACCGCTCCCCCATGGGAAGTTTTCCGATCGGCCTCTGCCCAAATACTACACTCACTGTGCGATTCTGGAATTGAATTTCAACCAAAAGTGGAATTGTTGAATTGGCAGGTCACAAGGCAGCCCCTGTAGCGTTGTGGGGAGGGGGGCTGGAAGAGGCTGAACCCCCCCCCCCCAATCCGAAGGCTCAGCTCATCATGCTCAATCGAGTAAACAAAAAAACACGTGGGCAATGGGATGAGGACGAAGCAGCGGTGGGCGCCGCAGCTCCTCCTGGTACGCGTGGCGAGGGGCGAGAGCGCGAGCAGGACCCACGACAGACGGAACGACGCGTGGCTGGAACAAGGGAGACTGGGACAAGAGCCGCCGCCACCGCAAAAAAAAAGCAAACTAGCAAGCGCAAGGCTCGATTAGAGACGTCAATGCGCCCAATCAGAGAAGATCCCCGACAGAGAGAGAGAGAGTGAGGTGGGGGAGTCGGCAGCAGAGGTTTAGCGCTTGGGCCAATACAACGGGCGGTCGCAGTGGCAGCCAGAGCCAGCTGCCTCTGATGTTCGTTTTAGCGAGCCGCGCACGCACAACCACCACGGCCAGGTCACTCTTGCCGACGAGACACCCGATCCTGGTCCCCCTGGAGTCATATTCTTAGGTTTTCGGTAAAGTCACGTAGGTAAAAATTTTAAATTAATAAAAGTAAAATAAAAATCACGACGTTTCGGAGGCAACACAAGCTTCCGTCTTCAGGTGGAACCGTCACAGCACGCTTGCTGTCTCAAGTAAATGAGAAATTCCAAGAGATCCGACCTTGTATATATACTGGTTGAGGGGGGAGGAGCCAGGGTAGGCCCCTGGATAGGAGTTTTTAATTATTATTATGATAAGTCCTCGCCCCGGTGACGCGGAATCGACCCGAAAGCGCGCGGGCCCGCTGCGGGGCTAATGCTGGCCACCGCTCGCTCACCCCAGCCGATGAGGATGTAGCAGCAGAAGTACTTCCTCTCGGAGAAGAAGGAGATGAGGAGCAGGGTGTGCAGGTAGAGGCCCTCCACCAGCAGCCAGCTGTAGTTGGCCATGATGCAGTACTGGAAGAACACCATGGTGAGCTGGCAGCCCAGCTGCGCTCGCACGCACACGGGCCGGGGGACAGAATCGTCGTTCGTGTTACGGGGGGGCTGGGGGGCTGGGGGGCTGGGGGGGAGGTTGAGTTGCTCGTTCCTTAACCACGCTCACGGCCAACCATCCGTGACGATTATCTGAACCGGTCCTGGGCCTCCCCTAGGTCGACTCAACCTTAAATGAGTACGTGGTGCGGTGTGTGAACAAAAGTGGCGGGGCGTGATGCTGACCACGTGTGTCATGCCGGCCTTCGTAGGTGCTCGCTAACAGCACTTGCCCCAACAGTCTGTAAAAGTCTATACTGGGTTTTTTTTGTCTTATAGTGGTACATGTTGGCATGTGTAGGTGTGTACAGGGATGATGATGATGAGTGGGAGGTGTGCGCACACGTGCAGGTGTATTCGTGTGGGTTGTGCGTGGGGCTGCGGGTTCTATAACACGCAATCACCTTCATGTTCTCCATGTCATCGAAGTACTCATCTTCATCCTGGCCAGACACGTAAAATACGGTTACCAGCACAACACAACTCATCACCAATATAACTGCTCCTCCATCACCACAACACACGCCGTCACCAACACAACTCACGCATCGCTCACGTGACCAGGCACTGTGGTGATATCGCCATCCCTCGATTCCGACTTCCTGGACTGTTGTTCTGACTTGCAACTTTCTCGTCCTGATGAAGTTTAACGTGGTCTCAATAGCGTACCCCTCTACTTCTTCCTGTCCGCATCCTTAAAACCTTAACCATCCTCCCCCTTCCCCTTCCTCACCTCACCTCCCTTTCCCCACCATCACCCTCCCTTTCCATTCCTTCCCCTCCCCAACACTCAAACCCCATCCCCCTTTTCCCCATCACCCAATAACAAACGTATCATTAATAATTCCTGTAAAGCGCTTCGACTAAAGCACTCTATAAAATCCTCGATAAGGTCATATATAATTGTTGCTGAGATGGACAGCACCGAGCAAACAGGAAACCTGGGAGACCCAAGACCACGTGGTGCAAGGCCGTGAAGAACGAGCTGGTTGCAGCGACCAAACTCTCTCGCGGCGAGTCCCAACACGTTGCCGAGGACAGGAAAGGAGACGTGGAGGGAGTCATGGCGGCCTTGCGTCCCACACGGGGATGAAGAGGATTAACTAAGTAAATGTAAATCCGCTGCAAACATTTTGGTCGCGAGAATTATTCTCCCGCTCCCCCGGTGAGTGAGCTCGAGACGATGGGAGCTGACAAACTCTCGTCGTGCTGCACGCGCAACAATTTGATTCGTTTTGCCGCGTCAGGTGGTGGAGGGCTTCCAGTGACACAGATCTGGTCGGCGATCATGACACAAAAAAAACGCACGACGTTGGCGGTGAAAACCCAATTGTTAATTATTATTAATTACGGTAACTGTAAAATTGTTAATAATCATCAATAATTATTAACAATTGTTCGTCCCTTTTTGGCTGAAATCATCACGTAAGGTGCCATTCCAATATGCAGCTGTACCCTCTGCCACCCGACAGAGCCAATCAGATGAAGTTTCCACGTCGTGAGCAAATGCGCCAAATGATTTGGGTTTTTTCATCATGAAAAACCGGAGGGACTTTCAAAACGAGGGAACCTTTTTGGCGATTTTCAGACGAGGTTTCTGTCGTCGGAGATTACATCCGGCACCATCAGGCGTCGACAGCGGGCTTTGCTGTTTGTCACGAGTATGCGTGTCTACGTGTGCGTGTCTACGCGTGCGTGTGCGCATACCCCGGCGGTGGAGCAGCGGCTGCTCTCGTTCTCGGGGAAGAGCACGGCGTCCTTGATGAACACGGAGATGGCGCGGAGGATGAACGACATGAAGAGGTGCATGTGGATGTAGTTGCGCGTGCAGTGCAGCTTCCTGTAGAGACGGGCACCACACGTCGTCACGCACACACACGTGTCATCTAGTGTCGCCACCTTTTCCGCTGTCGACCAAAAGCTGGACAGATTCCCCAGCCCGCACTGGGTCTATAATTATCAGGAGCGTACGGTACACTGATGCAACGAATTTCCTCGCAGCAGCTACACCGGTACCAGATCTCGGTACACATCAATTCCTACTGCCACCTGAACACATACGCCGATTCCCGGACTGCACCAGCTGACACCCGCACCACAGGTGGCAACCCTTGCGTTATCACACATCGCATCATCATCTTCGTCACACATTGAATGATCGCGAATTTTAATATAACACGTTAAAAAAAAACATACAACTCAAGTGTTCGATAAATCTGAACCATCACAACTCACTCAAGTGTTCGATAAAACTAGCTATCGGGTGTTCACAGTGCCGGATGATCCCAGTAGCACAAGTAGCTACATATGCTACGGGCCCCGCACTTTCAAGGGCCCCGCGCTAAATGCCTTCAAGATATCAATTCCGGTTCAGTGGTTCTGCACTTGCTTTATTACTATAGTACTATACCGCCTTCAATTTTTATGAACGACTGGGTGTTCCAGGTTAGCGATTTATCGTATTATCTGAAAATATAGCAAATGAAAAAATATAATAAATTTACTCTGCAGGTAATTTTTTTTTATATGTATGTGTTTTGTTAGGGCCCCTTTGTAACATAAGCTACAGGCCCCGCACTAGCTCCATCCGGCACTCGGTGTGCAGGCGCTGGCTACGGCACTCCTGGGGCCAGTGGGGCTGGCCCACACTGCCCCCCCCCCCCCCATACGCGACCAGTCGCAGCCACCGAACAAACCGCGCGTCCCGTCGCCACGCGTCAACAACGATCACGGCAAACAGCGCCCGCCGTTGGCCAATCAGTGGCGCCGTTCCGACAACCGCAGTGCTCGTGCCGGGCTAGGTGCGCTTCCGAGGCCACGCGGCGTGACCGAGCGCTCGGCCGGCAGGGCCCCCCCCCCCCGGGAGGTCACGGGACGGACCCACCCACGCGTGTCCGCGCGTCCGCGTGTTTCGTGCCATCGGCCTCGCACCGGAAGAGGCAGAGGATGAGCATTGCGGCGGTGAGAGCGATGAGCGACGTGCTGTACCCGACCGTGTACGTGATCTTCACCGTCCTGTAGTACGACTGCACACGCACACAAAGGCACAGATTCCCCCGTGTAGCTTTGAACAGACTGTTGCGCTCAAAGTGCTGTTTCGTGAGCGCTTATGAAGGCCGCCACGGCACACAAGTCAGTGGGTGGCCAGCACCTTGCCAGGCAGCATTTGTCTCCCCAATGCTGACGTTTATACACTGCACCAGGTACTCATTTAAGGCTGAGTCGACATAGGAGAGGCCCAGGACCAGTTAAAATATTTGCCACTGTTGATTGGTCATGTGGGAATTGACTTTTGGTCACCGGGTTTGTAGCGCAGCGAGCAAACCACTGTGCCACCGCTCCCCCAAACACACTCTCAGATGTGCTGTCGGATTGTGCCACGTGCTGTTCGGCACGGTGCCCGACGTTTCGCCTCCACGTGCTGGCAGCTTGCTCAGGAACTGAATCGTTCCTAAATTCTGTCGTTTCGTTGAAAAAGGTCCCAGCAGCACGTGGGGCGGAAAGTCCGGATGTCATTCACATTTCTGTGACGCGCGACAGCCGAATAAAGTTGAGATGTGAATTTGAAGCAAGGCCGCGCGAAATCTTATCATGACAGAGCATTAACAACGGTAGAACGTATGAGTGTAAGGGTGGAGATGAGGTGAGTGAAATGGATGAGTGTAAGCAATGGGGGGGGGGGGGGGGGGGGGGCAAATCTGCGATGCGTCAATTCGGTGAAAGCGAAATCGATGACAGTAAATGATGATGAACGGATTGAACGAAAGGGGTTAATCAGTGAGCCCCATATGATGAGAATACGAAACGAAACGGCCGCACACGCCCACGCAGCCCAAACTCGCTCATGTTGGGTCAAGCCCAGCCAACGAGAAAGGCCGGGCCAGTTTTCGGATGCCGACTGTCCGGCGGGGGAAGACGGGGTTGGGGCGTGGTGGTCGGTAGACGGCTCCCTCACCCTCTCGTCCGTCTCATTTTCGTTGACGTCGTCCAAGCCGCAGGCCTCGTCGTATTTGGGGTAGGGGTCGGTCCAGCCGATGAGCGTGCAGTTCCGGTACACCACGCCTGGATGAGCACACGCGTGAAAACACGTAGCCTTGAACAGACCGCCAGGGGCAAGTGCTGTTAAGCGAGGCACGAGGAACCAAAGACAAGCAGGAAAGCAGCCACGCGGTGAGCCGGCACCAGCAGATTGTGCAAGCTCTGCGGTTCTCTATGTATTAGGGGCCGTCCATAAATGACGTCACGCGATTTTGGACGATTTTTGACCACCCCCCTCCTCGTCACACGGCGTCACAAAAAGTCAGACCCCCCCCCCCTCAAATATGACGTCACAAAGCTCTGCCCCCCCCCCCCAAAAATAAAACATACTTCAAATCGCTTTAAATTATTGTAGTGCATATTTAATGTGGTGCTGCAATCTGATGTTGTAGGAGAAAACATTTATTGAAAAGTCAATTTAATTAAGTAGAACGTGTTGTCTATATTTATTTAAAGTTGCGCATTTTGATGTGACGTCACATTTCTCAACCCCCCCCCCTCTCGTCACACATCGTTACAAATGTCTGACCCCCCCCCCCCCCCCCAGGTGCGTGACATCATTTATGGACGGCCCCTTAAGGTGCCATCGGCCACTTACTGAGGTGTTTACATGTGTGAAGAAACCCCACGCATGCGAGGAAGCAACACTCTATCCCATACTGATGAAACAGGTGGAGTCCACATTTTAATGTGCTGCCTTCTCCTGGAAAGCCGAGGTACGGCTCCTCATCGACGCCCAACGGGAATGGAGTTTCACAACATTTGTGCCGTGATCCACGCTACCCCCCCCCCCCGCCTCCAGCGCTGGATTACAGGCGACACGCAGCATAGCCACCGCCAACCTGGAAGGTATTTCATGCTGCAGCCTTTGGGGTCTCAGCTATTGGAGGGTCGCCACCTTTTCGAACTGGAGAGCAAAACCCGGACGCGTTTCTCAGCCACCGCTCGGCCTGTCATCTCCTGTAACGAAGCTCCGCACAGCAACGCCGGCCGGCACCAAGTCACCGGCACGAATCCATTCCTGCTGCCACCCGAACAACCGATGCCCATCGCGAAACAGTCGTCGATGGCTAAATAGCCGGTGTTGATGGCGCGCGTCTTCAGGCGCGCCGCTGCCAGCGACCGCGAGCGTGCACCTCGTTTCTTGAAGAGAGCGATGAAGTCCGGGCAGGGCACGGAGCGCACGTCTCCGTGGGCAGCCGCCGGCCAGCACGACAGGTTGTCCCACATGCCGGGGCAGCCTGGCACGAGGCGCGCGCACGCACACACGCACACGCGCACACGCACACACACACACGCGCACACGCACGCACACACGCACACACACACGCGCACACACGCACACACGCACGCACACGCACACATGCACACACGCACACACGCACACACACGCACACGCACACACACGCGCACACACGCACACACGCACACGCGCACACGCACACGCGCACACACGCACACACGCACACGCACACGCACAAACGCACACGCGCACACACGCACGCACACGCACGCACACACGCACACGCACGCACACGCGCACACACACACACGCACACACACACGCGCACGCACACGCACACACGCACACACGCACACACACACGCGCGCACACGCACGCACACACGCCACACATGCACACACGCACACACACACGCGCACACGCACACACACACACACGCACACGCGCACGCGCGCACGCACACGCACACACGCACACACACGCACACACGCACACACAGCACACACGCACGCACACACACACGCGCACGCACACACGCACACGCACGCACACGCGCGCACACACGAACAAATGCACGGACACAGCAACTTTTACTTTTCGTTTCGTGTGACGCGTTTGCGATCCGATTGTGCCGACGGCATCGGAACTCACCCCAGACCTTCAACTCGCTCGTAAACAACAACAACATTACCCCCGACCCACCACGTGCTAGAGAATGGCCTCTGGAGGCCGACACCTGAGAACTGCAGGAGTACGGACTTCCTAGGAGGGTCTTTCAATTCGGCGCAGGGTACAAGCGCAGCGCTGCCGTGTCGTCTTGCTCACTCCACTCGCTGGCGGAAGGGCCTCCAGTGGCGGGAGCTACGGAGGGGGTGTTGACGCCAACTCCTCCGGCAATGGATGAGTCCGGCTTCAGAGAGAGAGTTTTAGGTTGTTTGTCGGGGGGCGGGGGGTTCCCACCTTGGGGCGGCAGGATTTTTGGACTGCTGGTGGCGAGATGTCAACTCCCTTGCCTGGCATGCAGGAGGTCGTGGGTTCAAACCCTGACGCCTGCTGTATATTTGTAGTTTGCGTGTCTCTCTCCCCGTGGACGCGTGGATTTTTCTTCGGGTCACCTGGTTTTTCCCTCCACATTTAGAGTATTTGGCTGCTATAAATGTCCACACGATAAGCCACTTCGTTGTGCGATCACTTGTGGCCAGGTCGCTTCTGAAAAAAGAGCTACATAGCTCAGTGGGCCTTACTTGGTAAAGTAAAAAAATATTAATCTTTTTTTTTCTTATTTTAACGGGGCCCAAAGCAATCCTCCAGAACACGTAAGCCGATAATAATTTTCAATTGACGAATCAACTGATTGACTGTCCCAGTCGTGCCCCTCCACACGTCTTTGTGTGCGCGTGGCTCAGAGCCAGACTGAGTTTGAGGGGGGGGGCTGTTATCGTTTTCACCCCCCCACCTGCCCCACCCCCACCCACTCCTTTATCACCGAGACTCGAAGCCAAGGACTCCGTCGTTACCGTCGCTGGCTCAGTGCTGAAGGCCCCTAAAGCCACGTTGCGTGTACGTGGATCTGGGGTGGGGGGGGGGCTTTAGTCACGTGGGTATAGGGAGGAGGGAGGGGGTCACGGAGGAGCGGTGGTGTAGGGGTTAGCAGCGCCGCGCCCCGGACCCCGCGAACCGAGTTCGATTCCCGCTCACGGCCAACACCACTGACGATAATTAATCTGAACCGGTCCCGGGCCTCCTCTAGATCGACTCAGCCTCAAATGAATGCCTGGTGAGGCGTGTGAACATCGCCACCGGCGGGGAGATCGAAGGAGGTCGGGCGTGGCACTGGCCACCCAACCCCCTCGTGTGCCGTTCGAGCCTTCGTAGGCGATGCTCGCTCACAGCACTTGCCCCGACAGTCTGTTAAGGCTACGTGGGGGGGATCTCTCTTCTTTGTGGTGGTGGGGGGAGCGGGGGGTCACCACGGTACCGGGCAGGTAGAGGCCACGAGCGACGGACGCGTTGATCTCGTGGCCCACGCGCTCCGCGCACTCGTTCTCCCGCTTCTTGAGCTCCACGAGGAATTCAGCATTCGGGCAAGATCCCCGTCACCTGGCGCAGAACAGCGACCGGACCACAGCATTTGTGCATCATGCAGCAGTAGCAGCAGTAGCAGCAGTAGCAGCAGCAACAACAACAACCACCGGCAGTTCCTGTAGAACTAACCTCATCGTGGGGCCCTCTCTTGTGCTCGAGGTCACCATCAAAATAAATAAATTCGAGTAAACGTGTTACCGCCTGACAGGCAGCAGTGACGCAGAGATCGACAAACTGTGGACCGGCTTCGTTTTTATTGGGACTCATCGGTACAGTTATAGTCACCAAGGCTCACTTGATAGAAAGTATTGTTTATGGGAACCATATTATTTTGGTTTTCTAGTCTGCACTGTGATTCTGGGGGGGGGGGGGGGATTCCCATTATTTACAGAGCTGATCGATGGCACGACGAGACAGATGCACATGTGTCATGTTAATAGCGTCAACGAAATCTGGAGGAAATATCCGTCGGAATCGTCGACTATTAGTGGGCGACGGTAATTCCCGTTGTGACAGTCACTATTTTAACCCATTTCAATACACTGCGCATACAATGGTGTACGCGTGTACGTTGAAACTTCTTTGTCACACGGCGGTGACGCGGGGACCAACGGTCGTGCAGCCGCCGCTTGTTGTAGATTCGCGGTTCTACTCTGGCGGCCGCCCCGGTTAATCCTGCTGGTGTAAAAGCCACGGCAGTGTTACGCGCCGTCTTCATTCACTCGCGGCGGACGGAGGGGAGGCGTCATCGCGGCCACGTTGCGCCGCGCCGCTACTCCCGGCGCAATCATCCGGGTTCAACCACCGCAGTGTAAACGCGCAGTTGTTGCTATGCACCAACATCAGCCGTACGAAGAAGAGGAAGAAGAGGAGGAAGACGAGGAGGAGGAAGAATAATCCCCTGACGTCATTCGCAAGAGCAGGGAGCCACTGTGTGCGGCGCCGGCGTCACGGGGTCCAAATTTGCCAAATTCTAAAGCTGCACCGCGAGCTCCTCGGTTGGGCTTCTAGGGAGCAACCACCGCCGCCCTCCTGCAGACGATCGCCCCCAAGGTCACTCTCGCATATGAGACTCGTCCTGGTATCTTGAGTTATCACCTGGTTTAAATGAGAACATCAACTGAATGTTACACGGTGGACTCGCGATTGTGCGCGCTAATTACGGGGAGGACGCCCGCGGATATATCCAAAATCGCGAATATCACTGGTCAACAAAAAAAATACATTTTTTTCTGGCCTGGACTTTTGTAGTTGTTTTAGACTAATTTCAGGGTGTTGATTCCAAATCTGATCTCAGATTTGTTCTACCACATCATTTTTATGCTATCGGCATACCCCATTTTCATTGATTTTACCCGAAATTAACTCTGTCACTTATGATTGCAAGTTGTTGCGAGTCAGTGACTGCTTTAGTGTTAAAATATGGTGCTGTATTTTTTAGGATAGTGTGTTTATAATATCATTTTATGTAGATATCCACATTTATTTAATTTTTTTCTTCTGCCGTTTTTATTGAATATACAATATTTGAAACTGATGCCAGATTTGGAATCAGCACCCAAAAATTACCTTAAAACCGTTGGAATACCTTATGCCAGAAAAAGTGTGTTGACCAGTGTAATTAAAACAAACTTCCTTGGAGCTCGATGCCAAAAGCCACCGATATGGGTGTAGTTTACGTTGAAGTTAAGAACATTGGAACTGCCGTCTGCCAATTTACGGATACAATATCCAGTTTTATGATCTAAAGTTAAAACAATACGCTTCCGTTTCTCTGGCATCGCACGGTTTCGTAAATTGAAACCTCACAACTTAAAATGATCGGATAAATCGCTCGAAATGAAGCACTTCGATTGTTACTCTTTCGTCAAGAACGAATGCCAACGATGCGACCGATCGATGCGCGTGCTCAGTGATGACAACGCGTTCCTTCTCCCGCGCACCAAGCAGATAGCAGAGCCACGCCAACCGACGTCAATCAAACTCCGCCCGCTGTTGTGGAGATATGCAACCGCCGATAACAGGTAAGCCTTTAGTTATTAATCGCGGGGACAACGTGCTCCCGATTACTGCCACGAGGCGTCGCAGCGGTCCGTGCGTGACAACGTCTCCCCGAACATTCAACCGCGTTGCTGCCAGGGCCACGGGCCGGCCGGCAGGTGGCAGAGCACGTGCAGCAGGAGAGGCTGCTGTCGAATGGTGTGTGACATTCTCGAGTTGGCTTTTCTTTCCCCTGACGTGCGTTACTCTTCTCCGGGCACAGGCACCCAAGTGCCTCGTGCATCCATATCCAGGTAGGGCCTTTAAGATGTCAATCCACCGGTGGATTGCAACACGCAACAATTATTGGCTAAAGTGGCCCCGAGCTGAAGCCGTCTGAAAACACCGCTGGTGGATCACGCGGAAGTCGCGAAACTCCGTTCCCGTGGTCGCCGACGAGGTGTCATCAACCCTGGACTGGACAGGAGAATGCACGGGATACATCCACTCGTGCTCTCATTCGTCGATCTCGCGCCGGGAACCAATCACGTGCCTTGTCTGAGTGCCCGTGGGTATGTACAAAGCCTCTGAGAGAGTTTCTCTCTTTGTCTGGCATCCTGGGAAATCGTTTCTCTCGCGCATCACGATGAAACAACGCTGCTTTCCGCAATACGGCTGCCGATATGGCGGTATTTTTAAATTTTAATTTTTCGATGTATATTTTTTAAAAATCCACGATGCACCGAGGCCGCGAAACTTGAACCGCGAAGTGGCGAGGGATTACTGTATAGCAAGGTGTGGACTAATCTCCATCTGTTTCATGAGCACGCAATCGAGTGTTGCCGCCTCTGCGTGTGATCCGCTTTCCTCCCACATATATGGTGCCACGGTGACGAAATGTTAACTACCTCGCCTGGTATACAGGAGGTCGCGGTGTTCGATCCCGACCTTGACGCCTATATATTTAGAGTGACATATTCTACCCGTGGTCGAGTGGAATTGTCTCTGGGTCCTCCAGTTTTTTTCCCCTCTACATTTAGAAACATGCGTTTAGAAACATGCGTTTAGAGAATGTGGTTGTTATAAATGTTCACGTGATAAGCCATTTCGTTGAGCTCTCATTTGTGGCCAAGTCGCTTCTAAAAAAGAGCTATATAGCTCAGTGGGCCTCACTTGGTAAAAAAATTTATATATACAGTAAATCCACTAATTTATTGGCTGAAAATATTATATACAGAGGATCGTAGAGCTTGGGCAATCGCTGGTGCCGGGTTGCCCGCCTGGCTATCTTTCCACTTGTCTGTGGCAACTCATCGTACCTCAGTCGTCCTTCCTCTTCAAGAAGTGAGCGAATACTGCGTGGTACGTTACAAGTGTATTTTCTTTTTCTAATAGAACTGAAGCAACCAAGGTAAATAACACCGCAGCGTTTGGTAATGGTGTTTCGCCAACTTTTTCCACGTACATCTTTTGTTCGGTCGGCACTTGATCTATTCTCACAACTGTGTAGCATCCCGTAATAAAGATCAGCACAGCAACACAACCGGTACTAGACCTCGGTACCAACCAATTTGTTCTGCCAGCCGAACACAAGGCGCCGATTCCCGGACTGTCCGAGTCAAACCCAAGACGGCGACGCTAGTTTGGCATCAGGAATGGGTGATGGTGAAAAGACTAAAGGGAAGGAGTTCAGAAATTCAAAATATTTATACTGGAATTAACTCAGCCAACCACATGCCAGCTCTACCCTAACCCTAGCCACCTACCCAACCAGCCACGAGTATTAGTATTAGCCCTACCACCGCCCCCTAACTCTGCCATATAGTAAATCGGCGACGAGTGTGAGTTCTCTCACTAATCCTGAACAAATAGCCAAGAATCCACGAAGTACTAACCAAGGGCCCTAATCAACGAACCAACCAGCCCGTGGTTGTGCCGGGCATCAGCAAACCAAGCAAGGGGCCCGGGATTCATGCGATTATCTGACTGCATCAAAACATATCAGCTTAATTCTAGATTTGAAGCTTTCGTGACTGCAAGGATTCATATTCCTAGATTTTTTCAGTAAAGTCACGTAGGTAAAATTTTTTATTAATAAAAGTAAAATACAGCTATCGTGCTGTGACGGTTCCACCTGAAGACGGAAGCTTGCGTTGCCTCCGAAACGTGGTGATTTTTATTTTATTTTTATTTTACTTTTATTAATTTTAATTTTTTACCTACGTGACTTTACCGAAAAAACCTAAGAATATATCTCAGCTTAAATTCGAATCCTATGAAGCGTAAACAAGCCGTTTTAACACTTCAGAAATCCAATTAATTTCAACTCATCTATATCTTGTCCGAATTTCCATTCCCTCATTCCACTACATCTCCGTCTACGTTTCTCTTATCTTGCTACATCTCTAGATCTTGTCCGTAGCTCTTCTGCCCTCTTGAAAGTGTGGCCTGCCAAGGTGATGTATCCTCTTTGGTTCTTTCGGTAAAGTCACGTAGGTGAAAATAAAATAAAATAAAAATAAAATAAATCACGACGTTTCGGGCGCAACACAACCACAGCGACAAAACATACTTGCGCGACTGTTTTGTCGCTGTGGTTGTCCCCACCTGAGGACGAACGTTTGTGTTGCGCCCGAAACGTCGTGATTTTTTTTTTATTGTATTTCTATTTTCAGCTACGTGTCTTTACCGAAAGAACCGAAGAGTATGGATCCTTGCAGTCACAGAAACTTCAAATCTAGAAGGTGATGTATCCTCAGGGCCCACAATGGGCTCACGAGCACCAGTCTTCTCACTGACCCTACGCAACTAAGCAGCCGCGAGTATTACGCCTGCCCCTTAACCCTGACGAGCCCACTCGCCACATGTGCTGTGAAGGGTCATTGCCCGAAACGTCGCCTATTGTATACTTTTTTACGGCCACACAGTGTTATCGAGTCATTCTCGTGAACTATAATCCAAACAAAGTCTCAAGTTACAATGAGCCGCTTCGTCATTGCCCCTCTCGTGATGTCACTGCAACGGGAAGTCCCACACGCTCGAATCAATGTTACGTACTCACTCGAAAACCGCGCTTGACCGTAATTTGAAAGCCTTTTTTTGTCATGAACGAAAGATTCCAGGATCGTGTCTCTGACCGCCGGCTACCACACGCCAGCTACGAGACGAAGAGCTGCTCTTACCATACTGGACCGTGTCTCCTGCTCCTAATAATGAGCCTCGAGACTCCGTGACCCTTTCTTGGATACATATTACAGTGGGGGTCGTGTTCAGTCCGCTGCTGGATAATGACCACACGCCGCGAACCATCTCTCACTACCCCTGCAATGTAATTAGGTACAAGGGCATTTAAGGACGTAGCCCTTTCAATTGAGGGTCACGCTACGCTGTCGGGGTCGTGTGGGTTACGTGACCAAGCTTCACCGCGCTGGTCAGTGTGGGTTCGGCGAAGAGGTTGAAAGCGGAGACCCTTGTGGAGAAGCATAAGTGCAGTACAACATTGGAGTTTGCTACCCACCGCTTGACAGTTTTTTTTTCGCAGCCGGCTCGGCAACCCAGGCGCTGTCCAGGCTCCGGGGTACTGAAGAGTTTCCCGAGATCTCGCGAGATCGGGGGCAGTCCGAGTGATTTGATCCTTAAGTAGTTGTAGTTACTATAGTACTGTAGTAGTAGTAGGCAGGGCTTCATTTCTCACGAAATCTCTTCCCGAACTCCGCCTGCATTTTAGTAACGCTGGTCATGGGCAAATGCTGCAAAGGGCATTTAAAGCAAACAAATATTGATTTGAAAAAAAAAGCGTCGGCCTGCCATTGGCCACATCTCGAGGGAGTGCTGCGTTTTAACGGTGTGTTTTTACGAGAGCAGTCGAGGTCACCGTGATTTATGGTGCGTTTAAAATCACAGGTTTATTCGGGGTTTTTTTTTATATTGTCGATAACGGTGAATATTGGAGCGTGGTGTTCTTCGCTAACTTTCGCCAATAAGACATCACAGGTGAGGGCCGCCACACATTTGAAGCTATTTGAGGGGTTGACAGCAGCACGATGTTGTGGGGGTGTTTTCAAATTTGTGTATTTGTCGGGGGGCCGCACGCCAGGCGCCATACTAAAGGCCACGCAGGGGTCGCCAGTTGCCCGCGGGGCCTTGCAATGAAGAACGCCTTATATAGCGGCATGCATCAACTGCACAATGTGCCGCCAGCTATTATTATTATTGGGTAAAACCCACCGCTTAGACCAGGCCCTGTTCTCTCCCACGCTGTGCCTGCTCGTGTGGTCGGCTTGTTTGACCATACTTCACCACGCCGGTTCAATTGCGAGTCGGTGAAGGCACGGCAGCGCAGTCGAGTTGAGTGACGGTTGCACCGCGCGATGCAAGATGACATCAACCGCCTCATGTGGGTACCCAACTAAGCCTTCTGAGTCGATGGGCAGTTTGGCCACTTAACCAATACCCCGTGGCCTTCTGATGGTTGCCACTGATAAATCACATTGGAACGCCGCACCAATTTCGGCGTTGATTCATCCTCGATTCTTAGAATTGCCGGAAAAGGATGGCAGCAAAAAGCCTGTGGGTGTTTTCCAGCCATCCGCCCACCAACTATGACGTCCCGCACGCGCTCCGTGACCTTGGTATATGCGCCGCGTGGTGTACCGTAACCAAACCAGTACCAATGCGCGGATGGAGTTGCGGCCTTGTCTGGGTTATCGAACGGTCCTTAAACAGTCGACAAAGTTTTCCGCTTCCTGTCACGTGGACATTCGTCTCGAGATACGTACACTCGGTGCCTGGCAGTAGAGACAGCGGATTAGCTCAGACTTTGTCGTGCGGCATATTCCCCAACGCGTAAGATGCATTCAGGCGTCGAGTGATGCTTAGATTAATTTAGTTTAATGATTTCGTCCACAATTGTGACCGATGTCCCGTGGCAAACAACAATTTACACATGATAGAAATGTACGGCTTGTGAAAAAATAAAAAGCAGTAAACGTTATCACAGGTTAAGCTGATTCTAAAGCACGTTTCCTTTTTTTTAATTAATATATTGATGTTGGTTGAAATATCCTCCGTCACGGGGGAGCTCATTTTGAATTGTCAGCTGCACGATACAAGCAGCAATATTTTCCTGTATCTCAATTCACCGTTTTTTAAATGCTTTTTTTTATCATTGTCCGATCTATCGATGTTATCTGTCTTTTTAAATATACCGATTTAGTTCAGTCCAGGCCCTCTGTCTTTGGTGAAGATGTTATGCGTGCATTTCAGTCTGTGTCTCTTACTCCTGCAAGACATCTCTTCCCACTTAAATATACAAGTATTAAATTTCGATTTAAAGCTTTCGTGACTGCAGGGATTCATCTTCTTGGTTCTTTCGGTAAAGTCACGTAGAAGGGAACTTTACCGAAAGAACCAAGAAGATATACAAGTATTTTTTAATTTTATTTTACCAGATAATGCCCACTGAGCTATATAGCTCTTTTTCAGAAGCGACCTGGCCACAAATAATAGCTCAACGAAGTGGTTTATCACGTGGACATTTATAGTAGCCAAGTACATCAATTCCTGCCTATTTTTAAACACCAAATCATGGGGTAAGGCAGCGAAAACAAAAAAACAATTCCAGATTACACCAAAAACAACACAGAGTTCCCTAATAGAAGTTTTTTTTGGGTGAGATCGCGTAAATATATAAATGTATCTTTAAACCCGCCACCACCCGACACAGTCAACTAGTAAGGCTGAAGCTAGTTGTAATTACTGGCGAAACGTCGTACTCAGATCGTAAATGTCGTGGCTTGGCTCTCCAACACACCGGTGTGCTGTACTAATAATATACTACACAATACACTACACTATACACTACACTACTATACACTACACTACTATACACTACACTATGCACTACACTACTATACACTTCACTATACACTACACTATACACTACACTACTATACACTACACTACTACACACTACACTATACACTACACTATACATTACACTACTATACACTTCACTATACACTACACTATACACTACACTACTATACACTACACTATACACTACACTATACACTACACTATACACTTCACTAAACACTAGTGCTGTACTAGTGACGAATTGGCCACGTTCTGTTGACGTGACAACCCTTACTAGTTGGCTGTGTCGGGTGGTGGTGGATTTTAACGACACATTTATATATTTACGCGATCTAACCCAAAAAAACCCTCTATTATGGATGACACAGTCCCGTCTATACAATCACACATTAAAATCGAACTATCGATACATGGGTAAGCATCAAAGCTACGTAATAACATTTGCAAATGTGGTTATTATCCATCGCTAATCTTCTGCTTCAGACTTATTTTTGGAACAAGATTTACGATATTCAGGGAGCAAACAAGATGGTTCCAAAACGTCGGCAAAGGCGTTGCCTGTCACCTCTTCTCGTCCTTGTTCTTGGGATAGTTAAAAGGCAATTATGTGGACGTCGTAGGCCCCTCCCAAGGACTGGAATGTGAGGACGACTATGTTGTAAACGGCACGAGCACCTCCAGACCAAATCGGAGATTGTCACCGGTGATGATGAGCATTTTGCATTTTGAGCAGAGACTGAACTCAAAATTTGTGATAGATTGCGGTGTGATGTCAGAACAACAGGAATTGCATTGCAACATGTGATGATGACGATCATATCAATCGCAGTTACGGTACAGATTGTTTGTCTCTGTGGCTTTTGAGACACAAATTGGCAGTTGGAGGCAGTCGCCCTCCAGCAACAACGGAGGGCAGAGGAACGACGCTCACAACAACGAGCGGAGCGCCGGGTGGCTAAGAAACACAGCAAGTTACCACAGTTGGGGGCACAGGTGGTGCATCGGCCACTCATCTCAGTCAGTCGACCCATGGCATCTGGATCTGTCCCGTGACCTCCTGCCGACGGGCGTTTACGACACTTCATGTGGCCTTAAAGTGCACATAGCCTGGCACACAAGCGCCGCGGTGACGTCACTGCCACTTAGTGGTGAATGGCGGTTGTTGTTGTTGAGACTAAAAATAGCAGCATCCTGAGTGTGTTTCACATCGCAATGTACACGTGTGCGTTGTAGCAAGCAGGGTGGCAATCGCATACCTGTCAACCCCTTATCAGTGCCCTACCCTTATTACAGACAAATTCAGACCTTATTGGTCACCCCGTACACTTATACGTCTTATAAATCTCAACGTTCATTCCTACAAAGTCACAAGGGAGAAACACATTTTTTTTTGCCCGTATTGAAACGGCTGTACGGCGTATGGACCTGAAAACTCATTTTCCCCGTATGAGAATACGGGATAAAGGGGCCATCCATTGAGTAGGAACGCAAAAATCTGTCAAAACGTGACTTCTCACCCCCCTCCCTGTAGGCACGCGTACCTTTTACACCCCCTCCCCCCCCCCCGAATCCTATAGAACGGCCGATATTTAATCCACGCAGCAGCGATCAAGGAATAATATTATTAACGTGTTTAAGCAAACGGATAGTCAACGGCCGGACTATCTAACTCATTTGAAGGCCAATGTAGACAAATTATTATCGAGGATCCCCCCCCCCCGTTTCCTATGCGTATGCACATTGTCAGTAGACCCCCCCATACGCAAGGGTACGCGTTTGGGTTAACCCCCCCTCCCCCCTCCATGCGTACCTACTAAATGGATGGCCCCTACGTACTAAATGGATGGCCCCTAAACCGTATGGGGTGACAGCTCAGCTTTGGAGTGTAATTGCTACGGGCGCTGCACGCGCATTTGCGCGGTGACGTCATCCCGTCGCCATTCCAGCCGTGCTGTGACGTCATCGCGTCGAAGCAACAGCCTTGAGTAACTATTATGTCACGTATTCAGGTAGCCTTTTAAATACAAATCAATTGGGGGGGGGGTGAGGGAGGTTGGAAACGCAATCTTCTGGAATATTCTACCTGATACAAACGCGAGTCACCGACTCCGCGGAGATGTTTTGGGCTCTGATCGGTTTGATTTGGACGCTATTAAATGGACAATGTATTGGAGCAAAATGTTGTTCATTGGGACAAGCGGGGACTTCCCGTGAACTTCCTCGGCACGAAGAAGCCCGTGGTGGTCTCGTGCGCGTTGGAGCCACCCGCCCACCGCTTGCGAGACCCAGGGCATTAAAGATACAACTTTTGTGCAAAGCGAGATAGAGGACAACGTCTAAAATGCCCTCTGGGTATATTTGCATTTTACTGGCAACGACGCCTGCATATTGCACCCATGCAGCGAAAGTTGACGCAGTGATTATTACTTAATACCAGCCTTGCAATTTATACTTGTCCCTGCCAGTAACGCTAACCACCGAAACGCCGCTAAATATTAATACCGTACACATCATTAATAGTACATCTGACTATACAAACCATCACACTTTTTTTGTTTGCTGGAACATGCTCCACTTTGTAGTCATGAAATGAGGATTCGACCTTCAAAGCTCCTGTCGGCCATGGCCATGCTTTCCAAAACAATGCAATACTGCAACGTTGTCTTGGTTCTTTCGGTAAAGTCACGTAGAAGGGAGATAATAAAATAATAATGAAACATAATAAAATAATGCTCACGACGTTTCAGCCACAACGCAAGCAGCCGTCCTCAGGTGAAGAACAGGTTTGTCGGAAAGACAGCGTCCGAAACGTCGTGAGAATTATTTTATTTTTGTATTATTTTATTATCTCCCTTCTACGTGACTTTACCGAAAGAACCAAGAAGATGAATCCCTGCAGTCACGAAAGCTTTAAATCGAAATTTACTGCAACTGGGGAATGCGACCGGCCCACGGGTGTCCGCTCGCTCACTCCCAGAACTGAGAAGAGAGGCAGGGCGACTTGGAGGCGTCGTCAGGAGGAGGAGGCACCACAGACGGGCACGAAAGCAGCAGCAGCTGCAGCAGCAGTTACCCGGCGAGCCACTGCCACATTGCGCCCCCAGATCAGAGGTCGCAACCGGGTACCCGATACCCGGCTAGCCGTACCCGGCCGGGTACGGGTACCCGTTTGCGACCCTGGTGCGGCCGGGTACGGGTACGGGTAGGCCGTGAGTCACTGGTGAGTAACTGTTTGTCACTCATTTCCCAACGTCTTGTCTCTTCTCACAATTCAAGTTCCTAGAATCAACCTACCCACGCCTGCAACATGGCTTCATCCCAGAGGTCGCAATCAGGTACCCGATACGCGTACCCTACCCGTACCCGGCCGGGTACGGGTAGGGTACGGGTACGGCCGGGTACGGGTACGGGTACCCATTTGCGACCCTGGTGCGGCCGGGTACGGGTAAGGAATCAAAACCCGTTTGCGACTTCTGCCCCAGATCTCTGCCGTCCACTATATATACACACAAAAAGGCGGTATCATTACCCGTCAACCCACCACGGTTTAACCCCGTCTTCTTGTACAGGGAAACTCAGTTTTCAGGTCCATTCGGCGTGCGGCCGTTTCGATGCGGGCAACAACAAAAACATTCTATTTGTGTGTGTTTCTCCCTTGTGATGGGACTTTTTTAGGATGATCGCTGAGATTTATAAGGGCACGGGGTGACCAGTAAGGTCTGAATTATTACTATAACGAGCCAAGAATGTCTGTGTGTAACGCGCGTGACGTCACTCCACATGCCGCACCCCCCGTCATTAATATTCATGAGCGGGTGGATTTTTACACTCACGCAGAAGGTCGAGCGGAAAGAAAAATTTATTTTCGCAAATTCGCTTTAAGTTTGACGTTGCGTTATTGAAAGTGAATCTCATAAACAATTATACGCAGCAATAAAGTGGACTTGTTATGTATTTCTTCAGCACTTGAGACAAAAGGCAAGTCTAATTTATGCTTCTACATTGTGGTAAAAGAGATATTTCTCGGTGATTTTAAAGATATTGTATCGAATTCAAATGTATTTCAACCCCAGCGACCAAAAGCAGAAGAGAATACAGTATCATGGCAGTGAATTTTAACAAATTGAAGGTCAGTTATATACAGTACTACAGTGAAATGCAGTGAAATGTTTATGACATCCTTTCGTGCAAGATTCACTGCCATTAAATTTACACAAGATACTCTGCTCAATTTTTTCGTAAATATTACAGCTTCCATCCTAGGATGGACAAACGAGCTAGTTGGTCTATAATAAGGTAGGGCACTGATAAAAAGTTGACATGTGTGTAGTGGTAAGTATAGTGGTAAGTCTATTTGTTTGTGTTTCTCCCTTGTGATGGGACTTTGTAGAACGAACGTTGAGATTCATAAGGGGCACGGGGTGACCAATGAGGTCTGAATTGGTCTATAATAAGGTAGATCACTGATAAAGGGTTGACAAGTATGCGAGATTGGCCAATGGTTGTACGCGTGAGAGGAAACTAAAGCACTTGGAGGAAACTCACACGTGTGAGGTGGAAACACAGCATGGAGATGGAACAGATGGAGTCCACATTCGCTGCGCCACCGCCTGGTGCGAGGTGCCTGCTGGGCGCCCGCGGGAAGCGGGTTTCACACCATCTGTGTGCGATCCACCAATCCTCGCCACTGCCTCCACAGCGCTGGGTTACAGGTGTGTGCGCCGTGTATGGTGATGTTTGAAATCCTGACCACCCCCCTCCCCCCCCCCCCCGAGATTTAGTCCTATTGTGTAGATGACTTTTTATTTTTTCCCAAGACATGCTCTTCCTCTATATTGTCATTTTATTTCACCTGAATAGAGTAGTATTTACGTACAAAAAAAATCGGTTGCCATAGAAACGGCGCGAAAATTACGCTAAAGCTCATAATTAAGCCCTTCTTACGGGCAATTGCCTGAAACGTCACCGATTATATTTCATTTTAAGGCCACGCAATGTGGTTATTGACGAGTGTGTTGGCTTATTGTTGTTGATGATTGTGCTCGCGTGTCACTGTGAATGCAGCAGCATCCAATAATTTGTTTAATAATTAAGCGGACTAAAATGTGCATTTATATTTTAGAGTAAACACTCGTCAATAACACTGCAGCCTTAAAAATTAATATTCATATATGTATATAGGATAGGTGACGTTTTGGAAAATGTCCCGTCTTCTTTATAGCACGTGGAGCTTCTTCATCGCACGTGTTATGAAGAAGGTCCATTATCTGAAACAACAATTCTATATTTCTCTTTAAGGCCTCAGTCTTATTGATGAATATGATGACATTTTGTGTTCTGTAAAAATCGTGCTTGTGCACGAATGCCAACGCAGCAGGAGCATCGCCAATGACGCGTGTGTATATATTCATGAAGAGCGATTTGGGTGTTTTGGTCAATTTCAGAAAATAAATGAGTAGTTTCACTTCTGCGGTTATTTCGAACCTCGTAAATAACGTCGAAACATTTTTCCCCATTTGTGTTTGGCATATAAAAGCTCCAGTGATTTTTTTTTTCTCACGTGGCCATATTTGGCTCAGTTGCCTTTGATTGAGTCCCTATAGATACACCCCGCTTTGGCACATTGAGCCATAGAGTGCAAGCTACTCCTGCCACTGTTTTTCACAGATGAAGTGTGTTCAGAAGGACGGTGACCGTGGTGACTGGGATGTTTAAGCCATCTTGGAGCACGGATAACAATTTCCGTAGTCCTCGTTTTCTGACGACCGTCGCAATTTGGAGTTTCAAAGTCTACACGTCGTACTTAATTTGGAGCTTTCGCGACTGCAGGAATTACTCTTTGGTTCTTTCGGTAAAGTCACGTATAAAGAAAAAATAATAAATTAAGTACTAGCATACGACGTTTCGATTACAACACAAGCAATCATCATCAGGTATAAATGAAATAGAAACACAAATCTAGTATACTTAGACATGTAATGTAATACAACAGAGAGTCGGATAACATAACAATCAACACCCTACCTGGTTGATTACGTTCTTCCTGAGAATGCTAAATTTGAGAGAGAGATAAAACACAGACCAGAGACATATAGACAGACATATAAGTAGAGACAGATATCACAGAGATACATAGAGAGAGAGACGTAGATAGGCACACAGAGAAACCACGTCTCTGTGTCGAGGCCTTAAATAGAGAGAGGGGGCGGAGAGAGAGGGAGGGGTTAGAGAAATTAGCATGTCAATGAGTGGCACGCTATAGATAGGGAGAGGGACAACAGCCGAGACACACACAGAGAGAGCAGAACATAAGAACGACAAAACGAGTGGAGACAGAGAAAGTACACTAAATCAAATAAACCTAGATGTGCAGCCGAGCTGTCGAGCTCCGTTTTATGAGCTGCACCTGACTTAAAAAAGTCAGCTACATAAAAAAAAACATTACCTCGGTGACCCTCTTAATAAGAAACCAGAACTTCATTATAATTAGTAAACGTGATTATAAGGATTGGGATAACCATTCCACTTACATTACTTAAGGGCAGAATATATACTGTATTTGTTACTGACGAGTGTAGCGTTTAAACCACCACTGCGTTGTATCAGGTGTGTTTGTTTTAATTTAATTAGTGGATACGTTTCCGTCTTGGGATTCCTTCATCTAGCGTAATTATTTGTCAAGGAAAATCGCATTGAGCGAGGCATGTTTCCACTCGGTTCCTGAATCTGGACGTGTGGTCAATCCCATTAACGAACGTTTGTTCGCCTTCACGTTGGCGATAGCTGGATGACCCGGAGGACAAAACTCCTCCACGCATTCGAGGGGATGACACTCAACACTGCCACCTCTGAGCGACATCTTGCACCGCCGCACCGACAACACATGGAAAGCCCAAGTGGTGGACGTCATCGTCACCACCACTAATATCGTTATCTTGCCGGTGTCACAAATCTGGAACACAGGTGTATCCATCTCCATTGGACGTTGATGGTGCGTGTGGAGTGTGCTCGTGCATTAACGTGGCAGTGACTAGAGATTAACTCGATTGAATAAATGAATACTCTATGAATTCATATAGACGTTTAGAAGACGACACGTTAGAGATGTAGCGAGGCACCCCGAAGTAGATGCGTGCGTGTGTGTGAGCACGGCTAACATCAGTGGCAAATGGTGTGTTAAACTAGTCCCGGGTCTTTCCCCTCGGGCAACTCAGCGTTACAACGAACACACGATGAGATGTGTGCACAACAGCACTGGGGAGACAAAGGTGGCCATGCGTGGTGCTGGCTACAATATCTTGTCATACAACGACCTCGGCTTAATAGATGCTCGCTAACAGCACCTGCCCCAAGAGACTACATGTTTTTTTTGTATTTGCCTGCGTGTGCTGTTTGCATCTTATAAAAGAGCGCGGCCATTGCACTCGGAGAGGAGATACTCGGAGGAGATGTAAGGAAGACGTGAGACACAGCGAGGAGACACAAGGAGACGGAGTGAGACACAGGGAGGAGACCCAAGCGGACAGAGAAGACAACAACGAGGCTCCACGTTGACGAACGGGGGGAGGAGACGCAAGGAGACGCAGTGAGACAGAGAGGGGACAAAGAGACGAGACGGTGGAGACACGTGAATGAGACGCAGGTTGGAGACGGAGTAAAGACACGGAGAGATTCAAAGCTGATGCAGATAAGCATATATGATAATGGTGATGCACGGATGTTGTTGATAATATATGATGATCATGGTGTTTGTTAATTATATGATGATGATAATAATTGTATTATGATCAAGGTGATGTTGATTATAATGTTGATAATTATATTATGATATGTTGATAACGATATGATGATGATCATGATGATGTTGATAATTAAATATGACGAGCTTGTTTGCCCGTCCTAGGACGGAAGCTGTAATATTAAAGATGCACATTTGCGTTTCCGTGTGTGATTGTAAAATCTGTTAGGAAATGCTGCGCGTAAATAAATGTTTCTTGACTTATTAAATGAAATAAAGGGCTATCAGCATTCTGTCTAAGCATTTTGTCCAACGTTTCTTGGCTCTGGCGAGCTCTCCATCTCTGCTGTCTCTCTCTTTGCAAACGGCGTTTCTGATCTGCGGTATCTTCGTCCTCCATGATGTTTGGCAATCCTGGGCTGACGTATTTAGATATTACGACACTCAACATGCTCCAGCAGCTGGAACACTGCGAATAAGCTTCCCTTACGCTTTTGTAGACACTGTATCGGGCCAGGGTGATCTGCAGAGGGGCCAAATCTCGCTAAAAATTAGACAAAAGATGCATTAAAATAGGTAATTTTTTTAAACGAGGGACTCTTCGATATCTTACACAATAGTCGAAGGCAAACAATCTCTGTGGCTGTATAATTGGAAAAAAAACCCGTTACTTAACTTTAGCACTGTTTTCAAATCACCTGAAGCTGTTAAGTCGAGTGGTGATACTGTCCGAAGTAACTTAGCAAATAACGAAGACCAAAGAGAAGCATCAGAGTTACGAAAAAAATTGATCGGAGTACAATTGTACAATCTCGTGTAAATGTAATGGCAGGGAATATTGAAAAAATATTATGTCATCGAACAATTCACTGCATTTCACTGTAGCACTGTATTCATGGCAGTGAATGTTGCACAAAAGGAAGTCATAACACACCTGGCAGCATTTGAGCGCAGCACTGCATTAATGGCAGTGGTTGTTGCACGCAACTATGTCAGAAAGCACCTGACGTAATGTAACAGTAGCACTGTCTTTAGCGGACATTCAATTACTTGAAATTCACTGCTCTGATACTCAGTTATATTCCGCTTTCGCTCGCTGGGGTTTGAAAAAAATTGTAAATTCGATCTAATGTCTGCAAAGTAGCAGAGACATGTTTAATGTAGCATAATTTTGGAAGTGTAAAGTAGCCGTGCCTTTTGTTTGAGGTGGCGAAGAAGAAAATACAAGGCACGAAATGGACTGCGAAGCAGCGTATAATTATTAATTGCCTTAACTTTGTTATTTAAAAAAAGCAGGCAGACATGAATAATAATGGGGGGGGCTGGTCCACGTGGAGTGACGTCACGCGCGTTACACACTGACATTCTTGGCTCATTATATTAGTTAATGAGAACACGATCATGATGATGTTGATAAAACGATCATGACGATGTCGATAACGATACTAGATCTCAGAGGTCAACTCGGGGTCGAGAATGAGAGAGGCAGCAGCGAGATAAAAAAAATATTCCTCGCCATTTCCTGTGACGTCTCAATGATCTCTTCACTGGTAGTCACAGAAACATCTACCCCCCCCTCCTCATCTCCCGTGGTATCTATCTCCCGTGACCACCCACTCCTATTTCCCCCGTTATATATCCACATCTTCAACGCCATCCCCCCGTGACATCGCATTGTAGCCAACAGCCCTGCCGTGGCTACCAATGCCTCCATCTCGCCGTGACATCGCCATGTGTCTCGCCACATCCGCTTGTCACGACTCCCTGTCACACTCACCCTTACCAACCCCGACCCTTCGTGACATTCTCCCCGTAACCACGCAATCTGTTCAGTCTTCGTGACGACACCTCCGCACAATCACGCGCAACATTACCCTGTAACCACAAAACGCTCGTGTCTCTTCGTCACACGCCCATGCATCTATCCCGATCCAACTTGTGACATCTCCCCGTGACTGCCCAGCCTTCCGCAACCGCACAATCCCCATCCCCCTGCGACATCTCTACGTGTTCAATCTCCATCCCCCAATGACGTGTGTAACCACTCGACCCATTCATGCCTTCGCTACATCTCTCCGTGACAACCATCCCTTCCACCGCCGACCACTCAACCCTTAACCCCCATTTCTCCCGTGCCACCACCTCTGTGTAACCCCCCCCCACCTCCAGGCCGTGACATATCCCGTGACCCCCCCCCCCACCCCCACCGTTGTTCAAGACGCGCACGTGCGCGGATTCCTAAGCGGCCGCTTCCATTTCTCCTCCTGCTCCCATTCTATCCTTGCGCCTCGAACAATCACCACCACCACCACCGTCGTCACCATCGTCACCATTCCATCTCCGTCGCATCTCATGCCACCACCACCACCACCCAGCCCCTCCTCCCCAACCGCAGCCCATTCCCCGTGCTCTCCGCTGGCGCCCTCTGAGCGCCCAATAAATTAATTATGACATCAATTACCGAGACGCGTGACTCGCGTCAATTCATTACCATCACCGTGCATTTGCGCTCCGCGGTGATGGGGTGGATATCTCTCCATCTAGCTCTCTCTCTCTCGCCACAAACGCGAGTTCATATCCATCACATTGCCCTCTGGAGAGGGTGGGGAGCGAGGGAGGGGGCGGGGGTGGGGGCGGGTCGGGGGGGGGGGCAAGGTGTAGGGCAAGAGGGCACGGGTTGGGGGGCACAGCGGGGGCACGGGCCGCTTACCGCTGCGAGTTGCGCGAGGAGCAGCAGGGTGGCCACGGTGGCTGCCATGGTGCCGCGTCTCCCGGGTTTGGATGGCTCTCCGCACCTCCTCTCCGCGCCTTCCCCCCTCTCTCTCTCTCGCCCTTGCGCGTTGGTTATTATTCAGTGGCCGTCTTCACTGGGGTGGAGAATTCCCCGCCTGAGCCGCCTGAACCGCGTGGCCGCGTGGGTGACCGAGTGTGACCCAGGGTGACCGGCTGCTAGGATGACCCGGGTGGGTTGATATCCGCGTGACTTGACTGACTGACTGACCGCGCGTGAATTTGCGCGTTTAATCGACCGGGGGTGGTTGTCGATGAGACTGGCTGGGTGACTGCGTGGCTGGGTGACGAGGTGATCCGGTGACGAGCAGGTCTCGTACGTGACCGCGTGAGTGTGCGACGAGCTTGTTACGTGACCGTCCGGTTACACATCTATTTGACCGGACGGCTCAAACGACTAATTGATTCGGGTGACGAGGTGCGTATGCGTCCGGTGTGGTTCACGCGTGACTCGGTGAGCGGGGGGTGACCCGTGTCGTGTAGAATTGACCGGGGTGGGTGACCAAGCCTGGCGAAGCGATTGACCACGTAACGTCTGCCGCGACTCTTCACGCCACCATCGTCGGCGTCTCCGATGGGATCCCCGGCTCAGCTCTTGAGTGAAATGCGGCAGCGGCAGCAGCAGCAGCAGCGATGGGAGAGAGAGAGAGAGGGAGAGAGCGAGAGAGGAGGGGGAGGGAGTGAGGGGGATGAGAGCACTGCCCCCCCTCTCTCTCCGTCCCTCTCCGCACCTCTCCGTGTTGTCGACTCGAGCCGCCTCCTCCACCTTTGTGTCTGGGTGTCTCTGCGCGTGTCTCTCTCTCTATGCGTGCGAGTGTGCCTGCGTCGTTCTCTCAGATGTGTCGATGCGATGTCTGCGTCGATCTTGCTGCGTTCCTCTCTGTGTTTGCGTGGCCCTCTCCATGGCTGTGCGTGCGTGTCGGCAGGACTCCGCGTATGTCTGCGTCTCCGTGTGTGCCCGTATCTCTGTCTCCCTCCATCTCCCTCTGTGTGTGTACCTCTGTGTCTTCGTGTCTTTTTCTGTCTCTCCTCACGTCCCCTGTGCTTACTCCATTACCTTTAGACTCTCGTGTCTCCCTGTGTCTCCCTGTCTCCCCTACCCGTGTCCCCCTGTCTCCCCTACCCAAGTCTCCCTGTGTCTCCCCGTGTCCCCTACCCGTGTCCCCCTGTGTCTCCCTGTCTCCCTGTCTCCCCTACCCATGTCTCCCCGTGTCTTCCCGTGTCCCCTACCCGTGTACCCCTGTGTCTCCCTGTCTCCCCTACCCGTGTCTCCCTGTGTCTCCCCGTGTCCCCTACCCGTGTCCCCCTGTGTCTCCCCGTGTCTCCCTGTCTCCCCTACCCATGTCTCCCCGTGTCTCCCTGTCCCCCCTTCCCGTGTCTCCCCGTGTCCCCTACCCGTGTCTCCCTGTGTCTCCATGTCTGTCCTACCCGTGTCTCCCTGTGTCCCCCTGTCCCCCCTCCCCGTGTCTCCCTGTCTCCCCTACCCGTGTCTCCCTGTGTCTCCCTGTTGTCACCTTGCCTCTCCTGCCCTTACGCAGCGGCTTAATGTGAATTACACGTTGACTCCCGGGTTCAATGAAGGGGGTTGGGAAGATGCTGCCGCGGATTTCTAATATTCTCGCCGAGAGACGGCGCGGCAGACGCGCGCATTGCCGAGACTGCGAATTGCTTCGGCCCGGTACCGATGCAACCCAAACATTCCACCGAGCCCGTCCCGACACACGGCCTCCCGCCTCCACGCTCCCGGGAGGCCGTGTGCCTCGCCTGCTCATGCGAGTGTGAAGCTTTTCTCGCGAAGTGTGCATTACAAATACAAAATTTTTTTAAAAATACTTTTACACTCACGATCGCGCACCAACATAACAACCCCGGTGACGACACTGCATTGCCATTGCACCTCCGATCGGCACGGTTGTCTACGTACGGTGCGAAAGAAGTCCAACGTGCACTCAATGCAGGCGAACCGACGGGAGTGACGTCGCAGTCACGGACAACGGGCGCCGTAATCGGAATCGGAATGTTTTTTTCTTTAATCCTGGAAGAGAAATCCGATGAGCTATGAAGCTCTTCGGCACAGATGCCCAGTAGGGGCGAGTCAGCGGGTTATATTAATCTCCGTTTAGCACGGTTGGTTTACGCACGGCGGGAGAGAAGTTCAGCATGAACACACACAAACGACGATAGGATTGCACAATAGAGAATAGGTAAGCACTCGAGATGAATGCATAAATAAATAACGTATGTAAGTAGAAATTGCACAAGCACGCACATTCCTGCCGATTTGTCAAACACCAAATGCAAGCTTGGGGCAAGGCAGCAAAACAACAACAACAACAGTCCCATACCACAGCGAGACAACAACGGACAGTCCCTCAGTTACATAGACACGCCGGAGCACATGTTTTATTTTTGCATTCCAGTTGATGGATCGTGGCCTAGGGCCGTGCCACACTAACGCGACCACCACCGTCGTTCCGATGGTGGTGGTCGCGTAATTCAAATACAGTAATTCAAATCAAGTTTGGAAAAATAATGTTTCAGAATCCATGCGTATGCACGTGTTTTTATTTCTTGTTTATCATTCCTTCACCAAGCTTCAAATAGGATCCAGGAATGGCATCGCTAACAGGTGTACTTGTGGACTACTATGTGACCCATAGTTTGTCAGCCACTGACACACCTCCCAATTGTAGAACTATCGCTATTGCTATCCCTCGCCTCGATTCACACAGCACAGTGCGGCCATGCGTCACTTGACATGTGAACACGCGTGTTGCATGTTGTTTGTCTTTCATATAAACCCCCACACGCACCCATTGGTCAAACCATCCCAGCCCCGATCCCCTCTGCAAACAAATACCATCACACACCCACCGACAACCATCAACCCTACCCTGGGCCACGGCGGGGTGACGGGGTGGCGTTACGAGGTGCAAGCCACACCAACGATCCCCCCGTGTAGCCTCGACAAACTTTGGGGGCAAAGTGCTGTGGCACGGTCAGCACCGGGCAGCCTTTGTAGATAGTTTATACACCACATCAGGTACCCGTTTGAAGTTCAGATATTCGTTACTGGTGTTGACCGTAGGCAAGAATCGAACTCTAGTGGCCGGGTCCGTAGCGCATCGCACTAACCGCTACACTACCGCTCCCCACTCACACGAGGCAATACAATTGTAGTAAATATACATCCCCTCCCGTTACGTATTTTCACATTGAACTAGACTACAAAACAAATTAACAATGAATATTGCAATTTTCAGGAATCCTGCCGTGGTTTAATGGGTGTTTATCGAACATTGGACTTGCAATCCAGAGGGTCGCCGGTTCGCGCGATTGATCTCCGGGCGCGGGCAGGTGAAAACAACCTCGTAGCCTCCTCTGTACACCGTCCAGCGGCATAAACAAATGGGCTTTAAATTTGGACTTAAAACTTTCGTGACTGCAGGAATTCATATTCTTGGTTCTTTCGGTAAAGTCACGTAGATAGAAAATACAAAATATACAAATAATAAAATAAATTTAAATTAAAAATAAAATAAAAGCAAAAAAAAACCCACGACGTTTCGATCGCAACACAAGCGTTCTTCATCATCTTCGTCAGGCGGATGAAGACCACTTGTGTTGCGATCGAAACGTCGTGGAATTCTTTGCTTTTTTTTTAATCTACGTGACTTTACCGAAAGAACCAACAATAGAAATGGGCTTTTTACACCACCACGGTAAGTATGCGATCGGCAGGTCGCGTGCGGTGGGGTAAAGTGTGGATACCCCCTCCTCTGGAACCGATGGGAAGCTTACATTTCGATTTAAAGCTTTCGTGACTGCAGGGATTCATCTTCTTGTTTTTTTAGGTAAAATCACGTAGAATTTCCATTCTACGTACCGAAAGAACCAAGAAGACGATGGGAAGCTGTCGATCTGAGTGCAATACGCACGTGCGCAGCGACGGGCAGAGTAGCGGTGGAGAGGCCACTGCAAAGGAGATATCGGCGACGGAAACGGCCACGTGCTCCAACGGTCCGACAGCTCGAGGGGGTTAAAGGAAGAGAGGCACCTCGCTGTCCATCTTTAATAGCGGGGACTTCGCGTTGAATCTGTGATGTTCACGGGCAGACGAGACCCCAACTGCGCGAACACGCGCGCTTCCCGGGTGCCTCGACAGTTGGAGGCAGAAGCGCTTTAATTGAATCTGCATAAGCTACAATATAGGGTTACGTGGTGCTTACAGAGCACTGCAAAATCATACTATATATAACCATATCAATTATCTAGGAGATGGCCGGGTGGGGTGGCTCAAAGGTCAACGCGGCGAGCAAAGTTCCGCGCAGAGAGCCTGGGTTTGAATCCGGGCAATGTCGATGGTGGTCTCGGCTCGGTCACCACGATCGTAGCACACGTGACAAAAAAAATCGTCTCGTCGCTTCACATTTTGTTCCGCGCCCCATTTGGCTGAATTCGGGATCTTGATTGGTAATATATTTTCTTCGTCAGATCTGGTAAGTAAAATGCGCGTCAATAGCAATAATAACATTAAAATGTGTGACACGGTCAATTATTGAAGTTGCCACGTGAACACACGTGCTGGGTTCTTACCGCATCAGCACAGCGGTGTGTTTGAGAGCAATCCACGACATTCACCTATTGGGCAGTCCGAGGCATGACTGGTATTTACAACCAGCACCATCAGGCAGAGCGGGTGGGAACAGTTCTACCCCCCACCCCCTCCCTACTTGAAGGGATGCTAGAAGTAGTTTTGCGGTATCTACTTCCGTGCGCCATTCTCTGCGAGCGATCCGAGTGACCAATTCGTTTCACACGACACGGCACGCGGCACAATCAAGGACAAAATTGAGCGAAAAATAGAAAAGAGTTCAACTGCCTCAACAAATAAACGTACTGTGGTCAAGTTTCTTTATTTAGCAGGGTGTGGTGGGGGGCACGCTTGTTTATCAAGGGTTGGTGGATCACGCGTAGATTAGCGAGTGAGTGTATACTTTCTTTCTCCAGACAGGGATGGAAAGTGGTCGGCAGGTCACAGTGCAGCAAGTGGGCTGTTTACCTCGACATTTGCATGTGAACTCGTTGTACGTGTGAGTACTCAGGTTTCCTCTCCACACAAAACGCAAGATCCAGTCGCGTCGCAGAGTATTTGCTCGCTCTTGTAGAGAGAGGACGACTCGGAGGCGACAGGAGGATGATGAGTCACAGACGAGCAGCAGCAGCAGCCACGCGGCGGTGAGAAGTCGGAGTTCACTAACAATTGCCCAAGCTCTGCGTTCCTCTATTTAGTAGGGTTGTGTCGCCCAATTCAAGAGTGTATGTGGGGTGAAACCGGGACATCCGGCGAAACCCCACCGTGTGCGAGGGGGCCAACACTCTATCCCCACACAGGTGGGATGAAATGCGGAGTCCACATTTTTGCTGGATTGCCTTCTCCTGGAGAGCCAGGGGTCTGGCTTCCTCGACATCTGTGTGTGATCCACCAACAATGCTGTATTCCAGGCAGCCAGGTGCAGCACAACCAACCACCGCCCGGCTGGCATTTAAGCCAACGCTGTGTGGCTACCCAGAGTTCTGTTATGGACTGCGCGCGCGGCTGCTGTCAGGCCATGCTGTTAGGCTCTGCTGTTTATGAAGCATCTTAACGGTGTTTGCATAACCCTATGAACTGGTGATGCAATTCACACAAATGCGTGAAAAAAAACCGCTGGCTAATCTATAAAGCACATCTATCCTAGCTACAGGAACACACAAGACAAAATGAATGTTTCTATCATTTGGATACAGTGCAGATGATACACATACCTACACAGGTGTACCTGAACCATGTTAGGTACACCTGGAGGACTTAGCTGTATCAGGATATGTACACTTGTAATAATAGGGTAAAAAACCTGTTATTATATTTTGCTACTGGCAAAGGAGGCCTCATGATAAGGTACACTTGTATTATTCGCATTTGTCAGGATGGGATCACGTGTAGCAGAATAGGTACAAACTGTATCATTTACGTTTACCAGGTTAGGTTCACCTGTGTCAAGTTTTATTCGGCTGTGCCAACACGCGTTTAAAGCTTTGCCTTATTTGTTTAATTTCTTATATTTCAGCGCTTTGTATATCTGCTGCTGGTTGAGGGCCTCCCAACACAGTTGGGGTCGTGGGGGGTATTTTGACCATACTTCACCACGCTGGTCAGTGCGGGTTGGTGAAGGCCATCGGCGTGTATTCCCAGTTAAATGAGTGGTTGTTTTGCAGTTGATCGGTTCTTGACGACCCCGCAGGGAAGAGCCACGGTCCACCTCGCAATATATCCCTGGACCCAAATTACCATTGCAATCAAATGCATTTACATTAACTGATTTGCCTGATTTTATAAGTAATTTCAGTCTTGTATCTGATGTTATCCTGGTACCGGTGGTTGCCACTGCAGAGTAAGCCGGGCCGTATGTCTCAAGTCAGCCTAGGTCTATTAACAACATTGTGGACTTTTTCTGTTATAAAGTTCAACACGGCAATACCGGTACGAGACCTCGGATACGAATTCATTCCTGTCAGCACCTGTACTAGGGGATGCCACCTGTACTTGTGGATATCACATGTCATCTGTACTTGGGGATGCCACCTGTCCCGGGTCGACCCGGATGCAGGTGACAACTGACAGGTGGGGGCCCCACGTGGTCGCGTGTCACGTGGCGTCATCCAGGAAGTGGGTGTTTGGTTTCCATGGAGACAAGCGGCACTGAAGACGCGGCGGAAACCGCAGCAACAATCACTCGACTACAGCAACAACTACAGCAGCAACATCTACTATAGAAACAACTACAGCAGCAACAACTACAGCAGCAACAACTACAGCAGCAACAACTACAGCAACATCTACTACAGCAACATCTAATACAGCAACTACAGCAGCAACTACTACGATAGCAGCAACATCTACAGCAGCAACAACTACAGCAGCAACAACTACAGCAGCAACAACTACAGCAGCAACAACTACAGCAGCAACAACTACAGCAGCAACATCTACTACAGCAACTACAGCAGCAACATCTACTACAACAACTACAGCACCATCTACTACAGAAACTACAGCAGCAACATCTACAGCAACATCTACAGCAACATCTACTACAGCAACATCTACTATAGCAACCACTACGATAGCAGCAACATCTACTACTGCAACTACTACTACAGCAACTACTACAGCAGCAACCACTACGATAGCAACAACATCTACTACAGCAACTACAGCAGCAACATCTACAGCAACATCTACTACAGCAATATATACTATAGCAACCACTACGATAGCAGCAACATCTACTACAGTAACTACTACTGCAACTACTACTACAGCAACTACTACTATAGCAACAACTACTACAGCAACTACTACTATAACAACATCTACTACAGCAATATATACTACTACCGCAGCAACAACTACTACTACAGCAACTACTACTATAGCAACATCTACTACAGCGATATATACTACTACAGCAGCAACAACTACTACTACAGCAACTACTACAGCAGCAACATCTACTACTACAGCAGCAACTATAATTACAACAGCAGCAACTACAGCAACTGCAACATCAGTGACAGCACTATCAAGAGCGTCAACACAACGTACACAGTAAGACTACCCTTCACACTAACAACAGCAGCAGCAGCAACATCAACAACATCGCTCTACACAATCTCTAAAGTGAGAGCAGAAACATTCAGGGTATAACAACAGCAGCAACACCATCAACACCAAGAACACGTATTCTTAGGTTTTTTCGGTAAAGTCACAGTAGTGACGGCTACAGCTGCGGTAGTAACATCAGCAGCATTAACCACCGTATGAATGGGAAGTCATTCACAGCAGCACCGGCTATAATATACAAAGACAAAGATCCCCCGTGTAGCCTTAACAGACTATTGGGGCAAGTGCTGTTAGCGAGCACCTATGAAGGCCGGCACGGGCACACGAGGTGGTGGTGTGGTAAACACCACGCCAGGCCGCCTTTGTCTCCCTCGTGGCGATGTTTACACACCGCACCAGGTGCTCATTTGAGGCTGAGTCGACCTAGGGGAGGCTCGGGACCAGTTCAGATAATCGTCACTCGGGTCGCCGGGTTCGTAGCGCAGCGCGCTAACCGCTGCACCACCGCTCCCCAATAATCTATACACACACACGGCACCACCAACAGTAGTAAACACAGAGAGAACACCAACACAATGTGACAGAAGCGACGACGTCTTTGACAACAAAGACATCGATGCAGCAGCAACACTCACGACTGTGCCAACAACAACAACAAGATCAGTGCGGTATTAGCCACACCAATGTGACCCGACATTCGTTAATAAGTGACGGTGTGACATCACCACAGCGCCCGTGCCAGGCTAGGTCCACTTTGAGGCTACGTGAAGTGTTGAGGGCTCAGGAGGTGCCACGGGTTGAATAACTGAGATGACTGGCAGATGCACCAGCTGTACCCCCTACTGTGACAACTCTGCTAATGCCGGCACAGTATTTGCCAACGCAATATCAACAGTAGCATCATCACGGTGTTCGTGGCAAAGGCAGTGATAATAGTATTGTTTTAGCAGCCACAGCAACAATAGCAATGCCGGCGATTTTAACAACAGCAGAAGTAACAGCAAGGGTAGTTAACGAACGTGTGAGAGTAATACTGGAATAACAGCAACAATTGTAGTAACATCAATATTAACATATTCTTGGTTCTTTCGGTAAAGTCACGTAGAAGGGAAACAATAAAATAATAAAAAATATAAAACAATACAATTCTCACGACGTTTCGACTGCAACACAAGCAATCATCATCAGGTGTAGAAATCCACAGTTTCCCTTCTACGTGACTTTACCGAAATAACCAAGACTATGAATCCCTGCGGTCACCAAAGCTTTAAATCAGCAATATTGACATTACTGCAGTCGTAGCTTGGGCAGTAGCGACAAGCACTATTAGCAGTACAGGTACTATCGTCAGGGTCGTATCAGTGGCGGCGCTTGGCATCATAATTAGAATATTTATTGACACCGGAGGAATCCGATGAGCTATAAAGCTTGTTTTCACAGGCTGTCCAGTAAAAACGTTACAACAACAACAAACAATACAATAAAAACAAGATCGTAGTGCAAAGTTTAAGAAAGGTAAACAAATCACCAAAACACGTAAAACTAAACCATCCCCATCCTACCAGGCAAATCCACTGAGGTGTTAACCTATGTAAAAGCACAAGCAGAGTGGCCCAGATAGCTGAAGGTCCCCCCTGAATTAATTGAAATACAATCGTGGTGTGTCTAATATGAGCTCAAATTCAAATCTTAAAAAAACGACAAGCTATTGCAATTAATATAAAACCTCAATTGACGTCTCATCTCTATCTTGTCAGCATCTATATCTTCTCTCCCTCTCACTACTACAACGAATTTATTGTCTATATCTCTCCTGGCATATCACCAGGGTTTCATCAATTGATAAAGGGGCCCTTAGAAATAAATTCTGTTTGGGTCTTCCAACACCACTGGTAGTGATAGTAGTAGCATTGACAGCAGCAGTAACACTCACAGCAAGTATTCTCAGCAGCAGCAGCAGTAAGAAGAACAACCCTGTGCACTTCTCAGCATGGATTGTGTTTCATCAAAATACATGAACACTTAGTCCACAAGATGAGCACCATGCCAGTAACAAACATGGCCCAATAAATGTGCCGGGTGCCTCAAAAGAGTCTGAATGGCTGTCAGAGGACACTCTGCTGGCGGCTGCTGAGATTGGGGGTTTGAATCCAGATTTTAGACACCTTGTGATTACATTTTGATGTAAAGCTTTCGTGACCGCAGGGATTCACATTCTTGGTTCTTTCGGTAAAGTCACGTAGAAGGGAAATAATGAAATAATATAAATATAAAACAATAAAAATTCTCAAGACGTTTCGACTGCAACACAAGCAACCATCATCAGGTGTGAAATCCACAGCAAGTCGAAACGTCGTGAGAATTTTATTGTTTGATATTTTTATTATTTTATTATTTCCCTTCTACGTGACTTTACCGAAAGAACCAAGAATACCTTGTGATTAATCTGCCTTCTAGAGTACACTGAGGGTGCCATACGGTCTCAGGCTGGTCATCAGCCCCTGCACAACAAACATAACATCGTGTAGAATTTGGCTTGTCGCTTAATTTAATATGTCCAGCTATGAAGCCTGAGAATATCATATAGGAGGGCACATTAGAAAGGGCGGTGCAGGTAATGTGGATGAAAAGCAGTTGAATGTATCTCAAGTAGGTATTTAATATCACTGTCCAAAGGGGATTCGCTAACTTCGAATAATGCACTCCTTTCTGTATGAGTTCCAGATGTTAATGTCTTCATGTTGTTTCATAACAGCAAATAATAATTACCATTGGGAAATAAGATAAACAAATTTTGACGTTTTCCTCCTGATGACGATTGCTTGTGTTGCGATTGAAACGTCGTAGTTTTTTGTTTTGTTTATTTTATAATTTTTGCAACCTATCTACTTGATCATGGGACCTCCTTTGCCAGTACCGAAATATGAGAATAGGTTTTCCCCTTTTTTCTGGCAACAAAACAGGTGTTAAGATGTTAAAACACCAAACTCAAACATTTTACAAGGAATCATGTCTGCATTAACCACAATACTTGAGGTCATAATGCAAAAAAAATATACTCTGATAATATATGCATTGTCTTTGATTGGTCCACACCAGAGACAGCTTTCTTTTGAGCCTCGTCTCATCATGGGATCTCCTACTGGCAAAGGAGATCCCATGATGTAGATGCTCACCCCGAGCTCTCATTACTCTGATAGTGCATTGTCTTTGGGCTGTACGCCTTTTGGCGTCCTCTGGTCTAACACCGTTTTGAGACGAGGCTAAAAAGAAAGCTGTCTCTGGTGTGGACCAATCAGTTCCAAAGACAATACATATATTATCAGAGTACGTTTTTTGTTTGCATTTTGACCACAAGTATTGTGGTTAATGCAGACATGATTCCTTGCAAAAGGTTTCAGTTTGGTTTTTAACATCTTAACACCTGTTTTGTTGCCAGAAAAAAGGGGAAAACCTATTCTCCTATCTCCGTAACTTTACCGAAAGACCTAAAGAATAATATAAACAAATCTATCGATAAGCAACCTGGCAATGCATTCCATTGAAATAACCAAATTCGTGGATTCCATTGTAAAAAAATGCGCGCATGGAAATGCAAACGGATGCATGTGTAAAGCAAAGTGAGCTTACACGCATATTAATTGGGCTGGTACAAATATTACATTTAACTTTTATCGAATGAAAAAATATATTTTAAAGCAAATATTGAATTGGTAATCTTTCCCATCTGTATTGGTAAGTAGTGTTGCGTGTCGTGACAATTGCTTCCAAGGATTTGTAGATTTTAATAAAATAATAATACAATATTGACTTAAAGCTTTCGTGACTGCAGGAATTCATATTCTTTGGGTCTTTGGGTAAAGTCACGTAGATAGGTTCAAAGAAAATAACAAAAAACTACGACGTTTTGATCGCAACACAAGCGGCCGTCAATATAATTGGCGGTTGTTTTCTCTCTCATCTACTTTGCTACAGTTTGGTGTGAGTTTACCACGTGTCAATCCATTATGTGTGTCCATCCATTGGTGCCCATGGCACTTCGTCAGTTAATTTCAGTCCATTCCAGACCATTTGCAGTCATTGATGATAATATCCTACATTTTCCCAATTATGTTAGTTTAACACACAAGACGCAGCTGTTGGACAAAGATGGATAATATCCATTTTACTATTTTGCCCAATTTGGTTAAGTAGGCCATTTGGCAGGGCAGGTCGAAGTGCCCATGTGTGATCTTTCTCAGAGCAGGTGTGAGGACCGTGCGGACTCCGCGTGTTCGTTGAATGAAGCGAGTATATTGCCGTGCCACCGTCTGCCAGGTGCAGCCGCACAATGCAGGCCGTGGCCAGGCCCTACTCCTCGGGGGAGCTGAGCAGGTGGAGGCCAGCACTCCAACCCCAGGATCACTCAGACCCCGCAAGGCCTTCTGCTCCCAGGACCGCAAGCCCAAGCCTCGGAGGACCCCGTAGGCTGGTGCCCAACCACTTGCTCCAAACAAGTGAGTTCTGCAGACATCTTTGTCCGCTGCTTCTGCCTGCATTACACAGCGCAGAGAGATGTTGATATCATTGCATGCGGCTCGTGCTGCGTAGGATTTGCGGTTGCATTGTATACTCTCCAGTGTGTTTCCCAGTTGTACCACGTCTTGTTTGGCATCTGGTTATTATTCACATATGTATATATATAAGTTACACTAAAGATAATTAATATAATGAGACAGAATGAGCAACATATTAAATATATTTGATTTATAAATTGAAACTCAGCCCCGAGTCTTGACTATTCATTGAATCACTGCAGGAGTGAGGGGGAAGTGAATTATTTGATGCTTGGCGGATACACACATCCCACCATCTCGACGCCTTCAACATTGCCAAAACTCAGTATGCAGCTAAATACCAGCCCGCGCTGAGATGGCTGTTCCTGTACAAGGGCCATTAGGGTGGCAGGGTGGCAAGGTGGTAATACTTGTGCCTCAGCTCAGATGCGTAGGTTTGATTCCCGACTAGGGAACCTTTCTGTGTGGAGTTTGAATGTTCTCCCCCCCTATTTTGCTTGGGTTTTTTTCAGGTTTTTCAATTTCATGCAATTTAATTGGTATTGGCCAAGCATCCCAATGCAAAAAAAAGTTGCCTGCAAATTTCTCATTTTGGATGCACAAAGCAACATTGTCCTTGACTGCAAAAAATTGGGAGTACCTATCTGAAAAAAAATTTAGGCTCAGTGAGGCTTTCCTGGGTAAACAAGCATAATAATTATTATTTATTATACAAATAGCCAATTTCACGTGTCATGGTGGAGATGCTTATAGATTCAGACCTACCCCGAACGAGCGTATAAGAAAGAGTTTATTTCGGAACCATTCAATGTAATTCGATAACTCGTTGCTCAGTAATATGAACTTTATGTGCATTTCTCATGAATAAATTGTAAGTGTTTTAAATTTCATAGCGTGTTGAGCAAAGGGCCCCGGAGAGAATGTCGTTTATGCTGCAATACGTGCACATGCATTCTGAATGCACGTGCAACCCACCCTTGCAGCTTTAGAGATTAAACACACCTTGTCAAATCAGCGCCGTTTTATCAGTAAGGTTATGAAATTTCATTTATTTCGCTTCCGTTCTGTTTTTTTACTACAAAGCCTTGCCGTTATCAGAAAGAACCGCAGCGGTGGCGGTGCACCTTTGAATTTGATAATTTCACATTATTATGACTGCTTTGTCATTTCGCGGTAAAGGTCGCGTTCCAAAAAAGCTGGCCGTTTTGCAGGAACCTTCAGGAACATTGTCAAGAACCAAGTGGTCGAGGCCAAGCCTGGGATCCTACATTTCGGAGGCTACGAGCTGGGGAAACGGCATGCACAGGACGTGGTAACTCCCGCCTCCACAGCCACCTCTGCCGCTCACTCTTCACGGCCTCGAGCATTGCCAGACTTAGATGCGCACCTGCCCATTAGTATTCTGCTTTGGGTTTTTCCCAGGATTATTCCCTTTTTGGGATAGCTGTCCTGGGAAACATTTAAGTCTCTACGGGACATTAACGGTCCTGGCTTTTTTCAGGAGCAGAATAATATACCACTGAAGACAAGGCATTTACATGTAGTTCTCCCCTGTCCTGGTATTGTGATCTATTTTTATTTCCTGTAATATGTCCTGGCTTCTATGTACCTTTGTACCTTGGTGGGGGCAATCCTACTTCTACCTTCCTTTGAGTTTCCACTGTACTTTTAGTACCCACCTGGTCTTGATTCCTCACCTGGTCCCGAGGCCCCGCCATGGTGAGTTGACAACTGTAGATCGACAGTGCACGCAGCAACATCACCACTGATGCTCAATTACACGTGTTTAGTGTCAGATGGGGGATACCATTTATAACTGGGGGGTGGGGCGTTCCATAACAGCATGCCAGAATTTCTGCTGCAACAAAGTGGTAACAGGGTAACTCGATTATAATTGTTTGTCTTTTCTCTATGTACATATTCCCGTACAGCCCCCGGACATAAGTGTATCCAATATAATACTGTTGGTATTCGAACGAGTTTTAATGCAAATACTGTATATTTAAAGATGCTGTACAGGAAGGTGGACATGCAGATGAAGAAGACTTAACAATGGGGTCGGAGTAAGAGGTATAAGACTGTAGAACAGAAAGGAAAAAGAGATAAGAATGTGGCTTGATGCGATTAAGAAAAGCTATGGCAAGTGCAGCAATATCCATTGTTGTGCAATGCTGTTTTCAAACGCCTCTGTTCCACGTCGTCACCAACCTTCACTGAGCAGTGTGATGAAATATGCTCAAATAATCCCCACCACCGTGTCAGCATGGGGAGGCCCTCATCCAACAATGGATCGATAAAATGACCATACATCTACATAGACCAGAGACAGTCAATCCTAAGCAGAAGGGATGAGTAAAGTATTGAGCTTCGACTAGTATAGGGCAAGAGAATCAGCAGCATGAGTGCGCAGAAGGGGAAATATAGCGAATCAGGACAGCGGCAGAGAGGAGCAAACTCCCTTTGTTGAGTGGAGGTTTACTTGGGGTTTCCAAATACGTGCTTGGTTGCTTGAGTGGCCATCACTTGAAGGAGAGTCAATCAAGGCGAGAGGGAAGAGGTAGACCGAGGAAAGTCCATAAAGCATCTGGACGAGTGAAGATGATCTTGTAGTTGATCCAGGATTTGATTGCGAGCCAGTGGAGGCATCTTGGGATTGGAGGGATGTGGTGTTGTTTATGGGTGTCGGTGAGAAACCGTTTACGGGTGCGGGGAGATGTCGGGCCAGGTGATGGGATACTGTAAGGGTAGACGTTGGAGATCAGGTGTCGGCTGTGCAAGAATCATTCAATCTGTAATTGACGAGTCAAAACCCATCAAAACAGACTAATAATGTGGGCTGGAAAACCGTGAGTTTCAAACGAGACAGAAATGTGTAAAAAGCACGTAGCCTTTGCGTGCAAGCGAAAAACCATCAGCATATCATGAAGAAGTGCATGTTCATCTTCAGGAAATGCAAACATTGTGTTTTTCTTACACATTTCTTCGTCTTGTTTGGAATATGTGGTTTTCCCGGCCTGCACTATGATTCTGTCATGATGGGGGTTTTTCTCTCGTGATTTTCGCATTTAAAATTCGTTGGCATTAGCCAAACTCATGCACCCCATCGTGGGATGTGGATACTCCACATGTATGGTTCCCAGAGGGAGACTGCAGCAGTTAACATGGGTGACTATGCTGTGCTGATGAGTCCTAATCATGATAAACCAGTCCACAGTTGTCCATCACTGCATCATCTCTGCTGCTGTCAGTCGGTCTCATTTGCTCTCATGTTTTGAGATGGTGGCCGAAGATAAGAAGACCACAATGCAATTATACTCTTTGGTTGTTGTTTTTTGTAAAGTCACCTAGGTAAAAAATCAAACAAAATAAATGAAAACAACTGAATTAAATCACGACGTTTCGGGCGCAACACAAGCGTCCTTCTTCAGGTGGGGACAATATAGCGAAAGCACAACCGCTTAAGTGTGTCTAAGAGATGGCTGTGACGAGGAATTATATAGTCGCGGGGGATGGAGGGAGGGGGGCCATGGTGAGTGTATGGGCGGGCTGTGGACTGGTGCAACGATGTGAGAAACGGGGAGGGGCGGAGGGAGGTAACGCATGGAGCTCAAACTGAAGCTTTGTGATGCAGGGGACGGAAGTAGATAAGAAAGCTAAGATTAAGCAGCCTTTTGTTATGCTGCCGGGGGTGCAAATTAGAAATGCACAAGATGAACACTAACGTGTGGTAATGGTGATGGTAGTGTGTGAAGCTGGGGGTAACAGACCGGGAATAAGGATATGATTATGAAAATAAATCTAAACTGGCCGTCTAGCAGTAAACTGCATGGCAGCTAAAGTTTAACTTGGTTAATTACATCCTTCCAGTGATTGCTCTATTTGAATCCATCCTCTTGGTTGAAGTTATGTCTATGTTTGTATATCTGGATGGCTTCATGGACAAATCTTTGGTAGTATCCAGGAGGCTTGCAGAGTACCTTGGTATCGGAGAACACAATGTCATGAGAACCAGCAGTATTATAACAGTGGTCAGCTACGGCCGAAGAATTCGTCCTGCCGTGCTTCAAATCCGACTTGTGCTCGCGAATGCGGTCAGAAATATGTCGTTTCGTTTCCCCGATATAACAATCACCACAAGTGCAACTCAGTTTGTAGACACCAGGGTACTGTAAGTCAGGAATGACATCCTTTACGGATGGGATCAGATCACGGATCTTGTGTACTGTACTGAATCGGACCTGGATCTTGTGTTTGTTTAGAATTTTGGAAATCTTTTTGGTAACGCCTGCTATGTATGGCAACAATGCAATTCTTCAGGAGATGATAACGGCTTGTTGGCATACACACGATGGCCGTGTGTGTTTTGCACAAACTGTATTTTTGTCATGTGGAACAGTTTCAGGAACTGATAGGAGTATGCAAATAGTTAAGTATTGTAACTTAAATAGCACCGGTCATTGTGACCTTCATGATATTGATCTTTTTCAATTTCAGGACATATTTTGAGCCACTGATTGTCTGCTCGTTTAATTGTTCTGCAATCTGTATCAAGCAACCATAGGACACGCTTTGTCCAAATTTACCACAATTCTCCACGACGGTACGTAATGTTTTTTTTTAAGTGAACAGGCCTCGTGGTGTTGGTGGATTGACTCTTGCCACCCAATAACATTTGGAAATCTCGCCGCATTTGCTTAACAAGCCATATACCCTGCTGATGAGATTCAAAAAGTGAATTCCAATCCAGGGTTCAGCTGCTGCTGCTACCGTTGCTGGAAAATATAATTCCAGAAGACTGATTGGCAAAGGATTTCTTTTGATGTGCGCTAGACTTTGGGCTTTTTAATTGATCTCCATATTTTGGCGTTCTTTAAATATGATAGAAATATTTAATGGCAGTTTTTTGTGTTTTAATTATAGTTTCCTTTACTGTAAATCTGTCACTTTTAAGTTTTGTGGCTTTTAAAATAAATAAGCTGTGTTTATGTTTCCATGATTTATTTATTTTTGCTGTCATTACCGATTAAAATGCTTTATTGACTACATTTCATTGCCATAATTACACGCATTTGTTTTTATTAATTTGTGCAGAGTTGTGTAATTATTGCCACATTGTGAATTTGCTCATTTTAGTCGAGTGATATATTGTTACGGTTATTGCATTGCTGCTATGAACTTTATGACATTTTTCTAAGTCTATTTGAAAAAAATGTTTTTTTATGCCTTAAAGGGGTATTTATTATAAAGTTTTATTCGTGGTTTCATCATCAGCCTATTTCCTATTAACTGCTGGATAACATCCTTCTCAGACTCTCACTCTCCCCCATGGTCCTTTGATGCCAAAATGTAAATTCTGCATGTGATCGGATGTAATTGCTCCGTCTTCACAAGAGTCGTCCTCCCATGTAAGTGCTCCTATTTGCCTGCTACTCCATCATCAATCCCGACCATCAGCCATCATCCCTTCTATCAACTCCCAAGGATGACGTAATTAAATGTTTATTGACAGTTGCCACTGGGGGTGCTCATACAAATGTTTGAGATGAGATTTGGTGTAAGTCGCCGATTGCGTGCGAAGCGCTCTGAGATTCCTCGGCGTAAAAGAGGGTGGCTCAATCAAAAACAAATCATTATTATTATTGTTCGTTAACAGTCAATGTGATGTGTCTGCTTTATGTTTATCCTCTGATCCATGTGCCCCTTTTCCCATCTCTTGAGTGGAAAGAGACAAATGTGTATCACATACCACAGTGTCTGGCTTTTATTGATTTTAAATGGCATTATATTCACTGAAAAGCTAAAGCAATCATCAAAGCGTTCACAACCCTAGGCATTTCATAAAGAAATGCATGAAGCAACTGCTACTTCGAGATGGAGTAAATATAGAGGAAACATACAATTCAGAGAAGTCAGATAAGGAGGTCTGCACTCAGAAAATCTATTCATAGCAACAACATAACATTTTATGAAAATAGTTATTTTTTTATTAAATAAAGGTATACGCGTAAATGAATGAAGCATTCTCCATCTTATATTTGCTGATGGTAGAGTTGTTATATTGTAACATCAACGGAAAACTAATTACAGAAAATGATTGAACTGCAAAATGAGGACTGCTAATTTGGACTCAAGATAAATACGAGCAAAACAAAAGGCACAACAAAGTATGCTAAACAAATTACATCCTGTGCATTTTTTTGGGGGGGTGGCGTGGGAAAGAGTATTCGGAATCAAAATGATGATATGAGAATGCAAATGAGCGCAGGATAAAGCACTGTATTGGAAAGCCGAACTTGGTTATTAAAAGCAGCAGAGAATATCACTTCAGTTTGTAACTCGCACGAGTATTCGCTCGCCCTCGTGGAGGCGCGAGGAGGAACCACAGACGAGTGGGAAAGGAAGCCACGCGGGGAACCAGAGCCAAACATTTTCCAAACTCTACGGTTCCCTTTATGTTATGTTGTTATCAGCGAATGAATGATTGTTTACATGTGGGAAGAAACTGGAGTACCCGGAACAAAACCTCCCACACACGTGAGGGGGAAACACTCTATTCCATACAGACGGAACAATCCACTCTATTCCATACAGACGGAACAATCCACTCTATTCCATACAGACGGAACAATCCACATTTTTTCTGTACCACCTTCTCCTGGTGAGCCAGGTTACGCCCGCGCGATGATCCACCAACCCTTGCCGCCACCGCAGCGCCGGATTCCAGGCGTGCGTAGCCACCACCGCCTGCCTGGCTTTGTCTCCGAAGCGTAACTTTTTCAATCGGCGCATATTGCCAGCCATGAATTTGATCAGAAACATGGAAACTGAGAAATAAAGTGGGGGGGGGATTATTGCAAATTGTTCAAAGTAGCACTGACGAAAATACAGATATAATATTGTAATATAACGTTTCTTAATACTCCCCTGTTATTTTTCAGAAACTCATCAACATTTCAGCGGAGTGCATCAACATGCATATTATTCCTCCGCAAAGCAAACACTTTCAAGTGAAGTACTCCAAAAAGGTGGGTCACTCGTCAAAAGTGCTTTCCGTTTCTGATGATACACTTTGAAATAAACTTGTTCAAATCATTATTTTTGCATAATCGGTAACCGGATGAAAACAACACAGTAAAAAAAAAACGCTTACCAGTATGCCGCACGGTACAGAAATATCTAGAACAAGAAATGTACATTGTCACCTTTTTAATTGAGAAATTAAGGGAGTTGCCCCCATGGTGTAACCGTTAGCTCACTGCACTTGCAATCGAAAGACCGCTGGTGTCTAAAATCAGGCGTGTGGTGATCTTTGTCTTTGTGGTGTCTGTTCCCAGGGTGCACTGGTGCCCGGGCTGTCATTACGCGTGTGTGTCGAGTTCTGTCCAGACGAGTGGCGCTACTACTACGACTGTATCCGCGTCCACTGCCAGGTTGGTGTTTAATTCATCATCATCATGATAATCATCATCATCAGCCTTTATCAATCCGCTGCTGGATAAAAGCCTCCCCCACGCCATCGCCACCCATCATGTTCATGCGATGTACTAATCCATCCTGCGCGCAAGCTGTATCATTGCTCCGTCTCCCCGGTGAACATCTGCGCAGACGCGTCCCGTTTCTTTGGTGCTGCTTGGTCACTGTTCCTCGACCATCAGCCATCGTCCCCTCAAGTGACACAGGTCGCGCTCAAGCCCACTTACCTTTCTTAGCAGTTTTAATGGTGTAATTAATCTGCGTATGTTTACAAATCCATGTTTTCCTCTTGCTGTATCGTCATATAATTCCAAGCATGCATTTCTCCATGCTTCCCTGCAAACTTATCGTTGTCCCCTTTGTTTTGTCTAGTACTCCAGTTAATGATCACGTTTCTGAACTGTATATCGTATCGGGTAGCACACAGCAATTACTGCAGCAATTGTATTGGTTATTAATGAGCTATGTACAATCCACTGCTGGATGAGGGCCTTCCCACACCGTGTGGGTCGTGGGGGGTTCTCTGACCCTACTTTGTCACTCTGGGTTGGTAGTGAGGGCGTGGACCATGGAAGTGGGAGTAAGACAGCACAACACAACAATGGGTTATGCTCAACTGCCCTCGACTGCCCACCACGATGCCCTATAGCTGCCGAGAGGTTGCCTATCCAGGCCCTTATCCAGGATCAAATCTGCTTAGCTTCTGAGATCTGACAAGATTCGGTGCATTATGGGTGATTTGGTCACAGGTCACAAGCTAATAAAGATACCTTATTTTTACAATATTTTGCAAGGGAGGCATCATTGAGTCGCATTGCTTGGAAATACATATTTCATAAAGAAAACATGTTTTGTGATTTTCTTATTTTGCTTTTGAGATGACATTGGTACGAAACGTCTGACTTTAGCCAGCAATGTTACGCGGGTGAGTGAATACTGTGCACGATACAAGTTGATATTATCATTACTAATTCTCCAAATAAATAATTATCAAGTGGGGGTGAATATACAACAATCAATCCCGTGCGTATTAACTTCATGCAGAGTACACTAACAATAGACTTTTAGGCTACTGTCGAAGGGACTAAGCAATAGGATCCTGTTCAGTCATTATACGTGGGCTCTGTATATTGCTTGTAAATCATTGCTGGGTTTGTGAGGTTACATATTGTGTCATGTAACGATGATTTGCCTCTCCTGGAGTGTGGTGTCAGGTGTGGTGAGAATTGAGTGTTTGTGTCTGCCACATTTTGTGGCCTTCCATTTGTTCCGCGTGTCGTGTCCCATCACTCCCCCCGCCCCGCCCCGCCCCGCCCAAAGGGTGACGAGACGCTCCTGGTCCCCATCCACGGCTACCCGGTCGTCAACGTTCCTGACCTCCCCTCCTTCCTCAATATCCCAGACACCGCCCTCGGAGAGAGGTAAATCACGAGCCGCCGCACCCCAAATTGCGGTAAAACACGTGCAATTTTAAAGCCCGGGGTCGCATCCTCATAATTTCATACATTACAGAGAAAGCAATCGGCAAAAAACACGAGCTTTTTCATGATTAAATTTAATCCGTAATTGTCAGCCCAGCTGCTTGGATGAATGGGTTAAGGATAGAGAGATGGAGATGCAGGGAGGGGTGGCGGCGGTGGTGGCGGCGGAGGGTGTGGGGGGTGTTCGAGCGGGTGACTCTTGGGGTGCGAGCGCGGGTTGTCGCGCGGTGCCGGTGGGGGGGGAGGGCAAGGGTGGCGGCACCCAGGTAATTAAGCTGGCAGAACCGCGTCGTGAGCGGCGTGTGCAGCGGGGGCGCAAGTGGCGCGCACGAAGCCCCGGTCTCGCGGGCAGGTGCCGCGCACCGATAAGCGCCCTCATTTCCCCGTCGTGTGCCGAGATCGCCGGTGGGCGGCTCCTGCCACCCCCACCTCCCCGGCTTAGTGATGCGCTGCGGTTGCCACCTGTGCTAGTTTTACCAGGACGTCCTCTTCTTGAGATAACTGTCCTGGGATTTCTGTTATTGTTTCAGCCTTGATTTGAAGCTTTCGTGACTGCAAGGATTCATACTCTTAGGTTCTTTCGGTAAAGTCACGTAGGTAAAAAAAATATATACCTAAATTAAATCACGACGTTTCTGAAGCAACACAAGCCTCCGTCATCAGGTGTAACTGCTCCAGTAAAATTACTGTAGCGTGTGAAGTAATTTTACTGGAGCAGTTACACCTGATGATGGAGGCTTGTGTTGCTTCCGATTTAATCAATTTAGTTATTTTCATTTTTTATTATTTTTTTTTTTATCTACGTGACTTTACCGAAAGAGTATGTTTAAGCCTTGTCAAGACATTGAAGGATGCTAGTTTTTTTTTATTTGCCAAGACAATACATTTACAGGTAGTTTTTCTGTTTTCTGGTATTGTGAGATATTCTTCTTCGGTACCGGCCAGGTGGCTCAGAGATAGCATGAGCGCCTCGCAATCGGAAGGTTGCATGTTCAAGTCCTGGATGGGGTTCGCTCAGCCCATCGTTCCTCCAGGGTCATTCAAATGAGTGCACCTTTGTGGGGAAGTCAACAGATGGTTGTCCTATGGATAGACTCTCTCCCATCATATTAATGTGGAATTTCCACCACTGAGGGGAGGGCTGCTCACCGCCTCATTGCTCAACCCTACATTGTACACAAGAGTGCATCCCCACAGTCGCTAGAGCACAGCGATACATTCCAGGGGGTATTCATTTGACAGATTTCCCACCCACCCTACCAGAAATGCACGAGTCGTGACTGTTGGAGCCATTAGTACGGTGATGTAAGCGCAATTCCAAACTGGAGGTATTTTAGTAAATTGTCCGCGGCACGTTTCGGTTGGTGTTGGCAAGGCTCTGAAGCACGTTAACAAATGCCGTAACCGTGCGACTCCTCTGCGGGGCATTCCGTCTGTTTATGTGCCTGCCGGTCGCGGCGGGGCCCTGCGGACAGACACTGCACAATGCCAAATGTGTCTCGCGGCTTTTTGCTTCCGTGTAAATTGGGGGAGAAATTAGACCATTTAGATATAACCTTGGTCCCAAAAACATCTCCCCAGCCCCCCCCCCTCCCCAGCAGGGAAATGAGAATTTCACGTAGCTCTGCTCCTCATCCCGTGAATGCACGCAGAATGAGAATAAAAGGTCAACGGAGGCTGCGACAGCCTAATAATAGGATTAGCGTGCCTATTGTGGGCTTCATTGCCACCACCCTCGGAGACGTTTCAGACAGGCTTGTTTTGAAATGGAAATGCATGCGTTTGCAAGTAAAGCAGTGTAGTGACCTATGGCATGCAGATGTGACTGTTGCTAGGCTTTGTGCTTCCCTGCGGGGAGGGATCGATGGTAGGCCCTGGGATTAAAGGCAAGGAAGGCATCCTGCCTGTCACCTTGTCGTTCCTGCTGTGCACGCCGCCAGGAGCCTTGTGTCGGTGCTGCCCTGAAGTGACGCCGGATGGGCCTTTGCACACGTGGCAAAATGCGATGCCGGTTAGATTTGTGTCGCCTCTAAGACCACATTCACTTGTTTACGAGACGGCTGAAGCACACGTCGCCTTGACATGTACGCCATTGTTGGCGACGTAAAAGGTTTGCACTTTTCAGAAAGACCGTTAATCAAGATGAGAATCTGCAATCCCCCCCCCCCCACCCACTCTACTACGTGACTGCATCTCTAGATAAATATGAGAGATATGGGTTTTATGGGTGCAAGGGGATTTTGTGTGGGTTATTTTTAGAGGACAGTGATGGATGGGAGGCTACAGAACAGACAGGGAAAATAAAGCAATTCATAGAGAGAGGGACGGTAAAGGAGGAGAACAGGAATGCCTTGAGCCTGGGCCTAAACAGCGCAAGTGGCATGGAGTTTCAGCTGAAGGTGCAGCAGTGGAGAAGGAACAAACTGACATTGAGCAGAGGTCAACTGGGGGGGGGGGGGGGGGGGGGTTTTGACAAGTACAATCGGTTGAATTTGTGGAGGGGTAATAGAGTTGCGAGAGAGGCAAGAAGAAGTGAGTCAATGGAGGATCTTGATAATGGTGAGGGCCTTGTCAGGTGCTATACACAGGCACGCGGAGACAGAGACATACAGTGAGGAACAGGATAGCCTGGGGTATGAGGTGGTGAGGAGATGGCAGTCAGTACAGTCATGTTTATTTTTTTTTATCTATCTGTGCAGAGTTTGAGTGTTAACTCTTTATTTGTGTGTTTTCTCTGGGTACTCTGATTACTCTCAGATACTGAACAGTCATTAATGGTATTGGCTAAACATCACTACACAGCATCCTCTTTAAAAAGTATTCAGACTCAGTGAGGCTTTCCTGGATTAAAAATAAAGCATTATTATTAGACATATAGAACAGATAGACACGCAAATTGACGTAGACTACGAGAGATAGAAAGAGACGACAAGTCCTTGGATGACCTTGAAGATATTTAAGGGTGATATTTTAATTTATCACGGACTGGATGAGGAGTTAATGGAGTGACCTGACAATTGGGGTGATGTGGTATCGTTTACATTTGTGAGTGAGGAGTCCAGATAGGGCTCCAAAGGATGAAGCCTTTATTAAACAAAGCAAACCAAGGTGATCTTTAGTAACCCTTTACTTGATTTGTGTTGAAGAGTGTTATTTGAAGAAGAAAAAAATGCATCTCAAAACACATGCTCGTCCACAGCAAGATGGGCCATGGCAGGAGCTTTCATTGCATTAACATGTGCTGTGGAATGGCATTAGCTCTCCATATGCATTGGTGTCGACACTCTAATTCGTCATCTGTGTCGGCCCTGTAATCAAACCATGCGCTCGCGGTGTCATCGTGGACTCAATGGGAATGGATGTCAGAGCGAGCCAGTGTCCCTCGCGTGCGTAGGCCGTGTCTGATGAGAGCTCATCGTGCCAGTGAGCCGCTGTGAATATCCGAGAACGCGGAAGCACACGGTCATTGAGATGAATCCATAGGTTAATGCGTCACATCGCCGGCACTACGGAGGGTATGAGACTGATGGAAATAAAATTAACCTCGATTTTATACATTGCAGGGGTGCTCTTCATCAGCTCAATGATACTGGGCACGACCAACGGCAAGGGCCGTGTTTAGCGAATGCAATCATTTCTGAGTATATGCATGGTAATTACGGCCATGTTTCCATAACAATTAGAAATCAGAGTAAGTGAGCCATGCTGGGCTGTCCTAGGAATGGCCCAGAGCTTCAAGGACCAGCCAGCTGCATACCCCTCCCCCTCTGCCTGAAGTAAGGCTCTATGTATTACAAGTTCTATATATATATACATACAAGGTTTAATGTCAGATGGCCAGGTTATGCAGAGGTCAGAACACTGAGCTGGCACCACTGCGAACCTGCGTTCATATCCAGGCAGAATTGATGTGATGGTCTCCGTCCAGTCACCAATGACCCTACAACAACAACTTTCTTACTCTTTGGTTCTTTCGGTAAAGTCACGTAGGTATAAAATAAAATAAATCACGACGTTTCGGGCACAACACAAGCATCCGTCATCAGGTTGGGACGCTTGTGTTGCGCCCGAAACGTGATTTATTTTATTTTCTACCTACGTGACTTTACCGAAAGAACCAAAGAGTATGGATTCCTGCAGTCACGAAAGCTTAAAATCAACAACTTATTACATTTTGTTCAGCACTCTTGTTAAACTCCAGCTCTGAGAATTTAGAATATTTGTTTGACTGTCATGGGGAAGGAGAGTACTCCCACTCACTGTGAGGACCAGAGGTCACTTGAAGAGATCTCAGAGGTAGCTCTGTGATATCCGCTTCCTTGGGACGTTCTCTAACACAAAGGGAGATTGCACTTCGCTGCAAGAGATGACGTGACACATGTCATGAGACGAATATAGACAAATATATATTTTTAACTGGTTTTACGTATTCTTGAGTTATCTTACACTTTTCTCAGCTGAAAGCTATCATTTTTAAAATGTAACCCTGTTTTTTTATATCAATAGCACAGTCCCTATAGTTTAAATGTACGAGGGATGCCACTGATGGCTTCAACCTAAGGGTCTTCTTAAACAAATCTGCAAATTACCTAAAGGCCCACTTAGTTCCTCTGACTCCCATAGCCCCAGAAATGTAGCCTTAATCCTGCGATAAATTTCATTTGCTAAAACGTGTTTTGGTAAAAAGTATTTCCGCGTTGCTGCTCCACGTTCCTGGAATCCCCTTGCTTTCACTCTGCCTCTTTACTTCCCTATGAAACCAAAAATATACAAAGTAGAAGTTTCAGATCCTAAATAAAGTGTAACCTACGCATTACGAATCACAATAATAATAATACATGTACACCCCCTTTGCCAATCGACTGCCGGATGAAGGCCTCCCCACACTGTGTTGGGCGTGGAGGTTGTTTGACCATACTTCACCATGCTTGTGTCTGTGCTGGTTGGAGAAAGAGAGTCCCAGCACCGGTTCAGATGTCACCGCTGATCATGCCCCACCCCCACCTCGACTGGGATTGAACTCGGCTCTGTGGATTTTGGGTGCAGCGCACTTATCACCGCACGTGCCGGATTTCACGGTGATCTCAATCCTCACTTGACACGCTATATTTGACCCATGCATTGTATTTCGTGCATTTTTACATGTGCGATGTGTGTAAGTTAATTGCAAGACAGTAAATATCGATTGGCTCGTACATCTAAGAGTTCCTTATGAATGTTTAATGGCCACTGGCGGCAAGGACGTTATGTTGTGTGGCCTGTGGGTCTGGGGGAGATGGGGCGGCTCGGGATGGTGAGAAACAGGGGGAAGTGTGTGGTTGGGCTGGTTGGTTGCAGCCAGTGTGGTTAGTGCAGTTATTGCAGTCGTGGTGGTGTATCTACGGCCCTGTAAGCTCATCGATTGCTTGTCTTTGTGAACGCAAACGATGGCTTAAACCGTGAGTGATGGCCCTTTTCCTCCAATCGTGGAGTTCGTAAAACAATCTAAATGGCACGCTATGACCATTAGACAATTAACAGTGCATACATTCATCAGTTGCAGTTGATTAATAAGACGTACTGATGAGTGAGATGAGAGCTTAACGAACGATAGAGATGAGAGAGATATAGACTGGAGATACAGATTACAAAGATCAACAAAAAAAAAACCCATTTTTTTCTGGCCTGGACTTTTGCAGCTGTTTTAGACTCATTTCAGGGTGCTGATTCCAAATCTGATCTCAGATTTGCTCTATCACATCTCATTTTTATGCTATCGGCATACCCCATTTTCATTGATTTTACCCGAAATTAACTCTGTCACTTATGATTGCAAGTTGTTGCGAGGCAGTGACTGCTTTAGTGTTAAAATATGGTGCTGTATTTTAGGATAGTGTGTTTATAATATCATTTTATGTAGATATCCAAATTTATTTAATATTTTTCTTCTGCAGTTTTTATTGAAAATGCAATATTTTATATCGCAAAAACCTAATATGTGATAGACAAAAACCGATGCCAGATTTGGAATTAGCACCCCAAAATTACATTAAAACCGTTGGAATACCTTATGCCAGAAAAAGTGTGTTGACCATTGTTAGTGAGATGAGATATTAACTATCGATAGAGATGAGAGAGCTATAGACTGGAGATAATGATTAGTGAGATGAACCGCGAGATAAACGAGACGTATGAGGGCAACAGATCTGCGATCACACGTGCAGGCGTTATGACGTCACATTGCGGCGTGACGTCATAACGTCCGTAAATTAAGAGTCGGTGTATCCAATAGCGGGTGCTGCTAGTGGCAAGGTTCGGAACAAGATAAAGCCATCCGATGAACAGGATCTCCTTCACCTAACAGGGATGCCACCTTGTCAGTTTTGATGCAAACAAACATAGAAAACCATAGATCCACACAATCTCCAAGAAATGCTGCAGAATGTGAACTTGCATTCTGTGTGGTCATTCACGTTGTGTATGTAGTCATTCACAATTATGTGTGTAGTCATTCACAAGTGTGTGTGTAGTCATTCACAATTGTGTATGTGGTCGTTCACAATTGTGTATGTAGTCATTCACAGTGTGTGTGGTCCTTCACAATTGTGTGTAGTCATTCACAATTGTGTATGTGGTCCTTCACAATTGTGTATGTGGTCCTTCACAATTGTGTGCATTGTCAATCAAATTGTGTGCGTGTAATCCTTCACAATTTTCTGGGTAGTCATTCACATTTCCCGTGTAATCGTGAACACCGCGTTTGAATTCATTCACATTCCCTGGGTGGTCATTCAAATTGCGTGTGCGGTCATTCAGACCTTGTGTAGTTCCATTCCACGTGTTGTCCTTCATAGAATGACACTGCAGGAAAGGGGAAAAAAAGCACAGAATCGCCTTGCAGCCTCGTCAACGCGCACGTGACGTCCCCCGCACGTGACGTCCCGCGCACGTGCGGCGCGCCATCAAAGTGAAATGGCTGTTCAAGGGCTGCTGCTGCTGCTCGTGTGAAAATGAGACGGGCCCATCTGATGCGTGACGCCCCGCGCTGTGGCAGTGATCCCAACCTCCCTCGATTGAATGAATGATTATAAAAGCTTCCCAAGAGATCGGATACAATTCCCGAGGCTCGGACCCGACGTTGTGTTTTATATATTTTTTATATTCCCTCAATGTATCATTTAAATATTCCCACGCTGTGAGTAGGATCAGAAAGTTGACTTATAAAAAGAGCAATAGTGATTATAATTTACGTTGGTTGCTTGTGCCTTTTCGTGGAAATGCAATGCTGCTATGCCATGGACGAGTAATTCTGCAATCATTGCTGGCTCCTTAGCAATTGATCTACTCTCACCAGTTGGAGCTCATTTTGACGACCAGGGACACATCATGATGATGGAGTCAACTGAATTGACTGCGCAGGAGTTAAACTCATGCTCTCATGCTGAGAAGCACTGCATTTGTACCAATTGAGCTGCACGTCAGCTGTATAGAGTGACATGATCAAGAGGTCATCACAGCCTGTGCCTTTGATGTGGCCGTACCTTGCTATTGATTCTTCCTTCTGTCGGTTAAGAATAATAAAAAAAAACCTTCGGGCTACTATCAAAGGTTTGTTCATGAAGCCATCCAGATATATAAACATACACATAACTTCAAACGAGAAGATGGATACAAATTGAGCAATCATTGGAAGGATGTTATTAACCAGGTAAAACCTTAACTGCGTTATGGTGTTGCCTTCATATCCGCATCTCCAGTTTCTTCAGCCTCCCACTTCCAGCCCCGCTCACTCCCCCCCCCCCCCCGCATTTTGTTTTGCTCGCTCCTTAATCCCTCTAGTGAGCAGTACTACTCTCCCCCTACCCCACACACCCCTCTCTATCTCTCCTCCCTGGCTCCCCCTCCCTCTCTTACCTATATAGCCTCTTGTTACAGCAGCCCTTTTGCCCACTTCAGCAATTGTTTCTTGCTGTGGTTGTCCCACCTGATGACGGACGCTTGTGCTGCGCCCGAAAAGTCGTGATTACATTTATTTTATTTTATACCTACGTGACTTTACCGAAAGAACCAAAGAGTAAGAAGAATAATTTAAGTTTGTCACTCGCCGCCCCACAGCATTTGCTCACTCTCGAAGAGAGGGGCCGGCTCAGAGATGCGAGATGTAACTGCAGACGAGTGTAAAGGCAGCAGGCACATGGGGGTCTTCCACCGACATTTGTCCGAGCTCTGTGGTTGTCTATATATTAAGATGTTATTCGCCAATTAATGAGTCTTTCCGTGTGGGAGGAAACCGGGACCACCCAGAGAAAACGCATGCATGCGAGGGGGCTACACTCTATCCCATGTAGGTGGGACAGGTGGAGTCCACCTTTTTCTGTACCGCCCTCTCCTGGCAAGCCAAGGGTATATGGCACCTCAACATTTGTGCGATGATCTACCAACCTTTATTGCCTCTACAGCGCTGGATTACAGCAGCCACGTGCAGCATAGCCATCACTGCCTGGCTTGATACAACTCGTGGGTGTCATCTTCTTGGTTCTTTCGGTAAAGTCACGTAGAATGGAAATAATAAAATAATAAAAATAAAACATTATAAAATGTTCTTTATTATTTTATTATGTTCTTTATTATTTTATTATGTTTTATTATTATTATTTTATTATTTCCCTTCTAGGTGACTTTACCGAAAATAAAACATAATAAAATAAAAAATATATATTTTCTTATGTTTTATTTGTATTATTTTATTATTTCCCTTCTATGTGACTTTACCGAAAGAATCAAGAAGATGAATCCCTGTAGTCACGAAAGCTTTAAATCGAAATTTAACTCATGGGTGGTTAACTGCCATTGACTGTTATTACAGGATCTCACCATCTGGCTTTAGGTTTTTAGTACGTCCGATTAAATATTGATTTGAAGCTTTCATCCGATTAGTATGGTTGGCTGCACACGGCGCGGAAAAGAAGTTCTACATACATTAATGATTGGGATGGGTAGTCACTTTAAGATGTTTCTTGTTCGTGTTTTTGTTTGTTGCGGTTGCACCCGATGCAAGAGCCGAATGCCTCACAGGGCTATCTCTATATTAAAGGGAAATTTGTGATTGCGTGTCTGTTCAAAATGTTTAGCGTACTTCCCGACATGCAACAAACTTGAAATTTGCCATGTGGGTACTTTACAGACTGTACACCATGCAAAAATTAAAAAAATAGACTTTTGTAATTTTTTTTGGGGGGGGCTCAATAATGCATATCTTTTTGCACGGCAAGTGAGCTGTGACGTCACATCTGTCATGTAACCCGCGTATGTGGAAGTGTAACGGAGTGTGCTGGCCAGGGTCAACGGCGGCGTGGTGTATTCCGCAAATATGGCCGACTGTGAGGGCGGGCACAAGCCGGCATGAGTAGGTTAAACGTTGAGTTTTATAAGGGCAACACGGGATGACCAGCCCCTCGCCACCCAGCCCCACCCCTCCCACCCCCCGCTCAGCCCCACCCCTCCCACCCCCCACCCAGCCCCTCCCCACCCTCCCCACCCAGCCCCTCCCTGCACGACGGACGGACGGATACAATAATCCCCTGTGGGCTGGTGTAACCAGTGGGTTCCTACCAGTATTATTTCAGTCGTTTACTGCCGTACGCACCCTGAAAGTTGTGTGTGTCTGCAGCAACCGCGTGTATGTGTACCTATGGAGGCGGCCACCACCGGTGACGATTATTTGAACCGGTCAGCCTCAAACGAGTAACTGGTGTGGTGTGTGAACATCGCCACTGGGGAGACAAAGGCGGCCGGGTGTCGTGAATCCAAGTCCTGGGGTAGTCAAGCTAGTACCAAATAAATGAAACTGAAAACTGGGTGACGGACCGCTCACGAAAAAAAAATTGAACGCTATAGGCTGCACGGCTGTGGCGTGAGCAGCAGAGGGCAGTGCGGTTAAATCCATTGTTGTACGGTACCGTCTACGCTTCCGCGTGTCTTTCTCGCTGTATTATCCAACCCGCACAGACCAGCGTGGTGACATTTAATCAAACAACCTCCTCCTCCCCCGTCCCCATCCTCATTATCCTCCTCCTGAACAAACACGATCACATGCTCGCTTACAGTCTCCAGGACAGAGTCAGAACCCTGGCTGATATCCACCACGTTTACCTGTTTGTTGCTTTGAGATGATCCCACACTGCTTCTCCCCTACAATGTCCCGCTGTCTGAATTATTTTTTGTTAGAATAGTTATTAGATTGGAAGCTTTCGTGACTGCAGGAATCACTCTTTGGTTCTTTCGGTAAACAAACCTGTTTGTCTTGGCGTGTGTCTCTCTCTGCGTGTGTGTCTGCCTATGCTGTTACCGTGTCTGTGTTTTATCATTCATTCTTACTTGATGATGGTTGCTTGTGTTGCAACCGAAACGTCGTATTCTATTATTATTTTATTTTCTACGTGACTTTACCGAAGGAACCAAAGAGTAGAATAGTATTCACGAACAAAAAAACTCTAAGGGGCCATCCATAAATGACGTCACACACCTAGGGGGTGGGGGGGGGTCAGACATTTGTGACGATGTGTGACGAGGCGGGGGGGTGAGAAATGTGACGTCACATCAAAATGCGCAACTGTAAATAAATATAGACAACACGTTCTACTTAATTAAATATACTTTTTAATAAATGTTTTCTACAACATCAGAGTGCAGCGCCACATTAAATACGCACTACAATGACAATAGTTGAAAGCGATTTGAAGTATGTTTTATTTGGGGTGGGGGCGCAGAGCTTTGTGACGTCATATTTGAGGGGGGGGGGGGTCTGACTTTTTGTGACGCCGTGTGACGATGGGGGGGGAGGAGGTCAAAAATCGCGTGACGTCATTTATGGACGGCCCCTAAACACCTTTCCTGCAATGTTCAGTAAGGTATTCCTCCAGGGTCACCACCTACTTGTGTGCCTCGCCTCTTACGCAACGGGACAATGACGGCCTCTTCCAATCCTGTGCTCGCTGTTCGCCACTCCATGTGGCTGTGATGATCTCACGCAGCTCCCACAGCAGCATGCGACCAACTTGTTTGAAAGGCTCAGCGGTAAGACCGCTCACCCCTGCTGCTGTCTCAGCTATTCCAACGCTCTTCTTGGTTCTTTCGGTAAAGTCACGTAGAATGGAAATAATAAAATAATAAAAATAAAACATAATAAAATAATTCTCACGACGTTTCGGCCACAACGCAAGTAGCCGTCCTCAGGTGGAGAACAGGTCTGTCGAGGAGACTTCAGACTTCAGACTTCAGACGCTGTCTCCTCGACAGACCTGTTCTCCACATGAGGACGGCTACTTGCGTTGTGGCCGAAACGTCGTGAAAATTATTTTATTATGTTTTATTTTTATTATTTTATTATTTCCATTCTACGTGACTTTACCGAAAGAACCAAGAAGATAAATCCCTGCAGTCACGAAAGCTTTAAATCGAAATTTATTCCAACGCTGTTTCGAACCCACTGTCGCGTTGACAGCCACAACAACAAAAACTCCAACACATTCGTCAATGACCCTGTGGCCTTAAGGCGGAGAAATAAATAATAGGTGACTTTTTCGGCAATGGCCCTTCTTCGTAGCGCATGAATATGCGCTGTGTGTGGATGGGCTATGAGGAAGGGCTGCTGCCAGAAACGTGGGTATCTGAAGCGCAGTCGACCGAAGCAGCCACCGCATGAGGAAACCCGACGCGGTTTGAGCGAAGGATCTTCTTGTCAGATGTCAGATGTTTATTGGCCGAGTAAAGCCAATTGAGCCACGAGGCTGTTTGTCGAGGGCGACTTGCCCTGCATATGTTGGTGTTAAATTGAGTCATAAAGAGTCTCAAGCCATCGGTGAGTAGCTTTGTGGGTCATAATTAAATCAGTACGATGGCACGTGTAATAATAGTACCTTTGAAAACGTGATAAAGTTTTCGGGTGTTGGAGGATTAATTACAAGAATTTTGGCATAAAACTACGACGTGGCCTAACACAAAAAAAAAGTTAATTGGACCTAATTGAATTTGTTTGTTCAGGAACGCCTCCCTCGGTCTCCCCAGAGTCTTATTAACAAGGGCTCTGCACTGGGGTCCTTCATCAGTTCAATTGTACGGAGTATGTTGCGTGTCTCAAGAAATGGACAACACAGTCGCCAGAAATTGTACTCGGGCAAGACAAATTAATGGTTTCAGTGCTCTAACTGCTGCGCCACTGCTTCCCACATCTAACTAACAACGATGAAGATTCCCCAGTTTTAGCCTTGACAGACTTTTAGGGCAAGTGCTGGCCAGCACCATGCCCTTGCCTCCCCAGTGGTGACCAGTGGTGATGTTTAAACATCACACCAAGTACTATTTGAGGCTGAGTCGTTCTAGGGGAGGCCCACGGCTGGTTCAGATAATTGCGATTGATTTTGGCCGTGTGCGGGAATCGGAGTCGGGACGCCGGGTTCTACGACGCTACCGCTCCCCATATCTAACAACACACACGTGCAGGGGGAAATGCCCTTGTGTGTATGTCGAGGGCACGCGTGATGGTGTCGTCGTCGTTGTTGCGCGCCGTGCGTGAGCGACGGTACGAGGCCTGCAAGTGGCGGCCGACAGTAGCGGTCTTCTCCGGAGATCGGGCTGATCGATCGGCGATTGCCCCGCGCGGCACGGCTTATCTCCGCCATGCGCTCGCTGCTGTGGCGTCCCCCCCCCCCCCGCCGGCCCCCGCCGCCCTCATTAGCGTCCCTAAACAGGCACGGCGAGTAAACCAAATCCCCTCTTAATTGCACACGTTCATCATTGCCGAGTAACCTTCCATGCCTTGTGAAAAATTGGCGCTCGTGTTGTCATGCACTGGCGGTGTGCTCGCTGTTATTTCGTATTAGGTGACGGATGGGGTCTTGGTCCTCGTAGCAATTGCAATTAGGGCCTGGTTCATGACCCCTGCTACGGGGTCGTCTGTTTTGTCCCACACGCCACAGTCAATGTGGCCCGTTCACTTTGCTCGTGACTGTCCCGAGTTTGGTCCGTGCAAGCGACATTCAAGTGTGTCTGAAGGATGTGCCTTTTTCAATCGGTGCGTATTGTTTGTTGTGACACGTGGATCGGATACATGAAACACGATGAAGAACATTTAACTGAAGCTGAAAGTGGCACAAAAGCTTGGAGAAATGCATATTTTGAATTCTCTTCTTGCGTATGTCTTTGTGGATATCAACTTACGTGTCTATATCAAAGATTGAACACCACACGACAGCTTCAGGTGAGGCTAAATTAATTGCTTCTATACCTCCGTTGAATTTCTGAAGTTTGCAGTGGATGATGAGCAACTAGCTGCACGTTTGTAACTAAACTTCAGAGACAAAAAGAGCAACATGTGGATTATAGAACATATTGCAGGTTGGAGATATCCTGTTAGCTGCCAATAAAATAAAGTGGGCTTGGGCAGGACATGTTGCCAGAAGGGACGGTGGCCGGTGGTCAAGACTGGTGACAGAGTGGCAGCCAAGAAATGGGATGCGTAGCTGGGAGGGCATGCACCGTAAATAATGGAGCGATGAAATCGGCTCACCTGCAGGTGATGGGCGGTTTACGGTGCAGCGGTTAGCAAACTGCGCTACAAACCTGACCACCCGAGTTCGATTCCCGCTCTCGGCCAACACCAGCAACGATTGTCTGAACTGGTCCTGGGCCTCCCCTTGATCGACGCAGCCTCAAATGAGTACCTGGTGCGGTGTGTAAACATCTCCACGAGGAAAATAAAGGTGGCCGGTCGTGGTGCTGGCCACCCACCCTCCTCGTGTGCTGTGCCGGCTCTCATAGGTGCTCGCTAGCAGCACTTGCCCCAACAGTCTGTTGAGGCTATACAGGGGGGGGATCTTTATCTTTGTTGTATCGAGAGATGGTGATGACTTGCTGTGACCATCCAGCAGTGGATTTATTGGTCTGAGCCGATGGCAAGTAATAGGGTCAGATTCACATTTGCGCAAAACAGCCGAAACACGTCGCCCTTGGTGAATCACCGCATTGCCGATTGATGGAAACGCAAATTAACGTTTCCACGTAAAAGTATCTTGACTAAATTGAGCATTTGTCAACATGAGATGCTGGTGCACTCTGTTGAGTACAGGCATTCTAAATCAGAAAACCCTGTTACCTGCACTCACATAACCTATTGTAGATGTATTCATAAACACGCGAGTCTGAATAATTGTAATTTTCTGTAAATGCATAAGAAATTAGTCTTCCACTTTCGGTTGTAGCCACAGATACTGCTTTGCTTTGAAAAAACATTGTTAGTGTTCTCCCCGTGTCAATGGGTTCATAGCCGTGCTGTATTTTTAAACCAGCCAACAGGCTACTCATTACCGTGCCCGCTATATATTATGTTCGTCAATCCAAGGACACTTTTCAATGTTTTCGCAAGAAAAAAGTCACTAAACCAACCTGCTATCAAACTTATCGCACAGCTTACTCATATTAATGCCCACGTTTAACAATGTTTTTGTCCAAGATTGGCAATGTAATACTTTATCAAAGAGAAAAATAATTTTGACGTACATCATGTCAGTGTGATTAGCACATGTGCGTTTAAGCACATGGGTGTAAGCGTGCATGCCTAATGCGTGCGTCTCTTTGTATGTGTTCTTGGGTGTCTGCCTGCGTCTATTTCTTAGTACGCCTATGAACAAATCACCCGCAATGTATCTTATCTCTTCAGATCTCGGAAGCTAAGCCTGGGCATTGCTTGAATGGGTTACTGCCCCATGTATTTGTGTCTATGTTTGTTTTGCTGTGTATGTGTGTTCCTGCGTTTCTGTGTTGTGTCATCCTTTTTATGCCTATTGTGTTTTGTCGTGTCACTGCTTGTGTTTTTTACGCACGGGAAAGTGTTGTGTCATGTCCGTGCTCGTGCGTTCCCCGCACATGCGGTGTCGCCGTGTTTCCTTGCGTCGCTGCGTGCTTTGTGCCCCCAGGCTTCATTGCAGTCTCCGTGCGTGCGTTGTGTCTCAACAGCCGTGAAGTTGCCATTCCCCTGCGCTGCAGCTGCCCCATCGATTTTGAGTTCCAGGTGTCCATCACGCAGCCCAACCCGGCGATCACGGTCACGCCCAGCTCAGGTGACAAACTCTTTCCCGTGTACAGATGCTCGCCAATGGGGTGTGGTGCAGCCTATCACAGTGACATTGGGCAGGTCCTTTACAGCGGCCGTACTCAGACGCTGTGTGTCTTACCCTGCCTCCCGTGTGTCTCACCCGGCCCCGGGTGTCTCACCCTGCCACGTGTGAGTCTCACCCAGGCCACGCGTATCTCACCCTGTGTGTATCCCCTTCTCTAGGAACAGCACTGGGGCCCATACCCACCAATAGGCGCAAGGTCTCCGTGTGCATGTACTAGGCACAGTGCTTTTGACAATCCACTGCTGGATGAGGGTGTCCCCATGCTATAGGGTAATTTGTGTTAATTGAACACGATTGAACATGCTGGTCAGTGAGGCTTGGTAAAGCAGCAGCAGCAGCCTACAGCATCTGCTTAAAACGTGGTGATTACTCATCCAAGCACTCTCCATGCTCACATCTGTTTAGCCTCTGAGATTTGAGCAGATTGATCGAATTCTGGGTCATTTGGCCATAAGCAAAGGTCCACATGTCCAAAATATAAATAGGAGTCTGTGGTCTTATTAACGTTTGTGCTCTGTCCCTCTCCTCTGACTACTCATACCGCCCACACTTTGGCCTACTGATCACACCGGGAACCAGGGCACGCCTTTGCCTGGCAAATATGTAGGCCGGAATGTGTGGACGGTGGCCTAAAAGCTGCCATAAATAAAAGGCGCTTGTAGATACGTGCCTTGACTGGATGTCCTGGGCCGTCTATCACGAGTTGAAAGTTTTGTTAATGGGGGAAAAAAAATAGACCATTTTAAAATCAAGGTCAGGCTATTTTTGCACTCCAGTAATTTTGCTGGGACATCACTTCCACAGTTTATAATGCAGCATTAACTGGACTTCTGTATTGAAGCACTCGGCTGTGATTTTAAAGTGTATTTGTTCATTAACCAAGCTTTAAAATCACGTGAGACAGCCTCGGACACGCGGACTACAATTTAAGTGTTTTTTTTTGCATTGTATCTTTCCTTAAATGAAGCTTAATGTAAGTGTAGATTAGGTTAGGCTGCATTCAGAGGTCTTTTGTCACCATTTGTACGTACGGATGCACCCTTGTTGCGAGCCCTCCAGCCTTGGTTGCACCCACAGGACGTTTCAAGAGATGGCTTGACACGAGCTGCCCGGTGCAAACCGTGAATGGAGGTTTGGTCCCAAAGCCTCTCGGGTCCCATATGTTCCTGCCTTCTTCACAATGAATCTACACCAGATGACCAAACATATGTATTTAATGGGTTTGGGTCAGGTCCACATTTAGGTCGTGCAACCATCCTCCACCTGACAGCCATAATAATTTGGTCAGATCATTATGTGGCCTAACATAAAATCTATTTAGATTTGAAGTTTTCGTGACTGCAGGGATCTATACTCTTTGGTTCTTTCGGTAAAGTCACGTGGGTATAAAATAAAATAAATGAAATCACGACGTTTCGGGGGCAACACAAGCGTCCGTCATCAGGTGGGACAACCACAGCAAGAAACAATCGCTGAAGTGGGCAATTTCTTGCTGTGCTTGTCCCACCTATTATGATTCATAATAGGCAACAAACTACAATTTGTTAAGTTCTTATTGAATGTTGAGGGGCCATAGTGCCCGCTGTGTTGGTGGCTATTAGAAGAGGTCACTGATCCGGCTATGCTTGGCAACCGACAAGAGCCTCAATGTGAAGTTGAAGAACTCAAAGTGCCGGCCCAATTGTTCATAATTCTCAAGGTGGCACTCCGCCAAGGTTATTGGTTGGCAAAGCGATTGAGATTCATTGAAGAATGCGGTCCGCGAGATTGGATTGTTAGCTCCCCCCGGACAGGTCCCAGTACCGATGGGGAGCGCAACCGGAATGCCGATCCAATTCTTTCTCATCGCCGATGCCGCCATTTATCTTCCTGCCACGCTGGTCACGGGCCTTGCTCAGCAGGTTCTCTACCGGCCAGGGTTCGCGTGCAGCCAACCTCCAAGCCTGGGGCCAACGGGATGTGGTCAGCGACACACCGGGTCGCACATTATCGACGAGTGGCCCCTGGCCGGACTTGACGGTGGTCTCGAGGCCCTCCCTCTGCACCGATGATGAAGCGGCAGTTACCCGCCTGGCTCGGCAAGACGAGCATACAATAATAATGATACATAGGAAGAGGTGCTGTGGTGTAACGGCGCTCTGCTTTGCCTGCGTTGAGGAGGGTGCAGCAGCGTCTTGACGCGGGACGTGTGTTGCGTGTGCGCGCCGTTGCATCGTAGGGTTGATCCCGGCCCACGGGGAGACGCGCTTGGCGGTGCGGTTCTCCCCGCGCGAGTTCTGCACGGCCCGCGCCACGCTCTCACTGCTCGTGTCGCAGTTCAACGCCAAGCCGCTCGAGTGCACCGTGACAGGGACGAGCACGCCCGGAACGCACGCGCGGTGAGAGACGCGCGTAATGAGTGAAAGATCTGAAAATGTTTCAGAACACGCACACCTTTCGCGAAGCAGATGTATTGTTCAGTTGGCAAACTCGGAGGCACCGAGCCAAGACCCAGTACACCCTTTTCTTGCTCACCTGCTGGTACCACTCACATGCTCAGAAATGTATCGTGACGTATTTCATCACGCACACCTATGTAGTGTTTTACTAAGGTTGGCTCTTCCTTTCAAAAGGCTGCATTTGAATGCGTCCATGGTGTAATGGTTAGCACGCTGGACAAGCAACAGCAATTTATAATGCACATACGTTCTGAATTGGGCGCATTGTTCGCTTGAGAATTTGGAGGTGTGGAGCCAAAACTCAAAGCTCCTCACATGTCAGCCTGAAGAGGTGAGAGCCTGAAGAAGTAAACCTTGAGCTGCTGCTAAAAAGTGGATGAAGCTTTGATGCAACAAATGTGCAGTGGGAGAGAGAGCGTTCCAGACAGCTGCTGTTGCCGGTGCAGCTACCCAGAAACACCGCTAAGCCAGGCCGGTACTGGTTCTGGGTACAATGAGCCGGCTATTAGATGTGCTCCGTAGGATGCGCCGATTTTCCATGGTCAGTAGAGTGAGAGGGGTGGAGTGGTATGACCTTGGAAGATAACTCAGTGTCACAGGATAGTGATGTTGTACACTGTATCCATGGTGCATTGGAATCTACGGATGAAACGCACCTTACAAATAAAAATTATTATAAATGAGCACCTAACACCCAGGACAACGCAAGACAGGTCGCTTTGAAGCCGCCGTAGTTTCTTGAGATATTTTCACCCACGTTCCAGTCAGGGTGGCGTTGCAATAATCGAGACATGTGCCTAGCATGCTACAAGCCAGAGTGTTTCCTTTGGCCATGGCGCAGCAGGTAAGAAGAGACAATCGGCAAGTTGGAGGCCCTTCTGCTAAGAGTGGCGTGAGCACGAAATACATTAATCCTTTACCGTGCCCCGGGATGAATGCCGTATCGTGTATGTGTAGTCGTGTGCGGGCAGCCAAGGAGGATCGGAGCAGCAAAGCTATTCCCAGCCCAACCGCTTCCCAGGGTCCACAGGCACGGAGAACTCGCCGCCTCGGTCAACTCTCCTCCCAGCCCAGCGTACGTCATACCACCCCAGCGAACACTCGGGCACATGTACAAAACAAAGACAAAGATCCCCCGTAGAGCCTTTTCAAACTTTTGGGGTAAGTGCTGAGCACCTAAGAAGGCTGGCATGAATCACGTAGATTTATGGGATGTCCAGGCACTTTGGTTTAATTTCACGTGAAAAAATATTGTTAAAAAAAGGAATTTGCTTGACTTGGCAATCGCACGACTCTCCTGAAAATAGTCTTGAGACTCAATGGGTTTTTTTCTGTACAAAAAAACCAGTGACGATATTACCATTGTAAGCAATCAATTCAAGGTCTCATTTCCTCGTTTCAAAAGACTTGGTTATACGTTCTAATAATGCCCTTATAACAAAAGTGCCATCCTAATGAAGTTAAATAACCTTGCGTGTCACATTTCCATTTGCTACACAACTCTTACCTTGCAATATGTATATGTCGGACGACCAAGGACATTGGAGTGTCGTGCAGGTTATTTATAAGAAGCTGTATGCCGTTCATATTCTTGGTTCTTTTGGTAAAGTCACATGGATAGAAACAAATAAATGAAAATTTAAAATAAATTGAAAGTAATGAAAGCAAAAAACCCACGACGTTTCGATCACAACACAAGCGGTGATTGTGACATTGAGCAGTGACACTGAGCCTGTTTGTGTGTGTGTGACATAACATCAGCAGCTGCTAAAGCCCAGATCTCCCTATAGCGTTTGTGCATTGGTATACCGTTTCGTTATTACAGGTGTCGAAACAAAAGAAGAATTTAGATATATTTAGCATCTTAATACCTGAAGCATCTATAGGAAAATCTACTCATGTAAAGTAATGCGGAAGAATACATTAAATGTCATGAAAACTTGCGACAGCGACTCAGAACTGATAACAGTAAAACATCAAATAAAATTAGGTTTTTATTCATGTTATTATTCTAGTTGTTTACCTAGGCGAACCTCACTGAGTCTCATGAGTTTTTTTTTTATCAGGAGGGTCCTGCCAGGTTTTTACAGTTGCTGTGTATAATCCCAATTGAGCAATTTACGGATTACTTGTTGACAAATTTTGATCATGGCGCTGCCACACAATGGCCTACTCTCTTGCGAATTACGTCACGGGACCATTAAACGTTCACTGTGAGCGACGGAGATGGCTCGTAGTATGTTCACGGTTCATAACACCCGAGGTGTTAATGAGGGTGGCCGCTGGATTGGAACAGAGAAACTCTGCAACATGTAAAGAACTCGCTGCCGTTAGACCATGCCACCTCCCCTACGGGTCAGGTTAAAATTCGACAAAATATTATCATCAACAAACACTCCTAGTTTACCATTGAAGGTGAACATGTAAAAATAAATAGATAGCTTTATGTATTTAGGAAGTAATATGCATACTACAGAGGGTTGTGAGAATGTGGTCAAGAGATGTATTTTGTTGGAAAAGTGTTGTTTTGATGGGCTGTATAAACAATGTTGTAAGAGTGGAGAGGTTAGCATCAATGTTAAGTGTTTGAGGCTGGAGTCACTTTGGGCCAGAGAACTGGACTTCTTCAAAGCGACTGGAAAATAAGCTGTTGACATGGGTGTATGCGGAGGATGTTAGGAATTTTATGAAAGGATACGATAAATTAGTGCGAGGTTCACTCCAGCAAGTGAAAAGAGAGTATTGCAGATATCAGGACTCAGGAGGTTGCAATGGCCAAAGTGTATGTGCTTGAAGGAGGAGGGCAGATTACCAAGTGAGGCATTGGAGTGGCACCCAAATGCCTGCCACCGGCAGAAGACATTAAACCAGATTGTAGCGTGGTAGGACTAATGTAAGAGCAAAATGGCTGCAGGTCAGGTACCGACTGTGCAACAGCTGTGCGAGTTACTAGAAAAGGAGGAAAGCAATGATGGGGTGCGGTGGAATTAATGGAATTGACTTCTTCTTTCGTATGGCAAGATGAAATTAGCAATGTTACCTGTGGATATCGAGGTTATTTGAGCCTTTCAGTATCCTCTGTGGAGGCCTGGTGGATGTCGGTGATATTGGTTGTCATGACCGCTTGATCTTGTCACTTCATACAGTTAAGATATACTTCAACAGCTACACCGGAAGGGCTGCCCTGCATGAGCTCTTGAGTTTAATTAAAAACGAGGGCTTATTCGTCTGCAGAAAGAAACAAGGAAGTGACAATATAGTGTGGTAGCATCATCAGCATCTGCCACGATGACCTCTTGACCTTACTTGCTGTGGAGAGTGCGGCTCGCTTAGATGCAGTGGTCCCACGTCGTTCATGCCCTGCCTGCCGGCAGATCAGAGCTGCGTGTGTGCGTGAGACGTTGCAGGGAGCGGTGAGTGGGATGGTTGCAGGAGGAGCGAGTCTGGGCGTGCCGCCGCGCCTGGACACCGTGTTCGCTGTGAGTCGCATCCTTTGTGAGAAGCCCGACCGATCCCATGCAAGAGATCTCCGAGATGGTACGCACCTGACGACCAAACAGTAACCAAACCAGCACATTTAACATATCCATAATTTTATAGACTGCCACCTATCCCTCATCTACCGCTGTTCCAGATCACCACATACCACTCATCTCTTTCTCGAGAAGAATATCACATTTCACTCATTCATCGCTGTTGTAGATCATACACCACTCAAATAATTACTATTCTAGGCTACCACCTATCAAGCATCTGCAGTGATTCTCGACCATCACTCTTGCACACCACCACATGCTCCCAGTATTCATTCAAAGCCCATCACACTTCACATATTGTTTGCCGTATAATCAGCCATCATACCTATTATATCAGACAGTCACCCATCCCACACATCACACACTTAATTTATGATCAAATGGACTCTAATACTTTTCTCGTCGTATAATCACATACAATATACAGTACACCAGAAGACCAATACTCTACTCGATCATCACAACCTTGTCAATCAGGAATAACACACCACCTGAAACGTATCGCTAATCACCCATCGTCTATCCTACACACTCACATCTACACATAACCACAGTATACCATACTCCATGGATTACAAGACACTCTGCAAAGCAAGATGCACCCAAAACTTTGGATAAATAATTTTAGTTTGAATCCATAAATGTCCACATCCAAGAATAATGGGAAGCACGTGTGTAGAATCTAAAGAAACGGAATATGGAGTGGACACTGAGAATAAAAGGCTGTTTTATAATCGTCAGAGGCATCTTCCCAAGAGGATTATGGATGTGTTGCTTTAAAGTCAGGATCAATATCTTCTGGAAGATGATTATGAATCGATGCTGGTGGCCTTCCATCCTGTGGGTGAGCATGTTTCTCTATGGAAAACCACCTTTCGCAAGATGATTCTGAACAACCAAATCACCTCGTGGAGTTGCAATGATCATGAGAACGGTGAGGAATCAGCCCAGAACTACACGGGAGGATCTTGTCAATGATCTCAAGGCAGCTGGGACCATAGTCACCAAGAAAACAGTTGGTAACACACTACGCCGTGAAGGACTGAAATCCTGCAGCGCCCGCAAGGTCCCCCTGCTCAAAGCACATATACATGCCCGTCTGAAGTTGGCCAATGAACATCTGAATGATTCAGAGGACAACTGGGTGAAAGTGCTGTGGTCAGATGAGACCAAAATGGAACTCTTTGGCATCAACTCAACTCGCTGTGTTTGGAGGAGGAGGAATGCTGCCTATGACCCCAAGAACACCATCCCCACCGTCAAACATAGAGGTGGAAACATTATGCTTTGGGGGTGTTTTTCTGCCAAGGGGACAGGACAACTTCACCGCATCAAAGGGACGATGGACGGAGCCATGTACCGTCAAATCTTGGGTGAGAACCTCCTTCCCTCAGCCAGGGCATTGAAAATGGGTCGTGGATGGGTATTCCAGCATGACAATGACCCAAAACACACGGCCAAGGCAACAAAGGAGTGGCTCAAGAAGAAGCACATTAAGGTCCTGGAGTGGCCTAGCCAGTCTCCAGACCTTAAGCCCATAGAAAATCTGTGGAGGAAGCTGAAGGTTTGAGTTGCCAAACGTCAGCCTCGAAACCTTAATGACTTGGAGAATATCTGCAAAGAGGAGTGCGACAAAATCCCTCCTGAGATGTGTGCAAACCTGGTGGCCAACTACAAGAAACGTCTGACCTCTGTGATTGCCAACAAGGGTTTTGCCACCAAGTACGAAGTCATGTTTTGCAGAGGGGTCAAATACTTATTTCCCTCATTAAAATGCAAATCAATTTATACAATTTTTGACATGCGTTTTTCTGGATTTTGTTGTTGTTATTCTGTCTCTCACTGTTCAAATAAACCTACCATTAAAATTATAGACTGATCATTTATTTCGGTAAAGTCACGTAGGTAAAAGTAATTAAAATTATAAAATAAATAAGATTTTTTTATTAATTTCAAATTAATTTTTTACCTACGTGACTTTACCGAAAAAACTAAGAGTATGAATCCTTGCAGTCACGAAAGCTTCAAATATAGAATTGATCATTTATTTGTCAGTGGGCAAACGTACAAAATCAGCAGGGGATCAAATACTTTTTTCCCTCACTGTACGTATCACCCACAATGTGTCACGCATATGCTCGTGGAATACTCATCACTTCGCTCACGCCCAACTCACTCACGTGTAGGTTCACTCGCCAAATTAATCATCCATCCACCCACTTACATACAAGCTAATTCTTCTGATGCCAACACCCACCCACTCGTAGACTTAATCTCTCACCTGCTAATCCAGGCACCCTCCGACCCACGGGACCTCTTCCCTCTTGTTCAGTATTGAGATAGAGTTGCCCGAAAGAGCCTCTGTGAGTCAACTCGCAGCGTCGCGCCGAATCGGTGACAAAGGTGCAGGGGACTCGACCTCACGGCGCACTCCGCGTCGCACGACGCGCATCTGAGCAAGCGAGACGCACCAAGCACGTCCGTTAATCCTGCGCCAGCCATTTATAATGTCACTCAACCGGTCGTAAAATCACATTTCGGGAAGTTCTGCGCCGCAATTTACGGGAACATTTAGTGCAGGAGTTTGTTACAGATGTCAGATTGTTTTCCAACGTGAATACCAGGCAGAAGCAAAACGTCCAGAATAAACCTGGATCAATGACAAGCAAACTGTAGGCCATTTTGGACGTAGATCGTGCTTGTATGGAACCAATGCCGCTCAAACTACGTGCCCCCAGAATGCCTTGTGTTTGTTAGGAGTGGAAAAATGTGGAGGGACAGATATGTGAGGGAGATATATTGTCTCCTCATTTATTGTGTTACTTACACAGTGTTCTCCAAACTGACGCCTGTATGATTGTCTTGTGTCACGTACATCGAAGTCCGTTGAATATTTCTGTTTGTGAGACAGCCTGCCTCGCTCTTCTCCCTCCCGCCCCGCGGTTCCAGCGGAGCGAGGAGGAGGAGGCAGAGGAGGAGGCGGGCAGGGGTCTCGGCATGCGGCCGAAGCGCTCTTCCTGCAGAAAGTAGCGAGATTCACCAAGGAGGAGCGAGCCAACATGCTGCGCTGGTGAGCGTTCCACCCCCCTCTCAGGGCATCGTCCACCAGCCTGGGGACATCACCAACAGAGCCCACAGCCACCTTTACCCGGGCGGTGGTGGCGGTGGTGGCGGTGGTGGTGGCTATGCACGTGACGGTGGGTCACCGCACATATGTTGTGGGCATCAAGAAGGCAGTACAGCAAACATGTGGACCCCACCTGTTCCATATGAATGGGATAGAGTGTCTCCCCTCGCACCCATGTGGGTTTTCCTCGGGTGCTCCGGTCTCCTGCCACGTGTAAACACTTATTGGCCGATAACACCATCACACATCGAGGACTGCACCTCTCATTTGTTCTGTCTCTACGAGAGTGAGCGAATACTCTGCGCGTTACGAGCTGAAATTATCAGAAAAATTATTTCAGTGATCTCCCACTTGGCAGACCATGGGGATTAATAATAACAATGCACAATGTATTATGTGCAAACTCCTGCAACGGAGAGACAAAAGGTCGCCCGGAATATTGCTTGCCGCATTAAACTACTCTCCCTCCTCCCCCCATATGCTGTCCTGGACTTAACGGGTACTCGCTAACAGCTCTTGCCCCACAGTCGGCATGTATGTTGAACTTCTTTCACACCGTACGTAGCTAACCGTTCTAATCGGAGGTGCGGGATAGGACAACAAACTATACACAAAAAGTAGTTCTAAACAAACGGCCACACGGTACCTCTGCACGTGGTGCGCGTGTGTCTGCGCGTGTGTCTGCGCATGTGCAGGCAGGTTCACCTGGGCAGCGAGCCGCTGTCATCTCGGGAGAAATGGGAACTCGTGGAGGCATGGCGAGTGGCGGTGCTGGAGTACCAGGTGAGGTGTGTCCAATCCTTGAAGCGCCACCGGTGTCTCACGGCGGTTGCACTCCTGAGCGATTGGTTTGCGCAGCAATGTTCCAGTCGTTAGGAAGTGTCTGCGTGTGTCTTTTGTCTTCGTAGTTTGTTCTGGTAATTGCGATGACTGGCTCTCGTGGCGCTGCCAGGTCTATTAATCAATCGCTGAATTAATTTCCGATGGTGTTGTAATGCACAAGAATCCTGGGAGCATTCTCTTGTTGTTATTGGTGATTATATTCTTGTGAATGTGTTGCCTCTTTACAACGGGAAATTAAACCGCACCAGGATTGGTAACGACCAATCATAGCCTTGTGGCATGTGTTTAAATATGTTGCTAGAAATCGCTGAGCAGAATCCGTCTCTGCTGTGAGCAACCGGTTGCGCAATAGTTTGCAACTGGTTGCAGAGACGTCCACATGTAAGCGATTGAGTTGCTTGCAACCAAGTTGCCCAACTGCTCGCTCATTTGTGGACCCACCTGAAGGGAAGTGCCTAGATGCTGAAGAAGGCTCACCTGCCAATGCCAAGCGAGCCTCGTGACGTCGATAAGCCCTCCGTTCTGTACCACCCGCTATAGGATTGATATCACCGCCGCATTCCGCGCCACCTCTTTTGCTGCCGGTGCGAGGTCAAGGCCGGGACACGGGATTCACGGGAAGCCCTGCGCCGCAGGCCTCGTTTAGCGCACGCGACCGCCGCGGGCGGACGGTCGTGCCCCTTGCGTCCTCTGGTCACGAGGGGGACGTGGCGCCACCACGTAGGCGGTGGGGTGACGGTGAGCCGCGATTTGCGGCTTGGCCAATGAGCCGCGAAGTCCCCCCTCTATCCCCGTGCTGTGATGGCGCATCCGCTCTACAATTCCCGTGATCTCTCAAGATCAGGGTGTCATCATCTCCAAAGCCATTAATGCCACAGAACCTCATTACCTCTAACCCCTGTCATGTCTCCTCTGACCCTTATTGTCTAACCTCTGAACCCGCCGCACTTTGACCCTCATCCCGCGTTCTGCTTCCTTTCTCCCCCCAGCGGAGCCGAGGGGAGCATGTCGGTGTGCTCGCGCAACCAGGCGTCGAGACGGTGTTGACCTCGCACCGTTCCTGCCGCCTCATCTCGCAGGTGCCATCGCTCACGGTTCTAGGACAAAGACTCCCAGCTGCTTGAAGGGTGGTTAGGATCGTGGGACTGTGGGGCGGCTGTGTGGCTCAGGGGACTAACACCCTGGGTTCATATCGGTGTTTCAGCGGCCCGTGATTACATTTGGTTTCTAAAGTGCAGTGAGTTGATGGTTTATTTTGTGTTTCAGTTGAATCAAAATACTTCAGTTCCCCCCAGTTCTACCACAATGTCACCTTACTTCCCTATCTGACCTGTATAATTCTATCTATCATTTGAAAAACCCCTTCTTCCTACTCTCTACATGGGCATGTCTCGCTGTTTTTGTACCACATCTAGAGATGTAGTAAAATTTACATGCTTTAAGGATGCTGCTGCCACGGTGTAACAGTTAGCGCACCGCACTTGCAATCCAGGGGTTTGCCGGTCCAGTTAGATCTCTCGGCTAGTTTATTTAATTCCCCCCCTACTCTGTCCGTCCAGCAGTATTTACCGGTACACCACGGTAAGTCGATCAGCAGGCCACGTGTGGTGGGGTAAAGTGTGGGTACTCCCACCTTTTCCACGACGTCTGGCCGACATGGAAGAGTAGGCCAAATACTCTCCGGAGGGGGGGGATATTTGAGCTCGCTCGATTGGATGCCCTTCGACAAGCAGCGGCGTAGGCAAGCGGTTGCAGGGCTGCCCTTTTCCACCCCAACCTTTTATTGCAAACCGTCCAACTTGCATTGCGCTCTCCGTGCAGGAGCTGCCTGTTCCACCCGGCATGGATGTCCTCGCGAACGACCCTTGGCTTCTCCGCCAGCGCGCGCTGGGGCGGCTGCAACAAGCGGCCCGCAAGGTCAGGCACGGTACAGGGAGAGAGACACATGGCGAGTGGAGGGGAACGTGCCGGGCAGTGCGCTGTAGTCAAGGCTGACATTGCATAGCTTGCCCAATGTGTGGTTCAGGTTTCACCACGCGTTGTTTAGAACACCGTACGTGGTACAACCCCGGGAAACACAACGGAGAGCCGATACGTACGGCACAACCGCGACAGCCTACGCAGCAGTGCTGATGCGTAGAACTCGTCAAAATAATCATGTTAATTTCTTTATCTCGGAAAGCCTCAGTAACGAGTCTCTCGTCTCTTGCTGACCAGTTTGCTGCATTGAGATGTTTGGCCAATTCAATTTTAAGGGTTCTCTTTACGCGGGCAATGATTAATCCATCGCCCCTCCCCTCCACCCGCGTTTCCCTGGTGATGTGATGAATCGTCACAATTTGTAGTCACGACTCAATTTAAGAATGAATACATTTTTTGTCTCATTTTTATTGTATTTTTTGTTTCTTTCGCTTAAATGTACATTGTATTGCAGTGTTGTAATTTTTTATCAGCTTATATTTTGCATGTAATATTCATATATTGTAAAGCTATTCTTACATGTACAGTTAATTGCACATGTATCACGAGCATGTGATTTGACGTAAATTCATCAACAATTGGTTTATTCGCAATTATTGCAGTACGTGGGGAATAATGAGCAGGGCCCGGTGGTGTTATTAGCACAATTAACCGCTCCACGCTGGCCCTGGCTTGTGAGGGGTTTTCCTGCCTTCAGGAGGATGGATGTAGGGGCCTCGGTAATTGACGAAAGAAAAATCGACAAATAAAATTACAATTTTGAGTCAATTGTTTGACTTGAATACGCGAGCCGTCCCGGTAGTACATAACATTGTGGCGGTGGCGGTGGTGGTGGTGGTGGTGGTGTCGTCAATACAGGTGATAGTGAGAGCAAGGCTCATGACACGACTGGCCCGCCTCAAGGCCCTGCCTGCTCAAGAAGACCGCGTTCAACCGCACACAGGTAGCGCGGGGTCCCGTGGGAATCCCATGCAATGAAGATAAAATAAGGATACTATAAATGGATGAGTAGGCAAATGTTAAATCTTCATTTGTCATTGAACAAATCGTCTGTTGTTGCCGCTGCTGTGAATTAATGAATCACTCCGTATGCCCTGGCCAGCCGTCAACTCTCACCGTGATAATAACGAGCAACGGCAAGGTGCACGCGCGGTTTTATCTCCTCGCCTCGTTACGACCCCCCGCGTCCCGGCACTAATCACAATGATGCTGCGTTGTGTGTTTTCAGTATCCGCTAGCGAGCATAGTTTGTGTCATAAACTTCACCCCTTTGAAAGGTTGACTCTGTCAAGGTGGACTAACTCTGGCCTCTGGCAGCAGCAAAAGGTTTGCTATACTTTAATTTTTTCACGATCCATGCTGTTGGTGGATTTTTGTTCGTGGCCGATTCGAGTCATCGAATGGACTGCTCTTGCCTTTACGACAGTTCTCCAATTTCTTCTCATGTGCAGCAGTGCACTTCTCTACGTAGACATTGGCCAAACTCTGCAATGCTGGGTTTTCTTGAATTCTTGAGACTCCGTGAGGCTTTCCTGGCATGACTATTGTCATGATGTACAGCCAATTGTCAATTCGCTGCTGGATAAATACAGCCTTCCCACGCCTGACCGTACTTCAGCATTCTGGCCAGTGCAGGTTAGTAAACTATTTTAAAATTAAAAACAATGTTTTATTTTACCAAGTAATGCCCACTGAGCTATATAGCTTTTTTTCAAGTGACCTGGCCACAAATGATAGGTCAACGAAGTGGCTTATCACGTGGAAATTTATAGCAGCCAAATAGTCTCAACGCATGTTTCTAATGTGAAGGGAAAAACCGGAGGACCCGGAGAAAAAAATCCACGCGACCACGGGGAGAACACGCAAACTCCAAATATGCAGGCGTCAGGGTCGGGATCGAACCCACGACCTCCTGTATACCAGGCGAGGCAGTTAACATCTCGCCACCGTGGTGCCCGTGAAGAGGAGATGACTTTGAAGTGGTTCAGATATCACATGCTATGGGTGTTAGCCATGGGCAGAAATCAAACTCAGGTCACAATACAGTGCGCAAACCACTGCATCAGTTCAGACATCACTCGCCACCGATGTTAACCGTGGCGCGGAATCGAATGCAGGTCGGCAGATTAATAGCACGCAGCAGCGCACCGTTACTCCTATTACGAATACGTAAATTGCATTGCTACTATTACGTTTTAAATGTATTGATAGAGTAAAAACATTTTTTACCTGGGAGATGATTAAAATGTAGCTTCGTTTCAGCTTATGGATAAAGAAAGGCTGTAATTACGGCTGTCGGGCCCTGACGGGGGAGAGTGTGCCGTGCCTTTTGTTGCGATTGCGGTTTGAAGCTGTCACGAGGAGGCGTGGGAGCGTGCAGGAGCCACCGCCTCATGCGGGCGGTGGGGACCGCAATCCAGGCTGCACACCCCCAGGACACAAAGCGCTGCGTGCATTATTAACACGGCGAGATGTAACTAGTGCATGCCAAGATGTAACTAGCACACGGCAAGTAGCGAACACATACGCACACCGCCTTCTCTTGCTTGTACGCAAATGTACACGCTTGCTACGGACGCTAAATAATCACAATAAGAAGTAATGATACCCTTTATTTGCCCGCGAAAGCCTCGCTGAGTTGATTTGTGATTTTCAGATGGATCCCGCATTGGGATGTTCAGCTAATTACGTTAATGGGCTGAAGGAAACTACAGGACCTGGAGGAAACCCACGCATTGCGAGAGGATAGCACTAAACGCTCCTTACGGATAGATCAAATGTTCCACTGCTGTAGTGTCATCTCCTGACACACTACAACCCAAGCATACAAGATGTGCTATTCATTCCCACGCAGTCGACCATTGAAGTACTAACCCTGCTTTGGCGGCAATGTCTGATGAGCTAGCATGTATACAGGCTGCGTTATCACAACTGGGTGCCGGTTGTATGTGCTTGTGTGTGCTTGTGTGTGCCCGTGTGTGCTCTTGTGTGCCCGTGTGTGTCCATGTGCGCTCATGTGTCGTGAGCAGGGCACGTGTCGGCGGAGAGGGAAGCGACGTGGAGTGGAGATGAGTCAGAGGAAGAAGAGGAGAGGCTTTTGAAAATCTCCATAGAGAGGATCCTTCCAGTGTCATTCAAGCCCGTGGCAGTGGGCAGGCTTTTTGAGGACAATGTGAGTCGGGGCAGGCTATCTGAGGACACTGGCAAGTGGTAGGGAATGGCTGCGTGACGATGCTGTTAGGGAGTGGGGTTAAGCTGCGCGAGGGTGCAATGAGTCGTGAAGGTGCGTGTGCGTGTGTGAGTGCCGCGGTTAGCAAGCCGCGCTACGAACCCGGCAACCCGAGCTCGATTCCCGCTCACAGCCAACATCAGTGACGATTATCTGAACCGGTCCTGGGCCCTCCCCTAGGTCGACTCAGTGTCGCCACGAACGAGACAAAGGCGGCCGAGCGTGGTGCTAGTAACACCCATCCTTTGTATGCCATGCCGGCCATAATCGCTGCTCGCTAATAACACTTGCCCGAATAGTCTGTTAAGGCTATACAGGGGATATTCGTTTTTGACGGTCGCGAACAGGCTGTGTGAGGATCCTATGATTATTAGGTTCAAGCTGTGTGAGGATGCTATGAGCGGAGGGTCTGGCTCTGGTGAGGATGCAACACAAGTGCTAGCTGTGTGAGGATGTTGTGTGATCAGGGTCTGGTTGTGTGAGAAAGCTATGAATCATAGGAACTGGCTGTGTGGAGATGCTATGGTCGGTGAAGGCAAGCTATTTCAGGATGCTATGACCAAAGGGTCTGGTTGTGTGCAGGTTGTATGAGGGGTTGGGATTGGTTATTTGAGAAGACTGAGTGGGGCCAGGCTGTATGAGAATGCTGAGATGGGCAGGTGCTGGCTGTCTTGAGTTAAGATGCAATGCGTTGCTATAGGCAGGCTGTGTGAGGATTCCATCAGTGGTGGCCACAGCCTGCCAAGATGTTACGAGCACATGCAGACCGAGGGTGCTATGAATGGCTTAGAGGAGACGGTTGAAGTTGATATCCATGGCGGGGAATGCACGTGTGAGGATGCTACGTGGACTGAACGCAGGCCGCATGAGGATGCTATTGAGCGGAGTGAGAATGCTGCTGAGTGCGAGGGAGTTGTGCGGTGAGAGGAAAAGTGTCCCGTTGTGACTGTTCAGTATTAGCAGGGCCTGTTGTGTGCCCTGCATTGCACACGCAGCCTCCTGCGAGCCACCATTACCAACGTCCATTGTGCACCTTACATGACAACAGTGACAACTCGCCCCCTGGTATGTGAGATATGCATTGATTAGAGTCCTATAAGGACGTTTAACATGCACGGTTTATCCAAATACTTGCAATTTTTATTGGCATTCTTTACGAGCACATCGCAGAGATTAAAATCTATTACTGAAAAGGGGAATTGGCCAAGAATGCGTCAAGATAAGATTTACGTGCGTGTGAACGTGGGTTTGGGACCGGTAGTGTAGCGATTAGCGCGCTGCGCTACGAATGCAGCGGCCCGGGTTCGATTCTCGCTCACGGCCAACACCAGTGACGGTTATCTGAACCGGTCCTGGGCCTCTACTAGGTCCACTCAGCCTCAAATAAGTACCTGGTGTGGTGTGTAAACATCGCTACTAGGGAGACAAAGGCAGCCGGGCGTGGTGCTGGCCACCCACCCCCTCGTGTGCCATGCCGGTCTTCATAGGTCCTCGTGAACAGCACTTGCCCCAACAGTCTATTCAGGCTATACGGGGGGATCTTTGTCTTTGGGTGTGTGTGTGTGTGGGAAGTGTTCTGCGTACCTGTTGCAGATATGATGCTTTCTCACAAACACCATCCTGTAGTTTTGACTACACGGTGGTCCAGAAAGGTTGGGAACCACTGCTCTACTGCTCAAAGCCATCGCTTTCTCAAACACCAATCGAGTTCTGTACGGTGACAGGTCGCTCCTTCTCCTGCGCCGATAGTCAGGATGGGTATCAGCCCCCCCACCACCCCCCCACCAACTGCCTGTGTTGGGACTCACTCTGTGGTCTTAGCCCCCCACCACCCCCCACCAACTGCCTGTGTTGGGACTCACTCTGTGGTCTTAGCCCCCCAACACCCCCCACCAACTGCCTGTGTTGGGACTCACTCTGTGGTCTTAGCCCCCCACCACCCCCCACCAACTGCCTGTGTTGGGACTCACTCTGTGGTCTTAGCCCCCCACCACCCCCCACCAACTGCCTGTGTTGGGACTCACTCTGCGGTATCAGCCCCCTGCAATGCTGGATTGGGACTCACTCTGTGCGGATCTACAGAATCATTCTCTCCAACAATCGTCATGGGGAAAAAACAAAGTCTTAAGACTCTATCATAAGGATCTCTCGTGGAGAGAGACCTCTGATTAGCACGGATGGCTACATACGGTGCGAAAGAAGTTCAACATAAATACTGGGCGATGCTGGAACTCGCCAGGTTGCTCAGCGGTAGAGCGAGCGGCTTGCAATCGATATGCTGTGAGTTCAAACCCTGGTTGGAGGTTGACTTAGCCCATCATTCCTCTGGGGGTCGATTAAATATTGAAATAAACATTTTGTAACATGCGCAATTTTTCAAGCGGGCAAAGTTCAAACCGCTTTGTGGGGAAGTCAGTTGTGGTTTCCCTGTGGATAGGCTGGCCTCCACCATAGGAATGTGGAATTTCCACCAATGGCTGTGGGCTCTAAACACGTGATGAGCACAACCTCAATGCCAATTTCAGCAGGAAATCACTTGGACAATTATTAGGGCGAGGCGCTGCGATGATTCATCCACCTCGCAATTCCGTGAATTGTCACTTTAGGGTCACGATTGGATTTACAAAATGGGTTATTTTTAAACATTGCGGTGAATTTGTCATCATCATCATCATTAGTTACTCGATATATCGCACAAGTACAAGTCCCGAAGCGCCAGTAGGATTTAGGAAATACAATTGAGCAAAGAGGGCACTGCACATGGGAAGGCACGTGTGGGCATTAGCCACTTGCTCATGGCTGCTGGGATCATCTCAGCCCACTACATACAACATATATGTGAATCAAACATCCATTGTTTCACATCCAAATAAATGCGTGTAATAATTGATTCATCGATATATTTTACACCTTTGTGTTCAGTATAATACCAGTATTAATGAGCATGCAGTCACAGTACCTACCCTGTTTAAATTAATTAAAATTAGTCTCGTGTTTATTTAACATTTTAAATATTGCACCCATTTCCATTTCACTACTTGGATGAAGGCCATCCCCATTTCCTTGTTGAGCAAAAGGGGGCTTGTTTGATCATACTTCACCATGCTGGTGAGTCTTGGTTTTGGTTAAAGGGTTCACATGGCACCGGTTCAGATATCAATCACAGTTGGTGTTATCCATGACCGGGAGTCGAACTCCGGTCACCAGGTTTGTAACGCAGTGCACTCACCACTGCGCCACCACTCATATACCCTATTATTTATTATAATTATAAATTGAATTCGTCGGAAGAGCCGTGAAAGTGATAACAGGAACGCATTCTTCATTTGCAGGACCCCTCTTCCGCAGCAGCAGTTACTCTAAAACCTGGCAACCTTGCAACTGGTTTCATTCAGATTGTATTGGGCAGCCCAGTTAGTTGCGTACAAATTCGTCGCAGTCTTGCAGCACGCGTGGCGTGTTTTGAACGTCGGTGGGAGAACATGCAATGGGGCAGTCTGCGAGGGGGCAATCGGATGGTGCACGCTCTTTGTTTGGCAATGTTCTGGGCCGTGCCTTTCTTGATATTGCGATGCATTCTTGGCCAGTTCTGCTGCGCTTGAGATGGTAATCTCCGCGTGACTTACCCGTTAAATAAAGGTCAACGTTACCAGCATGCGTGAACACGTGCCTGCTTACGGTACGCATGGTACATCGTTTGACCTGAGACCGTGGCGAGTATGCATTCTAAATAATATAATGTAGTGGATTAAACATGCGAATGATAGATAGCCCTAATGTTATTTTTCTCATCTCTCCTCAATTCCTAATTCTTTTCCTTGATGGATTTTTTTCTTTCCGTATCTCCCAACCTTTTTGTCTCTTCCTCTCTCTCATCATTCTCTCCCCATTCTCCCAGCTCATCCTTCATTTCTTCTCCCAACTGCTATCTTTTCTCCTCTCTTCCCATTCATCCCTTCCTTCTCCCTCATTCTCTCATCACATATAATCTTCTCCCATCATTGCTTCTCTCATGTCTCTTCTCATTCTCCTATCCCATCTCTCCCTTCCTGTCTTCTCCCTCTCATCACTCATATTCCTCTCCCATCTCCTTTCACCTTCATAAATTCTCCCATTTCCACTCCCTCTCATCTCATCGCTGTTTTCCCATCTACTCTCATCATTTCTTTTCTCATCTCCCATCACCACTCATTCTTCTGTCTCACATCCCCTCCAATCCCATCCCCTCTGCATTCTCTCACGTTCTCCGAATCTCTCCGATCAACTCTCCTTTCTCATTTCCTCCCGTCATCCACTCCCATCTCGTTTCACTCCTCCGATCTGTATATCTCTCCCATCGCCTCTCCATTTGTCCTCCCACCGCCCACCCCGCAGGCTTCTCGACCCTCACAGCCACAACTCCTCGAGCCAACGGAGGTGCGGATTCCCATCGAGGTGCCGTACCTACCCCTGAAGGTACGGCGCGCAACTCTGCTCCCCCATTTTATTCTGCCCGCGTTGTCAGTCCGTGCGTGTGTCTCAGCCTCTCAAGACGCGGCCGCATTGAGAGACGCCGCACAGATTCAAATGGTCTTGTTTTCTTGGAAGTGTTGCCATGGCGATAAGCTCCATGCACTATTATTTCAGCGGCACAGCTTCAACGTGTACAACCGCGAGCCAGCGCGTTTGATTGGTGGCCCATTCGTCTCTTCTAAACCTGACCGTGGCCTCCCCCAGAAAAGCTCACCATTACGAACAACACTTGCCCCCACGGTCTAAGGAGACAAAAGGAGAGGCCCTTGTTCGCTTGTGCGTGAGTGCGTGCGTGCGTGCCCGCTTGCTTGTACTCGTGTGTGCACAAGGGGGGTGGAGTGGTCAGCGTAGTGGCCAGCGCACTAGACCACGAACTAGGCAACCGGAGTGCGATTCCCCGGCCACGGCTAACATCGGTGTCGATTATCCGAATTGATCCTCAGTCCTCACCTAGATCGTGTGTATGTACGTGTGTGTGCGCTTGTATGGGGAGCGGTGGCGCAGTGGTTGGTGTGTTGCGCTAAGAACTTCGCGACCTGAATTTGATACCTGCTCATGGCCAATAACAGTGGCGATTATCTGAACTGGTACTGGGCCTCTCCTAGGTCGACTCAGCTTTAAATAAGTAGCTGGTGCAGTGTGTAAACATCAGCACTGGGGAGACAAAGGTAGCCGGGTGCAGTGTTGGCCATCAACCCCCTCGTGTGCCGTGCCGGCCTTCATAAGTGCTCACTCGCAGCACTTGCCCTAACAGTCTGTTAATGCTATTCAGGGAATCTTTGTCTTTGTGTGCATTTGTAGAGAGTAGTGGTGCAGTGGTTATAGCGCTATGCTATAACCCGTACTTCTTTTGCACAGTACGTAGCCAACCGTGCTCATCAACGGCGCTAACATGAGTTCAGTTCCCTGCCACAGTTAACATCGGTGGCAAAGAATATTTGAATCTGCGCCTTCTCTGCCATCTCGGCCATAAATAAGTGGCTGCTGCAACGTGGGAACATCAGTCAGGACAACGGAGCACGATGCTGGCTCCTGGTGCGCCCGTGGGTGCCGTTCCAGCCTTACTGCTCAGTTGCACGGAGAGGGGGTGGGGCAGCTTTTCTGAGTTGCGGATTAACCCTCTTCGTTGAAAACGACAATCTTCACATCCACGTTGGTTTGACTATTAAACGCTCCTCACTCGTGGAGGGTCAGTGATGCAGTACCCTTGCACAAACTTGTCGGCAAGCACACAGGTTACGTAAAGAAACAATACGATCAGACATCACACTTCTTGAGCACCACTCCTATGCAGCTAAGCAATAAATATGTTGCCAAGCTTAATGTACCTGTCGCAATTGGAATTAATGTTTGAATTGAAAGTGGGTGTTTGATATAACTGTGGGTGGGTCCACAGCAATCTCGCACCTTCTGCAGGTGTTAAGATTTTGAGAAGAGTTTAATTATCCCCCCCCCCCACCGCCCAGCCCCAACAATATCCAGAAATCAAAAGAATCAATTAACATGCCAACAGTGTGTGCTTAGGAAAATAGCAATAATCAAAGGCATCACAGCAACATTTTTCTTACAGGAGGGATAATTAGCTGGTTGTTGGTGGTGGTGGTGCATGCCTGAAATCCGTCACTGAAGGCGAGGGTTGGTGGAACGCACGAATGTCGTGAAACTCCCTTTCTGGGGCCATTAGGGAAGTGCCGTGGCCTTGCTCGCCAGGAGAAGGCGGTACAGCAATGTAGACTCCGCCCCTCCCGTCTGGATGGGATAGTGTCTCCTCCTCGCACATGTGGGTTTTCTCCGGGTGATGAGTTTTCCTCCCACGTGTAAATGCTCATTAATTGGCTGACAATATTTTTCGATTTAAAGCTTTCGTGACTGCAGGGATTCATATTCTTGGTTCTTTCGGTAAAGTCACGTAGAAGGGAAATAATAAAATAATTAAAATAAAACAATAAAATGTTCACGACGTTTCGGCCACAACGCAAGCAGCCGTCCTCAGGTGAAGAACAGAGCTGTCGGAAAGACACCTGAGGTCGGCTGCTTGCGTTGTGGCCGAAACGTCGTGAGAATTTTATCATGTTTTATTTTTATTATTTTTCCCTTCTACTGTGACTTTACCGAAAGACCCAAGAATATGGCTGACAATACCTTCATATATAGAGAACCGCAGAGCTTGGGCAATTGTTGACACCCGCTCACCACGTGGCTACCTTCCTGCTTGTATGTAGTTCCTCGTCGCGCCTCTCGAGCCGTTCGAGAGAAAGCGAAATACCGTGCGGCGCATTACGAGTTGAAGTGGTTTTTAATCAGCCATTTCGAAAAAGTTGCAGGATTGTTTTCCTACATCTTGACTTGAAGCTTTCGGGACTGCAGGAATTCATATTCTTTGGTTCTTTCGGTAAAGTCACGTAGATATAAATAATTAAAAGGTAAAAAAAAACCACGACGTTTCGATCGCAACACAAGCGATCATCCTCAGGTGAACAAACACAGCTGGTGGACCATTGAGAGAAATATAGCGAGAGAGCTGTTTGAGCCAAATGCAGAGCCACTGCAACCTAAGGTCACATATGCTGGGAGTAGGCGGGGCTAGAGATGGAATCTTCCTGTCACCACCACCTCATCAGTTCTACACAGTTGCACATTTAACCATAGACCGATGACACGGGCAAGGTTAAACCATAGACCGATGACACGGGCAAGGTTAAACCATAGACCGATGACACGGGCAAGGTTAAACCATAGACCGATGACACGGGCAAGGTTAAACCATAGACCGATGACACGGGCAAGGTTAAACCATAGACCGATGACACGGGCAAGGTTAAACCATAGACCGATGACACGGGCAAGGTTAAACCATAGACCGATGACACGGGCAAGGTTAAACCATAGACCGATGACACGGGCGAGGTTAAACTGTGCTCCGCGCGATCTCCTCGTCCTTAGTTCTGAGTATTCGTACGATTCGCATTCATCTGTATAGCCACGGATACCCGAGCGTCGACTGGGAGGTGCCCATTGGCGCCCCCTATCGCCCCAACAGCCTACGCGGCGAGTCGGGAGATCTCTCTGTCTACGTGTGCTTGTGCTCGGAGCAGGTGAACCTGGACTCGCAGCAGCTGGGCAGGTACCGTCCCGTGTCGGTGCACGATGCGTTCCTCACCTACAGCCGCTCGGCCCTCCCGATCGGGCCCCGCAGCCTGCCACCCAGGCCCCAGGTGACTCGGCTCCGTCTGCACTCACTCATGCCCCACATTCATCAACCGATCGATCAATCAAATATTTATTAACTTAAAGGCACCTTTCATCAGTCAGGTTCCCCGTACGTAAATATATTATTCTACAATTAAACTTTAAAACCGTGCAATTGGAATAATTCGGCGAATATAAATTCATACATTTCATGGCACATCCATGATTGTACCTACATATATATATATGCTCACAAACCGAATACGTAAAGCGTTTATAACAACTTCTTGGTTCTTTCGGTAAAGTCACGTAGAAGGGAAGTAATACAATTATAAAAATAAAACATAATACAATTATTATGTTTTTTTATTTGTATTATTTTATTACTTCCCTTCTACGTGACTTTACCGAAAGAACCAAGAAGATGAATCCCTGCAGTCACGAAAGCTTTAAATCGTTTATAACAAGTTAAGATCCCATTGAGACAAACGCCACTTTTGCAAAGAAGACCTGGGGGGCGTGAGCCATGATTTTATTTTCGACACAGTCGCTAAACACAGGCCCGAAGATCCACAACGTCAAACAGGCCAGCAAGCAACAACACCATCAACGTTGTAGAAGAGAAAACAAACTATAACACATTTCCTGAATTGAGCAAAGTTATCATTATTATTATTGTAAGAGCTTGGGGAGCAGAGACGATGATGGGAGGAGGGAATTCCAGAATGGAGCAGTGCGTAGAGAAGAAGAAGCAGACAGAGAAGTATTGTCACATGAAGTGTGGTGAGTGGGTGGCTGAGTGTGTGGGTGAGTGAGTGGGTGGCTGAGTGTGTGGGTGAGTGAGTGGGTGGGTGAGTGGGTGGCTGAGTGTGTGGGTGAGTGAGTGGGTGGCTGAGTGTGTGGGTGACTGAGTGGGTGGGTGAGTGTGTGGGTGACTGAGTGGGTGGGTGAGTGGGTGGCTGAGTGTGTGGGTGACTGAGTGGGTGGGTGAGTGTGTGGGTGAGTGAGTGGGTGGCTGAGTGTGTGGGTGAGTGAGTGGGTGGGTGAGTGTGTGGGACCTGCAGTGTCGTGTACAAGATGTTAGTGCAGGTAAACGACAACACATTAAAACATTTCCCAAAAATTAGCAAAGTTCAGCAAGCACAACGATAAAAATACACCTTCAGCGACGCATACAGGGTCAGTGCTCTGAAATAACAGCAGTCACCCAAACTACCAAGCCACCCACAAGGTTAAGCCATTCATTATTTGCCTGACATTTAAAGTAGTTGCTGTGCCATAGTTGACTGCACTATGAATTCACGAAACACATCGACATTCATTCTTGATTGCCATCGAGTAAACAAATTATTCGGTGATGCTGCTGCGGCTGCGTTGGCAGTGGTGCACAAGCACAGTTAACAACAACACCACACTCATAATAGAGGTTTTTTTTAGTTAGATCGTGTAAATATAAATGTGTCGTTAAACCCGCCACCACCCGACGCATCCAATTGGTAAGGTTTGTCACGTAAATAGAGCGTGCCAATTCGTTACTAGTACAGCACTAACCGGTGTGTTGGAGAGCAAATCCACAACATTTACAATTTGAGTACGACGTTTCGAAGCGAATTACAACTAGCATCATCAGGTGACAGCCAGATTCAATCTGACCTGTATAATTGGCTGTCGGGTGGTGGTGGATTTAAGGACACATTTATATTTACGCGATCTAACACAAAACACCTCTATTCTGGATATTGGTCGCGAAAGCCTGTGTGTTAAATGAACAACATGCACGTCAACAACACTGGCCTTGAAATAAAAAATTCATCCTCGACGTTTTAGGCAAATGGCCCTTCTATACGTTATGAAGAAGAGCTATTAAGAAGGGCCATTGGCCCAAAACGTCGCTGATTATACATTTTTTTTGTTTTTTTAAAGGCCACACAGTGTTGTTGCTGAGCGTGTTGAGTGTTTTTTTTCCCTCAAAATAAAGACGTTGCTATTTTTAGTCGTGTCGATTGAGTGCCTCCCCGTTTTCTAAAATGTAAACGCATAAACAGATACAATGACTTGCCATCATTGCTTTTTTATTACCATTACCGATGTATTTTGCGTACGTGCTGCTTTGGTTTATGCGGATTGTGTGGTGCATTGGACATGTATGGTCTGCTATTGTGTAATTGGTCTATTTGTAGTGTTTTGGTGGAGTTTGCCTTGCGTTGGTGTACGTGTGTGGTGCGGGTCTTATGTATATTAACGCAGGGGCTTTATGGGTCACAGCCCGGGGGCCTGAGATTTATTTGGGTTTAATGCATTTGGGAGATCCTAACAACAGCAAAATGTATGCAAATTGTTTCCATTTCCATTGCGCTTGTCACACTTTCTTTGTTTAATCAAATAGTTTTTGTTCGGATTAACACTTGCAATGGCAACACAGCCATTCTGTGTGGGGAGCAGCATGGCGCAGTGGTTCACACATTGTGCTACAAACCAGGTCACCTGGGTTCGGTTTCCAGCCCATGCACAGGGACAGTGGTGTATGATCAAAATAACCCACACGACCCGCATGGCATTGGGACGCCCTAATATAGCAGTGGATTGACAGAAGGACCCTCCCCTAGGTTGACTCAGCCTTAAATGAACCAACCAGGACCTAATGTGGTGTGTAAACACAAACTTTGGGGGCGACAAAGTCGTCGAGGCATGGCGCTGGCAACGCCTTGCCCCATTGCAGCTTTGAGATGTGCTCGCTAACAGCACTTTGTCCTCCAATGTTATGAAAGCTTAACAAAGCATGATTTGTCTTGTTGGCTTCGTCTTGTCTACAGGAGGAGCAGCAGCAGCAGCTGAGTGGGTACCCGGCTGTCGGTGCTCTGGGGAAGTCGGAACAGGCGGAGCGAGGACGTGAGACGACCCAAGACCCTGATGGCGGTCCCAAGCTGATGTCACCACCCGCCGCACTGCTCCTCACCCCCCCACACCCCTCGCCGCTTCTCTTCGTAAGGGTCGCTGCCACACGACAGTGCGTGTGTGTGTGGTGATGATGTGGGCAGCGGTGGCAGTGGTCTGTGCTCTGCGCTACGAACCCGGCGATCCGAGTTTGATTTTTTGCTCACGAACAATGAATATCAGTGACAGATATTTGAATCTGTCTTGGGCCTCCCCTAGGTCGACTCAACCTCAAATGAGTACCTGGTGCGGTTAGTGAACATCACCACTGGGGAGACAAAGGCGGCTGGGCGTGATGTTGACCACCAATCCCCTCGTATGCCGTGCCAGCCTTTATAGGTGCTCGTGAATAGCACTTGCCCCAACAGTCTGTTAAGGCTATGTGGAGGGCCTTTGGCTTTGGTGATGATGTGCCGTGACAAGGGTGGTTTGGTGTGTCGAGTGAGGTTATTATGAAACTGCCCTTTGCTCTAAAAGGTAAAGGTGCAGCGCTTACACAAGAAGGAGCTCTGGAGGAGCTGACCCTAATGGGCATTTGGCCTACTCTTGGTTTGCCATGTTGACTAGAGCTATGTTGAGTTTGTACTCTGCTATGTTGATGTTGCGTAGCGCCGCTGTATGAGCTGCACGCTCCCGTGTTGCCAATGGTGCAGAGCGCAGTGCCCAGCCTTCAGGCCCGTGTCTCAATGCTGCCTTACGTGGACGTCCATCTTGACTCCACGCTTCCCAGTGGCGGGGTGACATGGGGCCCAGGGGCTGTTGCGAGGAGGCCCCGGACCCAACGCAGGGCCTTCGCAAGCAGGGTAAGGCCACCAGCGATGCGACCTGACCACCACGCTCAGTCTCTGCTACGAACCGTCGGCAGCACTGGCATAGCCGTCGAGCGTGCTGGTAGTGCCGCTGCACCAGGGCAGCGCAGGCAGGAGGAGACGGCATTTTCAGGCCTGGGGACCCTGGCACTGCCGGCTTTAGGCAACGTAGGCGTCCGTCCAGGGCGGCAGTGTCAAAGTCTGCAGTAGTGTGGCTGTGATCGATGGGTGTTGTGTCACGTGATCTGCAGACGTGGCACGAAGACGCCTCGGCCTCTATCCTTGGAGACGCGCGTGTGTGAAACGTGCTCCGGTGAGAGGGGACAGCGATCGAACGCTGGGGGCCCCGTTCCATTCCTCTCATCGGGGGCGCAAGCCACAGCTGCCCTCTCATGCGCCGTGCTGGCCTTGATCGCTTCAAGCCCTTTCCCTAACAGTCTGTTAAAGGCTACACGGGGGATCTTCGTCTTTGTTTTGGTGTGTGGTCTTTACACGAGTGCGTTGTGCACGTTGAGTTGGCGGAGTGATCACGTGTGCCGCCGCGTGGGTTCAGGACGCAGGGAGGGGTGCGATGGAGTGGCAGAGGTTCCTGCCGCCGGGCCTCCTCTTCTTCACCTCTTCTTCACAGGCCAACTCCACCACGCCCAGCTGGTACCGCTCACCTTCACACAACGCCCTCACCACCAGCACATGCACACACGCTGCTGTGAAAGGACTCCTCGTGAGATTTGTTGCGCTTGTTAGAAGCCCCGCGTGGATCTCGCACCGGTGCGTGGTCGCGATCTAGCTGCAGGCGGTTACACCTCATGGCACGGTGAGCCGGGTAAGTGTGCTGGCGTTAAGCTCCAGTGGTGTTCTGTGTGCAGATGTGTGCTGTGCAGAGGCCTTTAAACCCCACTCCCCCCACCCCCTGCTGATTATGCAAGTGTAGCCTTTTTACACTGGGTATGCCTCTATGGGTGTAGGTGTTCACGCTACTTATATGTAATAGGACTGTCGCTTATGTGTCCAAAAAGGCTTGATTGAGTGTTGACTATGCAGACGCAGTTTTCCTGCACTGGCCATGGTGGTGTTTTTCATGAGACGATGTTCACGCTGCATGCTGGCTTGCATCACACAAGCTGTTATTCTAGTGGACGTGTTCACACTGGGTATGCCTATACGGGTCTCTGTTATTATTTGTTATTTTTATTTATTTATTAATCTTCCTTTTATGATGCTTGTTTACCAAGGAAAGCCTCACTCGGTCTCAAGATTTCTTTTTTTGGAGGCTCCTGTAAAGTTTTAGCTGTAGGGGGCCTATGTTGCTGCTGTGTGTGATCCCAATTGATAATTTTCAGGTTTTTTTTTTGCTTTGGGATGTTTGGCCAATACCAGTTACATTGTGTGTATGTTTGTGTTTTAGCTATGGGAGGAAATATAGGGAACCCAGAGGAATCCCATGTAGAACAGGTGAAGAGCATACAGACTCCACGCAAGAAGGCACCCGAGTTGAGAATCAAACCCAATCCCTCCTTGCTGCGATACACAAGTGTCACCACAGCACCGCCCTGACGCCCCGAGCTGTTCACACGAGTTGTATAATAACAATAATAATTAGTTATTCATTTCCATATTCGTTCTCGGTAAAGTCACATAGATAGGTTCAAAGAAAACAACAAAAAACCACGACGTTTCGATCGCAACACCAGCGATCGTCATCAGGTGGGGAAGATGACGACCGCTGGTGTTGCGATCGAAACGTCGTAGTTTTTTGTTGTTCTCTTTGAACCTATCTTCGTGACTTTACAGAAAAAGAATATGAATCCCTGCAGTCACGAAAGCTTTGAGTCAAGATTTAGTTATTCATTTATCTAAAAACTCCTCACTCAGTTTCAAGAACCGTCTTCAGGAGGGTCCTGCATTGGAAAAGGAATATTTGTTCTTTTTTTTGTTAAAGCAAAGTTTCACGTGTGGGAGGAAACCAGAGCAGCTGGAGAACACCTCCCACACACCTCTGGCACACGGATGGGCGGATTAACACCCCAAGAGCCACACAAGCACCGTTACACAGCCACCTGCCGCCTCCACGCCACCACGCCACCTCGAAGCCCAGCGGCTCTCAGGGTTTCACCAACGAGCAGCATCCACCAAACCACGTGCCCACGAAGTGCTGGATCATCGCACCTGTGCGCCCACCGCCACTACGCACTCGTTCCCGTGTTTACACGGGGGATGCTAAATGAAGCACGGTCTGTTTGTGCTTTGCCCAATTTTATTTCGTTTGGCGGCGTGCCATGCGATGAAATGCCTTGTCCGCATTAGAGAAAGGCCCGCAGAGGGTGATATTGCAGAACTACTTCTGATACATCTTCTGGTGACCTCTTATCTAGTAGAAGGCACCAGATAATTTCATGCACTTTATTGCAAAGATGTTACTCACGTGGCAGTGAAATAGATGGGGTTTTTATTCTCTGGTGGGATTTTTTACCAAAGCAAGCAAAACACTTTTTTTTTTTGCAGTCATTGGTGAGTGGGTTGAGATCATCACTACAAACTTGATTTAAAGTTTTCGTGACTGCAGGAATTACTCTTTGGTTCTTTCGGTAAAGTCACGTAGAAAGAAAATAAATTAAATAATAGAATACGACGTTTCGATTGCAACACAAGCAACCGTCATCAGGTATAACTAAATATGAGAGAGAGACAAAACACAGACACGGAGACACACAGACACACACAGAGAGAGAGACACAACATAGACACACAGACAGACACACGAGCAGAGAGAGAGAACACAGAGACACACAGAGAGAGACAACACAACATCACTACACATGTAGTGAGGACTGAGAACTTCTCGCTACACTAATCACAAGTGGCTGCCCCCAAATTCAAACCCAGGATCTCAGTGGTGCCATCTCATTCCTCTGACCCCTGACCTGCCCGGCCACATTGAAGCATACCAATCGCTAGTCAATGTAACTGTGGGTCGTACCGCATGCTGTTTGGCTTGATGTCCGACGTTTCGTTCCACGTGCTCCTGAAAAAGCCTATGAGCGCGTGGAACGTAACGTCAGACATGGTGCCGGACAAAACGCGGTACGACCCAAAATAACGTCGAGAGCCGTACAACAAAGACAAAGATCCCCCTTATATATAGCCTTCAGATACTTTTGGGACAAGTGCTGCTAGCGAGAACACCTATAAAGGCCAGCATGGGTGGCCACCATCAAGCCCGACCACCTTTGTCTACCCAGTGGCGATGCTTATACACAGCACCAGGTACTAATTCGAGGCTGAGTCGACCTAGCGGAGGCCCAGGACTGGTTCAGATAATCGTCACTCGCTGTGACCGTGAGCGGGAATCGAACTCGGGTCACCCCGGTTTCGTAGCGCAGCCGTACAACACAGCCGCGAACACCTCCACGACAGCGTGCTCCTTGACGAAGTTCGCGTCCGCTGTGAAGTCCGCTTGCTCTGGACGAGTTGCCGCCGTGACCTGCAGCTGACCCCACCGTGTCGCGTACAGGACGATGTTCGCGGGCGCACCGACGATGCTACTGGGCGAAGCGCTGGTGCTCCAGCGAGCTCTGTCGCCCGAGGACCAGGAGAGCATTGGAGGGGGCGCCCCAGGGATAGCGCTCACTCCCAGCATGGTGGCAGCAACGTTCGTGCTGCCGGACAGCGGCTCGGGCCCACGGGTGTGACGGGTGAATCGATGCTCACGCGCTCCTCCTGCCCTGACCGTAACCCTTCGCCTCCGTTACCTGCATGTGCCCAGACGCTGGGTTGGACCCACGTCCAACGTTTACGCAGAATGTTCTCCGTTAGTTTTGAGTAGTGTTACACCCTGCACCCCTGCAACCAATTGGCCAAAAATGCACCCCATCTCATCAGGTATCAGATGTACTTGTATTGGTGACCACCATGCATTGCAGGTTGTCATAGGCTGCTCGCACTGCTATGCTCCCCATCTTCACCAACCCACACTGGCCAGCGTGGTGAAGTATGGTGAAATATCCTTCAAGATCCACTCGGCCTTGGCAGGCCCTCAATCCAGCAGTGGATTGGCAGAGGGTTGTACATTTGCAACATCCTGCACACGCTGTTTTCTTGCTACTGCAACCCAGGCGAATGTTGGTCTGGCTAATTATCACCAGGCTTACCACCACACTACACCCACTTATTATACACCCACTTAATGATAATCATCACGAATGAATGTATTCATCCAGGAAAGCCTCACTGCATTTCTGCATTCTTTATCAGGGGAGTCTTTCTTCGGTACGTTTCCTTGTAGCCTTCAAATGTAATGCTTTGCAAGTGAAAGAAAATATCGAGCACAAGGACAAAGAAATCACCACGCACAAGGGGGAATAACATTCAAAGATTAGCACAAATGGTTCCACGAACCCACTAACCACTTCACTGCCTGGCGGATTTGGCAAGGATACCGTGCAGGAGAATTTGCGAATAAAGGGCTTGGTAGCCTCCTATAGTTGGGGTAATGCTGCGCCACTGCACTACATCATACAAGTTTGAGGCACATATGGAGTTTTTATTTTTTATCATCAGAGAGACATCCCAACACATGCAGTATGCAATCTCTCCTAAACTTTTGAACTACACCCACAGCAGCTGCCACCATTTTACATTTCAACCTACGATGGGTTTTTTTTTGCCTCTTGGCCAAAACTGGCTCCAGGGAATAATAATTTGCACAGAGGTGCCTCATTGAAAGAGGTGACAGCCAATTCCCAAAAATGCCTTTGTATTTGAAGCCAGTGGACATTCATGTTTAATATTAACCGTTAGGAAAAGCAAGCATCCACGGCAGGGACGCGTCGCGAGAAGGGACGATGGTGCGTGGTCAGGGACTGGCGACGGAGTGGCAACCGAGGGAGGGAGCGGCCATTCTGTTGGAGCAGCTCCTGTGCACCGATAGACATCGCTAAGCGCCATGAGTGGGGCTGGGGACAGGGGGGCGTGGGGAGCGATTTGTTTTTATTGGGCCACCTCCGAGATCCAAACCCTTGCACCGTGAGCGCCAGGCATCGCGCGAACGCCAGGCCCTCCTCGCTGGAGTGCTGCGAGCACCGCTGTGAAGGATGGGATGAGAGCAGCCCGAGTGGTGCTGCAAGTGAATGGCTGCTCTGATTGAATCCACGAGGCTCTTGGCGATGTGGACGTTGTTGGTGTTTGTGGGTGGACCGAGGAGCACCTGCAATTGCTGTGGGTAATAGCCGAGCGAGCGTGCTGTGCCGAGCATTATAACTGTGCATGCGTGTACGTTGCGCTGGACGTTATAACCAGGTGAAGGTGCTCGAGGGTGTTATGACTTGGTGTGTGTGTGTGCTGCGCTGGGCAATGTAAACGGACATTGGTTGGGTCATGTGCATCCTACTTCACAAGAGAGACCCCATTCCCGGGCCACATGACCCTCAGTGCCTGTGTCTTCAGCCTTTGTTGTCACCGGGATTGATTTTTTTGTGGAATCAGGGCGCGCTTGTAAAACTGTGTTAGATGCGCGAATGCGCTCTTATACTCGCTCTCAAAGAATCGCTGCTCTCCCCAGAGTCTGTGCTCCCACTGGATCATCGCCGTCTTATTCACCCATCCCACAGCCTGGACGATGATTGCGGTGCATCTACGCCACGCCTGCGCGTGCACTCAAATTAATCACAGTCGTGCTGGTTTGGCTCCAGACATATCTTTGATTCCAGCATCTGTAGTCTATGGGCTCTGAGTGTCATCGCTCATGTGCGGTGGAATGGAGATTCGCACGAAAGGGGGCACTTTCCGTTGTGGTGGTGGCGGAATCGTGCGGTGATTGCCCGTGGCATCTTGGGCAACAGACACAAAATTGCGTGCAGTGCTGAAGCATAAACCTAGTCGTGACCTCACCACACGTCCTTAAGCCTCCTTACACGCCCTCACCACCCCTCAAACCATTGACCGCGTTCACACACCACTGCCCGATTCGATCATTCACCAGCAGCGTTTCATATATTTACCACGAAACGACCCCTGAGGTCGTCCACCGGCTCACTCGCCAACCTTCACATGAACATGCAAACGTAACCTGATCAAGTCCCCACCATAGAAAAGGAGACCACCGTTTCACCACACGGTCATATGCGTGACCTCGCCCACCACGTTGTCACGCTCAAGCCTGTGCGAATGGCACCAGGGTGAAGCACTGAGTAACCGAGGTGCAAGAGGGAGCGCAGTTGAGTGGGCGGAGGGTCAAACCGCTTCCGGTTACGTGGCTGGGTGGAGGTCGTGTGGACGAAGGGGCTAAGGGAATGCTGTTTGCACGCCAGCGACGTGGCCGGCTAAAATGGGATTGGTGCAGCGAGCGGAGAGGTTTGTTTTACCACATTACGCTTCTCTTCACATCACACGCCACCCCTCTGTGCTTGGGATATTCTCGTTTGCTTCAACATGGGATCTCCGATTCTGGCCAAGATCTACAATAGTGCTCAGCTGCTACCGTTATTGTTGGGCTTACACAATCGTGTACAAGTGTGCATGTGTGTGCTGGTGTATAGGTGCCGTAGTGGTTTACACACTGCGCTACGAACCCGGCGATTTGGGTTTGATTCCAGGCCAGGGCTGACAAATGTTGCAAGTGATAACTTAATATGTCCTGGGCTTTGCCTAGGTTGTCTCCGCCTTAGGTAATTATATGTTGAGGTGTATAAACATCAGCTCAGGGGAGATAAATGCGGCCAGGCATGGTGCTAGTCACACCACTCTCTCGTGTGCTATAGGTGCTCGCTAACAGCCCCAGCAGTCAATACAGAGGGGTCTCTGTCTCTGTGCATATGGAGGAAGGTGTATGCGGCTGCATTTTCTCCATGTTTGGCCAATTTGTCGTAATTTCCCCCATTCACATCTGCTGCCGTATGCACACTGCGCTCCACTGGCCCCATGTAGATAACAGCGTCGCATCCCCAATTCATCACGGGCTACTTCCATAGCCTCGCTCGTGTGCACGCGCTACACAGCTCCCCCCTCCTCCCTGCGTTACACTCACTTCTCTCTCCACCCTCGATCCGCCATCTCCTCTCTCCCAACCTCCACTCCACCCATCCATTCTCTTCCCTCGTTCCTCTGCCACCTCTGTCCTCCAATCCACTAATTTCCTCATACCCCACCCCTCCCTCCCGCCCTCTCCCCTCCTTTCCCACCTCCCCTGGGTAGGGTGAGATTTGGTGGAGAGAAGCATAATGTGGAAATATGGAGTGTGACGAGACACACTATAGGTAGTATGACATTGCTCATCATTTTTGTCAATTTCTTCGCTAAAAATTAAATGCATGAATTCATGGTTTTCATATAATATTTATCATCCAACAACAGAACCAAGCGCACTCTCGCACGCAGCCTCGCTCGCGTATTATCACGCGCGCGCGCGCATACACACACGTGCGCGCATACACACACGTGTTGCTCAGTGACATAGTAACACCTTGTGCTCAAGGCACAGGGCTGCTTGAGCATCTGAAGAGGAAGAGAGTGAAAAATCAGATATCTGTCTGTCTCCCCGTCACCTGCCCTGCAGCCAACGGGCAGAGCACATGCGGTCCATATCGCTTCCACAGAGTGCCTGAAGGGGAAAACGTGCAAACTGTTCCATCAATTAAAACTCCATTTGTACGCTCATAGGTACTCGCATCAAAAGTCTCTAATAAATGGATGATTAACTACGCATGATGGTAGAACCATCTAAGCGAAGCAACAAGGCAAACACGTCAAAACAAGACCAAACAGAACACATGGGACAGCGCAGATGGCTGTATCAAATGGGACGGAACAAAAGAATGGATTTTTCAATTGAATCGTGTCACCGAATCACGACGATTCATTGAATAGCCGAAGGCGATAGTGAATTGTTCATTGCCTCTTAATGTGATCCCTCCCACAATGCACAGACTGCATAGCATTACACCCACCGCCACATCTCGCAGCTCGAAAAGACAGCACTAAGACAAGCCATTGCATCACACGGCGTCACACAGCATCACACAGCGTGCCAAAACAACGCCGCTTGCAGCACACCGTCACACGTGAACGCACGGCAATACGCACAGCAAGGTGATAGCGTCATGTGTTTATTTTACATCGCCACTTTTGACAAATCGCAAAATGTAATTGTAATTAAATGTACTTACAAATGTATAGTATGCTTATTAAATACACTCTGTGGACTATCGTTTGAAACCTATGAATATGTTTTAGGGATAACTAGTAAAAAAAAAAACATTTTGTAGAGGAGGAGGTATTTCTAAAGTGATTTACCATTGCATGTACAGTATAAAGTCCTGATCTATAATCTCCTTGCTCTGAGCCTCACTGCATCCCAGCATCTCTAAAGGGGCAGTGCTGCTACTGCTGCTGCTGCAGCACCGATTGTCTCGCACGTTACGATGAACAGTGGCACACACAGCCAGGGGTGGTAACACCGCCGGTGCTACAAGAAGATCACTCCCTGAGGCCGGAGGTGACCTATGCCGCCGGCTGATGGAGCAGCGTCTCCAGCCGGGATACCTCATCCTCGTCCGGGGTGGACAATTTGGAAGACAGCTGATGAACCTCGACAGCTCCACCTTCCTTGGCAAGGACCAGGCCCGATGGGAGGCCTGGCTTCTCCGGGTCTCCAAACGCAGCCATCGCCACCACCCTGCCACACCGTAGGAAGTACAGGTCCCGCATGTAGCTTCAAACACTGCTGATGCTGGTGCCGTTCGGTGGAGCACATGTATATAGGCTAGGCTGACACAACACACGAAGGGCTGGTTTGGCCAGTAGTAAGCATGTACGCCTTTTGTTTATAAGTGCTGTGGTTTGCGCACCACACCAAGTACTCGTTTAAGGCTGAGTATATTGAGTGCAGGTTGGGTTTCCACCTATCCTAGGATCATGTTTTTGAGGGAGCTGATCTGCAACATCTGTAAGTCTTCCCTGGACATTAAAAACTTCAGTTTTCGTCAGTTTCATAGCAATACACCACTCAAGAAGATGCACTCACCATGCAGTCATCCCCTCTTCCATTACTAGGGAAAATATTCCCATAATGTGTTCCAGTTTTTTTTTTACTTCATAGGTAGCAACCCTAAGTGGAGACCTAGAACAATTTTGGATGCCATGTGTCACAGATGTTATTCACGGCTGCTGAGAATCAAACTCGTGTTGCCCGGATTGGAGCAGCAGTACCACAGCTCACAATGCGAGAGAACACGTTTAAACACACGGCAGACGCTTGATATGGACACATTCATTCAGAAACATTCAAACAACCCAGATAACACTCATCATTCAACAAAACCCAGATGACCACAAACCACAGCATCGCTGATATATGTTGTGCTGATTTGTCCGATTGTTTATGCCTCTGGAATGTTAGGTTTACTTCTGGTGAATTGAGGAGTCATCAAAGAGGCTAACAAGTGCGAGGTGGCCACGTGGCTTAGGTGACTCACGCCAAAGTCAAAGCACGGCTGTCAATACTGAGCGTGGGTTTCAAATTTTGGCAACCGTCACTAAACCAGGTTTCTCCATCTTCTTGGTTCTTTCGGTAAAGTCACGTAGAAGGGAAATAATAAAATAATAAAAATATTAAACAATAAAATACAAATTCTCACGACGTTTCGACCACAACGCAAGCAGCCGTCCTCAGGTGAAGAACAGACGCTGTCTTTCCGACAGACCTGTTCTTCACCTGAGGACGGCTGCTTGCGTTGTGGCCGAAACGTCGTGAGAATTATTTTATTTTGTTTTATTATTTTATTATTTCCCTTCTACGTGACTTTACCAAAAGAACCAAGAAGATGAATCCCTGCAGTCACGAAAGCTTTAAATCAGGTTTCTCCAGTCTATCACATTCATGGGTCACTCGCCAATGACTGCACAGAACAAGCAACTTCCATTTTATTCCCCACTTCATTTGTCATATTCCAGCTTCTGACGACTACACGACGTTTGCTTTGATTGCCATTCGACAAGCACCTCGCCAGTCGGGGCATGTGAGACCGTGCACTACCTGGTGGGTGAACGAGGCAATTGAAAGGACCCTGGAAGCTTTGCGATTGAAATCGAAATGTTAAGTGGACAGTTGCGGTGGTACGCAATCAGAAATAACATTTAAAATATCACCCTTTTCATCATGAACCCTGCGTGACAGTTGAGGATATATATATAAAATGCACTTTGAAGAGGGGCCAATACCCAACATGTTTGTAGTTCTTTGACGTCATCTTCCGCACGGTACTTGCTCTAACGCTGCACAATGCGCTGCATTTCTGTTACAGTCATATTCTTAGGTTTTTTCGGTAAAGTCACGTAGGTAAAAAATGTAAATTAATAAAAGTAAAATAAAACAAAATAAAAATAACGGAAATTTTTCCAGCTCGTGACGTGACACTAAAAGTAAAATTGGAACATAATTGTGAGAAAAAATAAACTGTGTTTTTTTTTAAGGATAGCAAAGTGTTAATGCTGAACACTAAACATTTAACGATCCATCAAATCAGCAATTATAATTGATTTTCAAGCTTGTGACACATGCATCAAATCACGTGTGTAAGAACAAATATTTTACGATTTCTACAAATTACAGTACACTGACGCATATCCGACTCGCAGATAAGGTTACTGGACCAAAGCAAGGCACAGATGGCGCTTTAAACATGGGGAAATATTTGACTGCTGTTGAGAAGTGAGCAAATTAATGTGAGATTACTGTGTGTGGGGTGTCGCAGTGGCGAGATGCTATCTCCTGGGTTCGATCCCGATCCTGAAACCTGTATATTGGGCTATCATTTGTGGCCAGGTCACTTCTAAAAAATATTTCTATAGCTCAGTTGGCCTTACCTAGTAAAATAAATAGTTTAGTTTGATTGTCGAAAAGTCAAAGAGTTGTGAACGTCAATAAAAAAATGTGTGTCAAATCGTGCACCAATACTGCACTGGATGTAGGTGATTAATCACTCGATACGGATATGTGATGGTTGGGGATGCGACGTTGTATCGTGTTTGCATGTCGTATGTACCGTATGTAAATGGTACTGTAACCTTAAAGAGATAGCTCAAATGAACAAAAAAAATAAAACACAATGAGACAACACTGCACAAAATAGTGCCAATTTTTGTATAGAACTGTGCCTGAGGATCGTGGCAATGGCTGTGATGGGTGTGGAGGAGGGCGAGTCGCCAAACGCCACCCTCGACGCGCTGCGTGACGCACCGGAGCCTAAAGGCCTTGGGCCGCAGTCAGTGGCCACTCCAAGCCACTAAATAGCGTCTCGACCAGTGGCCTTTAAAGGAGTTTGCAACAGGTGACAGTATGCATGGAAAACGTACGCTACATAACGGTATTCGAGTGCATTTAATATGCTCGGTAATGGTATTATGGTGGATTTAATATCCTACGTAATGGTATTCTAGTGCATTTCATAAACAAGGTATGCTAGGTAACAGTTTTGTAGTGCAATTAATATCCATGGTATATGCGGTCAGGGTATTCTAGACGATTTAAATGTGCTCGCCTCACGAATATTTCGGCATTACACCTCGATTTCACGCAAAATGCCGTCGCACGCCGTGCACACGCGAGGCGTGCGTACGGCGTGATTTTATTTCTCTATGGGCAGGATCTCTTCGTGCCCCATTTCTTTCTGACCGGCACACACACACACCCCGGCGCGTAATGCTCCACTTTAACCGCCGGCGAGCAGCGCGGCGCAGGCCCGGACAGGGGGTGGAGCAGGGGAGGAGGGGGCGACCGTACCCACGTGTCGGCTTCTCCAAGCTGAGCGCCCCGCCGCGGCTCCGCAGGAGGTCCCACGATCGGACCTGCCCCGCGCCGTCCAGCACGAAGAACACGGCCGGGCGCGACAGCGACCACTGCACGGCACGGGGGGCCCGGCTCTCCGCGAGGCCCTCCTGCTCCCCAGGCCAGCTCTCCAGGGGCTCCTCGTGCCCGAGCGAGTGCAGGCGTATCCCACCGTCGCCGCTGCCCATCTGCACAGCACGGGGAACACGCAGGGAGATGCAGCACGCTTGCAGTGTTTCCACTGCACCAGAGAAGGTTCTTCTGTATCAGCGGTTCACTGCATTAGACATGTTGGTTATCAGTGGTGCACAATACCAAGGAGTGCACACCATCAAGGATAGACAATGTCACACTGTGAGAACGCGGAAGACCAACGCAGCCAAGGGCACGGGTTGCCCGACTGCATCAGTCTACCACGTGCTGTACGAGTGGTGACCTCGCGCTCTCTCCAAGTCCGGCTTCACGCGGTTTGACTCTGTGGGCCATGTTAGAATGCTAGAGCTGGTGAATAGGTTTTGGGGGACCAAGTCCTGTTAGCCCTCAGCCACCAGCCGCCTGTGCTTCTGTGTTCCACTCACGAGGAACAGGGGCAGCCCGAAGGGAGAGATGGAGCAGGTGCTCGCGTGCCGGGAGAGTGGGCAGCCGGCGCCAGGGCTGGGATGGTAGCAGCGGTTGGAGGAGCGGTACCCGGGGCGCGCACAACGGAGCACGTACGCCTGCCTCGCGCACGCACACACACACGCACGGGAACCCGCATACACACGTGTGTGCCCATGGGTGCCAAAAGCAGTGAGAAGTTGGAGCAGTGAGCGGGTGAAGCAGTGAGCGGCTGGAGCAGTGAGCTCAATGTGGTGTGGGCTGACGGTGCGGCGAGCATTGCTCACCGTGTCCGTAATGATGAGGTAGTGGGCAGGGTCGCACGGAAGAAAGTGCAGGCCCAACGTTACGGGCTGCACCACAGGAGCACGGCTCTTCCCAAACAGCCTGCCCAGCGCAGCAACAGAACCCAGCAGCAATCGGATACAGCAACTTGATACAGAAGCTTCACACAGTGGCAGCATCACACGATACAGAAGCAGCATAACACAGCAGCGTCGAGCAGACCTCACAACGTGCGGTGAGGTGTGTTGGGGGGCATGGTGAGATGCGGTGAGATGCGGTCAGGTGTTAAGGTGTCGTGTGAGGGATGTCGAGGCGTAACGAGTTGTGCCGAGTTTAGTGTGATTTGTTGAGGCGTGCCGAGTCGTGGTGAGGTGCAGACTGTGCTCACGTTGGATGCAGCTGTATCCTGGAGCTGTGGAGTAGCTTGACTCGGCCACCCGGCATCAGTCCTGGCACGTGGGGTAGCAGGTGGCAGAGTGCACGGTCAGTGCTCGGCCAACTTACCCGGCCGACACCCGGTCAACTCATCCAGCCGACTCATCGAGATGACTCAATTCGGCAACTATATATTGTAGCATAATATAGTACAACAATGGATGGTTGCTGCACTGCACTCTGCTGACAATGCACAGACACATAACACGTGGAAAAACATGTGGCTCCTAAACTGCCAACCCTCACACATTATTTGCAACATCTGAAACCGCTCCGTGGATCACTTCCCGCGTGCTTGCGGACCAGCAATCGTCCGTGGACTACAGGTTGGGTACCGCTGGTAAGAAACCACTTGTGGTCTGCTGCGTGAGTGTGGGACTAACGTCACGGTGGCGAGGTGTTAACTACCTCGCCTGATATACAGGTCGTGGGCTTGATCCCGACCCTTAAGCCAGTTGTCGTTTTTAGTTTGCGTATTCTCCCCCTGATTGCGTGGATTTTTCTCCAGGTCCTCTGGTTTTTCCATCCACATTTAGAAACGTGCGTTAAGAGTATTTGGATTTAAAGCTTTCGTGACTGCAGGGATTCATATTCTTGGTTCTTTCGGTAAAGTCAAGTAGAAGGAAATAATATAAATATAAAACAATAAAAATTCTCACGACGTTTCGACTGCAACACAAGCAATCATCATCAGGTGTGAAATCAACAGCAAGAAAATTTGAAAAAAAAAATATTGCTGTGGATTTCACACCTGATGATGATTGTTTGTGTTGCAGTCGAAACGTCGTGAGCATTTTTATTGTTTTATATTTATATTATTTTATTATTTCCTTCTATGTGACTTTACCGAAAGAACCAAGAATATAGAGTATTTGGTTTCTAGAAAATTCCATGTGATAAGCTACTTCGTTGAGCTATCATTTGTGGCCAGGTCGTTTAAAAAAATTAGCTATATGGCTTAGTGGGCCTTACCTGGTAATATATCAATAGTTTTAGTAATTTTAATGAAAGCTGAAATTTGGCAGATTTAAAATCGAGTATATGCTTATACAGTAACTAAAAAATATATAAATCCATTAACCAGTTTTAATTTGGGTCCCCAAACCTTTATGGCTTAGATGTTGATTGGTTTCACTGACAGGGCAGGTTCCGTATAACTTTATGGAGAGCTTCAAATCTAACCCGAATCGCTTGCAAAGTACGTGTACGATCTTCATAATCGGTGAACCAAGTAATTTGCTTTCCATGGAGTGTGACACTCAGGCTGATAGAGAGAAGAGAAAGTCGACTTACTACCAGTTACCGGTGTCAAAACATTCCCCCCATCATCCTCAGAATACAGTTATAATTAACTTTTAATTTACAGAACGTCTAAATACCACTTCTCAAGACAAAAGGTTAAAGTGATTTCCTGCTCCAATGAGCATTGAGAGGCATCGGTGCTCATCTCCTGTTTACAGCCCTGCAGAGCCAGTGGTGGTAAATTCCACATTCCCATGGCGGGGGCGAGTCTTCTAACAACCACTGTTGACTTCCGAGCAAAATGGTACGTATTTTTATCGACACCCAGATGATAGAGTCAACCCCAACATAGATTTAACTGGAAATCTCCCAATCGCGAGCCGCTCACTCTGATGTTGTGCCAACTGGGCAGATGCTAAATAAAAAGACATACGGACCAGGGTGACAAGCAGAGAACCAGGGTTGGGTTTTATTCTTACTACTATTATAATAAAAGATCAGCCACGTCAGAGTACCTCAATGAAGCTCAGTGAGGCACAGCTGTGCGTGCAAAAAACCCCAAACACTGCCGTGTCAATGTACAATAGCAACCAGCACTGCCTGAATCTACTTCACGGAATTGTTCGGAGGCTGTTAGAGTGAGTGCTGACACTGACGCTGGCACGCTGGCCACATTCACTGCACATAAAGCTGCCCCCACAAGCTTGGCTGAATGCAGCAATAGTCATCACACAGACAATGATGCCCTGTGTAGCCAAGCACAGCATTTTAGGGCAAGTGCTGTTAGCGAGGACCTATTGTCATTGTATTACATTTGTTTCATCAGGAAAGCCTCACTGAGTCTCAAGAATCTTTTTCAGGTGGGTCCTGCCAAGTTTCCTCAGTAGAGGGCGTTGAATTCTACGCATATTTTAGTGGGTAATCTTTCAAATTTGGCCCAGGACTCCAGCACACAATGTCCCCACACTCTTGCGAATGACGTCACGGGATCTTGAAAGTCCACGGTGAAGCGTGCGGCGCCTATTCTTACGATGAACACACCAGCCAATGTATTCATCAGCACGCTCGTTGGTTTCGAATCTTGAACATCTGCAACAATAGGCGAATGTGCTACCATGTCCGCTAGGTCAGGTCACCGCCCCTGCTCCATTGAGGCCAGAAGGGCACAATGGGGCCTGTTTGTGGCCAGTACCACGCACCTGGCCACCTTTGTCTCCCTAGTGCTTGTGAGTACGCACTGCGCCAGGCTCTTATTTAAGGCCGAGTCGGCGCAGGGGAGGCCCAGAATAGGTTGAGATATTGCTCGCCACTGATGTCGGCCATGGCTTGCAATTGAACCCAGGTCGTGGGGGTTCGGAGTGGAGTGCGCAAACTACTGCACCGTTGCTCTCCCCAACAGCCCACACACACACACATGCAGATACAAGATTTTTTTTTAAATAGATGACAACACACACACACACACGCAAACAGTGATGCACTCTAAATTACGCAACGTAAAATGTAAAGAGCTCTTTTCGGTAGATGTGCACAGAGGCTCTGTGTTCCGGTCTGTGTGAAATTAGCTTGAAGCTTCATCGATGACAAACAGAGATTTTAAAGTTACAGTCGTGTGGTTCCATTGTCTCCCAGCGTGACTGTCCCGGAGTGAAGCTCCCTTGGAATCTGAAATTGCCGGTACACGTTGGAGCATTGTCATGGAGACAAAACTGCCAATCTTCCGGGCCAAAAGTGCAGACAATTAGATGTGCTCTCTTTGCGCTTGCTCGTTAATATGAGCCGCACGCAGCCACCATGACAACCAGGAGCCCTGCATCATAATCCAGTCACCATGGTTACCAGAACCCCTGCTTTAGGATCCAGTCACCATGGTAACCAGAACCCTTGCATCAAAACTCAGTTACCATGACTACCAGAACCTCTGCATAAAGCCCAATCACCATGGCTAATAAGACCCCTGTATCGGAACCAAGTTGATGTGGTAACCAGAATCCCTACATCATAACCCCGTTTACATGGCTACAAGGATGCCTATATCAGAAGCCAGCTGTCATGGTTACCAGGATCTGTACATCACAAACCGGTCACCATGGTTACCAGGATCCTTATATCAGAACCCAGTTTCCGGGGTTAACAGAATCCTCGCATCAAAACTGCGTTGCCATGGCCATCGGGGTACCATTGTACGGTCAAACCAACCCAGAATCCGTACCCAGCCAGCCGCTGCACAAGCAGCACATTTGGGCATTCACAGCCTCGCATCGGAACCGGGAGGAGAGGACAAGGTTCTGTCACTGGGAGCAAAGCCCAGTCACGAGGAAGGTTTGCCGAGGCGAGAGGCTGGAAAACCTGTTTGTGACCCGGGATGAAAATTAGCAGCTAATTCATGAGAGCGCAGTTTGAGTGAATTTGAAACAATCGAGGCGCGCTGCCTTGAATATCAATGCTGTGTTCTGCAGGACACTGCGTGCGAGACTGGCAGTGGGGGGAGGGTGGGGAGGTACAGAGGCAATGGAAGATGCGGGGGGAGGGAGGGGGCGGGAGGCCCCCGCGCTTTTCACGCCCATGTTTTCACAGCAACCTCAAACAAAGCAGCTGCTCCTGCAGTCGTGATCCGCGCTCGGCATGCTGATGAGCATCCTCGCGCGCGTGTCGTATATACGTGTTCTATACCACACGCGCACGGTGCACACACACACATACGTGTGTGCGCACATACGGTGCACACACGTGTGTGTGTGTGCCGTGCGGCATTCAGAAGGGCCGTGCACTACCCGCTCGTACCCCAAAAGCGTGCGGTGCGGGCGTTTGAAACGCGCGCACGCTGACACGCGCGCTCTCTCGCGCTGCGCACGAGCGCGGGGTGGCGAGGCGCGGGCGGGCATGCCGATGAGCGGGGCTGTGGAGAAAACAAAGCCGCGAGTGTCCCTGCGAGCGAACGGACACGCACGCGGAATCTTAATGAGAGCGCGTGGCACGTGTGCCGCCCAAGTGCGTGGGGGAGAGGTACCGCACGTGAGGCATGCTAATGACAGCCGCGCGCACAGCCGTGCGTGCGTGCGGACCGCGGGTGCAGCGTGACACCTATGGGTGGGTTGGGAACAGATTTAAAGCGCCCTCGAAATCGCGCCCCCACCCCCCTCCTCTGGCGGCCTTTCGCAGCTCTCTGTGAACGCCGCACACCCCCCCCTGCCGTCGCCCCGCGAGCGATCACAACCCTGTACCCACCCATCTGTAACGACAACGGAGCCTGCGTGCGGTGTGAGTGGACTGGTGGCCACGGGAGGTAATGACAGCAGGGGTATCGGCTGTGAGTGCGAAGGGACTGGTGGCTACGGGAATGTTCGAGAAGGGAGCGCGGAAGAGGGCCGGTGGAGTCGGCCGGTAGAGGGAGCGTCCAGAGTCAGCGAGAAGGATCGAGGAGGGGGCGTGGCCTCGTGTTGGTATATAAAAGGGGGAGATGCGCGGGAGACTCGGGGCTGTTGCAGTGGGGGTCTCCTCCGCCTGATGTCAAGTGAACGCAATGGCGGAGCCAGGATTTTCAGGTGGGGGAGGGGAGGCAACCTCTCCAGCAATGAAAAATGATCGGAGTTGTTAGTAAGGACTTGTCCCTTGCTTTTTATTCGACGCGTGTGCGGCGATGGCGCAGCCATCGATCAAGGGTCGAATTCGAACCGCGTTGTGTGATCGGCATCGCGCTCGCTGAAGGTGTTGATGCCTCAAGGGAAGTCGTGTACTGTATACGCAACTGCGCACAATTCTGTGAGTCACTTGCAACTGCTTTGCCGTTACTTATTGCCAATTGTGGACTCAGACTATTGTCCTATCATCTCATAAAGTCCCTGGCACGTAATAATATGCTACACAGTGGCAGTGGGGGTCGCAAGATGCCGATATATTACTAATAAACCCCAATGATCCGATCGAAATTAGGGAATTCGATCGGATTGGGGGGGGGGGGGTGTGCCACCTCCCCCTACCCCACCTGGCTCCGCCAGTGAGTGAACGTGTCTTCAATAGGGTCCCATCTCAAGAGAAGTGTGTCAAGTTGTCATTACGCATCCATCGTAGTCGTCGGGCGGTATAGCTCCAGCACTCAAACTACCCTCCCGCAGCTCGAACGACGACCACTGTAATTCTCACGTGCGGGTGTATTACTCAACGGTTATCTGATGAAAACCGAAGTACACAATACCTCATTAGGTATTTTCCGGCAAAAGCCTGAAATGAGAGAAGAGTCAGGTGAGAAAATATAAAAAAAAGAGGAGAGGTAAGAGACAGAGACTCTGTGTTATACAACAAGAGAGAATGGATTGGTGGTGAGAGAAGATCGTGTAAATGAGATATGCGGTAAGAGGCACAACTGATATACAGACAAGAGAAGGAGACGCAGTGAGATGTCGTCACTCAAACATGTGAGTTCATTAAAATAAAAGCTCTAATTACATTTTGGAATTTCAGGCGTCGAGTGTTAATTGTTCGTCCAGAGCTGATGAGCACAAAAGGGGGCCGGATGTTTGGCTGAAGCTGAATGAGGCCTGTCTTCTTCATCCTGAAACTATGAGCTTCGTTTGATCTATTTATGCTGATAAATAGATCAACTCATAACAGATCACAGCAACACACAACAACACACCCTGAGCAACTCACTCTCTAGAAAACTCACTCTCTAGAAAACTCACTCCCGAGCAACTCTAGTTCCTAGAAACTCACGCCCTAGCAAACAACACCCCAGCAACTCACATCCTGACCAAACTTAGTTCCTAGCAAACTCACACCCTGAGCAACTCACTCCCTAGTAACTCAATCTCTAGCAACTCACACCCTGAGCAACTTAGTTCCTAGCAAACTCACTCCCTAGCAACTAAATTCATAGCAAATCACTCCCTGGAAAACTTACTCCCTCGCAACTCACAACCTGGTAAAACTCACACCCGAGCAAACTCACTTCCTGGCAAACTCCCTGGAAAACTGACTTACCAGCAACTTCCATCTTCGTGACACCCAAGCAAATTGACTCAATGGAAACTACATCCATGCAACTTATACCCTAGCAACTCACATCCTGAGAAACGCATACCCTAGCAACTGACCCACCCTAACAACGCACTCCCTAACACTAACCCTAGCAACTCACATCCTGAGCAACTCATACCCTAGCAACTGACACATCCTAACAACGCACTCCCTAACACCAACCCTAGCAACTCACATCCTGGGCAACTCATACCCTAGCAACTGACACACCCTATAAACGCACTCCCTAACACCAACCCTAGCAACTCACATCCTGGGCAACTCATACCCTAGCAACGGACACACCCTATAAACGCACTCCCTAACACCAACCCTAGCAACTCACATCCTGGGCAACTCATACTCTAGCAACTGACACACCCTAACAACGCACTCCCTAACACCAACCCTAGCAACTCACATCCTGGGCAACTCATACCCGAGCAACTGACACATCCTAACAACGCACTCCCTAACACCAACCCTAGCAACTCACATCCTGGGCAACTCATACCCTAGCAACTGACACACCCTATAAACGCACTCCCTAACACCAACCCTAGCAACTCACATCCTGGGCAACTCATACCCTAGCAACCAGAGGTGTGGACTCGAGTCATGTGACTTGGACTCGAGTCAGACTCGAGTCATGAATTTGATGACTTGAGACTCGACTTGGACTTGCATAACAATGACTTTGTCCCACCTCTGAGGTGTGGACTCGAGTCATGTGACTTGGACTCGAGTCAGACTCGAGTCATGAATTTGATGACTTGAGACTCGACTTGGACTTGCATAACAATGACTTTGTCCCACCTCTGCTAGCAACTGACACACCCTATAAACGCACTCCCTAACACCAACCCTAGCAACTCACATCCTGGGCAACTCATACCCTAGCAACTGACACTTTCACCACGCACTCCGAAAACTCACACGAGGATTGTAATGAATTACACCTTCACTGTGACCCGATTAACTATCGTGATTCACTTCAGGAACGTATCGTTTCATTTGTGCTCATTAGCTACGTCTCGTTTGTACTGGCTGCCATGCGTGTCCTCGTTTGTTCCGTCTTATTCACCATTATCCCGAAGGTAACATTTGTACATAATTAGCATACATTGCAAGTAACCGATTCTCACCCACAAGACTAAAAAAAATCAGGCATCGTGGACGTGAGAATCGATTTGAATTAACAAATCGATTGTCACACCCACGGACAGCACCCCCACCACCACCCCCACCAGTTTGTCTCCCGTGACGACATGCACACAGCCCCCCCACCACTACCACACCCTACCCCCACCACCCCTCCTCCCCAATCTGCCCAGCCCACTGACCCTGATGGTAATGCAGCTCTCATTATCGCCTCGGCAGTCCCCAGCGCCTGCGAGTTAACCACAAGACAATGAGTGCCGACGCCTGGCACGACGCGAGCCGCACGGGGAACCGCTCCGCCGTCACCTCGTGATCGTTTAACAGGTTTTATTCTCCCTGGCCTCGCTAATTGAAATACTTGCAAAGCTGAACGTATCGTTTTTTTATTATTATTATTATTCCGTTCAAGCGCGCATGCGCGTGTGTTTTTAATATATATGCCGAATGTGCCAGGCAATGATAGCCCTGGGCGTGCGGAGCAAACGGGGCATTGCGGAATCTGCCTCCTCACCACGGGGACGCCCACAAGTCACCACCGTCCCGTCGCGGCTAACGAGCGGTCATTAGCCGCGTGTCAGACGGCGCGGCACGGAACGGCGCCGTGCCGAGCCGAGCCATGCCGTGCCGAGCCCCGCGCGGGAAGGACCGGCCCGCATTGAGGAGTCGTCTCCACGGCAACCCGCAGCAGAAAGCCCCACAGCCTCCGGCTGCGCCGGGGAACAAATCGGCAACGCGGCCGCGAACAAACGGAACGGGGAGCGGTCACAGAGTGCGGTCACGCCACAAGCCCCCGGGGGAATGCGGCCCACGGGGGGGGGAGTGCGGTGGGGATTTTTTGACGGGGTCGGGCTGGAACTGGCCACGTGACGGGTTGATTGCTCGTGTGATTAGCGTAATGGGTTAATAATATCATCATTAACAAGCATTTAGCAGGAGCGTCTGGTAACCCAACGGCATTGGCTTACAAGCCCGTCTCTGTCGACGAGACCCGCAAGGTCCTGAGTGTGTTCACTTAAATAAATGCTGCTGGATCATGCTGGTCTGATGGGCCAAATTTGTTTTGTTATATGCCTTCACATCATCAACCGTGAGCCACTTCACGCTGGACAAAAGCATATCCAAGCCGTCGTCGTCGTCGCCGCCTCACGCAGCCCTACGATTTAAAAGTCCACCGAGCACCAGCGCGAGAGCTGATTTCACCGCTCCATCTCCGCAAACGGCCACCCTCTCAGGCGTGTCCTCTCCTTGAGCTGCCACTGTAACTAGTGACGCATCTTTCCCTAGCCCACTTACTCATCTTAATAAGACGTAAAAACGATTTTTTTTTACTTTTTATTTTATCAGGTAAAGCCCACAGAGCTATATAGCTCTTTTTCAGAAGCGACCTGGCCACAAATGATAGCTCAACGAAGTGGCTTATCATGTGAAAATGTATAGTAGCCAAGTACTCCAATCACATATTTCAAACGTGGAGGGAAAAACCAGACCCAGACAAAAATGCATGCGACCACGGGAAGAGCATGCAAACTCCAAATACACAGGCATCAGGTTCGTGATTAAACCCACGACCTCCTGTATACCAGGCGAGGTAGTTAACATCTGATCAGGTGATAGACAACGCGATGGTGTAATAGGTGTACGCGACAGGTTCTGTGGCAGGTCACGTGGCAGCTGTGGCCGAGTGTGATTGGTCGCGACTGGCGATGTGTTATAGGTGCGAGAAGTGCCATGCGAGAACACAACTTGTTCGTGTGATCGGGTGTGACGGATCGTGTGATCGGGTGTGACGGATCTTGTGCAGGCAACGTGACAAATCTTGTGAAAGGTTGTAGCTGGCCGTGTGACGAATAATCGCTCACCTAGGTCGCTCAGGGAGCCAGCCGCATCTGCTGTGGGCATCTCCAACACCACCTGGCACATTCACACCACACACGCGCGCACGCACGTGAATATTATACACACGAGTACGCGCATGCTTATCCACTTACTTACATGCATACATACACTGTCCTTCCTCCACACCTCCAATCAGCATGGCTGGCTACGCGGTGCAAAAGAAGTTCAACATACATTCAAATACACACATAAAGGCATGAATTTTTAAAGGAATGTGCAGATAGCAGGAAACTGGTGTACCTAAAGAAAGCTAAAAACATACGCGGGGATAAAACTAATTCTAGATTTGAAGTTTTTGTGACTGCAAGGATCCATACTCTTTGGTTCTTTTGGTAAAGTCACGTAGGTGAAAATAAAAAATATGAATAAAGAATAAAATATAAATTACTAAATTAAATCACGACGTTTCGGCTAATTTAGTTTTTTGCTGTGGTTGTCCCACCTGATGACAGAAGCTTGTGTTGCTTCCGAAACGTCGTGATTTAATTTAGTTATTTCTATTTTATTCTTTATTTTTATTCTTTATTTTCACCTACATGACTTTACCGAAAGAACCAAAGAGTAGGTATACAACTCAACAAGGTTTTTCTATCGATGGGTTCACAATCCTACATGGCTTACTTGCTGTACCTTCACCTACTGGTCACCTCACATATCCCAGTGGCTCTGAGTTTGAGGACTATCCACGATTCCCCCAAAGTGCACTCTTACGTGCCCAGTCCCCATCACGAATGCACCACGCTGACCGCACATCGTAAGCTCTTCGGAACAACACCGCTTTAGGCCGATACTCTTTGGTTCTTTCGGTAAAGTCACGTAGATGAAAAATAATAATAAAAATAATAAAATGAAAATAACTAAATTAAATCATGACGTTTCGGAGGCAACACAAGCTTCCGTCACCAGGTGGAACAGCTACAGCAAAATTACTGTAGTGAATAGGATAATTTTGCTGTGGCTGTTCCACCTGATGACGGAAACTTGTGTTGCCTCCGAAACGTCGTGATTTAATTGTTATTTTCATTTTATTATTATTTTTTCTTCATCTACGTGACTTTACCAAAAGAACCAAAGAGTATGGATCCTTGCAATCACGAAAACTTCAAATCTAGAATGCTTTTGGCCTGTTGCACAACTGACTCAGACTCAAGGATGGATCCCGAACATTTGCAGGTGACTGGTTCCAGGCCTTCGGGCCGAATACCCCCCTGCACAAGGTTTACGTGAGGGTATAGCAGGCAGCAAGTCACCGTGGGCTGCGGATAGTAGACTCCATCGACTGGGCTCTGTTGAGGCTCGTACACACTGCCCGGTGAGGTAGAACGGAGTGGACTGTTGCAGACAAGTAGGCATCGGTTGCCATTGCTCTTTATTACACGCTTTCATTTAACTCACTCTGCCTGTTGTTGTTGTCGTTGTTGTCGTTGTTGTATCCTCAAATCTTGTAACTCAATTTTAACCCACTTCCCAATGTGGTATCGACTGCAAACTTGGTATACTTATGTCATACTGATGACAATACTATATTCTATCATAAAAAATAAAATGTATATTTTTTTACATTATTTTTATATGTTATGTTTCGGCTTGGGTCTAATTGTCCACGGTCAACTGACGTTGGCTGTAATTGGCCACGGTCCCTTACGCTATGGCAAGCTTCGGGGCCACTTCCTGGAGTCGTGGAGTTCTTCCATTACGAGTACATTTCATAAAAGCGTGTTTAAAAAAAAGTTTTTTCAATATTACCTATTTCTCTAGCAGACTCTTGAGTTACAATGACTCTTGTCCTGCACAATAATGTTTGTCCTATTCCATTAGTGTTTGGCGTGTGGGAGGAAATCCAAGTAACCAGAGAACACCCACCCATAATGAAGGGATAACACAAAAATTTCACAACCATGGATCACCTCCGATTAACACGTTTGGCTACGTTTGGCACGAAAGAAGTTCAACAGACATACATTCCATTTCTCTCATGCCATCTCTTTTACATCTTGCAGCCCAATTACAAACCCATGTTCCACATTGCGCAGGAAACCCAGCTACATCACACGTGGGCTCCTACGCCAGCCGTGTGTGTGCGTGTGCTCAGGCACGCACCACTCACCTCCTATCATAACACATGGCCTGGACGGTGACCTCAAATAATTACCGTTCTCTCACGGAGCTAAGAATGCACTCGGGGAAGGCTTAAGTGATGCCACTCGGAGCGCTGGTGTTGAGTGAGGCGAGGCTTGTGATCTTCGCACCGCGAGGTTGTGTTGGAATGTGGGGGAAAACATTTTTCCCCACTCGTCCAATTGGATTTTAATAGCACGTGTTTGCAAGAGGATGGTTGGATTGTTGCATCGCGGAACTGTGAGGGAGAGCGACAGCTTGTGGAAATCTTCGTCCAGCAGCAGATTGTTCGTGGCTGATGTTGACGCTTCCAATTGCATTCATTCACGTTGTATATATGTATGTTGTCTTGAGATGAGCAGGAGACATTCTCAAGTGCATGACCCCACGAGAGATAATGGCCTTTTTGGAGGTAATATCACTGAATGATGGTGCAGCTCTTCATGGTTGTGCGATGTGTTGTCCAGAACGGGAGCTTCTTCAGGAGTTGTTGAATCGAGATCCAATTCTCCAGTTTCTGAAGAAGCTCGCAGCAGGTGGAGAAAATAATGTTGGACGTCGTGAGGAACAACATACGGTAACATCCCGAAAACGCAATATCGTAGAACTACTTCCGAGGTCTTTCATTCACCTCGCATCAATACGAGGGGCACCAAACCTTCTCACAGGCTAGCTACAGAGGTGTCCATCGGACGTCAATTAAACAGTGGAAATAAGCCCAAGTAAATGACAAATCACGTTCTATATTTCTATGTGATGGGCTTTTTTCATGCAATCATTTGTGACTGGCCTAAGACTATGCAATGCACGAAACTCCAGTGTAAGACTAATCTACAGTGAAGCAGTTTGATCAACAGGTGGCTTTTAGGATTAGAACCCAGGACCTCCGGCAGTGGTACCGGCTCTGAGCTCCGACACCATATGAGACACCATTGGTACCTCATTTGCCAGTAAAAAATATGATAATTGTTTTTTTACCCTTCTATCTGGCAACAAAACTGACACCTTTTTTTCACGAGGAGTCATGTTTGCATAGACCACAATACCTGCAGTCATAATGCAAACAAAAACATAACTCTGATAATGTATGCACTGTCCTTGAAGTTGATTGGTCCACACCCGAGACAGCTTTCCTTAGAGCCTAGTCTCACACGGGTTGGACCAGATAAAAAGGTGTCAGTTTTGTTGCCAGATAAGAGGGTAAAAAACCAATTATCACCATATGAGACCCTTTAGTATTTAAAGTAAATCCGTAGGATTTGCGCGATCTAACCCAAAAATATTGGTTGCGGAAGCCTACATGTTAAACAAACCCTTTGGTATGTATGTATGTTGAATTTCTTTCACACCATTACATAGACAACCATGCTAATCATCGAGCTGCCCTCTCGTGGAATGCTATGTAAAATAAAAGACAGGGAAATTAACTTTCTTCACTGGGCAGGCAGCCAGTGATCAGGGCAAGCAGTGCTTGGCTGTTTGAGCTCACAGTTCACCCATAAATTGTAGAATACGCTTGGTTTGTGAAAGGTGCCCTGCACTGCACCTGCTGCTTTAAGCTTTTCTCCTAAGACTGAACCCCAAAACACTCGCTGCTTTTGTTTGACATTGCAGACTCCGCTAGTGTCCCACACAGGGCCATGGTGGAACACTGGGAGAGATGGATGGGGTGGATCTAGATGTGAGGTTGAGACGTGGCGTGAATCTTACCCAAAACAAAGCCCACAGACACAAACTTGGTTGCACCACTCAAAAACAGGCTCCACTTTAGAATGCAATTACACTCAGCGTCTATATAACATCTGAATGCAAACGCCATCTCAAGGAAATGTAGGCAATACTGGACCACCCTGCCAATAGACAGAAACATTAATTTAAAAAACACGTGAGAAATGCAGGATGCTCAGCCGAAGGAAGGTAGTTGGATGTTGACTAGCGACCAACTTTACCAGGGCATCTAAGTAACCCTTTACAAACCTGCACACCAAGCACAACCAACAAATCTAACACACCCGCTCCCCCTGTACACCTATCTCACCCAACAAACACAGCACACCCCACACACCAACGCATCAGCACAAACAACTCACCCAGTACAATCAACATGCCTTGCACATTCAATGTACCAGCACACATGCCAAACCCTGCACACAGCAACACACCCAGCAAAACCCAACACACCCTGCACACACGACACATTCTCATACACACTCTGCACACTCTGCATTCACAAACACACCCTGAGCAAGGAGTGCACTCGGTACAACCCACACACCCTGCACACCACACACACTCCGCACACCCTGCTGGTTACAAGAGGCGCCCTTGACAGCTCACGATGACCCGAGCCTGCCTCCCGTACAGACACCAAGTGCCACTCGCCATGAACCCCTCTTCCCTTATAAGGTGCCATGTAGTGGACACACTATCTCTAAAGCACTCAAACATTCATTTCCCTTAAACAAACACGTCGCGACAGCCGTGTTTGAGTTTGCAGTCGAAACAAATGATGCTGTCATCTCACGACCACCGGCCGCCCGTACATGAGATCTGGGCCTTGTAACGCGCAATCGTCATCAGCGCCGCATGCGCGCGCGTGCGTTTTTGAGCATTTGTGAAACTATGTGTGCATGTGAGTGAGAGTGGCCACCCGTATGTGCATGCGTACGTGCGTGTTGATGCACAATCTCTCACCCACAGGTTCATGACGCCTCCCTCCTCCAGGGAGGCCAGCTGGTATGACAAGCCAGAACGTTCTGTGTGGGAGGAGATGCACATCATCATTCTCGTCGTCATCGCCGTCGTTATCGTCATTATCAGCACTAAATACATCATCATCAAATGCCACCTTTCTCATAACCAAGTACCGCACCATTGTTAAGTAGCACGACGCCACTGATTCGTCACTATCAACAACATCACCGGCATCTATTTGCACAATAACCACACCATCACCAAACACGGCACCAAGCACCAGTCACATAGTCGTTATAAAGAACACCACCACCATTAGCATCATCAAAAACATCGTCAAAATCATTTTCATCATCAAGCACACCATCGGGCTCATCATTGCACGGTTGGCTATGTACTGTACGAAAGAAGTTCAACATACGTACATCATGAAGCACAACTCAAAACACACCACTACCAGCATCATCCGTTTTAAATACCACAAAACACATCATCATATCTTGATGAAAGTCAACACCATCAGTCCTTCATAAGCAAGCAAGCACATCATCATCATCTTCATCATTGTCTTCAAGCACAGTACCTCCACCACCATCATCATGTACATCATAATCGCCATCATCAAGCATGCCATCAGCACATCAACAACACATTTGCAATGATACACACGTTAACACCATTGGAACCTCCTTTGCCAGTAGCAAAATATGATAATTGTTTTTTTACCCTTTTAACCTGGCAACAAAACTGACTGGCTCTAAGAAAAGCTGTGTCGAGTGTGGACCAATCAATTTCAAGGACAGTGCATACATTATCAGAGTTATGTTTTTTGTTTGCAATCCGACCGCAGGTATTGTGGTCAGATAAAAAAAGGGTAAAAAACCAATTATGATTGGTTTGACTCCATCAGCCTTGGAATTTGAGGACATAATTGAAGCCAGAACCGTTTTCCCTGAGTCAGCCATTTGTTTTAATTTCCAGACTGCATTCTGCCCCCTGTAAGTTGTTGGGTTTTTTTTTTTAACAAGAGGTCTGCTGGGAATCGATACTTCATTTTGCAGGAAGGTAGTAGCCTCAGGAATTCGGCTGCTCGGGTCTCTAGACAATCACTGCATTTCAATAAATGTACCTAGCAAAACCACTTGCGCGGCGAGTGTCACACTGTGGGCCCCAGATTGAGGAGGCTGCAAACTCCACCTCGGTTTTTCCATTCTCAGGTGAAAGCGTGATTGGAATTCACGGCAGTGGCTTCATCAGCAGAGCTTTCTCCGCCACACGCACCCCATGGAGCCTCCCAGGAGGACTGCTCTGGTCGGAGCCCAGCACTGGTGCAGCATCATCACCATCCTCAACATCCTCAACATCCATCATCCTTCACCATCATCCATTGCCATCGCATTCCAATTACCAATTAATCCACCTCTACACATCACCTGCGTATGGAAACTGGATCCATGCGTCACCACTGTTCACGTACCATGCTGTGTAACATCACTGTCCACTGAACTGTGTGTACGACCAGCTGTCTGGCGTGCCGCTTGTGTATACGGCCCATCATCTGGTCTGTGTGTAAAGGGAGCTATCTGATCTGCTGTGGCCACACCTCTATTCCCCTACCATGGAATGCACGTGTGCTCAAAGTCTGAGTTTACACGCAGTCAAGTCCTACGCTAAAGGAATATACAACTCAAAAAGCAAGTAGTTTTTATTTTGCAGATAGGTTCCTCTAATGTACGTTCCAATTTGTCCGAGATGTCTGAAGCTTCGTGAAAGTGGATATGCGTTAAAATCACAGTCCAGCAGTCCATCATAGCACTTGAGTGATGCCACTGCCCAGCCGTTATATTTACAATATTGCGAGTATCATCACAATACATCACTCAACTCCTATAAATATGCACCCAACCTTGACAATCAAGGATTATTTTCTCAACAATGTTGGGACAGCCCAGGACACACAGCCTAGGCATGCATCTACAGGATAAGACATATACATGCTATAACCAAGTAAACAAGCAGACTCCACACAAAATAAGTATAACCCGTAAAAACAAAGTTTTTCACTATAAATCCTTTATATGCGTGGCGGCTAGAGTCTTCTCGTCCTCTGGCTTGAGATGGCTGCCACCTATGGGTCAGATGATTGTCTGCCAGTATTAAGCAATTGGTAATTAAATATTTAATTTGTTTTCCCTAAACAGTGTAAAATTTTAGAAAAAAATTTTCACGAACATTAATTGTCTCGCACAACGAGTCTGTGTGCAAAATGTCAGCTCGATTGGATCACGGGAAGTGGGTTAAAAAACGACCGAAAGATTTGCACGGTCGTAAGCAAGCAAGCAAGCACGCAAGCACGCAATCAAGCAAGCAAGCGAACTTAATATAAAGGATTTAAAAATGCCTTTTTTTTACACATCGCATCAGCCACACAGCCTTCTGGGAGTGATTTCCTTAAGCCACGTTGGTTTAATACAAGTGTAGAGGATGTTCGTAACATCCTCACACACGAACACGACACAACCACAGGTTAAGGGTCAGGGGTCAGGGGTCACGGGAGCACTGTCGTGCACGACACTCAATCCGATGATTGAGTGGGACACTCTGATCGGATTGGTGCGGAGAAGGATTGTAAAAGGGCAGAAAAATCCGAGAATGTGATTGGCGGGAAAGGGGGGAGACCGGCTAGAAAAAGGGATGGAGTTGAAGAGTTCGGGGTTGGCTTTGGATGACGAGTGAAAGTGTGGTGGAAGTTCGCGTTGAAAACAAATATCCTTCTTAACCAGCTCAAGTCTCATCTTCACAAACAAGCATAACTTATTAATAAAATAGGTTTTTGGGTCAGATCGCGTTATTTATAAATGTCGTAACCCTCCACCACCCGACACGGCCAAACAGTAAAAAATGCATCACGTTTTTCAAAGGACAAAATAATTCACTTCTTTAGCCCACCGGTGTGTTGAAGAGAGAATCAACAGCATTTCAAAATTTGAGTCGTACAACGTTTCGCTGATAATTACCATCAGCTTCATCGGGCAAGAATGGTGATGCTCTCCTGTGCTCTGGTCTTAAATAGAGCAGCAGCAGGGCATAACTGAGGTTGTCTTCCTTTAAGCTGATCTGGCAGGCACTGCTTCGGGCATGAACCGCAAACTGCTGCTCTCAGTACCGCTGCGACAAGAAGCCGCTCCTGGCACCACTGGTGTCCCACCAGCCCGGCGCTATGTGGCCTATCGGTGGAGCCCGCCTCATGTGTGAACGCCACGTGGGACAAGGTCGAGGGTGCTGTGGTGTATCCTGTCCAGCGTACCTGGCTCCAGCTGAAAGGCCACATAGCTCTGTTACTCGTCAGCGCCCTCGTGCATGTGCCTCACATCTGTGGCTGCATTTTTGTGATGTGACGCCTTGTTGTCCTCAGCATGGGTTAAAATTTTGGTTTTTGTTAAATCTCTCTTTCTTCCCCCCAATTTTATCCAGAATGTACCGTCAGCGTCGCGTCACGAGACAAAGAATCCATTCGTATCTCTCGCAGAGCAGTGAAACCCTTTGTATTAGAGAACAACAAATGTAAGTGGATATCACAGAGCTACATCTGAGACCCCATCAAGTGACCTCTGTCCCATAGGGTCGGGAGCAGCACTTTCCCACCCGCTCTCCCATTGAGAATAATGTTCATCACGTGAACGTGAAATACATTTATTTCTAAAATCTCAGGGTTGGAACATAGCCAGATTAAGCACAGAACCAAATTTAGCGTTATGCTGTTATTTTATCAAGTAATTGGTGACTGAGCCGTCACCTTTAACTCGCTGCACTTGAGAACCCAGTTGGGACCACAGGTGGCAGCCTGGATTCAAACCCAGCTGTGCCAGCTCTGCACTCTACCTCTTGAGCCACCAGGCCAGCTCAGTGTGGATGAAGGTTGCCCACACGTATGGCCCCGTGCCGATACTGAAATGCAAACCGATGCCCCTGTCTGCGTGGCACTGGGGGCACATAATGTGTCAGAGTGCAGAGCCAAAGACACTGAGGACTTGGGTTTGAATCCAGGTTTCGGCCATGATTAAACCTAATTCTCAAATGTAACGAGTTAATGGTTCCAGCCAGGTCACCAACGACCACATAAAACAAAGTGCCATTCAACAATTCTCTCCTTGATCTTGTCCTGATGATACTTTATGTAGTTTCTCAAGCAAAACATGATATCGAAATTGTACATTCTGTTGTGAGAACTGCTCTTCAACTTACAACATACCCGCGTGCTGAAACAATTGGCACGTTAAACACTTACACACATGACAATAAAAGTTGTTTGGCTTTGTCGGGTGGTGGTGGGGTCTTAAATAGCAAAAATTTGGCCAGAGCATTACTCGGCATGAATAAATAAATACAAATATATTCATCATAAATATTAACGGCAAAAAACCTACTTGTTAAGTTAATGACACACTATTAGGGCAGGGACTATACCGAGGGGTCTATGCATGTTGGTCAGAGCTGGAAAGCAATAGTGGGTGACCTATATCCCAGCGAGCAGAGAACACTGGGTTTGTCCTGCATAACGGTGTCATCCCGCATCCACCGTGGGAACCATGCGCTCGATATGATGAATATTTAAAGTGCCTAAATAATAAACAGTGGCAGCTCACGAACACAGCATCTGTATGCATAATAAATGCATCCGAGCACCCACAAAGAAGCATAATTGAGGACGGTGCTGTCAGCCTCAAGGAGAAAATGGAGCTGACCAGGGAGTGGCATTGTGTTATTTTAGGGCAGCACGGGTGGCAGAGGCGGCGTACAAAAAATACTTAAATAGCGTCTAAATTTTACCGCATCTCAAGACGCCACGCAAAAAACAGTGGGCGTACTTAATCTATAGGAGGGGGGGGGGGGCAGTAAATCACAGGCAAAAGAAAACATGAAACGATTTCAGTCTGGACTTAAACAGGGCCAGGGAATCAACAGCACTGATGGGTGGGGGAAGGAAGTTACATAAAATGGAGACAGCAGAGGAGAATGAGCGATGGAGCAGAGGGTACTTGGAGAGTAACGTGATATGAAAGGAGAGAGGTAGGAGAGTGCGTGGAGGGGAGTAGAGTGAGATGAGATGGGAGAGGTAGGAGAGAGTGCTTAGAGGGGAGTAGAGTGAGATGAGAGGGAAGAGGTAGGAGAGTGCGTGGAGGGGAATAGAGTGAGATGAGAGGTAGGAGAGTGTGTGGAGGGGAGTAGAGTGAGATGAGAGTAGAGAGGTAGGAGAGTCCTTGGAGGGGAGTAGAGTGAGATGAGAAGGGAGAGGTAGGAGAGTGGGTTGAATGGAGTAGAGTGAGATGAGAGTTAGGAGAGTGGGTGGAGGGGAGTAGAGTGAGATTAGAGTGGAGAGTGGGTTGAGGGGAGTAGAGTGAGATGAGAGGTAGGAGACTGCGTAGAGGTGAGTAGAGTGACATGAGAGGGGAGAGGTAGGAGAGTGCGTGGAGGTGAGTACAGTGAGATGAGAGGGGAGAGGCGGGAGAGTGCGTGGAGGGGAGTAGAGTGAGATGAGACAGCAGAGATAAGAGAGTGTGTGGAGAGGAGAGTCGAGTGGCAGTGGCTTTGATGAACCTGACCCACGGGGGTGCCACCTGCTGCTCCTCGGTGTGGTGTAATGACCTGTGGGTGAGCGTGCAGATAGGTGAACGGATGGTGTCGGCACTGGCTCCACGGCACGCACTGGCGTCGAGTGCCCTGTGCCCGAAGCCGCACTCACTGCAAGGCACAGCACAAACAACAGCGCCAGCAGCAATATACGTGGCGAGTCTAAATGGAACATGAACGTAAGTGTTATTTCCTAATTGTTTATGCCTCAAACGTACAGAAAATGGATATTATTCCCCACAATCTTTGCTTTTGTGACCAGGGCAGTGCTATTTTGAAATGTACCTATTCTCAATGAGAAAACGTGTGCATTTGTGTTATTCCTTCACGTAAAATCCTGGTCACAAAAGCAAAGTTTGTGGGGCATAATAGCCATTTTCTATACTTTTGAGGCATAAGCATTAAGAAAATAACACTTACTACCCAGGAGCAAAAACCGTGTTACAAAGTGTAGCTCAAAGTTTTCATTCTAGATTTGAAGCTTTCGTGACTGCAAGGATTCATACTCTTAGTTGTTTTCGGTAAAGTCACGTAGGTAAAAAAATGAAAATAATAAAAAATAAAATAATAATAAAGTTTTTACTTGATCTCGTTCGGGGTCCCAACAGCATCTTTACACAGCCTGCTTACCGGGGGTGGGCGGGGGGCAGCAAGGGAACGTAATACGAGGGGGCTAGCGGGCACGGTTGCCCCGTACCTGTCGAGTAAGTGGGCAGGCGCAGCGGCCAGACGTGCTCGCCGCCGTCCCGCAGTGCGCGGTGCAGGGCGGGTGGCTCCCGCGGGTCCCACAGCAGCAGGCCACCCGCCTCCGTCCCTGCAAACAGCAGCCCGGCGCGATCCAGCCCAAAGCAGCAGCAGGAAACCTTGGAGGACAGGGAGAGAGGATCAGGGTTATGCCTCTCTTTCTCTTCTCCTCCAACCGGTTGTCGCACCAACGTTGAGGACTCGATGCCAATTGTACATAAATAATGATAATATTACATTTAAGACGACTGGAGCGAATAAAACCGAGCAAACTTTTTTTTACACTCGTAAGAAAAAGTGTATTGAATCTTAAAATTAAGCAGGAATCACTAATCATGATAACTAATGAATTTTACGTGGGTTGCCGGTCTGGATACCCACTTGTGATGTGTGTCCTGGGTGGACAGAAGATCGAGCATTGTTAATGAGAAAACAAAAAGCCTGACACAGTAACAGGAAGGCAACCCATTATATCACTCTCCAGTGATGTGAATGTGGCATCACTTCCATACATTTCAATACAACACCAAAGCAGTGATACCGCAAGGGCAATATGACGCAGCACTGTTTAGTAAGCTTCAAACTTGCATTAAACTTCCCAGGAGACACAATATCGGCATTAGCTACTGGTTTTTTGTTGGATCAACCTTTAAAGGAGGGTATGGATGGGATTAAGGGAAGGGTTGGGGCTACGGTTATGATTAATGCCAGTGTTAGAAATAGGGTCGAGTGTTCGAGTTAAATGCAGAGCCGTAGGACTTGAGTTAGTGCCTACGTCTGAGGTTTATAGTGAAGATTAGGGAAACGATTAGTTGTGTGAATGCACAGGGTTAAAATTGGAGTTATGGTTATTATGGACTCGGGGTAAAGATTAAGAAGCTAGGATTAGGATTAGAGTTTTTGGTGCAGCTTGTGTTTACCGCTGGGATTATATCTGAATGGTTGTAAATCTTGAGCCTCGAGTAGCACACTGCCTTGATCCTGCAAACCATGTTTTCTTTCAAATTCCAGTACCAAGATCTACCCGATGTATACTGGGTATTGTCGTTGCCACTTTGTGCATTAAAGTGACAATTCCTGACCGATTCTCTGAGTATTCCCACTGTGACACACATTTACAAAGAGTTCCTTCCAGACGACAGCCAAAGCTGTGACCGGGGTCTGGCATTGGCAGTTTTCGGCACATATATAAATGCCTATTATCAAACAAAACATTTCTAATATCATAATTTGATAATCATAATTTACTTATTTATCCAAGAACGTCATGTTGATTCATATAACTATTTTCAAGAGGTTCGTGCTTTGGGTATTATGTTAGGATGTATTCAGCCAATGAATGATGAGCAATTGTTATACACGTGGGAGGAAACCGCAGCACCCGCATGAACCCATGCCTTGCACGAGGGAGCAACACTCAATCCCCGTATAGATGGATGTAGGCAGATGGCAATTAGTCCACTTGCTGTACCGCCTTCTACTGGCAAGCCAGGGTATGGCACCCCAACGCCCACGGGGGAAGGAAGTTTCGGTTACAAAAAAAATTTGGTTTTATATTGTTACCGGTTTAGTGGTTACCTTTTAACAACATTCGTACATATATGTAGCATATAAAGCAACACAACTTCTCACCTCTGGCTCACTGAGCAGCACCCTCTGTGGTTGAGATGGCTGCCTGAGGTCCCAGACGCACAGTACCACACAGCGGGCGAGCACGGCGTCCACCTGCGCCCCGCTCGGCCCGGGAGGATGGACGCTCAGCAGCATGTGCCTCTGCACTTCAGAGACGTGCAACCTCGACACAGTGCGGCCTGTACACAGTGTGCACACGCACACACAGCATACACACGCACAAAGATAACAATTTCAATGTATAAATGCAACCTGGTGGATCAGCCGTTCACAATCGGAAGGTTGACAGATCAAATTTTGATCATGAGTGCCACTTTTGAAGGAAGTCAACAGCAGTTGTTCTATGGATAGACTATCCCTGTTACAGGGTACATGGAAACTCCGCCACTGGCTTAGGGCAATAATCAGGATGTGACCACGGCCTCCTCAATGCTTATTTAAGCAGGAAATTACTTTGACTGAACTTTAATACGCAACCACACCTTAACATGCACGAGGGACAATATTAGAGAAGAAGGGTGTAATAGGTAGAGAGAAGGGGGGAGGGACCTGGATTCAAACCCAGGCTTTCACCAGCTCTGACAGGGCATTAATTAGCTCCCTGATGCACCAAGCCACCTCCTTGTTTTGAAGCCACTTTCAATCCAAAACCTGTTCATCCAGTGCCCTCTACTGGACACAAAAGCATGGAACAGTGTGTGCGTGTGATGGGGTGGCATATCGAGTACCGTGCAAAAACGGGAGGTCCGTGTGTAGAGGGTAGAAGCTGCTCCCGACTGCGAGGCTGCTGGTGCGTGTCTCGACATTCCTTGAGGCTTCCTTCTCTGTCCACTCCTCCTCCAGCAGCACAGACACCACCTTGGTAGGTAATGATGATGATTTGTTTTTGATAGAGCACACTTTACGCAAGGAAGCCTCAGAGCGCTTTGCACACAAATAAGCAACCTATCACATCACACCTCAAAAAACTGCAAAGGCACCTCCAGCAGATGTACCTGTGTGGCACAAGGTGGCGGAGCACCTATCCTGCAAGCGGGCATTAGTCTGCTGGTAGGGGAAAGAGATTGCTATTTATCATCCCAAATGAGTAATTTGCGGGCAATTTTTTTAATTTTACTAATTTAGACCATGGTCCACTCGATTTGTACTTTAAAGTTAACACACTCGCAGGGTGGCTTGCTGGGTTCGAACCACGAACCTCTGCAAAAAACGGCAAACGCGCTACCGCCGGGCCACGTCACTGCCCCGATGCACTGCAAAAAGCCGAGCCACCATCCAGCACGTGAACATGAAGTATAATTCAGCACACAGGCATGATGATACCATCCAGCAAACAGATGCATCAAACAGGAGATCCAGCACACAGACAAGATACGATCACCTAGCACGGTGCTTCACAAGCTGTGTGCCGCGGCACGCCAGTGTGACACGCAAAGACCCGGATGTGCTGCGGTATTTTTGGAATTATCGGAAAGAACATCGCTGTTCGCAAGCTTGGATAGACGAACTCTCCGTGCCAATTAGTGGCTGTTCCAGGCCCCACCCCCCACGTCCCATTCTCCCCTCTTTATTGGTCACGGCGTAGTACGGTAGATACCCGTCAACCCCCACCCCCGGCCAACTATCCACCCGGGCCCACAGGTATTTTTGGTTTGGTGTGCCGTAAAAATCGAGTATGCTCGAAAGTGTGGTGCGGAGATAAAGAAGTTGAGAGGCACAAACGCATAAGGTGTCATTCAGCACACCAACGGTCGTTTCATCCAATACACAAACCAGACATATCATCTGACACAAAACACACGGGGGTATCATCCAGCACAGACATGGATACCATTCAGCACACAGGACTACCAAGATAAAGAGGTGTAAATTCATCTCAAAATCGGTCATCATTCAGCACAAACACACGTTCTGGGATTTTTCCACAGCACGTCAAATGGTACAGCTACAGCATCAGCAGCCGTAGCAGCTACAGTAGCAGCAACAGCAGCAGCTATAGCAGCAGCAGCAACTACGCGTGCCGTGCCTGGAAGGCGGAGGCCAGGAAGCGCTGGAGGCGTTGCGCGTCGAGCTGCTGCTCCTCCCTTGTTCCCACGCCATCCGCGAGCATCGTCCGCTGGGCCTGCAGACAGAAGCGGAGCGGTCTGAGCAGTGGCGCAGCTATCGAGTGTGCAGGCAATGAAACTGCACCAGGGCCTATGGGCGCCAGGCTATGAAAAATGGGGGGGCGGTGGGAGTGGAAATTGGACAGGGAACCTCACTTTATTCCTTGTACCGGGACACATGCCAGCCACGCTACGCGACCGAATGTGGCGCTCACACAGTCCGCATGGGCCAGATATTAATTATTTAATAATTACGTTTGTTTACCCAGCAAAGCCTCGCCAAGTCTCATGACTCTTTTTTATTCAGGAGGGTCCTGCCAAATGTTTGCAGTGGGGGTGTTGCTGCTCTGTGTCATCCCAATGGATTCACACCTTGAACAACAAGCGGTAAACAAGCTACCGATGGGGCCACAAAGAGCAGGCATTGGGTTCCCCACCCCTGGTGTGTAGGAACAAGGAGATGGATAGGGTTGGGGTTGGAGTTAGGGCTACAGATTTCATCTCCATCCTACAGAGCAGTCGAATTGTGCACGACAGTCCCAACACTTGCTATCCCAACAGCACTGCATATCATGCACCAGATTCACGTCTTGACAAAACGGCCAACATAAATTACTACCCAGGTCGTGATTTGTCCGTCTGTTGAAAATAATTACTTTTACATGAAATAAGTCCAATAGATTTCACTAAACCATTTGTGTGAACTAAATCAAAGTCATTCACTTTAGGAGGGAACGTGCCCAAAACCAGGACATCCACCGAGAATACGGAGTGATGAGAGCCGCTATCGTGCAGGAGAGCGACGGAATTTTGCGTTGCGTGACCACGGGATAGTTGCAGTCTGGGAAGGTCTTTATTGGATCATGGCTGACAATGGCTTCTCAAAATGTAGCAATTATAACCTGTATGTGAAAATGTTGTGTTTGATTTACTATTTATCATTTCATATCCATTCTTAATTGTAATATCATCACCATGCATGACCTATGTAATGTTGGATTAAGCCCTCCTTACCTCATCGCCATCTCTCACGGTGCTACAATCTCACAATCCAGCTCGCCCATGAGCTCATCTCATCACTCCATCTCGGCTTCCCTCTTGGAAGTGCTCTCTCCTTTGACTTCCATTCTGTCACCAGTCTCATCCACAGGCCATCATCCCCTTCCATCGATAGGTCCTGTCCAAGCGACTTCCTTCACTAGTTAACAAGATGTCTCTAATTTGCATGTGTTGTCCTACACATGTGCTTATCTTTCTGTCTCTCGGTGTTACTTCCCAGTACACACTGCCCCATGCTTCACTGTGAATTTTTCAGCAGAAGTTCCCTTTTCTTTTTTCAGTGTTCATGTACTCACTGAGGAGGTAATTGCAAAGTCTGGCTCGCCAGATAAATACGGATGGACATGAAATCCAGCTACCCGGGGTTTTACTGTATATGACGCTGGGATGTGTATATTGAGGAACGTACGTGATATAGGTATATCCTGTGGGGATACTGCGTTGGCAGCGGTGCATAAGCACAAATCACACAAAACTCGATATATTCATCATTAACACTGCGTTAAAATGAAAAGTATGTAAAAGGTGATGTTTGGGACAATGGGCATGTGCTATGAAGAAGAGTCATTGCCTTCATAGGGCCATTGCCCTTCTTCATAGCATATGCCCCAAACGCAAGTGATTATGTACTTTTCCTTTTAAGGGAGTGTTGCAGATGAATGTGTGAAGTTTGTTTGATATCGGTACATGTTGTTGTGGGTGTGTGCACGGTGTAAATACACGCACGTATAGAATACATATCCAGAGTACCAGTGTAGTGTATGATGATAAAACAATGTGTAACAGACTCTGGCCGACCTGCACACACAGTGGGGCCTTCCCCTGGGTGCTGGCTCCACTTCTCCTCCGTCTCAATCTCCTCCGTCTGCACCTCTCGCTCCACATTGTCCTCGCCGCACTGGACATACGCCTGCATAAAACACTCGCATCACCACACTGCACCAAGCCTGCACTTCACTCACCACACTGCACATATGTCGACACGTGGCACTCGCATCACCACACTGGACTATGCCTGCACATCGTCATCATCAGAAACACGTGAGTGACCAAGGCTCGTTGAGTAATTTTTCCTCGCTTTGTACAAGGCCTCTTGCACGGTTAGTGTCACCACACATCTGATGAGACCCACGAGTCCCTTTGGACGACTGGACAGTGCCATGATGAATGTGGTCAATATCACATCACCACATTGCATTGTCTACACACAACACTCATACCACCACACTGCACCTGCACATCACAATGCAAATAATCCTGCATACAGCAATCATATCACGACATTGCACATAACCCCAGCATACAGCACTCACCTGATACATAATGAGGTGGGGCAACTGTGAGGTGAGCTACCTGTGATGCGAGTTATATGTCGGGTGAGTGACCTGTGATGTACCCTTGTCGCGGGGTACCTGCTTGGTGTTGGAACGACCGTAGGCTGAAATATAGGCGTCGTATTCGCTAACTGGGGGCATGTCCAGCAGGTCAAAAGTCACGGTGTCCAGCTGAATCATGCGTAGCACCTCCAGGCCACGCTTGCTGCAACAACAAAAACATCACCATACCTCCGCACTTGGCAACACTACGCCTACTTCATATGCATACATTAGCGCGGTTGGCTACGTACGGTGCAAAAGAAGTTCAACATACGTACATGAACTGTGCAAACAGGTGAGAACCCGTTGCGAAAAAAAGGAGTGTTGAGACCTGGGTAAAAACTATGCAAAACATCTCCGTGCAGAAAAACGAACAGCACAGTGATAAAAAATCAAGACTAGATTTTTTAAAAAGCAAAATAAGTGAAGATTATCAAACAAATGCTGGATGAAGGCCTCCCTAATCCATCGCCATCTCTCTCAGTCCTGCATGCTGTAACATTCCACCTGGCATCCTTCCCACGAGCTGATTTAATCGCTCCATCCTCACTGTGCACAATTCCTCACTTGCCTCTTTTTGCAATCTTGCACATGGTTATAGTGTTTACGAATACACAACAAATTGGCAATACATTTCACAGAAATAAACTACAAAGGACACATAACGTTTTATTTTTCTCATAATAAGATGTTTTTTGGACAAGAAGTTTACATTTTATCCTTCCTATAAATTTTTCAAAGAATGTCTTTTATTAGAAAATGCATTTTAAAGAACAGAACCCATTTTGACAAAGAAGTAAATTTGAAACCCAGTAACTGTAGTTTGCGTCGTAGTTTCATGAGGTGTGCATAGGGGGGTTCCACCTTTGAGTAGTACCGAGTGGTGTATTATTCCGCAACTAGCAAAATCATTTTCACTTAAAATGTCACAGGAAGACTTACGGATGTTCTCATGACAGCTACCACAAAAAGTGGAGGATCCTGGGACAAGGCAGGACCGGCTAGGTGGCAACCCTCGGTGGCCGGTATCACTCACCGCTGTTTGGCCACCACCTTCCGAGTAGCAGTGCGCTCCCCGGCCCCCGTGAAGTCAATAAACGTCTTCCCGCTGCCGCTCCTGCTTGCTCTCGCACTCTGGAGCTCTGCACAGATGGGCGCACGGTGCTGCAGGTAATCCGGGCTGCAGGGGCACGTGGCTGTGCCTTAACGTGTCAGCTAGCTTGCACGGCAAAGGTCTGTGAGGGAACTCTCAATGCCATGATCATTGTACGGCTCTGTTGGGGGAAGGCCTACCCACGCCATGTAAGTCACGTGTGTTTCTTAATGACATTTCACCGATGCCGGTGAGTGCAGGTTTATGAAGGGGATGGGGGAGATAGGATGCCCAGGACCGGTTCAGATATCATTGGATGATTAGCCGTGGCCAGAAATCCAACTCAGGTTTCCATGTTCACAGTGCAGTATACTGACCACTGTGCCACCGCTCCACCTACCGTGACTATAGTATGCAATTGTGACATTAAGAATACTTTACTACGTGTGAAAAGGTCAGTCACACCATGTACAAATACTGCACTGGGTGAGGAAGGTTATTTGGTCAGTACAGATATGTGATGGTCACGTCACATGTGACGCAATACTGTGGGGTCCCGGCAGAATGTGTGCAGGGTGAGGGGACCGAGATGGGTGTGATGAGCATGCGTAAGATGAGCGTGCGTGAGATGAGCGTGCGTGAGACGAGCGTGCGTGAGACGAGCGTGCGTGAGACGAGCGTGCGTGAGACGAGCGTGCGTGAGACGAGCGTGCGTGAGACGAGCGTGCGTGAGACGAGCGTGCGTGAGACGAGCGTGCGTGAGACGAGCGTGCGTGAGACGAGCGTGCGTGAGACGAGTGCGCGTAGAACCTGCAGCTGCTGGGGGCACCTCATCCCCTGGGCTCCAGGATGCAACGCGCTCATTCTCAGCGGCGATGGCCCGGCGCACGGCCTCAAGCTCGCGATTGGAGCCCGGGTGACCTTCGCTGACCTCCCTCGAGGCCTTCACCTCCACCACCTTCTCCTCAGCACTGCCCTCCTCATCCTCAAAGTCATCATCATAATCCTGACACACACACACCAGCGATAAGATAGTGTTGCAGCACATACAGACAATGGTGGAACACATGAGGAACTGAATACTTGGAGTATACAATGACAAAGATTCCCTGTATAGCCTTAATACAATTTTGGGGCAAGTGCTGGTAGCAGACACTTTGGGTGTACACACACATGGTTATTGAAAAACGAATACAAAGTCTATTTATAACAGACACCTGGTTGACCTGAATACTGGGAGACATAGACCTCCCTTTTCTGTAGTCACCATCCATAAACAATGTGTGTGTGCTCATTGGTAGCTGTTTAGTGTTTTTTTGTGTTGGGGTTGTTGGACTGATGGCACATTACATGTTCTCTTTTTCTGCAAATGTTTCATGTGTACGTGTATGTGGCAGTCTTTCTCTGCATTACCATGATAGATGACACGTGTTTAATTATGGCAATTACTAGTGCATTGCCATTCTTAGAATCATTAACATTGTTATTATTATTGTGGGTTTAGAACCGAGCACTTAATCAGGTGGTCAAGAGTCCAGGCATCTACTTTGTTCATCTCATTATCTCCTGTTTGCTGTTACAATATATTTCTTACCCAGGTATCCCTTGTAAAAGTGACTTCTCATCTCAATGGGCTGTTACCTGGTCTAAAGATAAAGGAATTGCATCAGACTTTAAATTACACAAAATATACATTCGTACCTGATTTGATTTGTGCTTTGTGCAGCACTGTCAACAGTCCCTAACTTATTCTATGTTACTATCAGGCTCGTGGTGTCCATCTCAGATAAGCATAAAGAAAATCAGCTCAGTTGGCTTGGACATATCTTCAGAAGAGAAGAAAACTACATCGGGGAAAAAAGCTGATGAACATGAAAGCACCAAGGTGAATACTGGGAGGCAGGCACTTGAAAAGGTAGTTTGGAGTGGTAGGCTAGAATATGAAAGACTGTGTTGAGTGGATGTGAAGATGATCCAAGGACATGAATGAGTGGAGAAAAAAGACCAGGAGGTCAGACCTCACGTGAGTGGAAATGATGTCAAAAGGAAGAAATCTAGACTGTGATTAGATCACCTCAAAGTCGTCCTCGTACTCCGCTGCTGCGTCATCCTGCGGAGATGAAGGCCGGATTGCACCGGCGGCTCCAGGCTGTCGAAGAGAAACACACGACCGTCACAGCCTGCACAACCACTTACTCTTTTACCTGCTCACCCATCTGTCCACCCACCTACCACTCAGCCATCCAGCTACCCATCTACCCCACAACTTAGCAGGCTGCTGTTCGTGCAGAATCAGATGGGCATGGCATAGCCTCGTGGTAAATCCTAACCCAGGTGTAGTCACATACACATCGACACTTTGGTGGTAAGTGGATCATGTAGCATCTAGATTTGAAGTTATCATGAGTATGGATCAGTGTAGATTTGTAAAACTCGGTGACATGACCTAGCGGTGACGCGTTCACCATGAGTTGCAGAGTTTTGAATCCGGCGGTGTATTCACCATAAATATACGAGCCATCTGCTTCACTGTGGACATCAAAGATCCTGTGATGTTATTCGCAAAAGTAGGTCATTGTGTATCAGGCCGTCACTGTCTGAACATGCAAAATTAGAAAAATTACCTGTAAACGAATCAATTGGAATCTACATAGCAAACATCACCCCTACAGGCAAACAAATGGCACAATCGTCTTTAAAAGGAGTCACGAGACTCAGTGAGGCTTTCCTGCCTAAATAAACATAATGATAATCAACCTACTGGGCTGTGATATGGCCAGGAGGTAACAGTACATAAAACAGTGTTCTTCAATCTCCAGTAGACCTACGAGGGTTATTTCATGGTATGCCTCAGTTTTCTCTGATACGATCCATTTCCTCTAACATGCAAAAGCACTCCTGAGTGGACTTGGCCACAATATCCCAAATGCAGGACCTTTAATGAGGCTTTCCTGGATAAATGCATTCATTATTATGAAGAGGAAGACCTTCATAACCACACGTGTTTCTGCTACACAATTTATATGATGACCAAACTCAAGCAGAAGAGTTATGCGCCTCGACCCATTACAGTAAGATACTGCACACACATTGTGTGGCTTTGCTACGTATTTATTTATCTCACAACAGGGAATAGACAATAGCATAGGGCTTTACCAACAGCACTGTGATTACAGGCACGGCTTATGACAGGTGAACCCCTCTTCTTGGTTCTTTCGGTAAAGTCACATAGAAGGGAAATAATAAAATAATAAAAATAAAACATAATAAAATAATTCTCACGACGTTTCGGCCACAACGCAAGCAGCCGTCCTCAGGTGAAGAACAGATCTGTCTTTCCGACAACGCAAGCAGACGTCCTCAGGTAAAGAACAGGTCTGTCGGAAAGCAAGCAGCCGTCCTCAGGTGAAGAACAGGTCTGTCGGAAAGACAGACCTGTTCTTCACCTGAGGACGGCTGCTTGCGTTGTGGCCGAAACGTCGTGATAATTATTTTATTATGTTTTATTTTTATTATTTCCCTTCTACGTGACTTTACCAAAAGAACCAAGAAGATGAATCCCTGCAGTCACGAAAGCTTTAAATTGAAAGCTGAACCCCTGTGCTCCACTACCCACGCGTACGCAGCAGATGCAGCACACACCTGTGAGGGCCTCCCCAGGCCTGTGGAGTCGGCTCCCAGGGCAGATCCTCCTCCGCCACCTGTGGTTGCAGTGCTGTCCCTGTGTCTCCTTCCCGCACTCCCTTCCGCCTCCGCATACCTCACCCTTCTTTTGTCCCTGTTCTCAGCACGACGCGTGTGATCATCTCTGTCCCGCTCCACATCCCTGTCTCTCCCCTCCTTTCGCTCCCTCTCCCGACCTTTGTCTCTGTCTCGTTCTTTATGCCTTTCTCTGTCCCTCTCCTTGTCTCTTTCTTCGTCTTTCTCGCTGACGCTTCGCTTGTCCCTTTCTCTCTTTGTGTGTTTATCCTTGTCTTTGTCTCGGTTTCTTTCTGCATCTCTCTCTTTATCTCTATCTCTGTGTCCCTCTCTGTCTCGATATTTCTCTCTCTCTCTGTGCCTGTCTCTCTCCTTGTCTCGTTCCTTGTCCCCTTCTTTGTCTCTCCTTGTGTCCATTTCTCTCTCCTTGTCCCTGTCTCTCTCCCTGCGTTTCTCTCGGTCTCTCTCCTTATCCTTGTGCCTCTCTCGATCTGCTAATTTCCCTCCATCCCTCTCCACGTCACGATCTCTGTGTGTCTCATGGTTCCTGTGCCTCTCTCTGTCCTTTTCTCGGACTTCTCTGTCACTCACTTGATACCCATCGAGTGTCCCCTTGCCTCTCTCCCTCCGACTGCCCTCATCTCTCTTTGTCAAAGTTTCTTCTTCCTTTCGGCTACTCCTGTGTCTGTCTGCATCACGGTCTCCACCCAACATCCTTTCCTTGTCCCTCCTCTTCTCCTTCTCTCCATCTTGACCTCGCTCTCTCTCTTTCACTCTCTCTTCTTTTCCAGCATCCCTATCTCTCTTGTCTCTACGCTCATGAATGCCCACTGTAGCCCCGTCGGCCTCTTGCTCCCGCTCCCTCCTCCTCTCTTTCTCTTTGTCTCTCTTTGGTTTATCTTCAACACGATCGTGTCTTTCCCTCTGCTCCTGGCGCTCTCTTCTATCCTTCCCTTTTTCTTGTTCTCCCTCTTTTAACCTCTCCCTGTTGCTGTGCCGTGCAGGGTCCTCGTCCCTCTCCCGACGCTTGTCCCTGCTCTTGTCTCCTGCGGTTTCTCCCTGCCGCCTCCTCTCCCCATCCCTTTCACCTCGGACCCTCTCCTCGCCTCTCCCCTCCTCTGCTTGTCGTCGCTGCTCCCTGCGCCTCCTGCGCTCAGCCTCCTCCGCCTCCTTCATGTCGGCATGCACACCCTGCTAGCCGGGACAGGCAATGGCACGCCGCATCAACGTCGCAGCCCATACAAGCGTACAAGCACCACCGGCAGCACAGAGCCACACGTGACGATAAACGGCGCATGCAGTTTTAATCACATGAAAACCTCTTGAAGCTGGACTATTTTTTTTAAATGTATTTCAAGTAATCTATGAACGGAATACACTGTACTTAAATAAGTTAACCATTCATTATGGTTGTATTTATTGTTTGTTTCTTAATTGTATTTTAATTCATTAATGATGACAATGCCACATCCTTCCTTGCGCAGCTTAATTAGTACCCAGTGTTCCGGTCAGAGTTTTTGGTATTTTCTTTACTTTTTAGTTGTTCAGTAGCCTTTCCAGCATACCTTAAATTCCAGCTTACCCCAATTCGGCTTCAAGAGGTTTTACTTTAATTAATTAGACGTGAAGTCAATACGAAATTAGCTCCCACTTTTAGCTGGTTCTTCAAGTCTTCGGATTTCCAAGTGTCTTCTTTGGTCCTTTTCTGAAAAAAAAAATAAAGGACACGTGAAATTTAGTGAGCCAGGTGTGTGCGGCGGTAAAGTTATAAAACAGTTTGCGGTGAGGGGAAACACACACTGTTCACGGCATGCACTCCCATCATGGTCCAGAATAACAACACAAGCACCACCTCTATTTATCGGACCTACGTTGTAAGGTGGCCGACGCCAAGTAAAGTATAACAATAAAGGAAATCTTGATTTAAAGCTTTCATGACTGCAGGGATTAATATAAAACAATATTGTTTAATATTTATTTTATTTTATTGTTTCCCTTTTACGTGACTTTAGCGAAAGAACCAAGAATATAAATAAAGGAAATCGTTATATTTTCTCATTAACTTTATAATTTTTTCCACGTTGTGTTACTTTTAGGCTTGTTTACCCATGAAAGCCTCGTCGAGTCTCATAAGTATTTTTAAGGAGAGTTCTGCCAAGATTTCGCAGTAGGGGGCGATGATTGCTATACTATACATGTATTTCAATTGAATCTTTTTTTATGTAATTTTTTAAACTCTTGGCGTGACGTTGACACACAATGACCTCCTCGTGCAAATGATGTCGCAAGCTCTTGAAACACATGGCGCGTATTTTTGCGGTCAATGCCCCTTCGGTAATAACCAGGGTGACCGCTCGAATTAAATCGTGAAGTCCATAATAGAGGTTTCTTGGGTTAGAGCGCGTAAATATATAAATGTGTCGTTAAACCCGCCACCACCCGACACAGCCAACTAATAAGGGTTGTCACGTAAACAGAACGTGGCCAATTCGTCACTAGTACAGCACACCGGTGTGTTGGAGAGCCAAGCCACAACATTTACGACGTTTCGCCAGTAATTACAACGAGCTTCTTCAGGCGACAACTAGCTTCATCGAGCTATGGCGAGATGTGAACTACCTCGCCAGGTATACAGGAGCTCGTGGGTTTGACCCCGACGCCTGTATATTTGGAGTTTGCATGTTCTCCCTGTGGTCGAGCGGATTTTTCTCCAGGTCCTCCGGCTTTTCCCTCCACATTTGAAATATGAGATTAAAGTATTTGGCTGTCAAAGATTTCTACGCGATAAGCCATTTCGTTGAACTATCATCTGTGGCCAGGTCGCTTCTAAAAAATTGCTATATAGCTCAGTGGGCCTTAACCTAGTAAAATAAAAAAAAGTTTACTTCATAGTTTAGTTTAGTCGTATCTGGGTTATGGTTGGGTCATAGCTGAGTCATATTTGCGGCACATCTGGGTCATGGTTGGGTCATAATTCGGTCATTTTGGGGTAATGGCTGCGTCGTGATTGTGTCAGGTCTGGTTCATTCATATATGGGTCACTGGATGGGTCACATCTGGGTCTTGGTCTTGACTGGGTTATAATGAGGTCACGGACGGATTAGGTTCAATTAAAAGCGGATGGGAGCCCGCTCAATCGGTGGCCGGCTGCAAAATAAAAACCACCTGAAGCAATGTCCCCTCAACTCGCGCTGCTTTAAATGATTAACCACGGGAACTGAATAAATTTTTGCGCAGTAACTACAACTTTAATCCGCACCTCGCCTTCCTTTGCAACAACCCTCGCTCTCTCTCTCCTGCAGTCATGCGCGTGTGTGTGTTTAAACTTGAAAATCACCGGTCTTCGCTTAAACTTTCTTGGATTTTCTGTTTGCACATAGTCACTTTAAGATGTTTTCTTGTTAGTTTTTGTTGTTGTTGCGGTTGCACCCGATTCAAGAGCCGAATGGCTCACAAGGCTACACCTAATAAATTAACTTGAACTTGAAAACGACGGCTGAGTGTGCACACGACCCCCCTAACCGTGTCGACGGGCGCGCCCACCCCGGTAGGCCAGCTCAGGCAAGGCCGATGTCGCACGCTCCGGACTAGGCCCCACGCGGTGCAAACACCCCCCCGGACGCGCGGGAATGCACGGCGAGCCACGGCGGCAGAGACCAGCGTAGGCGGCCCCCGTACCTCGCGTGACGCCATGAGGAGTGCGGCTGTAGGCGACGAAGAGGCCCAAACGAGGTGGTGATGAGAGGCGCGATCTGCCCGTCACACACTCAGCACGCCTGGGCCATCTCCATGGCGACGCCGGTGGTGACTCGAGGGGGGTGTGGTGTGGTAGGGGAGGGGGCGGGGCCTGAGCAAAGTGGACGCTGATTGGCTGCGCTCGCCGTGACGTCAAGTCGTGTGGCTCACCACACCGGAGCGAACCTGTTTGCACCTTGGGGGCCGTACATAAATGACGTCACGCACCTGGGGGGGGGGTTCAGACATTTGTGAGTTGTGACGATGTGTGACGAGCGGGGGGGTGAGAAATGTGACGTCACATCAAAATGCGCAACTTTAAATAAATATAGACAACACGTTCTACTTAATTAAATAGACTTTTTAATAAATGTTTTCTCCTACAACATCAGAGTGCAGCGCCACATTAAATACGCACTACAATGACAATAGTTTAAAGCGATTTGAAGCATGTTTTATTTGGGGGGGGGGGGGCAGAGCTTTGTGACGTCATATTTGAGGGGGGTCTGACTTTTTTGTGACGCCGTGTGACGATGGGGGGGGGGGGGTCAAAAATCGTCCAAAATCGCGTGACGTCATTTATGGACGCCCCCTAAGCACCTGATGAGCTCACAAGTGACACCATCACATTTCTCTGGCTGTCGCTTGATGATGCTCGTTGATTAACACCGTCCGGATAGCTACAGACTCAGTACTGCTTGGAAGCGAATGGTCAAATAACACATTGTTTAAATGCATGCCTATACACACAATCGATAGGCGGTACAAAAACAATGGGCTCGCATAATGTACATGCATAATGTCCATTGATTACCATATAAATAACCCCCACCCCACCTCGCTTAAGAAGGGCTCATAAGTGGTGTCATCACATCTACCCCTCTCAGGAACGAAACAGGAGGATTTCTCCACAAATCTGGCTGTCGCCTGATGAAGCTCGTTGTAATTACTGGCGAAACGTCGTACTCTGAATTGCAAATGTTGTGGATTTACTATCCAACACACCGGTGTGCTGTACTAGTAACGTCTTCATATTCTTGGTTCTTTCGGTAAAGTCACGTAGAAGGGAAACAAATAATACAAATATAAAACAAAAAAATTATCACGTTTCGATTGTAACACAAGCAATCATATTTAATTTAATTGGCATGTTGTTTACGTGACAAACGTTACTAATTGGCTGTCGGATGGTGGCGGGTTTCACGACACATTTATATTTACGCAATCTAACCCAAAAACCTCTATCATGGATATTGGTCGTGAAAGCCTACGTGTTAAACTTCGTGCAACTTTTTTTTCAACTTAGTTGAATGCAACGTGGCTGCAACCAGTTGGGAGCAGTTACGCAAATCGGTTTCTCATAGTAGACTTCTTTCAAGAAAAAACCGCAGAGATGTGTCCACACCTGAGTGATCAGTTGCGAAACTTGGTTGCATGCAAGTTAAGCTTATATTTTGACAATTCTGCAGCAACCATTTTCTGAGCATTCGTGGACTACAATTTAAAACCTGAATGTTCCGTTTACAAAACCCTCGCACCTAAACCGAGAGTTTGCTGTACATATCAATATTCGTGATGATGACGAGTGTGTAAACACATGCATTGTGCAACAATTCAAGTGAGAAACTCGTTTATTTCAATGCGCAAGCTCACTGAGCTACAACACACCTGAACATTTTCTACACAGGTATAAAACATTGCAAATACAGCATTTCCGCAATGGATATTGCATATTAATTTCCTTTAAATATAAGCCTTTTCCCAGCCACCTCTGTGAATGATGGACTCTCCAATGGAGCTGGAGCAATGTCGATTAATCTAAAAATTAACGATGAAAATCAACTACTTATTGTGTAGCATTACTCAGTTCCCTTCAAAAACAGTGGCCACCTCCACACAGGTCATGCCAAGCGTGACAGCCAACATTTCCAGTGACATCACCAAGTCCTGCCCATTACCACCCGTCCAGCGGCACCAGTCGAAACAAAGGCAATACTATTACCGTGCTAATGAGCCAAGTTATGGACTTGGTAATCAGAAGAGTAATACATTACTCAAACATTAGCACGGTTGGCTACGTACGGTGCAAAAGACGTTTAACATGCAAATATACTCTCCAGGATTCAAAAAGCAAGGGTTATTGCTCCCAACCACAAAAATCAAGGCACGCTGTTGATTGCCCCTCTTAGGCATGGTGTATTAAGGAAATAACAAGCTTGTATTTTCTCATTGCATCAACCCATGAGCGTGTTCTTGTCTGGACGGGGATTTCCATCTCAGATCCGCTGACCTTTTCAAGTCTCCCTGTTCAGTCCTCACGACTTGCTTGGATTCAGTTTCCAACAGCCAGTGCATTCATTTTTCAGTAAGAAGCACTGCTGCACCAGGCACGGTCCCACGTGCATCTAATCTAACGCTTTGGAACACAAAGGTTGATGGATAACATGTGCAGATAAACTCTACATTATTGTTAATTAGTAAAGAGGGAAGGCTCGAATAAAACAAAAACTCAGGCCATGAAAACATGTGAATTAGGCTTTTGCATTGCATTTAGTTACTTAGAATGTGTTACCTGATTTTATTTCTGCTTAATCGGTTTACTTGCCGACATGTTGGCGGTTACCGAGTCACTGGCCCCCAACGAGTGAGGACCAGCTAATAATACACGTGTGAAGATACGTTGTTGTTATTTTGTTTTCATTCGCAAGCATGGTAAATCAGCAACTCGGATCACCTGCTCATAGAAATCGAGAGTTAACTGTTTTTGTGAAACTCTCATACTCTCCAAACCATGGCAGTAGAGCAAGTAGGTTCGTGACTCTACTTGTATTTTTCGATTTAAAGCTTTCGTGACTGCAGGGATTCATATTCTTGGTTCTTTCGGTAAAGTCACGTAGAAGGGAAAAAACAATATAATAAAAATATTAAACAATACAATTATCACGTTTCGACTGCAACACAAGCAATCATTATCAGGTGTGAAATCCACAGCAAGAATTTTTTTTCTTGCAGATGATTGCTTGTGTTGCAGTCGAAACGTCGTGAGAATTGTATTGTTTTATATTTTTATTCTTTTATTATTTCCCTTCTACGTGACTTTACCGAAAGAACCAAGAATATAACTCTACTTGTGCATACATTCGACTGTAAATTGCCTTTCTGTGTTGACAAACTGATGGTTTCCTCCCACGTGCAAACCATCCCTTAAAGTGAAATTTTACAAACATTCCAAAACAGATCCTCTTGAAAGAGTATCTTAACAATCGATAAGACTTTTCCTGGATAAATAAATTAAATGACACCTTCATACACAAGCAAAACATTTACATCTCACGTCTCAAATGATATTCCCATACGTTGCTTATTTACATTATTCTAACAATAAAAATGACACGCAAGATGTACTAACAAATATTTCAAGCTTCCTTTTGTCAGAGCAACAAACACAACACGGTTAAATTGTCCGTGGAGATATGTTTATATGCCTCGCCAGGGTGTTGCATTATTGCCGCATGTCACAGAAGACTTTATTATATCCTTTCACTCCAGTGTATTAAAACGTATCATGCCAGGCTCCTCCCAGGGTGTCCCAGCGGTATGCTGCTCATCACACCAGCCTAATTCCCTTAACACACTCGTCGCCAACATGAGAATGGCTAGTGTCAAGACAACCCATCACCTAAACTCCCTCACGACCAATCTCTACAGTTGCAGCATTTAAAACTAAACCGGAGCTAGGACAATTAATCAATTAAGTTCACTAATCAACTAAAATTTAGAAGCGACTAGTTTTGTCATGGTCGACGACGAAGGCTCTTTTAAAAATAGCGACTGCCCAAAAATCCGGAAGGCAAGAATCTCATCCAAGCTATGCACAGCTGATGATTGCATTACCAAGCCCTGCCCATCACCTCACATCCAGTGGCACACGTGGTAACAAAGGTGAGATTTTTTTCCCCCCAACTATTTTCGTGTTATCCAATGAGTCGACCAATTGATCTGATAATCGGTAATCAATAAATGTTGTAAACAAATAGCCCAGCTCTAAAATAAACAGTTCATAATATAGTTTTGAAGGCTTTAAAATAAAACAAATTAATGGACCAATGTCCATTTCCCTACATAAAATATGTTTGAGTTTATCAGTGTCCGCCCTTCAGGCATAATGTTTTCCAGCAATATTTAACCAAATGCCCAATTTAATGTTTGCAACAATGCATTATGATTTTTACAATGTTGCAGTTTTGCACCAAACAGGCCCAATAGCTTAAGTGGATGGTTTTTACCAATACTATCTGGAATACAGCAGCATATGTTAAACAGGCCTGATACAAAGGCAGAAACTAGTCCAAACTAATTTTCCTGCTTTAAACAATTACAGACAAATTATTAGCATGGAAGACTGATTATCAAAAAAATCACACTTACAAGCAGTGAGGCTAACTTATTTTTTCTATTAGCCTTTACACAATTCTATTTTAAACTGCCCTGTCATGCACTACAACCTGATAACGCACGCACAGCCTGCTCGCTTATCGGTGCTCAGGGATACGAAGAGCCAGAAATGGCTCATGAAGTGGTGCTTCATCCTGCTTGATAGTAACTGGTTTCTGGGTCACTAGGCCACGTTCCTGAGTCATTCGGTTATTTATCCTGGGTCGCCAGGCCAAGCTGCTGGGTCACCGAGTGAGGTTGCCAGGCCGTTGGGTAATACTGCTGATCATGCTCAGTGGTCACCGGGTGTGAGGTTTCTGGGCTATTGGGTCATGCGGCTGGGTCACCACGTCTGGTTGTTGGGTCACCAGATCACGCTGTTGGGTCACCGCGCTGTGCCGCTGGCTGTGGTGGTCACCGTGAAGGCCGGCCCCTCGACTCCGCCTTTAACCGTTGAACGGTCGGCAAAATGGCGTCCAGGCTGTCGATCCCTGTGGAGGCGGCAGAGATTTGGTTCCGACCATCCGGCGGCACAAGGAAACTGTTCCTCCCGGCTGGATGCTGCCATCTCATTACACAATCCCATTGTACCATCACGATTACAATCTCACATCACGTTACACCATCGTGTTATACCATCCCATTTACACCATCACGATTTAATATGCCACTTCGTCACACCGTCACATTATTTTAAAGACATGAGAGATAGAATACAAACTTTCAGCCAACTGTTCTCCAAGCCGGTCGGTAGTGCCGGTCTTTCCAAACTGGTACTAGAGATGCGAGAGACAGGAAGACACGCTGGCAGCCATACCCAGAGTATCTTTGAGCTGTTGCACCAGCTGCTGGAATGCTGGGAAAAATTCCTCGTACAGTTCAAGCCAGGCTCTTGTGCTGCAAATGCACAAACACACACCTCCACAATAACTTCTACTTCAGCGATCGCACACCGAGGCCCTACGGCCATATAACGATGTATCGATTCTTACACTCAAGGAAGTACTGTATATATAACAGCCATCTTGTTAATCCACTGGTCGTTAAGGGCCGTGCCACACCTAGGCGAGTCCGAGTCGTGAGGGAGTTATTCGGCCACACTTCACCGTGCGAGTCAATGCGGATTGGTGAAGGCAGGGAGCATAGATGTGGCAGTACAGTACAATAAAATAATGTAATGTGCTCCGCCACCCTCTGCTGCCCACCACACAGCCCTGCAGCAGCACACAGCGGGCTGTGTTCTGCACGGCGCTCGCCGACCCAAGCAGTGTTCCGGCTCAGCACTCACTTAGATTCCCAGATCTGAAGAGATCGTGCGCATTTCGGGTGACTTGGTCAAAGGAGTCTTTCTCTGAGGGAGCTGTGGGAACCTACAGCCCAGTGGGCTTCGTTTCATACGGCCCACAGCTATTAGGCCTACCACTTTAAAATGTCACCCAAATAATACGTTTTCACCCTTACAAGCGTCTTAGTAGCACTACTCAGGTATTAAAGGGGAATATCTTCGACCTAGGCAAGTACACTGTTTAGTGCTCTCAGTCACTCCTGCCACTGCAGGGGCTCTCTTACAGACGGGAATGTGTTAATGTAGTACTGCGAGAGGTATCTGAAAGTTGAATAGATAAGAGTACAAGATGTTTCTTGAAATGACCAAAGTTATAAGACTTGTGAAAAGAGACAACGGGAGGGAATTCCAAAGCAAAAGAAAAGTGTGGTTGTGTACACAGCATGGCTGAGTCTGGTAGACTGAGTTCTCAAAATGTGTGAAGAAATCACCCATCAGTAAAGTTCATTTGGCCAATAACCATGGTCGTAGCGACAGAAGTTTTAAGAAGGCGACTGACCGCCCGATGTGTGCTGTGTAACGAGGCGAGAGGTTAACGCACCAGTTACTCCCCGGTGAGGTCTGAGAAGACCGCTGGCTGCACTGTCAGCTTGCCCGGCATGACGCACAGCCGGCCGACAGCGTCCACCACCGCTCCTACAGGCGCCGCCTCGTCTACACGTCACAAACACGCATCACAGCACTCACGACATCGACTGTAACGTGCAGGCGGGGGCACATGCGGATGTGGTTCAACACCTCTGGGGCCTCGGCAAGGTCTACCAATTCTCCGCGTGACCAATGTCAAGCTTAAGAAAGCTCATCGATATGACCTGTTAGAGCCACTCAGTGGGATTGCGATCCACAGATGGATTGTAAAAGATTTTCTTGTGGATCTCAGTAGAAAAAGAAGAAACACGAACATAAGCACTGAACAATTCTTCCTATGGCTGATGGAAAAAAAATCCCCAACTAAGAATAGCTTACAAAAAATACTTTACCAATGGATGGCGCTGGTAGTTTGTCTCTATAGTGGAGTATAGGACAGGGTTAAATACAGGTAACTGTTGATCGTAGCTTTCTGGTGGATCACGGAGCCCGTTGAGATCCACCGTAATGGATCACAGTGCTTGAGAGCAATTGGCCACCATTGAGACACTACATCAATCCACATTGACAAATTGTCTTGAGTTTAACTCTGTGCTGTCAGAATCTCTCTCTTTCTATCTCTGTCTCCTGGCCATGGCGGCCCCTTCCGTGCCGCTTGCGTACCGAGGGACAGCAGCTGCTTGAGCGTGCGCACGGCGTTGTTCATCTCGCCAAGACGCATGTACATGGTGTGCAGGTGCGGGTACACCCCACCCAGGGAGCGAACTTCAAAGAGCCGCTGCACGGCGCTCACCAGCCCCGCCAGCACCGCACGCGACGCTCCCCACGCAGGGCCCTGCTTTGCCCACAAACGCAGCCACAGAGCAAACGCTGCAACAGCCACAACTACAACCGCCGCATACAATCAGTACGACAGCTACCACAACTCAAATACTGTAAATGCAAGCAAAGCCATTTATGATGATCGGAGACAAAGTGACCACAAAGCAGTACTACCGAACTGGTGATTTCCTGTATAATGCTAAAAGCCCTCTTTACACACAGCGCACATTTTTGTGGGTTTTCGAAAACCACAATAAATACATAGCCACAAATACAACCACAATACAACCGCAGTACAATCTCTACCACAACACCAACCCAATCATGACCACACCTACAACAATGCAATCACTACCACAGTTACAATCACACCACAATCATTACCATCGTCACAACTTTAACCACAACCACATGCATAGCAATGCAATCACTAGCTAATACAAAACCACAACCAGAAGGCAGAATCTGTAAGAGCACCTCTGTTGTGACGCCTCCCGGTGCATCATCTCCCAGTGCGACGCTACCCGGAGGTGGCTGCTGCCACCAGCGGAACGTACCTGCGCTCCTGTCAGGGCCTTGTCTTCCCAGCCGTTCACTGCTGGATGCTCCCCTTCTCCCTCATTCCGTCTCCGTGCGGCGCCGTGAGTCACGGCGGTGCCCTTCCTCTCGTGCGGGGAGGAGCTGCCCCCCCGAGGGTTGCTCCCCCCCTCCAGGACCCGCGGGCGCCGGTTTTGTGTGTGCTCCTTTATCGACGGCCCCTGTGGGCTGCCCAGTTTACTGCTTCTGCCTCTCTCCTGTGCTCGCTCGAGCTTCCGCAGCCGCTCCTCCGCACTCTGCACCCGCGCCTGCTGTGCACGCAGGTCTGCACTGGCAGCATCGGCGGTACGTGCACAACGTGTACGCCATGCACAACACAGACACCACACAGCGCGTACACACACACACACACCACGCGGCGCGTAGACACAAACGCCACGCGGCGTGTACACACACCACACACACGCACAAATTGGACACCCATTCTAGAGCACCAACACAAAGCTTGTAACAATTCATTCCCCCCCCCAACCCTTCCCAGTGATTGGATAAGTTGACAAAATTTAAGGTGGTGATTCGATTCAAGAATCAATGAATATTGTAATTGTCTGCCTCGTTTGAAGGATATTCCAGACAGCAGGGGCACAATCAGAGAAGTATTGACCTTCCATAGAGCAAAAGTTGACTGGGGGGTTTGAAAGACCTCGGTTGCAAGAACAGTGAGAACACAAAAAAGACCTGAATTAAAAATTAGAAGGGGTGGTAGGGTAGGAAATTCCATGGAGGACCTTGAAGACAGTTACGGAGATCTTGTATTTGGTGCTAGATTCAAATCCAATGGAGGCGTCTGGGTATTGAGAAGCCTGTCAGCGTTCCAGGTCATTCGTAGCGTGGAGGTGAAAAATTGGGGAGGCTGTAGAGGACACGGTTATATTTGTAAGGTGGAGAATTGAGAAAAGGCAAGATTAAGAGTCTTCGCAGGACAGGAGAGAGGTGAGCGGGAGAGTCCGTGGAGTATAGAGATGGTGTTGAAGGCGATCTCGTCAAAGCCTCAGTCTTTGAGCCGCGTGCGAGACGTGGGTGCTTCTGGTGCAGTGCGCTCACGTGAGGCGGTTGTTGGTGAGGACCAAGTCCTGGATCAGGTGTTGCCGGCGCTCGGCATCACGAAGCAACGTCTGCAGCGTGCGCCGCAGCTCACACGCATCCAGCACAACGTCATCTGATACAAAGAAAAAAACAAAAAAATCCCCACGTAACCTTAAAGAACTTTTGGGGCAAGTGCTGTAAGTTAGCACCTATGAAGGCTGGCACGGCACAAGACCAGTACTCAACTGTACGTGTGCACACACAAACGTATCCACGGCACACAATATAAAATACTCACACAGCACCACAGTACACATGTACACACATAACATACCACAACGCAGTACATAATGCACACACAGAACATAGACCTCAATCAGCACACACAGAAGATATAACACACATCACACTACACAGTACATGCAGCAAACAACACATACGGCACACCCTACACGGCACATGTAACACACACGTAATATAAGGCATTAGTCGTGCAAACACCATAACGTACACACACCACCCACATCACTCGGCATTGCCCACCAACACCACCGCTCCATGCATGCCGTCTCACCCCCGGCACTGTTGGCGTGTCGCCGGGAGCCCCACACACGCACGGTGCCAAGTCCCTGTCCTCGCAGTAACCGGTTGACCTCCTCCCACTCCTCCTCCACCTGGAAAGGGCGCAGCGTGAGCAGGACCTATCACAGCATTGGTGGCCAATACGAGGATTCAGATCCACGGGTGGATCGCTAAATATGTTCTCGTGGATCTCAGGAAATATCAAAACACGAACATAAGTGTACGAACATTTTTTAGTTCTCGCTAAGAGCAAATACAAATCCCAGACTACAAAACCACACGTACCATTGAAACAAATAACACCTGCCAATACTTAACGCCTGTAGCACCGTATATTACTGGGTTAAATCCGAGTAATTGTTGGTCACAGCTTTCGGGTTGAGATCCAACACATTCTTGCGGAGGGAGCTGGTAGGAACATTGGGTTGCTCGGTCAATGGCCAGGGTCAATGGCGGCGTGGTGTATTCCGCAAATATGACCGACTGTGAGGGTGGGCACAAGCCGGCGTGAGTAGGTTAAACGTTGAGTTTTATAAGGGCACCACGGGGTGACCAGCCCCTCCCCACCGAGCCCCTCCCCACCCAGCCCCTCCCTCCCCACCCAGCCCCTGCCTGCACGATGGACGGACACAATAATCCCCTGTGGGCTGGTGTAACCAGGAGGTTCCTACCAGTACTAAAATGGATCAGTGATTGGTGTATTGGCCACCACTATTTAACAGAGATGTCCTGGCCAGGGTTAGGGCTCCCACACACAGTACCCACAGTACACAGCCTCTGAGCACACACTGGCCAAGCATTGCTCACTCGTCAGAGCACTGGGTTAATCACCACAACGAGTTAACCAACCCTCCGAGAGGTAAAATCCACTTTCCCTCAATGTTATCACTACTGTGCTATCAGCATCATGCCGTGTGACGAGGAATCTATTTGAAAGAATCCACATCTCTCGCACAGTGGCAGGGCAACCATTCGCGTTGTCGAATGGCCCCAAGGAAAGCTGATGCACAGTGGATAGACAATATGAGTTATGATGCATTTGTGTCATCGTTTACGTTTGCAGACATTTATTTTGATGGTGACCTCAGACATAAGGACCTCATTATACGTATTCAGAAATTGCTAAAGATTGTTGCGTGATGCACAGAGGCTGTGTGCTTTTTACAAATATCTGTGTGTTGTTTTAAAATTAAACCCCGAGCATCACTGCCGTGTCTGTGGTGTCACGTATGCATCGATGTGTCCGTCGCTGTACCTCCTCTCCTCCAGCGCAGGCATCTGCAAAACAATGAAAAGGAGCTCAGTGGAGTTCAGTGCGGCTCAGGGCTCACAGTGGCAAAGTCCCATCAGTAGTCCGGTGTCACGTCAGGGCAGTTCTAGAGGTCAGGTACAGGTCAGGTTTTTGGTTCTGGTTAGGGGTCGGGTAACGGGTGAAGTTCTGGGTGGATGAAGGATTTGGGGTCTGGAAAGGGGTTATGGTATAATGTAACGGATTATAAGTTGGATAAGTGGCCGTCCATAAATGACGTCACGCACCTGGGGGGGGGGGGTCAGACATTTGTAACGATGTGCGACGAGGGGGGGGGGGGTGAGAAATGTGACGTCACATCAAAATGCGCAACTTTAAATAAATATAGACAACACGTTCTAGTTAATTAAATATACTTTTTAATACATGTTTTCTCCTACAACATCAGAGTGCAGCGCCACATTAAATACGCACTACAATGACAATAGTTTAAAGCGATTTGAAGCATGTTTTATATATTTTTTGGGGGGGGAAGAGCTTTGTGACGTCATATTTGAGGGGGGGTCTGACTTTTTGTGACGTCGAGTGACGACGGGGGGGTGGGGGGGGGGTCAAAAATCGTCCAAAATCGCGTGACGTCATTTATGGACGGCCCCAAAAGGGTAGAGAAACGGGTAACGGGTAGATGGGGGGGTATAACAGGTTAGGGGTAACTGGTTGATGGTAACGAGAAACGCGTCACCGTCCGGGCTACTGAGTAAACGGGTGAGGGATCGTTACCGGCTCGGAGTCTCTGCCGGCCACGCTCCGCCACCGTGGGAGGGGAGGCGCTCATGACAGCGCTGTAGCTGCTGCTGCTGTTGTTGTTGTGTCCACAGCTGTTGTTGTGTCCACAGCTGTTGTTGTGTCCACAGCTGTTGTTGTGTCCACAGCTGTTGGTGGTTCGCGCTGTCCGAGTAACGACTCCAAATGTCGCAGCTGAACGCTGTTTGCCCGTATTGCGGTTTCTGGCATGTTATTAGTAGCTGTGATAGTAGTGTAGCAGCTCTAGTAACTATTGTAGTTGTAGCTGTTGTTGTTGTTGTCGTTGCTGTTGTTAGTAGTTGTTGTTAGTAGTTGTTTGTTGTTGATGTAGTTGCAGGGAGTCGGTTTCTCGCAGTCGCTCACACCGGAAGCGGAAGCGTCGCGTTCAAATGCCTCGCGCCCCGCGCGTCGACCAATGGGAGTCGCGCCTCGCTACGCCCCTCCCCCTCTCGCAGCGCACACGCCTAGCGACACATCACCGCAGCAACGCACCGTCGTAACCTAGCAACGGGTAACCATAGTAACTGCTTCGGACAATCGTAGAAGTTACCTAACTGAGCATTTTTCACAACGGCGGTGCCTAGCAACGAAGTTCCATCCAACAACCATCCCCTTGGAACAATAAAAAAACACACTTATTAGGCGCCTTTCACAATGTCCCGAGGCGTTAACGCAAACGTGTAACACCCTCGGAGAGCACCGACAGTCGCGCGATCAACAATCTGCGGCATCAAAGGAACCTTAGCAACAAACGGGGTCCCGGGCTAAAAAACGACGGTCCATAAAGAAAACGACATCGCCTAGCAACAACCGTTGCCTAGCAACGACGGGCAACGGCTGTCGCGACGGCGACGCGAGCGCGCGCGAAACTGTTTCCGGTCCACGTCGCGCGCTCATTTGCATATCGCGTAGCGGGCGAGGCGAGCCGACCAATCGCGGGCGCTATCGGGCACGGCGGGGATCATCACGTGGGGCGTGCGCGACCAATGGGGACGTGGCGCGAGGTTTCTGCAACCATGGCAACGCGCGCGAGACGAGGAGCGGGCGAGCCCCTCCTCCTCCTCCTGCTCCGACGTTTTCATAAAAACCGATTCTGGTGCAGGAGCACACGGCCAGAGGCAGCAGCAGCAGCCTTTAGCCTTTGCTAAATTCACAAAGCTGCGTGTTGCTGACCGCTTGACGTGTTTTTGTTTTGTTTGGGAAGGGCCCTGCGCTCATTAACAGCGTTTTAATATCCGGCATAAGTACACGTTTAGAATTACGTGAAAGCAAGAGCTTACAGCCTGGGCCACCCACCTGACATTTCAGAGCAGGACCTGGGGTCCAGGGACCAACCAAGACCAGGACAGGGACCAGGGACCTTGACCCTAGAACCTAGCGTAGGACCCGAGAGCCGGAGCCGAGGTTTGAGACCGTAGCCTGGGACCAAGACTGATCATCTGGACAAGAACAGCACGAGAGAGAGAGAGTTCAGGACTCGGAGCTCGTCCTCGGAACAGAACCAGAGCACGACGCGAAGCAGGAGCTGAGATCCTGACGGGGGACCTGGCCCCGGGGACTGAGACCCCGGCGTGCATCCCAGGTGCTCGCACCGTCACTCATCTGGAGAGAAAATGAACCCCCTAGGCCCTCATCATAACCACTAAATGTTGATACTCCGACTGATGCTCCTGCTGCTGTTGTAGAGTGGCTCATGCAGACAGATATGGCTTGCAGGGATTTGGTGATACATGTTGTTTATGTCGTTTATTGTGAAAATTCCGTAAGTTTCAATGATCACTGTTGCATTGCTTTCATGGCTTTATTTTGGTGATTTCGAAAAGTTTTTTGGGTTTGGCCATGTTTGTTGTAGTACGGAGTTAGAATGATGGCTTTAATCTAAGTTGTCTTGTGGTTGTTGTTGTTGTTTGACTTGCATCCCACTGGGATTTGTGCACACAGCGTTGGTGTACGGTGCTTTTTCTGCAATATTTTGCTGTCTTTTCTTGGATTTTCTGTTTGCACATAGTCACATAGTCACTTTAAGATGTTTTCTTGTTCATGTTTTTGTTTTTTGTTTGTTGCGGTTGCACCCGATTCAAGAGCCGAATGGCTCACAGGGCTACACCTAATACATGAACTTGAACTATTGCGGTGACTCTAACCCCGAACCTCGAGACCCCCCGAGGAGCATTGATTCGTATCGTCTTCCGAACTCATTAACCCAAACATCACTTAACAGACATCCCTTTACCAAAACCCAGGTACCCTTAAAGCCCTCACATGAAGACCCCCTAAATGCAGCTAAACCCAGACTTACTCCAGGGACCTCCTTTCTCTAATCCAGAAATCCCAAACCAGAGCCCCCCCTCCTCCTTACCTAGAGAACCCCCTAACCATATCCTTGAAACCCCCATAACCCTAATCATAACCCATATACAGTGTCCCTGAGAGCCCACGCTGTTTGCTCGAGTCAGTGAGCAGGGTCAAGCGATAATAATTTTACTTGGAGGAATCCGATGTCCTATGAAGCTCTTTTTCACAGATGTCCAGTCAGTTTTCATAGTTTTCACACCGGACCCACATCGTATACCATAACTAGGGTTAACGCTGTGCTCTAAATATCTGGGGTACAGTTATATAAGCCTGATGCAGTACCGCCAATTAGGTTAATAGAAGCACATGAGCCAAGCCTTATGTACACAGTTGTGTGTGTTAGGTTCCAAGGTTCCTTGTGCATATGTACGCAGTGTCCTTGAGTGTTGCTCCACTCTAAAAGTGCACCAGTGGGCAGTAGTGGGCAGCCTGTACAACTTAACACGTAGGCTTTCGCGACCAATGTTATTCATAATCAACGTTTTTGGGTTTAGATCGCGTTATTTATAAATGTGTCGTAACCCTCCACCACCCGACACGGCCAATCAGTAAAAAAGTGTCACGTTGACAAAAGACAAATAGTTCACTGCTTTAGCCCACCGGTGTGTTGAAGCCACAACATTTACTATTTGAGTACGACGTTTCGCTGGTAATTGCAATCCAGCATCATCGGGCAATTCGCCAGAATGGTGAGGCTCTGCTGTGTCCACCACGTTTAGCCCCGTGTCCCACAACATCATACCCTTGATCTGCGCAGTGTTTACCCGGTGACAGTGGTATACAAGCGAGCCTTCCTCACTGCTTGTTAATCCGGGCTAATGCCTTCCTGGATAATGACAAAATAAATGAGCAGACAAATCCGCCTACTTCCCATAGCTGGGCCTCCACTCCACATTAAATTTAAACATTATTTTACACATCCCATGGGCTACGTGGTCTTCTGGGAGTGATTTTTTTTGTTCAACGCCAGCAAACTCTGGACTGGGTTTGACGTGCAGTGTTGCATCAGCAGAGTATGGCGTAACACGTTGGCTTTCGCGACCAATATTAATCATAATAAAGGTTTTTTTGGGTGAGATTGCCCAAGTATAAATGTGTCCTAACCCTCCACCACCGGACACAGCCAGTAAGGTTTGTCACGTAAACAACGCGACAATTTAGTTACAACTTCAGCGCACCGGTGTGTAAATGTTATTGTTTACTCTCCAACACACCTGTGGGCTGAAGTAGTAACTAATTGGCGCGTTGTTTACGTGACAAACATTACTGGGTGGTGGAGGGTTAAGACTCATTTATACTAGATTTGAAGCTTTCGTGACTGCAAGGATTCATAATCTTAGGTTTTTTCGGTAAAGTCACGTAGGTAAAAAATAAAAATAAATAATAAAAATAATAGAAATAATAATCACTTGATACAGTAAATTTAGCTGTGACGGTCCCACCTGATGACGGAGACTTGTGTTGCCTCCGAAACGTGATTTATTATTTTATTTCTATTATTTTTTTTACCTACGTGACTTTACCGAAAAAACCTAAGAGTATGTACTCATTTATACATACGCGATCTAACCCAAAAGCCTTTATTATGAAGACGAAGGCTTGCTTCAACAAATGCTAGTGAATATCCGGATATTATTGGCAAGGACCCCTGTCTGCTTTACATGCGTTTACAATTAAATGCCGTACCGAGAAAATTTCCACATTTAAATGAAAAGGGGGGGACGCTATTTGTTAATCGTTTTCGCTCTCATGAGAACTGATAGCTGCACAGTTATCCGATTAGCACGGTTGGCTACGTACGGTGCGAAAAAAGCTCAATACACACGGATAATTATAGGACGAGGTTACCACCACTCCCAAGTGACTCCTCTTATCCACGTAAAGTTGTGGACATTAGGACGAATTTAGTGCCTCCCCCAGAGGCCATGTCTGAGTCATTTCATAATTACAGATTTACAGTTAACAAGAATGTACAGCCCTTTGTCAATCCACTGCTACTAAAGGCCTCCACATACAATGTCACCCTTTGAGGACATTTGACCAAATCTCACCACAATAATCAGTGCATGTGATTTAGGGTAAAGGCAAATACTGTGAGAGTGTTAATTTTTTTTCACCACTGCTGTGTTACCTCTTCCTGTCCACAAATTCGTATCGGAGGAAAAAAATCTCTTTGTGATAATAGGATTTCGTCACAGATGAATTGGAGCCGTGGATAATGGACGTCTTGGGTAATAGGACCACAGATAAGAGAAGCTTAATAGAATTGGATTATCTGTTATGCACATTGAATACTCTCCGAAAAAATATCCAACCAAACTTAAGAGTCACACATTTTCTTTTTATCCAAAGGAAACGTGTTTCATTGAAATTAATGCTCTAAAAAAAGTTATTTGGGCGAGTTGGCGAATTCAAGGCATCCTCATGTGTCACGTATTTCATGACTTTTGCACAGCGGCATAACAATGTATGCGATATGCGCCTGTTGCGCTTATAATTTTCTGGTATTGGTTGTCCTCGTCATAAACGCATTGGATAAACACTTGCAATTAAACGCAACGTAGCCAGTAATGCGAGCTTACGCAACCGTCAGCAGGCATCCTCACCACTGCGATGTTTCATTTGGGCGAAGTGGCCTCCCCGGGTTACGACTCGTGTGTTACAGGCCTTTCCGGTAGTATGCTCGCGATCTCATTATTCACCTCACCTGTGATTCCATGAATTGTCATGATATTGGGTCACGATTCAATTCAAAAATGAATTATTATTAGCTGGTCCAGCAGTTCCACTGCTGGATTATATTTTTTCCGCCTGAGGACGACCGCTTGTGTTGCGATCGAAACATCGTGATTTATTTTATTTTATACCTACGTGACTTTACCGAAAGAACCAAAGAGTATGGATTCCGGCAGTCACGAAAGCTTGTATCCTGACTACGTAGCCTGTACTGTCTGCTTCGGTTGTGCTGTCACATTTTGTATTGTCTTGCTTTTTTGTGCTTTCTCATACCATTGTCTGCTGTCTCATCTGTACCAGCACTCTTGCTTGACTAGTTTTTATTTTTTGGGCCAATGTTAGCGAACCTAATTTTATGCTCAGGTTGATTATTATACGATTTTATTTATAGTAAAAAAAATACCTATCAATAATAATGCAAACGTTCTACCAGCCTGCAATGATCAATGTGGTGGAAGCATGGTCCTACAACCCCATGCCCAGCCTTTATCCAGCAGTGGATTTACAAAAGGACTGTAAATTATTATTTTAATTTTGTGAGCGCTTTGTGCTTAGAAGCATAGCGGCTCACTTGTGGAGGAATGCTCGCGGAAAATCCACATTAGAAATAGCAGAGAATTAATGGAGTGTGGGGGCAGTGACTGGGTAACTGGTTGGGTCATAAGTGGAGCACAGATAGAGTGGATAGAGCATGGGTGGAGCAGATGGAGGTGTAGGGTGATGGGCAAAGCTGAAAATCTCACTGAATATTTTCCAAGTCGCTGGTAGACGTGCCATCAGGCATCCACACACCAGCTCATCTCTCCGCTCCATCTCTACATCGGACGGGCCTACCAGGTCTGTTCCATCTCCTTGGCTGCCGCTCCAACATTATTCTCGAATATGTTCATTGGCCCTTCCGGCGACATGGCTTGCTCAATCCCACTGCTCTTAACAGTAAAAATTACGTCTTTAACTTGAGGACATGTGCAGGGAACATAGACAGGTCAAATAAAATGTTAAAGACTTGATCGTAGCCACGGTAAGTAAATCTGCACATTTGTTATCGCACACTGTTTTGAGCCTAGTCCACCACCCATGCACCACACTCATCTTTGGGCCACCACTGTTTTAAGTCTGTTGCAAAACTGGCTTAGACTCAAGGATAGATCCCAAACATGCCGGCAACTGGTTTTAGGTCTTCAAGCTGAAGACCTCAAAACTTTGCTGGCCGTATCGCACAACCATAACAATAGGAATGGAGGATGTGGTATGCAGGGTGCATAAATATCTTCCATGTCTTTGACCGCGCTGAAATATGCCCGGGAGATGGGCGATGGATGCTTGTTGATGGGTTCAGGGTAACCCTGAATCTGCTTCTCCTCTCTGTCCAGGTTGAAGCTACGAGGGGCAATGGCGTCACGCGATGAAATCACCATCACTCAGGAGGATATGCGGTGCGTGAGCAGACATCGTCATCAGCATACAATGATCAACGCCATCATCAATATCACTATGGCAGCATCATCATCAGCTATGATCAATCTACTTTTGGCTGAAGGCATCGCCATCACTTACCATCTCGCAATTGAACAATTCCGCTTCATTGCTCCATCTCCGTAGTTTGACGTCCTCTCGTGCGTGCATCCTCTGTTGGCTGCCACTCCATCATCGTTAGTCTCGACCGTTGGCCATCATCCTCTCCAGCAGTGTCCTGCCCAAGCCTGCCTAACTTATCTTGACAAAGTGATGTCTCTGACTTGAAGGCCTTCCCGAGTTATCGCCTTCTCCCACAGTCCTGCGATGTAGCGATCCATCAGGCACCTGCACACGTGCTCCTCTCATTGCTCCGTCTCTACATCAGGCGTCCTCTCCTTGGCTACCGTTCCGAAATTATTCTCGAATATGTCATTGTCCCTTCGAGCGACATGGCTTGCTCAATCTCACTTCTCTTATCAGTCAAAATGACTTGAGGACATTCGCAGAGCACATAGACAGGTCAAAGGGAATGTTATATACATCATCAACATAACATGAACAGCATTTACATCCGCTTGTCATTAACATAATCAAAATACAAATATCATCCCTTTATTAAATTATCATCATCATTATTAGCATCAAATCGGCAAAAATGTTTTTTTATGAATAAATTCCAGTATAAAGTTACAACTTCAAATTGCATTAAGTCTCTTGACATTGCAGCAAAACATAATTGGAGTTACAGCAAAAAAAAGATCAATAATTTGAAATAGACAATAAAGATTAAATTCCTGGCTTAAAGTTTCGTTATTGATGAACGCGTATACTTGTTTTGTTCATTGTGCTTGTGCACCACTGCCAACACAGCTGCAGCATCACCAAATACTTTGCTTAGTCCTGTATTGAACCGCGACCATCAGTCGCTAATCTGTGTGGTTGTGGTCACTGGGCAGGGCGCGCTACGCTCACGCGGACCGCATGGCGGACCTGGTCGCCATGTGGGAGGTCGCGCTGAGCGACGGAGTGCACAAGATCGAGTTTGAGCACGGCACCACGTCGGGCAAGCGCGTCGTGTACGTCGACGGCAAGGTGCGGTCCGCACGCCCTAGCCACGCAGACAAAGATCCCCCCTGTAGCCTTAACAGACTGTTGGGGCAAGTGCTGTAATTGAGTACCTATGAAGGTCGGCGCAGCACACATAGATAGACAGTGTCACACCCCAGCTGAACTTTGTCTCCCCAGTGCTGATGTTTACATACCACACCAGGTATCCATTTAAGGCCTAGTTTACTTAGGGGATGCCAAAGACAGGTACGGATATCGCTTATCGCTGATGTTAGCCGTGGCCGGGAAGCAAACCCGGCTCGCTGTGTTATTTGCGCTGATGTGCTAACCACTACGCCACCGCTCCCACACGCATGCACGCCTGCTCACATGCCAGAGGTCGCAATCGGGTACCCGATACCCGTACCCTACCCGATACCCAATCGGGTACCCGTACCCAGCTGGGTACGGGTACCCGTTTGCGACCCTGGTGCGGCCGGGTACGGGTAGGCCGTGAGTCACTGGTGAGTAACCGTTTGTCACTCATTTCCCAACGTCTTGTCTCTTCTCACAATTCAAGTTCCTAGAATCAACCCACCCGTGCCTGCAACATGGCTTCATCCCAGAGGTCGCAATCGGGTACCTGATACCCGTACCCTACCCGATACCCAGCCCGGTACGGGTAGCCGGGCATCGGGTAGGGTACGGGTACCCGTTTGCGACCCTGGTGCGGCCGGGTACGGGTAAGGAATCAAAACCCGTTTGTGACCTCTGTCACATGCCCACACATCAACATGTGTCCCTGCACACCCCAATGTACACACCCACCTGCACCTACCTCATGCCCATTTAGTAAAGTAAAATTAACATTCTATTCATTGTTAATCCAACAACGATGATTTGTTTTTAATGTAGCGCCCTTTGCATTCAATAAGCAATTAACATCGCATTGTCAAACATTTTAAATGAACATTCCCAGTCGCAGCTGTCCCTGTGGACATGAGATGACTCAGCGCCTGGCCGGCAATCGGATATTAATTAGTCTGCCAGAAGGGTTTGATGATTGCTACTCTGTGCGTTATTCCAAGTGAGTAATTAGTGAATAATATTTGGAAAATTCGGGTCATGACACTGGCACACAATGGCCTGCTCGTTTCAAATTACGTCAGGGGATCTCTGATCGACAAAGGGGTCTCTACACCATGCCGGTCATGGGGTTTGTCTGTTTGTTTGTTTGTTTTTACCATACTTCACCAAACTCGTCAGTGCAGATTGGTGAAGGGGCTAGAGGGCACGACAGGTTCTAATATTACTTGCCACTTGATGTTACTCACCATGGCCGGGATTCGAACTCGGGGCTTCGGGTTCATCGCGCAGCATGCTAACCATTGTACCACCGCTCCCATGCCCCTTTACGCGGACCATTTACTTAGGAGCTGATCCGCCGGGACTGGATGTTCAAGCTGGTTGGCAAGGAGACCTTCACAGTTGGCGCCACCGAGACCAAAGCCACCATCAACATTGACGCCGTGAGTGGGTGAGTGATCGATGATGCTGCTGCTGCCTTCCCATGACCCCAGCCCCCATCCGCTCCCCACCCGCCGCATCCTGGCATGAGGGTTGGAGAGTTTGAGGAAAAAGGGCCTTTCCCATGACACCTCCTGGCAGAAAGCCATCGACTTCACATGATGGCGTCAACGTGCAGCTAGTCCTGGCACAATCGATACGGTGACGTCACCTTCACTTCGTGGCGTATGGCGGCTGTTGTTGTTCGGGAGGGGTGGAGGAGGGGGGGGTGAGAGGCGTTTTGGTCTTTTCTGCTTTCGTGTCCCAAGGGAAATGATACCTAAATCCATCTGTGCTGCCACTTGAGCAGTGACTGTCCCTGTGCACTCTGGTCCTTTGCGGGTTTTCAACTCGGCGTGTGGAGTTGTGATGAGGAGCAACTTGAGCACCTGACGTGGCCCGTGCATGCCCATGTGTCCGGCTGGGTCGCAGGTTTGCGTACGAGTACACGCTTGAGATCAACGGCAAGAGCCTCAAGAAGTTCATCGAGAACCGGTCCAAGACCAGCAAGACGTGGGTGCTGCAGCTGGATGGGGTGGACATCCGCGTGGTGCTCGGTGAGGCCCCACGGATGGACTTGAATGCGGGCAGGGAGTCGAAAAGTTGGAAGGATAGATGGATGGGGACAGCAGAGGAGAATGAGCGACCCCCTACTGAGTGATGGTTGACTGGCGGCTTTGACAGGAACCCTTGTCTTCTGGAGCAGAGATAATGAGGAGGGGAGCAGGGTGAGGGGAGAGGTAGGCAAGCATTAGTCATTGGAGGATCTTTAAAACAGGGCAATCTTGAAGTTGATCCAGAATTGTATTGAGAGTCATTTTGGCTGGTCAGAGTATCAGGATAATGTGACTCCCTTTATCGGTGCAGGTGAGGACTGTAGCCACGACTACAGACTTTGTATGCTCATGTTGCGTGTGTTACTGCGTGCTTGTTTTTGGGGGAGCGGTAGTGGAGCAGTTAGCATGCTGCTCTACGAACCCGGCGACCCAAGTTCAATTCCCGCTCACGGCCATCAACATCAGTGACAATTACCTGAACTGGTCCTGGGGCTCCCCTAGGTCGACTCAGCCGCAAATGAGTACCTGGTGCCATGTGTAAACATCACCACTGGGGAGACAAAGGCGGCCGGGCGTGGTGCTGGCCACCCACCCCCTCGTGTGCCATAGTTGGTTGAGGCTATATGGGTTATCTTTGTCGTCGTGTGCCCTATTCTACAGAGAAGGACACCATGGACATTTGGTGCAATGGAGACAAGATGGAGACTGCGGTGAGTGTTGCCGCCTCTTGCTCCGCGGAGCGGTACGTGCCGTTCAGCTGTGCCCGCCAATGTCGGCTGTACGCAACGTTCCCGTATTCATCGCCACAGCTCTTCTATTGGGGCTCATAAAAGGGTCTCTTTTTTGATATGAAAACACAGCTTTCAATTGGTGTTGTACAAAAGACAGCCTTCAATGGGGTTGTACAAAACAAACAACTCCAGTCGATTACGTGCGGAAAGAATAATGTGATGCGTTTCCTTGACAATCATAAATGTGCAAATGAGCATGTTGTAAGGTTGCCTGATTGAAATGCTGAGAGCCAGCACTATTCGCCAGAAAGCACAAGGACATTGATTATTTTTATTTATAACCTACACTGTATAGATGGATGATGTGATTAGTTTATTTATTTACAAGGGAAACCTTGAAAGAGAGCCTTGAGACTCAATGAGCCTGTCCTTGCTGCTATATGAATGACCTTATTTTCATTTTTCTTTTTAAGTGGCACAGTGTGTTTCATTGCATGGTGATGTGAACCCAGGGGCTTACGCATGATTCCCAGCAATGGTCAACATCTGTGGAGAGCGATATGTGATTGTTTTCAACTTGTAAAGAGCCGCACGGTATCCACTCGCTCTCGAAGACAGAGGCCGACTTAGAGGCACCCGGAGGAGCCGCTGACAAACGGGAGGCGGTGAGCCGGTGCCAACAATTGCCCAAGCTCTGTGATCCCCTATAAAATAAGATGTGTTCAGTCAGTTAATGAGTTTACATGCGAGAGGAAATCTGAGAAAGCCCACGCATAGGAGGGGGAAACACTCTATCCCATATTGAAGGAACAGGTGGAGTCCACATTATTGCCTGGATGCCCATGGGTAAGGAAGTTTCACAACATTTATATTATCCACCAATCCTCGCTGCCTCCCCAGTACTGGATTACAGGCGTGGACCACCGCCACTCGGCTATCTGAACCAACCCTGAGCTCCCTTCAACCCACACTGACCAGCGCGGTGAAGTACGGTCAAATAAGCGCTATGGCCAACACGGAGTGGGGCGGCCTTCATCCAGGAGGGGATTGAAAATAAGTAGTTCATAATTACGGTTTAATGTGCCGCTTAATTTAATGATCTGTTCACCTTCGATCAGCTGGGATGGAGCCACAAGCCTTCCTTTTCTGCCCACGCTGTGACCTGAAACCCAGCCTCTCCGTGCTTGCTTTAATGATGTGGAATTTAAATGTGTCCTTGTAATGTAATTCAACCATGAAAGCCTTACCGAGCTTCAACTCTCGTTGCGGAACGCTGCTTGCATTGGAATGTTTTGTCACTTGCATTTTGCAGTCAGCCTTTTACACGACACCCATGCCGTACTTGTAACACCACACGACACACATGTACGATGGAACCTTTGTGAATGCGCTGCTGGATGAGGGCCTCCCCAACCCATGTAGACCATGGGGGTTATTTAACCATACTTTACAGCCACTGGTCCGTGGTGAATCTGGGGAGGCAGAGGCGTGGAAGCAGAAACGTAGTGTGCAACAGATTTTACTGCACTGCCCTCTGCTGCCCACCACTGCCCTCTGCTGCCCACAACGTGGCCCCGCACAATGACAACACCCGGTGTGACTTCTAGGGGGCCATGGGTGTGTGTTTATCGTGTGGCAGGAAACCAGAGTACCCAGGGAAAACTCGCTTATATGGTGGGGATAACACTCAAAGGTCCACACACACACAGGGTCACAACACATTTTCTGTACCACCACCTCCTGGTCACCTCGCAGCGCCAGTGGGTTTTAGCAATTTTTTGCGAACTACCAACCCCTCACGTTCAAAGCACTGGATATCACAGGCATGTGCCACAACCAAAGACAAAGATCCCCCATATAGCTTTACCAAACTGTTTGAGCAAGTGCTGTTGACGGGCACCTCTGAAGGCAGGCACGGCACACAGGGGGGTAGTATGGCCAACGCCAGGTCCGGCCGCCTTTGTCACCCCAGTGCTGATGTTTTCGCATCGCACCAAGTACTCATTTAAGGCTAAGTCGACTTAGGGAAGGCCCAGGACCGATTCAGATCATGAATCATCACTTATGTTGATGGCCGTGAACGGGAATGGAACTCGGGTCGCCGGGTGCATAGCGCATCGTGCTAACCGCTGCACCACCACCACCAGCGTTTTACCCACCCACGTGGCCCTTTCTCTGCTGCTGAACGAACGGTGGCAGGGCGAGTTTGTGGAGGAGGGCACTGAGACGCACTTCACGCTGCTGGACCGGCACGAGTGCTGCATCAAGGCGGTGAGCAGCGGGCGCCGGCGCGAGGGCATCGTGCACAGCCTCATCCTCAACGGGGTGGAAGTGCCCGAGGTGCTCGAGTGACGGCCGTGCCTGCACGGGCGCCGGCGGCACCCTCAGCACGGCCGGACAGACGGAGCGGCGGGGCGCACTCGCTGCGTGTGACCAACGATCATCAGAGATTTAAAATTATTATCATATTTGAATAGAGATGAGATTTGCTATTATTTTTATGAGAGAATACATTGCTTAAATGAACAGGCTGTGGGTGCGGCAATCCCTGCCGACTCGTGGCCACCGGAAATTCTAGGACACGGTAAGACGGGGAGCCCCAAGTTGGGAGCCACTTCATTGTCCGGGGGTAGTAAAACCCTACGAGTGGGATGAGACTGTAAGAGCAGACCTCGGGGGTCTCGGGTGTGGACTGTGGAATCTGGCAAAAGGTGATGGGCGAGGTGCGGTGACATCAACAGCACTGGACGTGATGACCACCTCTTCAACCTCGACTTCAGTGACGCCCGACCACTCAATTCCCATCCACTCGATGCCACTCCATTGCAGGGGGCATACGGGAGGCAATGCTATTAGGAAGGCATGCCCACCTCCCGCCCCCCCCCCCCCCCCACAGAATCACCACTACCGGTGACATCAGCACACAACGTCATCTGGATTGCTATGAAAAAAATACGTTTGCGTGTGACCTCCGCAGGTTAACATGTGACCAACACTTCGGTTCACAGCTCAAGATCCCATCCATTAGCATCTCAAGGGCAGCTGCCGCGAACCAACACCATGATCCTTATTCTCCCACGCAATTGTAATTGTGGTTCCTGGTTCTAATATCTGTGTCGTGTGTGTGTGTCAAGATTTTGCAATTATGTCCACATTGTTTCAAGATTTTCTCTGCGCCTGCTATGAAACACTTCTGTAGATGGACGTTGCTGGGCAATGAGTGAGGCCCGGCGGATAATTCATTGAGCAGTAGTCGCCACATCCCACGAATGTGAAAGATGAGCTGCCTGCTTGAAGCCTCGCGTCCGGCCGCTGCTCATACATAGAGAGTGCCCGACGGCCGCAACGCACAAGTGGGCTCCGATGCTGCGACGACCGTGGGGGTGCTGCGAATGCGAGTGGCGTTTTGGCGTTAACTACCGTGGGTGCAATTCGCTTCGTTTGTCATTTAATTCGGGTGTAAGTAAAGCGGGTGAAAAAACGTTAATTGTGTTTTATGCATCCTACCAGAGAAATGAAAAGCAGCCAAAAACTGAAAAGGCCATACACTGCAATAGAGAGGAGGGGCATGCAGTTTGGGATACAGAACACTCACCAACCAAATGATAGCCCTACCCTTAACTAACCAGCCACTAGTACTAGCTCTCCCTCTGACTAAACCGTAACCACACTCGCCAACCAAACACTACCTCTGTCAAGAAACCACTCGTACGACAAGCCATTCCATTGATCCGAACCCCAAAAACTACACCAGCCAGTCTCACTATCCCCTCCCTCGAACTCGCCAACCAACCAACACCACTAAACAACCAGCCACTCATACTAGTCATTTGACTGATCATAATACGAGCCGACTATTCAAGCAGCCAATAGTATTCACCCTCCCTCTAAACCCTCACCATACCGACTTAACACTTCCCCGAATCAACTAACCAACCAGCCGCTAGTACTTGCCCTACCTCTCGCTAAACCATAACTACGCTAGCCAACCAATCACTACCCTCAAACCTAACCAAGAAGCTACCAGCCACTAATATTACTCCCACTGACCTTAACCGTGCCACCTATGGCTCTTTGTCAAAGCCCCTTTTCCACGATTGGGTCACTTTTCAGTGTTGGTGTTCACAGTACCCATGACACTGGCAGCGAGGAGTCCAAAGGAGGCATGAACGATTGGTCCTCACGAACCCGAGTTAATTCAGTGCAAGGCACCTGTGGAAATCGCTTCCTTGCTCCACACGTAGTCAATTACGATCTTAGCCAAAAAAAAAGCTGTTGACCTTGTAAGCCTCTGGCTCATGTTATGCGTTAAGTCTCCGATATTGTGTTCCTTTCGTGGTTCTTGTGCGGTGTTTTGTGTATGATTCTAGGTTGATGTGATTGCGTGTCCATAATCTTCCTGTTGGCGACATCACTCGTGCTGATCATGGGTGCTTAATGCAAATTGCGGATTTACGATTCGCAGCGTGGTCAGATTGTGAGGGTCGATTCGCATCTGTGATCATCCGAGTTGCTTCAACAGTAAAGTGGCGCCGGCTGCTGTCCGCGAGCTGCGACCGCGTGCCCACGCGGATCGGGGTTCTCTTCTCGCGTGCAGCTCACGCCCCGAGGGTTCGGTGAGAGTGGAAGACACAATAAACCGCCTGGGCCCATGCTCGTCACAGCCTGGCGTGACCGCGTGATCATTCGGGTGGAGAGACGATGAAAGCTTTGAGAGATGGGTTGAGGATGCCTTCATCCAGTGGTAGATTGATCGTGGACGATGAAGAGACTGGTTGGTGCTTTGATTGGACACTGCCTTGGAATTCCAGGTTTTGGAAAGGCTTTGGTTGCGAGGTGGCTAGGAGATGGCAGCACATCATTTGATCCATCTGTGTGGAATTTGAGTGTGAATCCCTCTTATCTGTAGCTTTCCTTCCTGGCCACAGCAAACATCAGCAGCAAGTGATATCAGAACTGGTCCTGGGCTGTCCATCATCCCCTTCAACCTGCACTGACCAACCAGCCTGGTGAAGGAAATTCAAAAGACTCCCAGCATCGGCCACCCTTCATGCAGCAGTGGGCTGGCTGTAAATTATAGTTTGACTCCGCATGAATGAGAAAACCCAGACTCAGGTGTATATGGTTAAACATGCAACAACATCGCTCGCCACGTCACTGCGTGCTATAACCTATGAACGTAGCATCTCCATCCTGCTTGTCATCTCCACTAAGATCTTCTAATCCCCCTTGCTTGATCCAGTGTAGCCAGTTTCCAGCTCTTGTCTCTATGGCACGCATGACACGTGCGCATTAATCCATCTGTGAGCTCCACTCATCCTCAACGCCCATTATATTGACTCATCCCCATCACCCTCACTCAGCATCATCATCATCACCCCTTGCAAGACGACTTTGACCAGCATGGAAGAGTAGGCCAAATATTCTCTCTAGGAGATCTCTAGAGCGACCTCTTGTCAAGGCCCTTCTTTCAGCAGTGGCGTGAGCAAGAAATTGCAGGGATGAACCTTTACCTTTCGATTTAAAGCTTTCGTGACTGCAGGGATTCATCTTCTTGGTTCTTTCGGTAAAGTCACGTAGAAGGGAAGTAATAAAATAATAAAAATAAAACATTATTATTTTATTACTTCCCTTCTACGTGACTTTACCGAAAGAACCAAGAAGATGAACCTTTACCTTTTAGTCAAAGTGAGCATCCGAGCAGGTGGCTCAACGGCTCGAAATCAGAAGGTTGGCAGTTCAAAATCCTGGTTGGGGTTGCATAAACCCATCATCCCACGTGGGGTCGATAAAATATGTATAACTTTGTGGGGGAGTCAACGGTGGTTGTCCAATGGAGATAATCGCGGAGAGGCTTCCCGAGTCATGGGAATGTGTCGTTTCCACCACTGACTCATCAGGTTGCCATTGTGAGTGTTTCTGCCGGGCACGCGCACACACGCGCACACCGAGAGCCAACAGCGTCCCTTCTCTCGGCGTGCGATGATCGTGGCGCGCAGAAAGAGATGCGTTATCGGCTATCGATTCTGGCCGCTCTCCCCGCTCCGCGTTTCCTTTCGGGTTACGGGAACATCCATTACTGGCACTCGTGACCCGTCCCAGGGCGGCTCGGAGAGCGAATGAATGAGCCGATTAATCAATGCGCTAATGAATGAAGTGAGCGAGTGAATGAATGAGCGAAGAGGCTTGTGAGTAAGAGGCCCCGTGCTCTCGGCTCTTTGGGAGATCAGGTGAGGGTGGAGACGATGGCGACGAGGAGGATATTTTATTGGTGATGTGCGTGTGATGTGTGAGTAATGGATACCACGGGTGTGCACATTAACATAATGCTGCTTGGATAATTGATGATCTACCGGTGATGACATACGGATGATGATGTGTGCATGATTATGTGAAAGTGTAGATTCCGGTGATTTGATGATGCAATGTGATGGCGATGATAATGTTGAAGTTATATTTTGTGAATGTACAAATGATGATGAATGAGTGATGATCATGATGCATGGATAGAGATATATGGACGGCGAAGATGCTGATGTGAAAATTATAATAGAGATGATGATGACGATGATGTTGTTGATGATGGTGATGATCAGTGGTGATATACAAATCACTCTTGTGTATCAAAGATGACGATTACCACCGCCATCATCAGCAGCATCACCTGCTTCAAGGCGTATGGATATAAACATATGGATGATGACAGTGATCGACTGACGATGTACACCTGAAGATGTGCGGACAAAAGTACGTGGTGGATGATGCGGTACAAACGACGATGACGACGACGATGATGACGACGGCTGCTACCGCCGGGGCGGTTAGATGCTCCGGGGCTGCTTCGTGACAATAATCCGGCAACTCGAGCCCTCGGCATTGATTACAACAGGAAGCTTTTACATGTTCCATCCGAGATGCGACCATCGCTCCTCCAACACCACCACCCCGCGAGACGGTGGGGGGAGGGGGGTGTGTGGCGGAGTGGTGGGAGAGGGGTCACGCAGAGGGTGGGAGAAGGACCAAGGTCTGGGGAGGGTGTACATGTGCATGGGGATCGAGAGGGGTCCGGGGAAACGAGGGGTCCGGCATGGGCGTGTGGGAGACAGATTTGAGTGTGGGGTTGAGTTGGTTGGTCGGGGATTCATGGGCAGGGCGTGCGGGGGGGGGGGGTATGATAATGACGATGCCACTGATTATGATGAGTGCATGGATATGTATTATAACGGAAAGATAATGTGATGATGAATGGATTAATTGTGATAACATAGATAATGCGATGATGTACATATAACGATGTGTAGATAATGCGATGATGAATGGATTAATTGTGATAACATAGATAATGCGATGATGCACATATAACGATGTGTCGATAATGCGACGATGAATGGATTAATTGTGATAGCATAGATGGTGCGATGATGCACATATAACGATGTGTCGATAATGCGACGATGAATGGATCATGTCGAGACAGCGACGATGATGATGATGATGATGTATGGTTGCCTGGTAGGGTGTGAGGCTTGTGTTGGTAGTTGGGTGATCTGCTCGTGTTAGCTCTACGTGTGTGTGACGGGGTAATGTGGTGTACGAGGTGTGCTCAAACGGAACGTGATACTGGTAGGAACCTCCTGGTTACACCAGCCCACAGGGGATTGTTGTGTCCGTCGTGCAGGGAGGGGCTGGGTGGGGAGGGAGGGGCTGGGTGGGGAAGGGAGGGTGGGGAGGGGCTGGGTGGGGAGGGTGGGGCTGAGTGGGGAGGGCTGGTCACCTCGTGGTGCCCTTATAAAACTCAACGTTTAACCTACTCACTGCCGGCTTGTGCCCGCCCTCACAGTCGGCCATATTTGCGGAATACACCACGCCGCCGTTGACCCTGGCCATTGACCGAGCAACCCAACGTTCCTACCAGCTCCCTCCGCAGCTCACGCTGCTGCAGGTGGCTACCAGTCATCATCAGCACTGTGGAGGCAGCAGCGAGGGTTTGCGGATCACACACATGTTGTGAAACTCCCTTCCCGTGGGCGTCGAAGTGCCATGCCCCGTTGTCATCTGCACGGGGATAGAGTGTTGCCCCCTTGACGCATGTGGGTTTCCTCCCACTTGTGTAATAAACAACTCATCGTTAAATGGACGAAAACATCTTAAACGTAGCAGCGCCATCCTGACGAGGTTGTCCTGGATAGAGAAGTACATCTCTCAATTTGGAACGCACTCACGTCTGCACATGGAGGCGGAAGGGAACCAGAGACGAGTGGCCCCGAGGCAGCCAGAGGCCGGCGCTACGAACAGTTGGTCCAAGCTCCAGTGGTCTGCCAGTAGGGTGCAATGATTGTGATGAATTCTCGCAATGCGCAATCTTGGAAACTGACGCCGGTACACGATGGCGTAGTCGTTTCAAACGGTGTCACGGGATCTTTAACGTCCACTGTGAAGCAGAGGCCGCGAAGTATTTTTTTAAAATCCTTTATATTAAGTTCACTTGCTTGCTTGCTTGCGCGCTTATGACCGTGCAAATCTTTCGGTCGTTTTTTAACCCACTTCCCGTGATCCAATCGAGCTGATATTTTGCACACAGTCTCGTTGTGCGTGACAATTTATTTTCGTGAAAACTTTTTTCCATAACTTTACACTTTTTAGGAAATTTTTTTTATATTTAATTACCAATTGCTTAATGGTGGCAGGCAATCATCTGACCCATAGGTGGCAGCCATCTCAAGCCAGAGGACGAGAGGACTCTAGCCGCCACGCATATAAAGGATTTATAGTGAAAAACTTTGTTTTTACGGGTTAATTTTTTACTCATAATCAAGGTTTTTGGGTCAGATCGCGTTATTTTTAAATGTGTCGTAACCCTCCACCACCCGACACGGCCAAACAGTAAAAAATATGTCACGTTTTCAAAGGACAAAATAATTTACTTCTTTAGCCCACCGGTGTGCTGAAGAGAGAATCAACAGCATTTTTAAAATTTGAGTAGTCCGACGTTTCGCTGATAATTACAATCAGCTTCATCGGGCAAGAATGGTGAAGCTCTCCTGTTGCTTCCGGTCTTAAATAGAGCAGCAGCATCAGGGTGACGTCATCATTTAATTCAATTCAATCTGGTGCAGTGATTCGAGGCAAGGAGGGGGGGGGGGTATTGTAATTATATAGATTGGTAATCATTCAATTGTAAATAACGCGATCTGACCCAAACCCCTATATTATGAATAATATTGGTCGCGAAAGCCTACGTGTTATTTTTTTTACGGTTAATACGCACACCCGCAGTATTAACCAGGGCGGCCGCCGGGTCTCGAACCGCGAAATCACTGCAACGAGCGGTGTACACTCTGCCACTGGACCGGTGTCACCACCACCTCAGCACTCACCAGCCCAGCGCTGTGAATGCCGAGAGTTAGACTCTCAAGCGCGGTGTCCTGCGAGGAGTCCAGGAGATGTCAGCACCCAAGCAAGTCGATTCATGAACCCATCTGTGCGGACATTTGAATGCCAACTTCTCCTCTTCTTACCATATGAAGCCAAACACTTCGTGTTAAGAAATATAAGAAATATGGAATCGGCCAAACATCCCAATGCGGCACCCTCCTGTACACAAGTCGCGAGACTCAGTGAGGCTTCAATTGATAAAATATTCAGTGATACCAGCCAGGCTATTGATCTGAGTGATCACCAGCCAGGCTATTGATCTGAGTGATCACCAGCCAGGCTATTGATCTGATTAATCACCAGCGAGGCTTTACTTTCTCCGCGTCCCACGGCCGTGCTCTGGCGAGCAGCGCACGGGTTAAAGCGCCGCCTGCGCCGCGTAACCCCCGCGCCGCGCTGCGGGTACCGGGGTCCGGGCGGGGCATCGTCAAGGGGACCCCGGGATGCCGACCGCTCCCAGTGCGGCCCCTGGGAGCCGTCGCGACGGCTGCTGGGGTCTGTGGGACGCGGCGGGGTTCTGGGGTGACGTGGATGAGAGACGGAGTGAGGGGCCTGGGGGATTTGAGGGATCCGGGATGCAAGGGAAGGGGTGCCGTGACGCATTGGTGCTCGGGGTCCCGGGACGAGGAGCTTCGTGGAGGGTTTGGGGAAGGGTTTTGAGGGTCGCGGTTCAAGGGGTCCGGGTTCAGGGGTCCGGGAATTGGGGTTCGGAAGATGCGATAATAGGGGGGACTGGGGTCCGGTGAGATTGGGAGACTTGGGGTCGTGGGGTGCCGGTGTAAGGACAGAGGCTATAGTATCTGCGGTGCCGGTGTAGGGACAGGGGCTATAGTATCTGCGGTTATAGTATCTGCGGTGCCGGTGTTAGGGGACCCGGGGTCCGCAGAGACTCGGGGTGCCGAGGTCCGGACGGACTCGGTGTGCCGCACATCGCTCATCACGTGGCGAGCGCAGCTGGCAGCAGTGCAGGTGCGTGTTAACGCGTGTGTGTGTGTTCACGTGTGTGTGTGTGTGTTCACGTGTGTGTGTTCACGCGTGTGTGTGTGTTCACGTGTGTGTGTGTTAACGTGTGTGTTCACGCGTGTGTGTGTGTTCACGTGTGTGTATGTGTTCACGTGTGTTCGTTCACGTGTGTGTTAACGTGTGTGTTCACGCGTGTGTGTGTGTGTTTACGTGTGTGTGTGTGTTCACGTGTGTGTGTTCACGTGTGTGTGTTAACGCGTGTGTGTGTGTTCACGCGTGTGTATGTGTTCACGCGTGTGTGTGTGTTTCACGTGTGTGTGTTCACGCGCGTGTGTGTTCACGTGTGTGTGTGTTCACGTGTGTGTGTGTTCACGTGTGTGTTCACGCGTGTGTGTGTGTTTGCGTGTGTGTGTGTTAACGTGTGTGTGTGTTCACGTGTATGTGTGTTCACGTGTGTGTGTGTTCACGTGTGTGTGTGTTCACGTGCGTGTGTGCTCACGTGCGTGTGTGTGTTCACGTGTGTGTTTTCACGTGTGTGTGTGTTCACGTGCGTGTGTGCTCACGTGTGTGTTCACGTGTGTGTGTTCACGTGTGTGTGTGTTCACGTGCGTGTGTGCTCACGTGCGTGTGTGTTCACGTGTGTGTGTTCACGTGTGTGTGTTCACGTGCGTGTGTGCTCACGCGTGTGTGTGTTCACGTGTGTGTGTGTTCACGTGTGTGTGTTCACGTGTGTGTGCTCACGCGTGTGTGTGTTCACGTGTGTGTGTTCACGCGTGTTAACGTGTGTGTGTGTTCTTGTGCGTGTGTGCTCACGCATGTGTGTGTGTTCACGTGTGTGTGTTCACGTGTGTGTGTGCTCACGCGTGTGTGTGTTCACGTGTGTGTTCACGCGTGTTAACGTGTGTGTGTTCACGTGTGTGTGTGTGTTCTTGTGCGTGTGTGCTCACGCATGTGTGTGTGTTCACGTGTGTGTGTGTTCACGCGTGTTAACGTGTGTGTTCACGTGTGTGTGTGCTCACGCGTGTTAACGCGTATGTGTTAACGCGTGTGTGTGTTTACGTGTGTTAACGTGTGTGTTCACGTGTATGTGTGTGCTCACGTGTGTTAACGTGTGTGTGTTCACGCGTGTGTGTTAACGTGTGTGGTCGCGCGTGCGTGTTAACCTGTGTGTGTTAACGCGTGTGTGTTCACGCGTGTTAACGTGTGTGTGTGTTCACGCGTGTTAACATGTGTACGTGGGGAGCTGTAGCGTAGCGGTTTGCAAACCGTGCGACCCGAGTTCGATTCCCGTTCACGGCCAACACCGATGACGATTATCTGATCGGTCCTGGGCCTCCCCTAGGTCGAGTCAGCCTCAAATGAGTACCTGGCGCGGTGTGTGAACATCGCCACTGGGGAGACAAAGGCGGTCGGGCGTGGTGCTCGCCACCCATTCCCTTCATGTGCCGTGCCGGCCTTCATAGGTGCTGCTACTCGCTAACAGCGCTTGCCCCAACAGTCTGTTAAGGCGATATTGTGTGCACACTCACACACACGTGTGTAACACACTCACACACGTGTAACACTCACACACACACACTGAGTGAGATAAGAGGGGAGAGGTAGGAGAGTGTGTGGAGGGGAGTAGAGTGAGATGAGAGGGGAGGGGTAGGAGAGTGCGTGAAGGGGAGTAGAGATGAGGGGGGAGAGGTAGGAGAGTGTGTAGAGGGGAGTAGAGTGAGATGAGAGGGGAGAGGTAGGAGAGTGTGTGGAGGGGAAGTGAGATAAGATGAGAGAGGTAGGAGAGTGCGTGGAGGGAAGTATAGTGAGATGAGTGGGGAGGGGTAGGAGAGTGCGTGGAGGGGAGTAGAGTGAGATGAGCGGGGAGAGGTAGGAGAGTGCGTGGAGGGGAGTGGAGTGAGATGAGAGGGGAGAGGCAGGAGAGTGCGTGGAGGGGAGTGGAGTGAGATGAGCGGGGAGAGGTAGGAGAGTGCGTGGAGGGGAGTGGAGTGAGATGAGAGGGGAGGGGTAGGAGAGTGCGTGGAGGGAAGTATAGTGAGATGAGTGGGGAGGGGTAGGAGAGTGCGTGGAGGGGAGTAGAGTGAGATGAGCGGGGAGAGGTAGGAGAGTGGGTGGAGGGGAGTGGAGTGAGATGAGAGGGGAGAGGTAGGAGAGTGCGTGGAGGGGAGTGGAGTGAGATGAGAGGGGAGAGGTAGGAGAGTGCGTGGAGGGGAGTGGAGTGAGATGAGAGGGGAGAGGTAGGAGAGTGCGTGGAGGGGACTAGAGTGAGATGAGAGGGGAGAGGTAGGAGAGTGCGTGGAGGGGAGTGGAGTGAGATGAGCGGGGAGAGGTAGGAGAGTGCGTGGAGGGGAGTGGAGTGAGATGAGAGGGGAGAGGTAGGAGAGTGCGTGGAGGGGAGTGGAGTGAGATGAGCGGGGAGAGGTAGGAGAGTGCGTGGAGGGGAGTGGAGTGAGATGAGAGGGGAGGGGTAGGAGAGTGCGTGGAGGGGACTAGAGTGAGATGAGAGGGGAGAGGTGGGAGAGTGCGTGGAGGGGAGTACAGTGAGATGAGATGGGAGAGGTAATCAAGCATTAGTCCTTGAAAGGTTTTGAAAACAGGGCGATCTTGAAGTTTATCCAGAATTGTATTGAGAGTCATTTTGGCTGGTCGGAGTATCGGGATACTGTGGCTCCTTTTACCGGTGCAGGTGAGGATTATAGCCTCCACAACAGCCTTTGTGTGTGTGTTTGTGTGTGTGTTTGTGTGTGTGTGTTTGTGTGTGTGTGTGTTTATGTTTGCGTGTGTGTTTGTGTGTGTGTTTGTGTGTGTGTTAGTATGCGTGTGTTTGTGTGTGTGTTTGTGTGTGTGTTTATGTTTGTGTGTGTGTGTTTGTGTGCGTGTATTTATGTTTGTGTGCGTGTGTTTATGTGTGTGTGCGCGTGTGTTTATGTGTGTGTGTTTGTGTGTGTGTTGTGTGTTGTGTGTGTGTTTATGTTTGTGTGCGTGTGTGTTTGTGTGCGTGTGTGTTTATGTGTGTGTTTGTGTGCGTGTGTGTTTATGTGTTTGTTTATGTGCGTGTGTGTTTATGTGTGTGTTTGTGTGCGTGTGTGCTGTATAGCGCGCACCGCTGACGGGCTGCCGCATCAACCAGAAATCCGCGGAAGTTCGCGACTTGTGGTGGTGGTGGTGGACAAGGCAACCGCTGAAGAAGAAGAAGAACGGCGTAGGGGGGAGGGGAGGGGTGGGGTGGGGAGGGGAGGGGTGGGGAGGGGTGGGGTGGGAAGGGGTGGGAAGGGGAGGGGAGGGGTGGGTGGGGTGGGGAGGGGTGGGGAGGGGTGGGGAGGGGTCGAGAGGGGTGGGGAGGGGTGGGAAGGGGAGGGGTGGGGAGGGGTGGGGAGGGGTGGGGAGGGGTCGAGAGGGGTGGGGAGGGGTGGGAAGGGGAGGGGAGGGGTGGGGAGGGGTGGGGAGGGGTGGGGAGGGGTGGGGAGGGGTCGAGAGGGGTGGGGAGGGGTGGGAAGGGGAGGGGAGGGGTGGGGAGGGGTGGGGAGGGGTGGGGAGGGGTATTCCCCGGTCCCTGACGTCACGCGCGAGGAATCCCCCCTGGTACCAATGCGCGTGACGGAGCAGTTTAAGCCGTTGCCATGGACGCGATCAGCTGGGGGAGGGGATGTCGCTGGGAGCTTACGCCGGGGTCCGCTGGGGTCCTGAAGACGCAGAGGGGACCCTGAGGGCGCAGCTGGAGGAGTCTTGAGAAATCCCCTTGGAACCCCCCCCTCACCCCCCGAACCATGAGCTGCCGCGGGGTGGAGGAACCCAGCGAGGGGGACCGGAGCCGCCAGGATGCGGGGTCGTTGGGGACGGGGTCTAGGACCCCCCCGATCTGCAGGATTTGCTTCCAGGGGCCCGAACAGGTGGAGTCTTCTCGGTCTGCAGTCTCCCCCCCCTCCCCCCCACGTCCCCCCGCTCTGATCATATCTAAACAAAATACGCAATCTCTTTCGTGAATCTGTACCTCTCGTCAAACAAGGACCACTATGTTGAAGTGATGGACGTTCATCTTCTTGGTTCTTTCGGTAAAGTCACGTAGAAGGGAAGTAATAAAAATAAAACATAATAAAATAATTCTCACGACGTTTCGGCCACAACGCAAGCAGCCGTCCTCAGGTGAAGAGCAGGTCTGTCGGGGAGACAACCTGTTCTTCAGACGCTGTCTCCCCGACAGACCTGGTCTTCACCTGAGGACGGCTGCTTGCGTTGTGGCCGAAACGTCGTGAGAATTATTTTATTATGTTTTCTTTTTATTATTTTATTATTTCCTTTCTACGTTACTTTACCGAAAGAACCAAGAAGATGAATCCCTGCAGTCACGAAAGCTTTAAATCGTGATGGCCGTTGCCTATAACAGTTGGCAGTTCACCAGCTGACTACTGATGAGGTATTGAATGCCGAAACCCGTTCAGAAGATTTCCACGGATTGAACCGATGCTGCTGAAATTATGCACTCCGCGTGCTGCTGATGGGATGTGAAACAAAGATAAATACTTGTATATTTTACATGATGTTACAGATACTGGACTTGAAGGATACGTATCATGTGCTCCCTGTATATTCACTGCCACGGCGTCGACTGCGCGGCCGCTGCCGGGTAACGGCGTGAAGCCAGAGAGTCGTGGTACACTGTGTAACAACATTTTTGTTAAAATTGTTTTATTCCTGGGTAATAAGTGTTATTTCCAATTGCTTGTGCCTCAAAAGTACAAAAATGGCTATTATTCCCCACAAACTTTGCTTTTGTGACCAGGACAGTGATATTTTGAAATTGAACTATTTTCAATGGGAAAACGTGTGCATTTGTGTTATTCCTTCACGTAAAGTCCGGTTCACAAAAGCAAAGTTTGTGGGGAATTATATCTCTAGATTTGAAGCTTTCGTGACTGCAAGGATTCATACTCTTAGGTTTTTTTCGGTAAAGTCACGTAGGTAAAAAAACATAGAAATAAAGTGGGAATAATATCCATTTTCTAATCTTTTGAGGCATAAGCGATTAGAAAATAAAACTTAGTATCCCAGGAACAAAAATCGTGTGACATAGTGACGTATCATTAACGGCCTTGCCCGTGATGACCCCTTGGCCTCAGAGCTTGGAGATGGGGGTGGTGGGGGGGGGTCCTGAGAGTCATAGCAGTAGTTATTGTTCATTTTGCGTGACCAGGTGAGATTCTCAAGAGATACCGGGGTAGAGGCTCATGTGCAAGAGTGACCTTGGGGCATCGGTCTGCCTGTAAGAGGCGATGATGGCGATTGTGTCTACCAACCACGGTGCTGTTGTGAGTACAATCCAAATTGAGTCACTCGCGGTGTCATTTTTCGAATTTGGCAAAATTGTACCGTAAAGCTGGCACACAATCGCCTACTCTTGCGAAATATGCCATGGGATCTTACACGTCCACTGAAGCAGACGGTGCGTGGTAGTAGCAGTAGTATTATTGCTGTTACACCGGCAGTATTAATCGGGGTGGCTGCTGGATTCGAACTGTGAATTTTTGCAATGAGCGGCAGTGACGCGCTACCGCTGGGCCGTGTCACTGCCCAGAGCGAACTGCGTTGAGCACAAGGCCGAGTTCGAATCCGGACCACGGTTCACATTGGTGGCGAATTATATCTGAACTGATCCTGGATGCACCCTTCACAAACCCGCACTTACCAGCGTGGCCGAGGTTATGGTTGAACAACTCCCATGATCGATATCGTGTGGAGAGGCCTTTATCCAGCAGTGGCTTGAAAAAAGGCCTGTAATTGATTGTAACTGTGTTATTATTCGTATCTAAATAACGCTGTGCATAATTAACGTACAAACTACACACGAACTTTGAATCTATATACGGTACACGCACATCTTTATCACCCTGCTATCGCTACTACTTCCATGGGCACTGCTCAAGCAGACACTCACTGTGTTGTGTCATCGATCATCGCTACTCCTGTGTTCAACCACGACGCTGCAGGTTACACCAACAACAACAACCGCCATCCGCCACTAAGTGGCAGGGACATCACCACGAGGCTTGTGCCAGGCCAGGTGCACTTTAAGCGTGAAGTGTCGAACGCCCGCCGGCAGGAGGTCACGAGACAGAGCCGGTTGCCATGGGTTGATTGCTTTAGATGTCTGCCCCGATGCACCAGTCACCCACTCAACCTCCCACTCAATCACCCACTCACCACCCTACCAGACGGACCGTTTCATCTCACCCGGACCGTATTCAACCACCACCGCACAGCAGGTCACTGCATCTGCGTCTTCCCTTCGACTGCTCCACTTTCAAATTCCATCCCACCGCCACCACCACCATCTCTTATACTACTACTACAGTATCGATACTAATAATAACCATGTTCACGATCCATAAACGCCGTTATCTATTTACAGCCTGGATAGTGCTGCTTGTCGCTGGCCGCTCGTCGCTGGCCGCTCGCCGGTCCGTCGGGGCTGTTCTCAGCAGCTGTACGAACTAACAAACTCACAGAAGAAGAGCGCTTAGGGGCCGTCCATAAATGACGTCACGCACCTGGGCGGGGGGGGGGGTCAGACATCTGTGACGATGTGTGACGAGGGGGGGGGGGGTGAGAAATGTGACGTCACATCAAAATGCGCAACTTTAAATAAACATAGACAACACGTTCTGCTTAATAGACTTTTTTAATAAATGTTTTCTCCTACAACGTCAGAGTGCAGCGCCACATTAAATACGCACTACAATGACAATAGTTTAAAGCGATTTGAAGCATGTTTTATTTTTTTGTGGGGGGGGGGGGGGCAGAGCTCTGTGACGTCATATTTGAGAGGGGGGGGTCTGACTTTTTGTGACGCCGTGCGACGATGGGGGGGGGGGGGGGGTCAAAAATCGTCCAAAATCGCGTGAACGTCATTTATGGACGGCCCCTTACTCACGGAATGCCGGTGCCCGTCTGCCCTGTGGCCCTGGCTGCCCCGCTAACCCGTGCCCCCCCCCCCCCAGGGGCTGCTGCTGAGCCCATGCCGCTGCGCGGGGTCGGTGCGCTTCTCGCACCAGCGCTGCCTGCTGCAGTGGACGAGCGAGCGCGGCTCGTGGAGCTGCGAGCTGTGCGGCAGCCGCTACCGAGCGCTGCCCGCGCGCCTCAAGGGGCCCCTGCAGGTGCGATCGAGAACCTCCCCCCCCCCTTCCCCTTCAACACTAACCCTAACCGCTAGACCCTAATCACTAACCATTCACCAAAAACCCGAACCGCTAACCCTAACTACTAACCCTAACCACTAACCCTAACCACTAACCCTAACCACTAAACACTAACCGCTAGACCCTAACCGCTAAACCCGAACCGCTAGACCCTAACCGCTAGACCCTAACCACTGAACTCTAACCACTAAACCCTAACCGCTAAACCCTAACCGCTAAACCCTAACCGCTAGACCCTAACCGCTAAACCCTAACCGCTAAACCCTAACCACTAAACCCTAACTGCTAAACCCTAACGGCTAAACCCTAACCACTAGACCCTAACCACTAAACTCTAACCACTAAACCCTAACCGCTAAACCCTAACCGCTAAACCCTAACCGCTAGACCCTAACCGTTCAACCCTAACCGCTAAACCCTAACCACTAAACCCTAACTGCTAAACCCTAACTGCTAAACCCTAACCACTAGACCCTAACCACTAAACTCTAACCACTAACCCTAATCGCTAACCCTAACCGCTAAACCCTAACCGCTAGACCCTAACCGCTAAACCATAACCACTAAACCCTAACCGCTAGACCCTAACCACTAAACTTTAACCACTAACCCTAATCGCTAACCCTAACCGCTAAACTCTAACCGCTAAACTCTAACCACTAAACCCTAACTGCTAAATCATAACCACTAAACCCTAATCGCTAGACCCTAACCACTAACCCTAACCGCTAGACCCTAACCACTAATCCTAACCGCTAGACCCTAACCACTAACCCTAACCACTAGACCCTAACCACTAGACCCTAACCACTAAACCCTAACTGCTAAACCATAACCACTAAACCCTAATCGCTAGACCCTAACCACTAACCCTAACCGCTAGACCCTAACCACTAACCCTAACCACTAGACCCTAACCACTAACCCTAACCACTAACCGTAACCACTAACCCTAACCGCTAGACCCTAACCACTAACCCTAACCACTAGACCCTAACCGCTAGACCCTAACCACTAAACCCTAACCACTAGACCCTAACCACTAGACCCTAACCACTAACCCTAACCACTAACCCTAACCGCTAGACCCTAACCACTAACCCTAACCACAAGACCCTAACCGCTAGACCCTAACCACTAACCCTAACCACTAGACCCTAACCACTAAAACCTAACCACTAAACCCTAACCGCTAGACCCTAACCACTAAACCCTAACCGCTAGACCCTAACCGCTAGACCCTAACCGCTAGACCCTAACCGCTAGACCCTAACCACTAAACTCTAACCACTAAACCCTAACCGCTAGACCCTAACCGCTAGACCCTAACCGCTAGACCCTAACCGCTAGACCCTTACCACTAACCCTAACCGCTAGACCCTAACCACTAACCCTAACCACTAAACTCTAACCACTAACCCTAACCGCTAGACCCTAACCACTAACCCTAACCACTAACCCTAACCACTAAACTCTAACCACTAACCCTAACCGCTAGACCCTAACCACTAGACCCTAACCGCTAGACCCTAACCACTAAACTCTAACCACTAACCCTAACCACTAAACTCTAACCACTAACCCTAACCGTTAACCCTAACCACTAGACCCTAACCACTAAACCCTAACCACTAACCCTAACCGCTAACCCTAACCGCTAAACCCTAACCGCTAGACCCTAACCGCTAGACCCTAACCATAACCACTAACCATAACCACTAAACCCTAACCACTAACCCTAACTACTAACCCTTCACCACTAAACCCTAACCACTAACCCTAACCACTAACCCTAACCACTAAACACTAACCACTAAACTCTAACCACTAACCCTAACCGCTAAACCCTAACCACTAAACCCTAACCACTAACCCTAACCACTAAACCCTAACCACTAAACCCTAACCACTAACTCTAACCACTAACCCTAACCACTAAACACTAAGCACTAAACTCTAACCACTAACCCTAACCACTAACCCTAACCACTAAACCCTAACCACTAACCCTAACCACTAAACACTAACCACTAAACTCTAACCACTAACCCTAACCGCTAACCCTAACCACTAAACCCTAACCACTAAACCCTAACCACTAACCCTAACCACTAAACTCTAACCACTATCCCTAACCGCTAAACCCTAACCACCAACCCTAACCCCGACCGCCAGAGCCCACGAGGTCCCAATGGGATCACTCTAAATACCCTTTGACGATTGGTGATTTGTTCGTTTCCAGTTTGAGCAAAAAAGACACCGCTACTTGAGAATATAATTCGTGCACGCACTCGGTCAGCGTTAATGTATCCAGGAGACAAAAAATAACGAAATGTTCAGCGTTGGCAATATGTCTGATTCATCTGTTTGAGTAGCAAGATTCTCTCGTTATGGGGAACCTTGACAATGACAAGGTCGCACAAATGTTGGCATCCATCCTTGTGGATGTATCTGTGATAGCGGCTCCGTAGGCAGTAGGTGCGTGCGTGTTTGCATGTGTGCGTGTGTGTCCGTGTGTGCGGAGTGGTGGTGTAGTGGTTAGCGCGCCGCACGATGAACCTGGCGACCCAAGTTCGATTTGCAGTCACGGCCAACACCAGTGGCGATTATCTGAACCGGTCATGGGCCTCCCCTAGGTCGACTCAACCTCAAATGAGTACCTGGTGCGGTTTATAAACATCGCCACTGGGGAGACAAAGGTGGTCGGGCGTAGTGCTGGCCACCCACTTTTAACGGCGCTCCTCGCTAACAGCACTTGCCCCAACAGTCTGTTGAGGCTGCACGGGGGATCTTTGTCTGTTGTGCGTGCGTGCGCAGTGGCGCGCCGTGTCTCTATCGGTGGTGGAGCGCGTGCAGGTGTCGGCCGTGGTGCTGGGCGCGGTGTTCCTCTGCGCCAGCCTGGCGTGGCTGCTCTGGTCGGCGTTCAGCCCCGCCGCGCGCTGGCAGCGTATGGACCCGCTGTTCCGCGTGTGCTACGCCATGTACGCCTGCATGGACCTCGTGTGCATCGGTAGGCGCGGCGCACGGCCAATAAATGGAAGTCGCGTGAACGAGCGGGTCGATTTATGACCGATTGAGCGGCACCGGTGTTGCTGTAGACTGGTCTCGCAGTTGCAACTCCCTGATGATGCCGGTCACGACGATCAGCAGAATGTCGTTACCCCTTTGAATGTTCGCCAGTCACAGCACCGGTGGTGCTGGTGAAGCAGGAATAGACTGGGCACGTTGGCTCGCGTGACAACTTTATTAATGATCAATTCAAATGGTCCCCACCCTCCCCAATCGACAGCCACCATGTGTGGGCACATGATGGCTCAGCAGCTGGCCTGTTATCGGGCATTTGTCTGCTGGCAGGAGGCGATGGATACTTCTGCTGTGTGAAATCCCAAATGAGCGATTGACGGTGTCACTTTTCTAATTTGGCAAATTTAGCATGGGCGGAAAAAACCCGATTTTTCCAGCGGCAGGCATCGGGTTTTTTCTTTAATACAATTAAACCCGATTTCGGGGAATTAAAACCTGGTTTAATGAATACGAAACTCTGATCCAAGGCTTAGGCTGCTTCCTCGTCGGTGCTGCTATTGTACTCGGGGCCGTCGGGCACGGGGTAGTCGTAGAATGCGGCGGGCAGGTTGGTCTTGATGAACACGAGCTTCTCCTCCACAATCGTGGGCGCCAGTGAGTTCCTTAGCTTGGAATGGATGAAGCCCATCGTTGAGAAGTTGGCGAAGTGCGGTTCTGCAATTAGAACCAATTATACCGGATTTCTCCCAATCTCAGATGATCGGGTTTAATATAAAAAGACAATTATACCCGATTGTAAAAAACCCGACTGTGCCACTCTTGAAATTTAGACTGTAGCGCCAGCACACAATGGCCCGCCCTCTTCGTATGGCGTCAGGGATCTCTAACGTCCACTGTGAATGAGACGGCGCGGGATGTCTCGTTATTACACACCCCAGCGTTAACCAGGGTGGCCTGCCGGATTCGACACGCGAACCCCTGCAAAAAGCAGCGAACATGTCACCACTGGGTCGCGTCTCTGCCCCATAGCCACCCTGACTTTGTCCCAAGTTTAAAATGTTTCGGCCTCATGCTCATATGCGCCACGGTGGCGAGACGTTTACTACCTCGACTGGTATGCAGGTTGTGGCTAAGATCCCACACCTGACGCCTGTATATTTGGAGTTTGCACGTCTCTTTTCCGTGGTTGTGTGGGATTTTTCTCCGGGCACTCCGGTTTTTCCGTCCACAATTTATAAACACGCGTTGAGAGTATTTCGCTGCTATACATTTCCACATGATAAGCCACTTCGTTGAGCGATCATTTGTGGCCACGTTGATTCTGAAAAAGAGATATATACTGAAGCTCAATGGGCCTTACCTCACACCACAGTGAGATGTTTATCCAGTATCGGGCACTTGTTTGATGACGACGACGAACATGACGATGATGTGGCCCGGTCTGTCGCCCTGACGAATTCCTCCACGGTGCATGGCTCCTAGAGGAGTTGACAGACCAACAAGCAGATGCTCCGTCGTCCGCCACCACATGAGATGATCAACTTGTGAGACTTGCAAAGGGCGGGGCTACTTGAGTAAGTGGTCGGGGCTAATATGAGAGACAGCGAATCGGATTCCTCCGTGCGGGTTGGGATAGCGATGGAATGGGTGGGGTTATAAAGCGGGCGGGGCTGACCGCAGGAACCTCCCGATAATATGGTAGCTTTACGCTAACCGCATTAAATTTCGATTTAAAGCTTTTGTGACTGCAGGGATTCATCTTCTTGGTTCTTTCGGTAAAGTCACGTAGAATGGAAATAATAAAATAATAAAAATAAAACATTAAATAATTCTCACGACGTTTTGGCCACAACGCAAGCAGCCGTCCTCAGGTGGAGAACAGGTCTGTCGAGAAGACAGGTCTGTCGAGAAGACAGAGTCTGTCGAGAAGACAGAGTCTGTCTTCCCGACAGACCTGTTCTCCACCTGAGGACGGCTGCTTGCGTTGTGGCCGAAACGTCGTGAGAATTATTTTATTATGTTTTATTTTTATTATTTTATTATTTCCATTCTACGTGACTTTACCGAAAGAACCAAGAAGGCTAACCGCATTGTTTGTGGAACACGGTGACGTGAGCCCACTGCTCTGCTACTGTTCCTGGGCCATTCCTGGGCTGGTAGCGAACTGTTTTCATGAAACCAAATCTGTAAATGACAGGGAAAAGCCCAGCATAGCGGAGACCGGCTCTCAGTGGTCGTGGAAATGAGTCACAGGGGGCTTTACCCACCCAAACGAGTTGGTGTTGCACACTCGAGATGAAAGACGTGGGCAGGTGCTCCAAATCGAGGGCAAGCACATTTATTTATTGTGGTTCATATGAATCTTAGGAAGAACAGCACCGTCACTCTGTAAAATGCAACAGCGCGTGTTACACGCAGCAATCCTTCCGAGACGCCATTAACCATGTTGTTGGTTTACACGTGCGGTTATTCATTAACCCTGCCAGCCACCTACAGGCCCGACTCAGACATTACATGCTGCTGTACACACATGCATTGATGCATTGCACAGCACATCAGGACTTTCACAGAACCACACTCCCTTGCTGCACAAGGACACACTTAAAAGAGTGATCCATTCCTAATGTGCCACATTGGGCATGTGTGCCCAACCACGGCTGGATGACGAGGGCCTTCCTCACCACAGTACGCATCGTGGGGGTTTTTTGACCGCATCTCACGATGCTGCTGAGTGCAGGTTTTGTGAAGAGGGGAGGATAAAACACATTCCTGCGGAGGGAGCTGGTAGGAACGTTGGGTTGCTCGGTCAATGGCCAGGGTCAACGGCGGCGTGGTGTATTCCGCAAATATGCCTGACTGTGAGGGTGGGAACAAGCCGGCGTGAGTAGGTTAAACGTTGAGTTTTATAAGGGCACCACGGGGTGACCAGCCCCTCCCCACCCAGCCCCACCCCTCCCACCCAGCCCCACCCTCCCCACCGAGCCCCTCCCCACCCTCCCCTCCCCACCCAGCCCCTCCCTCCCCACCTAGCCCCTCCCTGCACGACGGACGGACACAGTAATCCCCTGTGGGCTGGTGTAACCAGGAGGTTCCTACCAGTATAATATATGTTACTGCACTGGGCCCTGCTGCTCACAGATATCGCCACGTGCTATACCGTGAGCAGGCAGCACGGGGCGCTGCCATGAAAGCAATGACACGAGGAAGTCTCCCTTGGCCCCGTTAAGAGATCAGGGATGAGGTTTGGGTCGGTGCTTAGGGTTACAAACGTGTTCATTGGGATGAAACTATGCAACGTTTTTGCCTCGTATCACCTGAATTCGTTTGCGTGAATTAATATGTATTAGTCAATAATTCCCATCAAATAATAGCTTATGAATGGTCATTATTCCAAAAACGATGCCCCACCCCCCCCCCCCAAGCTGAGAGATGTCGATATAGGAAAAGTCTAGAGTTCCCGAAATGAATACCCTCGCCAATAATGAGGTTCAGCAAGCAGCATCCGGACGCGGCTTCGATGTTTCCTCAAACTCGCAGAACACCCCAGTGGCCACAACAAATCAATTTGTCTTCAGATCATTTATGAAAGAAGTCGTGCAACACGGGAGGGCAGTGACTCGGTCATGGGGCTTGGCTCCGCGCCTCTGAGTTGCGGCCGGCCGTTACGTCCGCAAATTTGTGCGCGTTATAATTTGCATTATTATTATAAACCACAGGAGCTCCGATTTTGATGAAAACAATAATTGTTCTGTGAGTGTTCAGGGGATCATTAACAGTCAAATATACCCCCAAAAATACCTTAACACACTCGTCGGTATCACCGTGTGGGCCTTAAGATAAAAAAACACATAATCGGTGACGTTTCAGGCAATGACCCTTTTGCATTCGTAAATGACACCGCGGATGCAAGCAACAGAAATGGCACTTCAATAGAATCTACGATGATCCTGCAGTGACGTAAGACTAATCACGGCTGAAAAATATATGTGGTCAATGCTATATTAAATGGAAATAATGCACTTGTAATACCTTCGAATAATACGTACTGGCTCGCCTGCGTGGCAAGAGAGAACCGCTGCTCGCAGTATCTCTTTAGGGTGGAGTAAGGGCACCGAGGCTGCCACTTTTATGCCCCGGCTAAATTACTCAGGGAAGTGGGCCAAGCACGCCCTGTCCCCAGGGACTGGATGCTGATTGGCACTTAACAGAGTCCGAGTTTTTCACCCAACCTTACGCACGAATTTCAAAATACGTACGCAATGCTTGAGTCTACATGGGCGAGCGATGCTAATTCACGAGGCTTCACAATCCAGACCGACGTTAGATGTGTTACCCCCCTTCCCTCCCGAGATATTTCTGCGATGTCCGTTTGTAGCGCAACAAGTGGCTGTTAGATGATCATTATAAATCCGTGGAAGCTCCACAAGTGTCTCTCTCTCTCCCTTTAATACTCATCAACCCACTGTAACAATTTTATAACTTTGAATATATCGCTGCCAGTGAGGAAGCCGTTGGGTTATCACATAACAGTAGTTGATTTTGATTTGCTTGATCAAGAGCTCAGAGGTGGTATAGCCCAGTAGTTTCAATCCGGCTGGTGGTGTGGAGCTTTGGTCCATTGCTCTTCGCAAAACGATGTCCGGGTGCGGTCAAAGTGACGGCCCGGGGCACCAATATCAGCCGAGTGAGCGCTGAGCGTTAACGTCGGTCTTAGGTATTTGCTGAGTGTACGCGAGCACAGTCTACTCATGACGTTATGAAGCAATAGCTGGGCAGGCGGGTGGGACAGACTCAGGTTGTAGATGATGACACCAGACAACAGCAAAGACAACGATCTCCTCTATAAATAGCCTTAATAGACTTTTGGGGCGAGTGCTGTGAGCGAGCACCTTTGAAGGCCGGCACGGCGCACGATGAGATGGGTGGCCAAACACCATCATCTCCCCAATGCTGATGTTTACACACCGCACTGGGTACTCATTTAAGGCTGAGTCTACCTAGGGGAGGCCCAGGACTGGTTCGGATAATCGTCACTGGCGTTGGTGGCCATGAGCGGGAATCGAACTGGGGTCGCCGGGTTTGTAGCGCAGTGTGCTAACTGTTGCGCCATCGCTCATAATGGAACGCACAGGCACCAGCGGTCGTGATAAGCGCCATCATTACCATCGAGCGCTCGTGACACACAGGGCCCTGGAGGCAGCAGCTGTGAGTCGGTCAAGTCTGGCTACTCTCACAGATGCATTACTTTTAGATAAACCTGTTTTGCTCGTTGCATTATGAGAAAAGCAGGTTAATCTATAAGCGAATGCCAGCATTCCTCTCTGCGAGAGTTATGCATTCATACTTTTTATAAAGTGACACCGTCAGACCAGCAAACACATGGCCCATAGGTTTTCACAGCCAATGTTATGATTCATGACATATATATTTGGGTTGTACCACGTAAGGATTTGTCCAAATCTCTGCCATTAGGAATCCTCCAACACCCGACACAGCCAAATTATGTCATGAGTACAAGTACAAACGTTAAATGTGACAACAATCATCGCTACCAAATGTAGCAATTATGTACAATATGTATGTATAGTATCAAATTGCTACATTTTGTTAAGAGGATTGTACATTTCGATATTGTCTCATTGATAAATGATCATTCTTAAACTTATTGCAAAGCTAAAACAATAAATAAGTGGCGTGTTAAACGCTTGTACGCATGCTCATTAATTAATTTGGCCGTGTTGGGTGGTCGAGAGTTCCTCACAATAATATTTAGTCAGATCATTACGTAGCCTAAACCAAAACTCAAATATTAATCACCAGCATACACAATTTCAATACAATTGAAAAACTCGAAATATATAACAATTCAATACAGGGGACCATTTTTTTCTATATATACTGTATTTATTTGTTTTAAAAACATTGCCAAAAAATTGAAAATCATCATTATCAGACAATAATTAATTATCCAGCGATGGGTGAAGGTCTCCCTGTGTTGTGGTGTCACGATGCCAGGATCCACCTTACTCGTGTAAACGAACCGATCTCATTGCCACCTCTGTCGTGGTCATCCTCTGAGCCACAAACGGACATTTCTTTAGCTCATGCCCTGATGCCAAAAACAGTTGGAATACAAATTGTGAAAGGTTCAATGAGGACGATGAGATCACAAAGAGTCTGCTCTATGTATTTCACACCCACGTACGGCAGGCCTCATTGTGCACGAGGGCCCGTCGGTACGCCGGGTGGTGCGCCGCTGGCTCGCCGTGAATCAGCACTGGCGTCTGCTCGACTACGACAAGGCGCGTGCCGTGGAGGACGAGAACCCCATTACGGGACCCCCCGCCCGGCCTCCGGCCCTCCCGGGCCCGATCGGGGCCGTGCGAAGCCCCGAGGTCAGCGCGGTGGTCGGATCGCCGTCCCGCGCGTCGCCGTGCGCTTTCGCCTGCGGTTGCCTCGGCGGACGCGTGTGCGGCCAGCACGGGCAGGAGGCGGAGGAGCGCGGTGCCACCACCACCACCTCAGATGTGTGATGGGACGGGCCTACGGCCGCCGATTGTCGTCACTACTGTGACCGCTGCTGGAATGTATCTATGCAAATAATCATACACGTGGGACACGGAGCGGTGACAATCAAAAGAGAAAGCCAAGACAGAAACTGCTGGCTCACGCAGCAAAAGGAACTTCACATGGTGAACAGGAGCACTGTGACACGACAGATGCGTTTTCGCAGGGGGACACGCGAACATTCTTTGTTTCGCCTGTGGCTTAAGGTATAAATGATGCATACATTCTTAATGATTGTCCAACACTTCCCCATTCCTCTGGACTCCCCATTGCGAAATGTCCACTGCACCCATTGAATCTTCATGGTGTTCAAACGAGGAAGTGGCATTGGAATTTAGCAAGGTCAGACTTCTCATAAAACCCCAACAAATTCCTCGTGCTCAGGCTACACGCAGGAACGCGGGCCATTTTGGGTGATGGTGGAGACCAATTGCATCTGGCGAAACGCACTTGACAGACGGCCAGCGTTTCATTCGCCCGTAGACTGGTCTGTGTGCAGGGTGCTGTGAAGACCAACACTGAAACGCGAAACAACAAATTGAAAAATAACTGCATTGCAAATTGGTGAGTACAGCTCATAAGACAATCAAATGCTAATCCTCCCCTTAACCCTTACCAACTATCCAACCAAACATTAGAACCAGCCAGGGTTGGTTATTGACAGGCACTGCAACACCGATGCATAATAATCATTTGGTATTTTACCCTATATTCCTATAATTCTATACACAGGTTTATAAAAATATATATATGAGGACTAAACAAGGCGAGATGGAGACGGCGCGCCAAAGGAGCAGTTTTGCCGGCCTACTCCAGCTAAAATTGAGCACCCGTACCAGGACGACAGACGTGTACCCCACCCCAAAGCAACAAGCAGCGAGTCTTCCTCTACATTTCAATGACCTTACCCCACACATTTACCTCTGGCACTTCTCTAGGCTCGGGGGTTCCTCCTTCAACTCTCTCGTTCGCTTTTCGGTTTCGTTGTTGACAGCGTCTTGGCCAGTAATGAGTTCGGCCCCTCGGAATGCCACTCACCCCTCCGACTCGACGCTTCTCACGAACGACTCATCTAGCCAGGAACCGGTGCTGTGACTTGTCAGGAGGGGTCTGATGCTGCTGCTATGGTGAAATTCTAAAGTTTTGTTTAGGAGTCATCTTACATTTTTCAGCTTGAGCCAAATGATTTCTAATATTTTACCACCGATAGAATGCTGCTGCTGCTACTCTTAAACGATAAATACAATAAAGCTGGGTTGCTATTTATTCCATGCATTTGTATTTTCTTATGAGTAAAGATTCTGTTTTTTGCAGGTTGGGTTTTTGATCGACATAAATATATTTTTTTTTCATGGAGAAGGGAAAAATTCATCAATAAGTTATTGAAGCAAATGTAAAGAGGCAGGCCTGCAACATATTGCTCATGCCCCTGCTGGCAGAAGAGCCTCCACGAGATGGAAGCTTCTACATATCCTCTTAAAAGGCTAGTTGGCCTACTCTTCCACGCTAGGCAGACTTCTTTGGAAGAGGTGGGAGTACGGCCGAAGGTGACCTGCCTGTTGACTACGGTGTAACCATTACGCCACCGCAGAGGAATGCCGATTAAGTTAATGTTGAACGGGTCATTTACACAATTAGAATGTGGCTTTATGAGATGTGTAAATGCAAGACGTGTGTATCTTATGGGCTTGACATAATCAGTTCCCCCGTTCTCAATGTGTGTTGTTTAAAGTTTGTGTACCATTGACTGTGGTGCCGACCCATACACTTCAACGGGGTCACTGCGTTTATGTTAAATGTTGGTGGTGCGTCGTTCCATTTCAACCCGTGAGCGTAGAGGGGGCCGCGTGGGGTCTGGTGGGATCAAGAGTCAGACAAGATGAAGTGGGGGAGCAGGTGGCGTCTAGTTGGGGTCCGGTGGGGTCAAGTAGAGATCAGATGGAGTAAAGTGGCAGGCGGTTTGGGTCAAGTTAGGGTCAGGTCCGGTCAAGCGGATGGTGAGTTGGGGTCAGGTTCGGGTAAGTTGGGGTCATGTGAAGTGGGGATCAGGTGAAGTGGGGGTCATGTGGGGATTGGGTCGTGGCGGGGTGTTCTTGCCGTCGCCCCGGTCCTCAGACGGATGGCGGGGTACCTGGGGTGAGTGCACAGTACCCACACGACCCACACGACAAAGATCCCCCGTTTAGCCTTAACAGACTGTAGGGGTAAGTGCTGTTAGCGAGCACCTATGAAGGCCGGCACGGCACACGAGGGGGTGGGTGGCCAACACCACGCTCGGCCGTCTTTGTTTCCCCAGTGGCGATGCTTACACACCGCACCAGGTACTCATTTGAGGCTGAGTCGACCTAGGAGAGGCCCAGATAATCGTCACTAAATGTTGGCCGTGAGCGGGAATCGAACCCGGGTCGCCAGGTTCATAGCTCAGCGCGTTAACCGCTACACTACCGCTCCCCACACACAGACACAACACACACGACACACACACACGACACTCACACACGACACACACAGTGACACACACACAGACACACACACAGCCACACACACAGACACACACACACAGACACACACTCACACGACACACACATACAACACACACGACACAGACACACACGACACACATGCTGCCTGCCATCACAACCTCCCTGGCCTCCACAGATTCCTCGTTTGTTCCCCTCTTGCCGAACGGACGCGATCGGAGCCACGTGACTCGCATAAACAATGCCTGTGATTGGTCCAAATGCGGGCGCTTAGTAGGGGCGGGGCTGAGGCCTCGACCAATCAGTGTCAAAGACAATGTCCATATAATTATCATTCATTTTAATTGTATTTTTTCACCCACGTGATTTTACCGAAAGAACCAAAGAATATGGATCCTTGCAGTCACGAACATTTCAAATCTAGAAAGAAATAAGTTTGCATGTTTATCACAAGCACTATGTGTGGTTAATGTAGCACTGGATTCCTTACAAAGGGTTTCTCTTTGGTGTTGAACATCTTAACACCGCCTGTTTTATTGCCAGAAAGGGTTAAAAAAAAACTTCTTATTTTTCATACAGCGAGTTTCCGGTCAAAGGGTCGGGGGCGAGGAGGGGTCGAGGAGGGGGCGAGAAGGGGGCGTTTCCGATTGATAGGGGGCGGAGTCGTTCACAGATCCCTCCCCTTGTGACCCCCCCCCCCTCCCCCGTCGTGACCCCCACTCCCTGCGTGCAATCTGTTTTCGACGTTCATTCTAGATTTGAAGCTTTCGTGACTGCAAGGATTCATACTCTTAGGTTTTTTCGGTAAAGTCACGTAGGTAAAAATAAATAAATAATAATAAAATCTCATATAAATAATAATAGAAATAAAATAATAAATCACGACGTTTCGGAGGCAACACAAGCTTCGTTTATCAGGTGTAAAAAGGCACAGCAAAATAACTGTACTAACTGATGAAGGAAGCTTGTTTTGCCTCCGAAACGTCGTGATTTATTATTTTATTTCTATTACTATTTCTATGATAGCAATTAGAATTTTTATTATTTATTTTCTCCTACGTGACTTTACCGAAAAAAACCTAAGAGTATATTTCTACGTTCACTTCGTTGAACACGCAGTCGGCTTTCGCGACCAATATTGTCCGTAATAGAGGGGGGTTTGCGTTAGATCGCGTAAATAATAGTGTGTCGTTATACCCGCCCACCAGCAAGGCTTGTCACGTAATACAAAACGTGCCAATTCGTTACTCGTTCTGCCGGCCGGTGTGTTGGAGAGTAAACTCACATTTACAATTCGAGTCCGACGTTTCGCCGGTAATTACAACGAACCTCATTCGGCGACAACTCTGGCTGTCGCCTAGTGAGGCTGGTTGTAATTGACAAACCTTACTAATTGGCTGTCGGGTGGTGGCAGGTTTAACGACACATTTATATGCGATCTAACCCAAAAATAAAAAACCTCAGGATTAATTTTGTCCTTTCATAAATGAGATATATAACACAAGGCCATAGTGCCATTGTGAACATGCAACCCAAGCAATGGCTCGGATAGGACGGCCATAGAGACACAGAGACATTATAATAGATACGTAAGATCTTGATTTGAAGCTTTCGTGACTGCAGAAATCCATACTCTTTGGTTCTTTCGGTAAAGTCACGTAGGTAGAAAAATAATTATTTTTTATTAAATTTTTCTACCTACGTGACTTTACAAATAATTAAAAAAAATAATTATGTTTTATTTTATTTTTCTACCTACGTGACTTTACCGAAAGAACTAAAGAGAAAATATACGTAAGATGCCTATAGAGATACATTCAAGATAAGCCACAGTGTAGCCCAAACTATGGACCAGATAGTAAACCACTGAATCTGCGCTCCTTTAGAGGAGGAACAGCATCACCAAACGAACTCTCTCCTGAAGCCTTCTCGGGACTTGCAGACCTCGACATGTGCCATACGCAAGAATGCTATAAATTGGCCATAACGTCTATCATAGTTTTTGCTTTAAAGGCAGTGTTGTAAACCATTGTGTAGGAACATTTTTAGGTTTTCTTTCGTTACAGTATCAAGTTTAGCTTTGCAGAAGCACTATTTAATATTTTTAGGGCCCAGTCCACCTTCAAAAATTGTCCTTGTAAGCATACCCACTGTACTCTGTTATGTGTTCCAGTTGTGTCCAGCCGATGCACAATAAAATGACCACCATAACGTTGTAGTAATGAATGAATAACGTAGCCGCACAAGTAGTAAAAATACAGCACCCGTGACAATGTGTGGTGTTCCTTGTTTTCCTTGCCTGTCTCCCTGTATTAAATATGCTCACCGTGTCTGTGCGCGAGATGCGGTAGCATTTAGACGCCGCATAAACCCACGTTTAAGTAACCCATCTTCTCTCATTCTACGTGGTATCTAAAAAAAAATTGCATCCCTGAAATGACTTGCTCAATCCACTGCTAATGGGTGGGCTACTAACAGCATGGGGAGCTCCGCAGAGCCGTCTCTGGTGGTTGTTTTTGTTGCAGATCCCTCCATGGGGCCAGGCGCCCTGGACAAGCAGGCATGAGTGTCCCACACTTTACAACTCCACCACAGACAAAGACGGGAGACAGTCCACCCCGGTCTGTCTCCACGAGTCCACCGTTTTCCAGCGGTTCCCTCCTTTTATTGATTTATTTACACGCTTTTATTTAACTCACTCTTGTTTGTTTTCGTATCCTCAAATCTTGTAACTCAATTTTAACCCACTTCCCCAATGTGGTATCGACTGCAAACTTGGTATACGTATGTCATACTGATGACAATACTATTCTATCATAAAAATAAAATATATTTTTCAACAATCTTTTTTATATGTTATGTTTTGGCTTGGGTCTAATTGTCCACGCTCAACTCACGTTGGCTGTAATTGGCCACGGCCCCGTACGTTGTGGCAAGCCTCGGGGCCACTTCCTGGAGTCGTGGAGTTCTGCCATTACTCGTACGGTTCATTTCATTAAAGCGTGTTTTTAAAAAAGTATTTTTAAATATTACTTATTTTTGTCTCCTTCATTCCCCGCCCCCACCCCACCTTCCGATCAACCGTGGGGTTATCATCCGTGTGTTTGTTACAGCACGTTACTGCTGAGTGGACAGGCAGGTGGGATTTGAGAACGTTGAATGTTGTAACTACGGCGCCGGGAGATCGACGTAGCATCGAAGGTCTCGCATTCTCTCTCCCCTGCCTCCTTGCGTCTCCTCTCCGTACAGAGTCTCCTGTCCCCTCGACTGTCTCCACCTCCTTCTCAGTCACCTCCTGTCTCCTCCTCCATCTCCTCCCCTTCCTCCTCTCTCCCCTCCTCCTCCTGTTTCCACCCTCCTCCTCCCCCAGTGTGTCTCCTCCTCTTCCTGCTGCCCCCACCTCCTCCTGCTGCCCCCACCTCCTCCTGCCCCCACCTCCTCCTCCTCTTCCCCCAGTGTGTCTCCTCCTCCTGGCCCCCACCTCCTCCTGCCCCCACCTCCTCCTGGCCCCCACCTCCTGCTGGCCCCCACCTCCTCCTGCCCCCACCTCCTCCTGGCCCCCACCTCCTCCTGGCCCCCACCTCCTCCTCCTCCCCCAATGTGTCTCCCTCCTCCCTGCCCCCACCCCCACCTCCTCCTGCCCCCACCTCCTCCTGGCCCCCACCTCCTCCTCCTCCCCCAATGTGTCTCCTCCTCCTCCTGCCCCCCCACCTCCTCCTGCCCCCACCTCCTCCTGGCCCCCACCTCCTCCTCCTCCCCCAATGTGTCTCCTCCTCCTGCCCCCACCCCCACCTCCTCCTGCCCCCACCTCCTACCTCCTCCTCTTCCCCCAGTGTGTCTCCTCCTCCTCCTGGCCCCGTCGTCTACGTCACCGCCCCCTCCTGCCCCCGCCCCGCCCCCCCTGCTCCCAGCCCCGCCCCCCGACTTCTCGCGAGGCTCCTCCCCCCGGGCTCTGGGGGAGGAGCTCCGCGTGCCGCCCCCGGCTCCTCCCGTCTCCCCGAGCCCCTCCATTGGGGCACTTCGCCTCGCCCCGCACCCCCCACGCAGAGCCTCCTCCTGGCTCCCCTCGACCTCCGATGTCTCTCCAAGGGTCCCCTCTCCGCTCGTCTTCACGAGCCCCCCTCTCTGCCTAGGACCTCCACGAGTTACCCCCCCCCGGTCCCCTCCTCCACCTCCTCTTCCTCCACCTCCTCCCGACCCTGCAAGTCCTCATGTCTGCCCGCGCGGGCTCTCCTCTGCATCTCCATGCCTGTCTCGGCGTGTCTCCCTGTACCCACGCAGCCCCCGGTCTGTCCCCCGTCTCCGTGAGTCTCCCCGCCTGTCTCCACGAGAGCCTCGTCTTCCAGCGGCCCCCCTATCTGTCTCCCTGATTGCTCCGACGCACGCTGTCTGGGCCCCGTGGCCCTCCCTGGACCCCCCCTGACTTTCCTTGGATTGTCCCCCCTGAGGTCCCCACGTATCCCGCGGGACCCCCCCCCCCTACTGCCTGCCAAGAGAGAGGCCCTCTCCGTGGAGGTGAGTGTGGGAAGGAGGGCCCTGGTGCTCGGGGTTGTGTTCTCTTCTGTAGGATGGTGGTGATGGTGGTGATGTGTGCGTTGTGTAAGAGGACGTGGAGCTGAGTGGACTTTGTCGATGACTGGTACCAGCGGTGTCAAGATCGGCCTCTGTAGAGGAGGAGGCTCGTGAAGGACGCTACTGGAAAGTTGGAGGCAGTCGCCCTCCAGCAACAACGGAGGGCGGAGGAGCGACGCTCACAACAACGAGCGGAGCGCCGGGTGGCTAAAGCACAGCAAGTTGGCACAGTAGGGGGCACAGGTGGTGCATCAGCCAGTCATCTCGGTCATCTCGGTCAGTCGACCCGTGGCACCTGCTGGGTCTGCCCCGTGACCTCCTGCCAGCGGGCGGTCGACACTTCACGTGGCCTCAAGGTGCACCTAGCCTGGCACAAGCGTCGTGGTGTCACGTCACCGCCACTTAGTGGCGAATGGCGGTGGTTGTTGTTGTGTGTTAGAGGATGATGGCCGGGTGGAAGCGTTTCTCCGTGCGGTGGGTTTGGTGGTGGTGCTGTGTGTGTTTGTTCGGGGTGTGTTGTGTGTCCCGTAGAGGATGGCCCCGGTAAAGTGTTGTGTCGAGGTGTGTTGTGTCGAGGTGTGTGTAGAGGTGTGTGTGTTGTGTAGAGGTGTGGGTGTGTAGAGGTGTGTGTGTGTTGTGTCGAGGTGTGTTGTGTAGAGGTGTGTTGTGTAGAAGTGTGTTGTGTAGAGGTGTGTTGTGTAGAGGTGTGTGTGTGTTGTGTAGAGGTGTCGGTGTGTAGAGGTGTGGGTGTGTAGAGGTGTGTTGTGTAGAGGTGTGTTGTGTAGAGGTGTGTGTGTGTTGTGTAGAGGTGTCGGTGTGTAGAGGTGTGGGTGTGTAGAGGTGTGTAGAGGTGTGTGTGTTGTGTAGAGGTGTGTGTGTAGAGTTGTGTGTGTAGAGGTGTGTGTGTGTTGTGTAGAGGTGTGTGTGTGTGTTGTGTAGAGGTATGGGTGTGTTGTTATAGAGTTGTGTGTGTTGTGTAGAGGTGTGTGTGTGTTGTGTAGAGGTGTGGGTGTGTGTAGAGAGGTGTGTGTGTCGAGGTGTGTCGTGTAGAGGTGTGTGTATTGTGTAGAGGTGTGTGTAGAGGTGTGTGTGTGTTGTGTAGAGGTATGTGTTGTGTAGAGGTGTGTGTGTAGAGGTGTGTTGTGTAGAGGTGTGGGTGTGTTTATGGAGGATCGCCTTGCACAGTTGTGCTCGGTGTAGTGTTTTAGGTTGGGGTTTTGTTCTGGGTTCGAAATGATGGCCGGGTTGGTGTCGTGTTCCGGTGTGCTGTGTGTGGGTGCGCTGTGTATGGCTTCGGGTGTGCTGTGTATGGGTTCCAGGGTGTGCTGTGTATGGGCTCGGGTGTGCTGTGTATGGGCTCGGGTGTGCTTTCTGAGTTAGGTAGCAGTGTTGTGGAGTGCTCTGTGTGTCGTGTAGGACCTTTACTGTGCTATGTTTTAGTGGGTAGCTGGGCTATGGTGTTCTGAGTATTGTGGGGTTGGTAGTGTGGTGGTATCAGGGTGTGTTCTGTAAGATTCTGGTGCCGGTAATATTTTCGTGTGCTTTGTGGTGAGTCTTGGGTGGTCGTGTCAAGGTGTGCTCTCCCTCTCTGTTCTGCGCGGTGGTGGGTTAGTGTGTGCAGTGCGTGTGTGTGTGCTCTCAGGATGGGGTGTTTTTGGAAGGGTTATCAGTAGAGGGGTGTCCTCTATTTTATGGAGTCGTCGGTTCATTGTGTTGTGCGCGGTAGTGGATTAGGTTGATCGCTGTGTTGTGTAGGGGAGGTAGTGTTTGTTTGTGGTACTGGTAATTCGGGTGTGCTCTGTGTTGTGATGGTATTTGTGCGCGCTGTGTGTAAGGTGGTGTGTTTTTGCGAAAGCTGGCCGAGGAGAGGTGTGGTCAGTGTGGCATCTAAGGTATATTGTTATTGTGTACTGCGTGTGTGGTGTGCCATCGCTTGCGCTTTGGTGTGTTGTGTAGGGACGGGTGTTTGTGGAGCCTGGCTAGGTGTCTGTCGAGTCTTCGTGATGAGAGTTCGTGACAGCTTCAGTAGTTCCTTCATCCAGCCATGGGATTGGATCGTGGCTGATGACGATGATGACCTATTTAGGTGGAGGTTATGTTTGGAGAGGCTGACCAAAGTGTCGGTCTGTTCAAGTGCAAGTGTGGTCTGGTGGAGGTGCATTGAGGTGAACGATGTGCAGGTGATGGGTATGCAATTGAGGTGTTCCCAGATGGAGGTGTGTTTGGATGGACTTGCCACATGGGAGGTGTGTGCGGGTTGAAGTGTGCTCGGGTAGCTTTCGCTGACAATGGCTTTACAACGTACCTTTTGTGTTTCCATTGATAGTCTTGGTTCTTTCGGTAAAGTCACAGTGTTGATGACAACTGCGACAGTGTATTTTTCTCCTACTTTGTGATAGATTACGTTAAACCATAGTTTGCAATTGCGTGAGATTGTATCTCTCTGATGTGTTGTCGAGTTGTAGGAACCGAATTGTTTCGGAAGAGGCTCTCGGCACGTGGAGCAAAATCATCAGGCATCGTGTGGAACAACAAAACGCGGTACAATCCGAAAACGCATAGGATGGATATACAGCACAACCACAAAATACCTCCATGAGATTTTATTTGAGGCACCCAAACTGCCAGCTCAATGGATTGCTGCCTGAGCTTTGTGCCATGTGATGTTCCTTACCACCACAATTCTGCTTCTTTCAAAGCACCGAAGGAAGAGCGATCACAATTTCTAAATCGTATGAGAGTGTTTTTGAACACAAATAATCATCTGGGGTTATCAATAATGTCTGTGGCAAAGAGGAGTGAGCTTCCACACTCCGTAGGTCTTCATGGTTGTGCTGCTGGATTAGCTCTCCGATATGTTTGGGTTTTTCGGCATAATGTCTGACGTTTCGCTTGATGTGATGGGAGATTCTTCAGCAACTGAAATCTGAAAAAAACTAGAAACTGTTGCCCTCCTTGAGCGACCCAGGGACCTTCCTCACAGCCCTCGCCCCCCAGGTGAAGGAATCTCCCCAACCCCGTAGAACAGGTTCACTCTCAGAGTCTTCAGGACCACTGAGTTGGCAACTCGGTTAGAGCTCTGCTGAGGAAATGAGTAACTCCCGTTGTGAATTTTGCTTGCGACCTTGAGGAGTTCTCACACTGGGGCATCGCCACATGGGGTCAGATCACCGTGCTTCGTCGTTGCTGAGAACCCCCGCGGCTTCAGAGAAAAGAGACAACCCGAGTCGGCCGTTATGCGCCTCAAATAATAATAATGTCAGGAAAAGCGAGTTGGAGACTTAAGAGTGGAATATTCTACCACAGTTCGCCGCGGCACACGTTGCATGAATGAATATCTGTTTATTTTAGTTGGGCTGTTTTGTTTTCGCCATTTTTTTCTGCTTCACCAGTCCGACGAAATATATATATATATTTTTTACAATATAATGTGGATTTATACAATGTCAGAACATAATATTTTGCAAGGCAGGCAGTCATATGGAGAGCAAACAATACATGTCTTGAGCGTGAACTTCAACAGCTGCTGGGAATCGACAGCACGCATGGCTGGAGGAAGAGAACTCCAGATTATTGAGACAGCAGAGGAGAGCGACCTCCCACTGAGTGAAGGCTGACTGTTGGCTTCAACAGAAAGCCTTGGTATCTGGACCAGAGAGTGCGTGGACGAGAGTGGATGGAGATGAGAGTGTAGAGGTTGCAGTGAGATGAGAGGGGAGAGTTAGGAGAGTGTGTGGAGGGGCGTAGAGAGAGATGAGAGGGTAGAGGTAGGCAGAGGCAAGTCCATGACCTACAGGACGGTGAGTGCAAAACTGAAATCGATCCGGGTTTTGATTCAGAGAAAGTTGAGGGATCGGAGGGTTCACTTGATGTGGTTTAATTTTCAGGTACGGCTGACAAGTCTGACAGCGTCACTGTGAGGCTTGTTCCAGGTTATAGTGCCCGATACATAAACATCGTTGATTATTATATAGGAAGGTTAATGCTTTGGTCTGCGTGAACCAGTGACCAACCCTTGAAGCCTAAAGGTGTCCATGTCTGCTTGTGAGCGAGGATCACAATGCTGTGTGTCGACACTTGTAGTTTACCCATCGTGTACATACACAAGCGTACGCACGTGCTTACGTGCGAGAAGGTCCGGAGGGCATGGAGCTGTGGGCACTACCTTGGCCTGCGGAAGAGATGTGGCTGGGCTTCAGGGCCTTGTGTTTTCCTTCATCCTCACTGTGATGGAGTGGGTGAAAGTCTAAAGTGGGAGCTAATTTGGTTGTCTAAACTGGGAATGAAGACACACACAGCATGTGCACTAGAAGTAGACATCACGCGTCCAGAGACGACATGCGCATAGCATGCACTACCTGCACTCTCATTTTGTCACCTGGGTAAACGTAGACACAGCATGCATTGTGAGTAAAGTAAAGATACACACAGGGTAGACTGCGAATTGACATGCACACGGCTTGCAATATCAATAAACACACAGCATGTGCATTGAGTGAGTGTATGCAACAAGCATGCACTATGGGCAAAAGATACACAGCGTACACTACAAAGACAAAGATCCCCCCTATACCCATAACAGACATGGGTCAAGTGCTGTTCACGTGCACCTGTGAAGGCCAGCACCATGCCCGGCCACCTTTGTCTCCCTAGTGGCAATATCTACACACCGCACGAGATCCTCATTTGAGGGTTGAGTCGACCAAGCGGAGGCCCAGGACCAGTTCAGATAATTGTCATGGGTGCTGGCCGTGAGCCGGAATCGAATTCGGGTAGTTGGGTTTGTGGCGCAGCGGCGATATAACCGCTGTACTCTCGCTCCCCGTTGTGCAGTGTACATCTACATCACTGTCTCTCCTGGTGAGGACCCAGCATGCCCTGTGTGTTCACAGCAGTGGCCCCTTGTTCGCCGTGCGGTGGAGGAGGAGGAGGACCCAGGCTCACGATTGAGGCTCCCGTTTGCGAATCGAGGCAGCAGCTGCTGGTTCTACCGGAGTCGCCTGCCGCCTGCGCCACGTGACGCCGCGACGGCGCTCGCCCTCATGGGATAAACCGGCACGCGCCGGGGTCTGGACCCAGGTGAGGATCGTGGTGGGCAGCAACCCGTGCGGTTGCCACCTCCTGAAGTACCAAAAAAAGTGGCAAATATTGAAGGGAGATGAATCTCAATATAGGGAGAGGGGAGAAGTACATATGAATACATTATTTTGATTTAGTGTATTATTTTGCAACTGACAAAATTCAGGACTTTGAATGTTCTGAGAACCCTTAGATATTTCCAAGGACAGCGACTTGTGTTTTTGGGGGATTAGCTGTTGTCCTTCGTGTACTTTCTGTAGGTTGCTTTGTGTATGGTGGTGGTGGTGACGGCGGTTCAGGCGTGAGCTGTGTTGAGCGTATGTTGTTTGGGCTGTGCGATGTACGTATGTAGGTTGAACTTCTTTTGCACCGTACTTAGCCAACCCGGCTAATCGGAGCGTGCGTCCGATGCGTTTTGCGTGCTGTTAGTCAGTTCAGAATGTGCTGCGTGCCGTGTGAGTGAGCGTTTTGCCGTGTGCGGTGGCAGGGGCTCGCTACAGCGCCTGAGCTGGCGTCGTGGTGAAACGCGGCCGCGCTTGAGGAAGTGGCACGGAGTTAATGTTTGAGCGACTGCGGCGAGCGGGGCCTCGCGGAAGGAGTGACGTTCGCTGTGTTGATGTTGGGCAGGAGGGCGGCGGGAACAGTCGCTGCACCCCCCTCCCCGTCCCTCCCCCCCACCATCTCGAGCTGCAAAGCACCAACTCTCTCTACCGCAGCCGCTCGCTGGCACAGGCTCACTGCTTTCAACGTGCGCCTACCCGCACGCTGGGTTGAAGCAAGTTGCAAAGCAAAAGACGAAGAGTTATTGAACATGCAATCTTTTTTGTTTTCTTTTACACTGCAGAACTCAGGTTGATGCTTTAATGCATTGGGTCTGTCCTTCCTGTCTTCAGGTCACAGTAACTCGCGTGTAGATGTTCCAATTTAAGTGACATTTTGTTTGTTTGTTTAAAGTTGCGTTGCTTTTAGGGACGTTCCCCTCTATAGAAAACCGAGCAAAGGTGTGAAAGGGTTACACAAAACGAGGCGATAAATGCGCTGCAAATAATAATACACCGCATCTTTACTGGGGAGACAAAGGTGGGCTGGATTGGTGCCGTGGCCACACCACCACTTACACGTGTCCTATCGGCCTATATAGGTGCTCGCTAACGGCACATGAATCTTCAAGTCTGTGTATGGCTTATTGGGGAGAGGATTCTTTCACTATGGGAGAAGTTGGGCATGTGTATAATTGTGTTAGTGTGTCGTTATGTTTGTATGTGGAGCGTGTGATGTTGTTAGTACATGTCTGGTTCTGTGGTTCTGTTTTTATATGGCATGTTGGCGTGTGTGTTGTTACGCATGTTTGCATATGAGTCTTTCTGATTATGTTGGCGGGAGCGGTGATGTAGAGGTTAGCGCGCTGCGCTATTAACCCGGCGACCTGAGTTAAATTCCCGCTCACAGGCCAACACCAGTGACGATTATCTGAACCGGCTCCGGGCCTTCTCAAGTTTGACTCAGCCCCAAATGAGTACTCGGTGCAGTGTGTAAACATAGCCACTAGGGAGTCAAAGGTGGCCAGGCATAATGCTGGCTACCTACCCCCTCGTGTGCTGTGCCGGCCTTGATAGGGGCTCGCTAATAGCACTTGCCCCAATAGTCTGTTAACACTATATGGGGATCTTTGTCTTTTGTACAGTTAACTGTAATGGTGGTGTGTGTATATGGTTATGTTTGTGTGTGGTTAAGTGCGGTGGTGTGCGGATAAGTGCGATGGTGTGCGTGTGTGCGGTTATGTTTGTGTGTGACTATGCGTGTACGCATGTTGGTGTGCGCATGTGCGCTCGTGTTTCCTGTCTGCTTGTGGGGATCGTGCTGCTTGACTTCCTGCTGCTATTGTGTCTGTGGCACGGGGCCCAGCTCACAGGCAAGCCTCCCCCCACCAACCCACACCCCCCTACGCCCCCCCCCAACCACCCAGGGCTCAACCACACTCCGCCAGTACTCGAGGCCAGACCGTGTGAATGTGCTGCGCGCATTGAAATATCACGTGGTGATTGATAATTTTGCAGAAACGTCACACGCGTCAGTGCAGTCCTAGTTCCTGTAAGGCACCCTGCAAGTAAATACTGTGGTATTGGATTTTACATTCGAGAATTCACTTGTGATTTTTAGTCGTTACATTGGTGTGTTTTTTTGCATCTTTTAGTTTGATATATTTCTAACTATATTCATAGACTACCAGATTATCAACGTGGGTGCTATGGCGTTTTGTTAGGTACGGTGAGTTACTTGTGGCTGATAATGACTGCAGGCGATGAACCAAGCAATTCTCTTGTGCGCTTACCGGATAAAGTTCCTCCGGTTAAATTTTGACTTAAACTTTCGTGACTGCAGGAATTAATATTCTTTGGTTCTTTAGGTAAAGTCACGTAGATTGAAAAAAAAAATAAAGTGAATAAAAATACCACGACGTTTCGATCGCAACACAAGCGGTCATCATCAAGAAAAGGGGTTAGCCTCTAAAGGCAAACTGTTTATAAAGGTTTGGAGATGGGCGTAGCCCAAGTGTATCAGCAGCACCAACAATGCCAATGCAGAAGCACCAGAATTGCTAATGCAGCAGCAATGCCAATGCAACAGCAATTCCAATTCAGCAGCAATGCCACTGCAGCAAAGGGACACCAAGAAATAATTGCACCCCGCTCCACACACCACACTGCTGACGGTGGAGGTTGATTGACAAGAAAACACAAGTCAAGTCTTTCCAATGATTGCTGAGTCTATAACCATCATCTCGGTTGAAATTGTGTCTGTGTCTTTATATATGGATGACTTCATGAACGAACCTCTATTGATAGCCAGTGGGCTTGCAAAGTACAATTGTCTTAGAGAAATATCAAGAAAAGGGGTTAGCCTCTAAAGGCAAACTGTTTATAAAGGTTTGGAGATGGGCGTAGCCCAAGTGTATCAGCAGCACCAACAATGCCAATGCAGAAGCACCAGAATTGCTAATGCAGCAGCAATGCCAATGCAACAGCAATTCCAATTCAGCAGCAATGCCACTGCAGCAAAGGGACACCAAGAAATAATTGCACCCCGCTCCACACACCACACTGCTGACGGTGGAGGTTGATTGACAAGAAAACACAAGTCAAGTCTTTCCAATGATTGCTGAGTCTAACCATCATCTCGGTTGAAATTGTGTCTGTGTCTTTATATATGGATGACTTCATGAACGAACCTCTATTGATAGCCAGTGGGCTTGCAAAGTACAATTGTCTTAGAGAAATATATTTTGTGTGAGCCAGCCGCATTAAAATAACGTTCAGCCACGGCAGAAGTATTGGTAGTACCTTGTTTCAAATCTGCCTTATGCTCACGAACACGGACCGAGACATGTCGCTTCGTTTCCTCAATGTAATTGCTGGCGCAGATACAGCTTAGTTTGTTGACGTCGGGATATTGCATGTCAGGAATTTTGTCCTTCACAGATGGGATCAGATCACGAATTTTATGTACGGTGTTAAATCGGACCTGGATCTTGTGTTTGTTCATGATTTTGGAAAAAAAAATTGGTTACCCCTGCTATGTACGGGAAGGTGATGGTTTTGATTGGATCCTCAGATGGCTCCTTCCTCACGGTTGGGGTGATGGCTTTGCGGATTGTGTAGGCAGAATATCCATTGGCCTTGAGAGCTTGGTGTACGTGTTTGAGTTCACTGGTTCGGTGTTCATGGTCGGAGATACATTGAGCTCTATGGTGTAGCGTTTTGATGAGGGAATTCTTCTGGTGGTGGGAATCAGGTTTTAGGTAGGCATCGGTATGGGTTACTTTCCTGTCGACAGAATGGCTCATTGAGCCATCTGGTCTCTTTTTGATTCGGACATCCAAGAAAGGTAGCATGCCATCCTTTTCAGCCTCCATGGTGAATCCTCCGGTTCGAAGCCGTTTTCAGCAATGTTGAGATCGATGAGAAGGTCGATGGACCACGATTATGAATTTTTTCATTATCACCCAGGAAAATCGTCACTTTTACTCATCACTTGTTTTCAAGAGGGTCCTTCACAAGTTATCGCAGTTGCGTCATGTTGATAGCTATTATAATAAAATGCAGTAATTTGCGGGTATTATTTTTTTTAGGTGATAATGCCTACTATTGCGAATGATGTCTCAGGACCTTTAACATCCACTGTGAAGCAGACGGTACCTACTTTTATGGTTAATATACACTCAGTATTAACCAGGGCGGCTGCTGGATTGAACTGTGAACCTCTGCAACAAGTGACGAACACGATACTGCCAGGCCGCCCCAATGTGAGTCAGGACCGTGCAGAGATGGGGCTCACGATCACAGAGGTGAACAGACTTGCTCGGGACAGACATACAGGCTCACCAGAGTCAGACATAGAGCCTCACCAGATACGCACTCGCCAGAGATGCAGATTCGTAAGAGACGGACGGATAGACCGCCAGAGATCAGACAGACTAACCAGAGATGGACAGACTCGTGATTGTCTATCTGGTTGTGCTATGGATGGTAGAGCTATGATTACCCAGGGTCTCACTATCCTGTAACGAGTGCTGTTGTCTTACTGGTAGTGCTGGCTGGTAGAGCTATGATTACCCAGGGTCTCACTATCTTGTAGCAAGTGCTGTTGTCTTACTGACAGTGCTATGTTGATAGAGCTATGTTCACCCAGGGTCTCACTATCTTGTAGCGAGTGCTGTTGTCTTAATGACAGTGCTAAGATGGGAGATCACCAACTGAGTCGCTTGCACCCTTGCCAGGAGCGTAGCGGATCCCCCCCCACAAGACGCCGCACTAGGCAGGGCCTCCTGCCCCGAGCGCACCGTCACGCCGAGTCGCAAGTCCAGGAGCCTGTGCGCCATTTGACGTCGGCCTCAACGGTAGCGAGGGTCCATGTCGACCGTGCTCTGCACTGACCACGGTTGGCGTGGACGCTCAGATCTAGGATTCAAATTAAATGATGTCTTTGATATGATTGGGTTTTGTGCAGTTATTGCCTGGTGACCGCTAAGCACGATGTGTACACTTGATATCCCAGTTTAACCTGGTTTCATCACGGGCGACAGGAATCCAGATCTTAGAAGGGTGCCCACTCAGCGCTGTGACCCCTAGCCCGCCCCACCTCATGCATGCATCTCATTAAACAGGTACCTTTGAAAACATACCAAGTTGATAATGTAAACGTAATGTCGACGTAATTTAATAGGTGCAAGTTGCTGATTATCGTTTGCCGTAATTAAGTGTCGGCGTTACATCGCCGCACACGTGTCCCTTGTGAGAGTTCTTGCCGTGCGTTCGGACCGCGAAGTTTGAAACACACTTCGGTCTCCACAGTGCAGCCGATTAGCCATCAGGGGGCCGGGTTGTGGGTAGCCTCCGGGCTCATCCGTTGACCCTCGAGTGCTAGCGCTCGCTCGCGCTCCAACTGGCCGCGTGGCTCGGCTAGAGAACGAGCGGCTCGCCGTCGAGGAGGTGTACGAGGTCAATTCCTGGTTGAGTGGTTAACTCGACCCATCATCTCTCCTCCCTCAGGGGTCGATAAAACACGTATCACTCTGTGGGGAAAGTCAACCTTGGTTGTCCTATGGATAGACTCGCTCCCTCCATAGTTGTGTGAAGTTTCCACCGCTGGCTCATGGGCTGTCGTAAATAGGTGAGCTACTACCTTGTTGCTCATTCGAGCAGGAAATGGCCTCGACTTTAACGAGCCGCACTGACCAGCATGGTGAAGCAGAGGTCGCAAACGGGTTTTGATTCCTTACCCGTACCCGTACCCGGCCGTACCAGGGTCGCAAACGGGTACCCGTACCTGTACCCGGCCGGGTACGGGTAGCCGGGTATCGGGTAGGGTACGGGTATCGGGTACCCGATTGCGACCTCTGTGGTGAAGGCAAATGGAGATGTCATTAGGTAAGCTATTTTTCACCATTGGAGGGGGGGTTGGTGAACATGCGGTTGTGGATGCACTATGCTGCGGTCCATCTAAAAAACTCAAGCATTTATAAGAATGGAGTGTTTTTTTGTCCCGTTAAATGGAAGTACAGTCAAACAATGCCCACGATCACTGCGGGGGAACCCTTCAACCAGCAGTGGATTTACGAAGCCCTGCAGTGTTTAATATCATCATTCTTAGAAATGTTTGAGATTATGTTTTCGAAGGGACGCAGCACAATGCATTCGCAAGCACGTGTTCACCAGCCCCCCCCCCCCTCTCCAATGGTGCAAAACAGCTTACTTATTGACATTTCCATTTACTTCTGCACGTTTATGAATGACTAGTATACACGTCGTTATTAACTTCATTAAGAACGCTCATTTGTTGATGTGTTCTGTTGGTGTATTATGTCGGTGCTGTGTATTCTCTGTTAAATGCGGACAACCTGCGTGTGTTAATCCCACGGTGCTGTCCGGTGTTTATAAGTGCCACGGTTCAAGCGTGTGTGGCCCTCGGGGTCAGGCTGCGCCGTTGATCATTTCTTCTCCGAAACCTCCGCCACACTCGACCGCCGCCAGCACCTTCCAGAGGTCGATCACACCCCGCATAGATGCCCGCCGCAGTAGTGTGTGTGGCAAAAGATTGAGAGAAGAATTGCTCGGAACGCCGCCTAAACGGGACGACCGCACTCTGATTGCATGTGGTTGCGAAAGCCTGCGAGCACGTGCTAAAGTACCGTGGTTGGCACGAGTCGGGAGATTTTTTTTTTAACCGATGCAAAATTATTACCTTGCTGTAATTGTCTCTGCCCAGATCAGATATTTCACGCTTGTCAATACCGCTTGAGGTGGCATCAATGCTGTGGTTGCAATTTCTTATTCACGGCCAACAACAGCACATTATGTGATAACCATTTGAAATGAGTGGGGTTATTCAGGAAATTCACTCTCGCCAGCCGTATAAACTAACGTTTTGATACCTTACCCAGTGCCGATTTCTGCCCTGCTACATGAACTACGAAGACCTGCCAACCCTGGCGAAACACCTTAACTGCGAATAAAGGGTCGGGGTTCGGACGAAGAGTGACTTGTACCGTCGCTTCCTGCCGGTGAGCAAACGATTGATGGACGACGATGCGTCTGCGATTGTCTCCCCCGCAGGGTCTGCTGCTGTTGGCGGCTTCCCCCGTGAGATTGGCTGAGTGATCTCAAGAGCAGCAAGGAGAAGACGGCCAAGATGGGTAAGTGAAGGGGCCGGGTGAGCGGGGGCGTGCATGTAGCGCACTCAGTTGGCGTGCAGGTACACGCGTGTGTGTGTGTGTGGGAAGTGGTAGTGTAGTGGCCTGGCACAAGCGTCGTGGTGACGTCACCGCCACTTAGTGGCGAATTGCGGTTGTTGTTGTTGTTGTGTAGTGGTTAGCGCGCTGAGCTACGGACCAGGCGACCCGAGATCGATTCCCGTTCACAGCCACCAACAGCAGTGATGATTATCTGAATCGGTCTTGGGCCTCCTGTAGGTCGATTCAGCCTCTGAGTACTTGGTGCGGTGTGTGTAAACATCAGAATTAGGCAGATAAAGGCAGCTGAGCGTGGTGCCGGTCACCCACCCCCTCGTGCGCCACACCGGCCTTCATCAGTGCTCACTAACAGCACCTTGCCCTGACGGTCTGTGAAGGCTACACGGGGGATCTTTGTGTGTGTGGAGGTGGTGTGTCTGGTGTGCATCCAGCATTGCGTACGCATGTGTATACCCACAGGTTTGTCATGATCTGAGACTCGGCTGCCCCGGCTGTCCCTGGGGCTCGTGGTCGTCGTCGTTGTTGTTTGTTGTTGTTGTTTGTTTGTTGTTGTTATTTGATGTTGGTGTTGGGCCCCGGTTGCTTCATCTCGACTTGTGCCGCAGTGTTTCTCTCTCCCCTCTCCCACGTTTATCTTGCCCTGACCCCCTCTCCTCCCTCCTGCGCATGATTTTATTTTCGTAAAGCATCTTGAGGTTATTATCATTTATTATTTATACCGCAGCTCCCATGCAATTTATGTTGATGCGATTGCATGCAGACTCGATACAAATTGAAATGGTTGTGTGTGGAGTTGCTGTATCTAGTAAGCTTGTTCACTCGTGTGTGTACCCGTGTGTGTGTACTGTTGTTTGCATTAGTGTGTGTGTGCCCATGTGTGTGCGAGTGTGTACTTGCGTATGCGAGTTTGTGTATCTGTGTGTGAGTGTGTACCCTTGTGTGTGAGTGTGTATCCTTGTGTGCGAGTGTGTACCCTCGCTTGTAAGTCTGTATACCCACCCATATGAGTGTACCCGAGTGTGTGTACCCTAGTGTGTGTACCCATGTCGGCGAGTGTGTGTACCCGCGTGCGCGAGTGTGTGTACCCACATGTGCGAATGCGGAGCTGCTGGGCTTGTTAGGTCTCCCCCATTGTCCATTGTTGAGTCAGCAGCCACAACATCTGGCAACAATTGGGTTGGGGGTACTGGGAAGAGGTGAGGGGGGGTAGAGAGGAGTAGCATACGGTAAGTAGAGGTGTGAGGGAGAGGTGTGTGAGGTCAAAGACATCTGGGAAAGGTGGTGGGGAGACAAACGTGGCCAGGCATGCTTCTGGCCACTTGCCACTCAAGGTACCGTGGCGGCCTTAATAGATGCTCACGAACAGCACTTGTTAAAGGCCATACAGGGGATATTTGTCTCTGTGGAAGTGAGTGAGCACACGGACGAGTTGGCAAGTGAGAGTGTGTGGGTGTATGTTCCTGAGTGATGGGGAGCAGTGGTGTAACGGTCAGCACGCCGCGCTACAAAGCCAGTGACCTGGAGTTAGATTCCCGCTCGCGTGACGAATATCTTAATTGGTCCTGGGTTTCCCCTAGGACAACTCAGCCTCAAATGAGTACCTGGTGTGGTCTGTAAACATCGCCACTAGGGAGACAAAGGCGGCCGGGCGTAGGGCTGGCCACCCATCCACTCGTGTGCTGTGCCGGCCTTCATAGGTGCACACTAACAGCACTTGCCCCAACAGTCGTTTAAGTCTATACGGGGGGTCTTTGTCCTTGTCCTCGGTGACATAATGAGTGAGAGAGAAGGTGAGTGAGTAAATCAGTTAGGGAATGAGTGAGTGAGGGATAGAACGAGTGTGGGGGGGTGGGTGGGTAGGTGTGGGGGGGTGGGTGGGTAGGTGTGCGTGTGTGAGTGACGCGGTTCGCGGGCCTGCCTCCCCCGCCCTGCCGCCCTGTGCCGCCGCTGTGTTTCTTGTTTTAAGAGGCTATTTTCTCCTGCTCCGTTATCTCCAAACGCAGGAAGCAGGTTTTCAGGGCAGCCACTCCGCGATTGCATGCCGCCTTCAACCGGGCGAGCGTCTCTCGCTCTGCCCGGCTCCTCCTCGTCCGTCGCGCGTTGCCCCGCGAGCTCCTCCCCGCTGCCCACTCCTCCTTCCTCCACGCTCCTCCCTCACTCCATCGCGGCTCCGCTCCTCCTCGCTCGCTCGCTCGCCGTCCCTCCGGGCTCTGCCTGGGCTTGCTTCTCCTCGCTCCTCCCCTTGGCTCTGCGTCTCTCCCCACGGCCGCCCTCTCTGACACTTTCACTTGCACTGGCGGCGACGTTTGCGCGTGTGCGTGCATGCGTGTATGTGCGTTTGTTTGAGTGTTCGTCTGCATGTGTGCGCATGCGTGCGTGAACGCGTCTGCGTGTGCATGCCTACTAGTACATGTGTGTGCGTCTCTGCTTGTGCATGTGTGTATATGCGTGTGTCTGCAAGTGCGTCTGCCTGTGTACGTACGTGCGTGTGCGTGTTTGTGTGTGCTTCTCGGATGTGCACGCGTGTGTGTACGTGCACTTGTGCATCTGAGTGTGCGTGTAAGCACGTATGTGTCTGCATCTGCGTATGTGGCCAGTCTTTCGCGTTCATGTTTGTGCGTGTATGTGTGTGTGTGTGCGCGTCTGTGTGTGTGTTCGTGTGTCTGTGTACATGTGTCGGTGTGCGTGGGCGCGTGCGCGCGTGTGTGTGTGCACGCGTGGGCGTGCGTATGTGTGGTGTCGGGCGGTTCCTGTGCACACGCGCAGCCATGCGAACTCCTTTCCTGTTGGGGGAGTCCGTCGTGAACGACCGCTGTGCCAAAGGACATGCGCCCACCCCCCCTGACCCCTCCTCCTTGCCCCTGCCCTGCCCCACCATCACTCACCGTTGGGGTGGAAGCGCTGCGGTGGTCTCCGTGATCACTGTGTGGAGGCTGAAGGAGGGGCTCACGCCCCTAGGTTCTACGTGTCCACGATGCGGGTGTAGCGGTGGGCACAGTGGTCAGCGCGCTGCGCTGTGAACCCGGCAACATGACTTCGATTCTATACCACGGTGAACGTCGTGGCCCCCCACCCCCCCCGTACCAAACTGCACTTACTAGCGTGGTGAAGTATGATCAAATAATGCCAATGACTGACACGACAGATGCCGTGAGCGGCGAGCGGTGGTGGCGAATGCTAGCACCGTGGAACCGAGGTTTCGTGAATCACTGCACACTGCAAGACTTGGACATCTTTGAAAAAAAGCTAGCTCATCGGATTCCTCCAGTCTAAATAAAGATTCTTATTCTCACAAATTTGGCAAAACTCTCTTCCCGTGGGTATCAGTGAGATGCTACACCCTGGCTTGCCAGGATAATGCAATACAGCAAAAATGTGGACTCCACCTGCTCCCTCCGAATGGGATAGAGTGTTTCCCCCTTGCATGTGTGGATTTACTCCACACATGCTCCGGTTTCCTCCCACAGGCAAATACTCAATAATTGACCGATAACACCCTGAGCATATGGAGAACTGCAAATCTTGGGCAATTGTTGGCGCCATCTCACCATGTCGTTGCTTTCTTCAAGAGTGAGAAAATACTGTGCACGTCACAAGTTGAAACTATTCCATTATAAATATGATTATAATTGATGCCTGAGTGAAAACAGGAGATGGCTTCCGACTGATCACCCATGTGATTATGTGCACTGGTGATTGCTGCTCACTCTGAGAAGGAATTGGAGACTCTTCTGCTGAACATCAGCCTCACCATCAGCGCGACCAAAACAATGCACCTACCTGGGTAATTTATGTTTGTCAAACATTCCACCCTCTCATCTCTGCATGGCTCATTGGGGTGGTTGAGGAGAGAGAGGGGAGGGGTTCCCGACACCTGGCCATTGTGCTCATGCTGCTGCACCAGAGCTGGTGTGAGTGTCGGCGCGAGTGTCAGTGTGGGTGTGTTTCGGTGCAGGTGTTGGTGAGTTTTCTGTGCAGGTGAATATCTGTGCGAATGAGTGTCGGTGCGAGCGTCGGTGTCGGTGAGTGGCGGTGCAGGTGCGTGTCGATGTTGGAGAGTGTTGGTGTTAGCGAGTGTTAACTTTGTGCGGTGTGTGTTTTTGCCCATGTACAGACGAGCAACGGGCGCTCCACTCCATCATGAAGGACCTGGTGGCCCTCAAGATGTCCCAGCGGCAGAGGGCCCCAGGGGTCGACCCCGGTCGGCATAAGGGCCCCGCAGCACCCTCGGTACAAAGCACAGGCCCCCCCCACCCCTTCCTCCAGCCACCCTCAACCACCACAGCTGCCCTCACTACGACCCCTTCCTCCGCAGCATTTCATCTCGACAACCACTCTCACAACAGCCGCCCTCTCTAAAGCTACCCTCACTACAGTCACCCTTCCCTACAACCACCTCCCTACAGCTACTCTATATCTGCCTTATCCACAGCCACCACCTTTAGAAGCAGCCTCCTCCATACATTGGTCCCTTCACCATCGTCCACCAAGCAGCCTCGTCCATGGGCCTCGCACGGTAGTGTGGCCTGTGCCCCAAGCCAGTTCTTTGGAGGCGAGGGGCGGCCGATTGCGCAGAGAGAGATTTGTCGAACTCCCACACCCGCTGAGGCCATGAAGTGGCCAGGAGATGGCAGCCACGGCGAGCCTGTTCTTGAACCCAACTGTGTTGGCCCTTCAGTGCGTGGGGAGCCACACTATCCCATACGGATAGGACAGATGATATTAGTTGACACTGTGCTTTACCGTCTTCTCCCACACGAAAGGAGTTTCGAAATTATTGTGTGATCCACCAACCATGGCCTCCACAGTGCTGGATTACAGGCCACGAGCATGGTGACCAATGGTGACCACTTACCTGGGTTGACAATGGTTAACATCAACGACACATGGTATCAGAACCTGTCCTGGGCCTTTCCTAGGTCAGCTCAATGTCAAATGAATATACGTGTTACGAAATTTAAACATCAGCACTGGGGAGACACAGACGGCGAGATTCAGTGCTGGCTACGCAACCCTGTGTGTGCTGTGTAGGCCCGAATAAGCGATCGCTAACAGCACTTGCCCCAATAGTCTCTTAGAGGCTATGCTGGGGTTTTTTGTGTGTGTGGGTGTTGAGAGCGACTGGTTTAGCGTTGCACACACTGCATTATAATACCGGCGACCTGAGTTGAGTACCCATTTATGTCACAGCAGAATCTGTCCTTGGTCGGTTAACTCGGCCTTACACGAATACTTGGGGAGACGAAGAAGATGGGACATAGATAGCCGAAGTATGCATGTGTGGTCAACTTCTTTCGCACCGTACGTATCCAACTGTGCTAACCGGACGTGCGGGAAGATGGTGCTGGCCACACCATCTCTCTGTGTGCAATGCTGGCCCTCATTATGGTTTGCTCATGGCACTTGCCTCAACAGGTCTGTAAGCTGGTGAGATATGACGCATGAGCACGTTTCATTTGTGGTCTTTTTATATCTTTTTACAGACCGACGTTCGGGTCAAGTTCGAGTACCGGGGAGAGAAACGGTGAGACCTGGACAAGTATAGATTCATGAAACATGACGTTCAGACACTCACTTCGGTATTCCGGCAAACAGACAGACAGACACTCAGTCAGACACGTACTTAAACATATGAGACGTGTATTCATACAATGAGATGGACATACACTGAGACACACACAGGGGAATGGATATCGACACTGAGACTGACATACAAAACAGACACTCCTGCATACAGATGCACATTCAGACACTCATTCTGTCAAACAGACATAGACATTCGGGCAGACTTCTGCTCATTTATATCAACTGACAGACACAATTAGACACACATTGAGGTAGAAAGAGACTCGGATACAAATACTCGAGCAGATGCACATTTCACAACAGCTGCCATACAGCACTCAGCGGCAGTGACGTCACCACAGGGGTTGTGCCAGGCGAGGTACATTTGAGGCCATCCTGTGAAGTGCAGGAGGTCACAGGACGGGCCCAAGTGTTCTGGGATAACTGACTGAGATGACTGGCATTTGCGCCACCTGTGCTCACTACTGCGCCAACTTGCTGCGTTTTAGCCGCCCGGCGCTCTAATCCTTGTTGTGAGCGCTCCGCTGCTGTTCTCTGTTTTTGGAGGGCGACTGCCTCCAACTGCCCAGTAGCGTCCTTCAAGAACATCCTCCTCCTCTGAGGCCTGGAGCTGAGCAGACAGATCCTCCTGTACCAATTCAGCCAATCTCTACACACATACTCGGGCACAAATGTACTTGGACAACCGAAAAGATTTAGAGCTTAGAGCTCCGTACAATGCAACGCGCTGTCATATTTATTTCAAAAGTTTATAAGAGTGACCGTGCCTCTGCTTCAGGATCATCCAGTTCCCACGGCCTGTCAAACTCGAGGCCATCCGGCTGAAGGCACAGGCCGGCTTCGGGCAGATGATGGAGCTGCACTACACCAATAACGAGGTGAGGCCCTCACTTTGTCATTCAGCTCAGACCCTTCACCATTCCCTCACTCGCTCACTTGCTGTCTCACTCGCATGCTCGCTCATGCACTCGCCCGCCTGCTCGCTGACTTATTCACTCGCCTACTGATTAAGTGACTCGCTCATACGCTCACCCACCCTCTCCCTCACTCAACTTCTCACTTCCTTACTTACCTCCTCACCCCCCCTTCTCCCTCACTCGCTCACTAACCCACCCACTCAGTCACTTGCTCACCTGCTTATTCATTCACTCACGCACTCACTCTCTCGCTCACTCACTCACTGCTCACCCACCCGTCGACCTGCATACTCACTCGCCTGCTCACTTGGTTACTCGCTCGCTGGCCCACCCTCACTCGATCACCCCACTCGCCCAACCACCCATTCACTCGCACTCGCTCACCCACCCACCCGCTCACAGGTGACCCCCCCCACCCCTGGCCGTACAGTAGATGTCCCTCGTAACCCCGTGGCGTCGTTGTTGCTCTGTGAGATGACGATGGTGCCAACGACCCCCCCCCCCCCTTCTCCCTGTGTGCGGTGTGCAGCTGCTGATCCCGCTGATCTCGCAGGACGACCTAGACAAGGCCGTGGGGCTGCTGGACTGGAGCGCTCACATGAAGAGCCTCCGCATCCTCCTGGTGGCCGTGGACTGCGACACTCGCGTGAGTACGGCGCACCTCCCTCTTCGCGCATCGTGCGCCACGCTCGCCGTTCGCGTCCCGCTTCGTAGCGTGAGGCTATCGCGACGGAAGGCACTGCTGTGTTTCGCGGACAAGGTCTGCGGTGGTTTTGCAGCAGGGGCCAATTTTGTCGGATATCAATGTAAATCGTGCCTTACAGCGATTATAAAATTGTACGTAACATGAGAGTGGGTTGAGATAAAGAGTGGGGTTGTCATTAAAATTGGTGTAGTTATGGTGACAGGAGAACAGGTGGGAGTGGTTAAGGAGCGATTAGGGTAGTGATAGGGGTTGGGGTAGTGATAGGGTTTGGAGTAGTGATAGGGGTTGGAGTAGTGATAGGGGTTGGGGTAGTGATAGGGGTTGGGTAGTGATAGGGTTTGGAGTAGTGATAGGGGTTGGGGTAGTGATAGGGGTTGGGGTAGTGATAGGGGTTGGGTAGTGATAGGGGTTGGGGTAGTGATAGGGGTTGGGGTAGTGATGGGGTTGGGGTAGTGATGGGGGTTAGGGTAGTGATAGGGGTTGGGGTAGTGATAGGGTTTGGAGTAGTGATAGGGGTTGGGGTAGTGATAGGGGTTGGGGTAGTGATGGGGGTTGGGGTAGTGATAGGGTTTGGAGTAGTGATAGGGGTTGGGGTAGTGATAGGGGTTGGGGTAGTGATGGGGGTTGAGGTAGTGATGGGGGTTGGGGTAGTGATAGGGGTTGGGGTAGTGATAGGGGTTGGGGTAGTGATAGGGGTTGGGGTAGTGATAGGGGTTGGTGTAGTGATAGGGGTTGGTGTAGTGATAGGGGTTGGGGTAGTGATAGGGGTTGGGGTAGTGATAGGGGTTAGGGTAGTGATGGGGGTTGGGGTAGTGATAGGGGTTGGAGTAGTGATAGGGGTTGGGGTAGTGATAGGGGTTGGGGTAGTGATAGGGGTTGGGGTAGTGATAGGGGTTGGGTAGTGATAGGGGTTAGGGTAGTGATGGGGGTTGGGGTAGTGATGGGGGTTGGGGTAGTGATGGGGGTTGGGGTAGTGATAGGGGTTGGGGTAGTAATAGGGGTTGGGGTAGTGATAGGGGTTGGGGTAGTGATAGGGGTTGGGGTAGTGATGGGGGTTGGGGTAGTGATAGGGGTTGGAGTAGTGATAGGGGTTGGAGTAGTGATAGGGGTTGGGGTAGTGATGGGGGTTGGGGTAGTGATAGGGGTTGGGGTAGTGATAGGGGTTGGGGTAGTGATAGGGGTTGGGGTAGTGATAGGGGTTGGAGTAGTGATAGGGGTTGGAGTAGTGATAGGGGTTGGGGTAGTGATGGGGGTTGGGGTAGTGATAGGGGTTGGAGTAGTGATAGGGGTTGGGGTAGTGATAGGGGTTGGGGTAGTGATAGGGGTTGGAGTAGTGATAGGGGTTGGAGTAGTGATAGGGGTTGGGGTAGTGATGGGGGTTGGGGTAGTGATAGGGGTTGGGGTAGTGATGGGGGTTGGGGTAGTGATAAGGGCTGGGGTAGTGATAGGGGTTGGTGTAGTGATAGGGGTTGGGGTAGTGATAAGGGCTGGGGTAGTGATAGGGGTTGGGGTAGTGATAGGGGTTGGAGTAGTGATAGGGGTTGGGGTAGTGATGGGGGTTGGGGTAGTGATAAGGGCTGGGGTAGTGATAGGGGTTGGGTAGTGATAGGGGTTAGGGTAGTGATGGGGGTTGGGGTAGTGATAAGGGCTGGGGTAGTGATAGGGGTTGGGGTAGTGATAAGGGCTGAGTAGTGATAGGGGTTGGTGTAGTGATGGGGGTTGGGGTAGTGATAGGGGCTGGGGTAGTGATAGGGGTGGAGGCAGTTGCAGTAGCAGGATTGGCTCGAGGGTTGTTTTAAGTGAGGGACGGAAGCTGCAGGTTCGAGTGAAGATGATTGCTCTGTGTGCTGCAGTACGAGATGATTCCAGTGAAGGGGAGCGAGAAGGGAGAAGCAGCGAGAGAGCGAGACTGGGCGCAGGGTGAGGGAGCCACAACGAGGGACAGTAGAGACGCTGAAGTTAGTGCGGTTGGAGTTTTGTTGAGTGTTTGATATCTAAAACATTTCTTTCTGTCGCCTTTCCAAGTTCCTCCGAGTCCGGCTTAGTGAGGTTTTTACTGCGCCTACTTCAACATCACACACTCACCCTGCCTTGCCCACCTCTAGAGGTCACTGTTACGCTGAAGTTGAGGGTGCAGTGTTCCTGCATAGGCGCAGCTGTTTGTGTTGCCTGCCAGAGGAAAGTTGCAGGTGGCACTGCAACATAGAGCAACGTTGTTTTAGAAAATAATTTAAATGCATTTTATTGTACATTCTAGCACGAGCACATCCAGAGTGGGGGGTTGGTGGGGGCTGGGGCATGATGACGTAATCACTCAGATGTGCGTGGTGACATCACCGCGGTGCATTTGCCCACCAATAGATCAGCCAGCCAGGCAGCAAAACTTGTTTTATAATAGAATATGACATGCTGGTCTCATGGGCATCACGGCAACAGTGAATCCAGTATGGCTGAATTTATTTTGATTTGAAACTTTCGTGACTGCAGGAATCCGTACTCTTTGGTTCTTTCGGTGAAGCAATAGAACTGCTGGATTATTTTCCACTGCTGGATTATTTTCCACTGCTGGATTATTTTCCACTGCTGGATTATTTTTTCTGCCTGAGGACGACCGCTTGTGTTGCGATTGAAACGTCGTGATATATTATTTTTTGTTTTATTTTATTTTTCTACCTACGTGACTTTACCAAAAGAACCAAAGAGTATGAATTTATTTTCTTCACATTTGTAACAGAGTGGAAACGTTTGATGAGAGAAACAGGATTTATATGAAGGTAACACATTCGCTTTGGTTATTTCCCTTCATGCTACTGTTTAAGTGATTAATTTACTGCCCCTTTGTCAAATCACTGCTGGATGAAGGCCTCCCCGCACCATGTCAGTCACGGGGATTGTTTGACCGTACTTCACTGTGTGCGGGTCAGGTGAAGGGATCGCACCCAGGACTGGTTCAGATATCACCGATATCAGCCCTGACCAGGAAACAAAACTCTGCCCGCTGGGGCTCATTGCACCGCTGCTCCACCGTGCGTGCGTTCCTTACATTCCATCTTATATAACCGGTTGTGTCTCTTTGATGCATAGGCTGAGCAGTTACTTTTCCTTCTCCGCAACCGCCATCTGTCTCGCTGGGTCACGTCGCCCACGCAAGAGAGGGGATGTGGTAATTGGACATTCCGGCCCCTATTTATGTAGGAGCACATGCAGGGGGAGGGGGGCTAGTTTCGTTAAAGGCTCAGGAACATGCAGTTGCCTTGTTGAACATCGGATTTTTGTGCAACATGTGAAGAGTACGACAAAGTTACTTGCAGGAGAGCTGCACCATTTAAGCTCGGCTGTCGTAGAATCGGAGGGGCAAATAGGACGTTCAGATACCTTTGGTGGCCAACCACACATTGAAGACATCCCCTGTGTAGCTTTCAACAGACTTTTGGGGCAAGTGCTGTTAGTGAGTAGCACTCGTGAAGGCCAACGCGGCACACGTGAGGGGGTGGCTGGTAAACACCACGCCGGAGCCACCTTTGTTTGCCAGGTACTCATTTAAGGCTGAGTGGACCTAGGGGAGGCCCAGGACTAGTTCAGATATTCGCCACTGTTATTATGGGCAAGAATAAAACTGGAGGTCGTCAGGTTTGTAGCGCAGTGCGCCAACCGCTACACTGTCACTCCCCCAAGCCACACATGAACACGCGCGCACACACACACGGGCCTCTTGTAAGAGACAGAAATTGAGTGAGCACACTACAAGTAATAAACACACAGTGTTATTCTTGGTTCTTTCGGTAAAGTCACGTAGAAGGGAAATAATAAAATAATACAAATAAACCAAATAATAAAGTAAAAAAAATTAAACATACTAAAATACAATTGAGAATTGTATTTTATTATTTTATTAAAATACAATTGAGAATTGTATTTTATTCTGTTTTATTTTTATTATTTTATTATTTCCCTTCTATGTGACTTTACCGAAATAACCAAGAATATGAATTCCTGCAGTCACGAAAGCTTTAAATCAGAATTTAAACACAGTGTTGTTGCCAGGTTACACGTGTTCTCCTCAAGTTCACGATTAGTGCCGCCCAGATGCTTGCAGTGGCAGATAAATATAAGATGCAAGGCAGCGTCAAGCTGGCATAGCTATGCTTGCTCATGGCAAAAAAATAAGAAAGCCAACGGAATATCAACGTATTGGCGATACACCGGTACGCGTTACGTAAAAATGTAATGTTTGCACAATGATTGTTTATTTTCCACAACTTCGATCAGAAAATCTTGTGGAGTACATCAAAATCAGTTCTCGTGATGTCGAATGAGTCGGAAGACGAATGTCAGTTCAAATTTAGATTTTATTCTTGTTTTAGGAGGACCGGTGTGTTAAACTTCGCCGGTGTTCCGCCAATATGTCCATATAGCTTTGTTAATGTATGCATTGTCTTTGAAACTGATTGGTCTGCCCCTTGATGGCGGTGTTTCACTGAGCACTTGACCAAGGTCGCCAAAAGGTGGTTAGAACGTACATTTTCAAATTTCAAAACTCCCTTTCAGTGGGTGTCAAGGAAGTGCCACGTCCTGGCTCGCCAGGAGAAGGCGGTACAGCAGGAATGTGCACTCCACCTGTTCCGTCTGCATGGGTGCTCCGGTGTCCTTCCACATGTCAAACACTCGTTATTAATTGGCCGATAACATCTTAATATATAGGGGACCGCAAAGCTTGGACAATTGTTTGGAGCCGGCTCACCGCGTGTGTGGTTCCCTCACGCCTCTGAAGCCGACCTCTCTCCCTGTCTTCGCGCGAGTGATTGAACACTGTGCGTGTTACGATCTGGAACTATAGGTGAATATCGTTTGCCAGCCGGTTCCAAGTGCTAAGCCACAGACCTCACGTGGCTGCGGGACATTATGAAATGAAGTCGTGGGGCCGTATTTATCCCCTCGGCTCGGCTGTGGGCCCCCTACCCGCTGACGCACGCGCGCACACACACGCACGCACACACGTGTGTGCCACTCACGGTGGGGGCCGCTCGTTGTGCCGTTGTGTCGAGCAGGACGACTCGGGGCTGGGGAAGCCGGCGATGACTGTCAGCGGGAAGATGAAGCCGTCCCACTCGCTGGGAGACATCGCGCGCTGCGGACCTCACGCACCGCGCAGCCGCCACCTCTCTGTCGGTACGCGCTTGCGCACACCGCTGCTGCGGCGGCGGCGCTGGGCTGCCCACGTGCACTGCCGCACGCTGTGGCTGCTGCTGCCCCTGCTGGTAGCTGTCGGTACGCGCTGGCAGACAACCAAACCAGTGCTGGTACTGTTTGTACGTGCTGACAACATACCACGTGCCCCCGGAGCCGGTGGTGCGCTTTTGGCACATACCAACGCTTGTGCTGTACCATCGGTATGCATTGATAGCCACTGCTATTGGTGCTCGGTACAACCAGTCATGTTGTTACGCGCCAAATCACCCCAAATCCAGCCATGTACTGCTCACTAACAGCACTTGTCTCAACATTCTGTTGAAGGCTACATGGGGATTGTTTTGTCTTTGCACCTTCGTATGGGTGAGCGAGCAGTGGTGTGTTAATACGAGTGAGTGTTGGTGAGCTTTCGCGTGCGTTAGTGCGGGTATGTGTGCGGTGTGTGTTTATTGCCTCGGTGACTTCCTGCGGTGCGTGCCTGCCTGCCGAGGCCTTCCCCTTCCTGCCCCTCGCATAGGCCGCCATCGCTACAATAGGTTGGGCTCTTTGCCCATCTGATAGCCCGGGGTGGGCGGGCCGCAGGGCCTGGGGCTGCGTGGCCCAGGGAGGCTGGGGAAACCTGGAGAGCGATCGGTTACCAACGTCTTGCGTATGTAACGTACTCGTTTTAAACCACGCGGGGAGAGCCCGTGGAGACTGAGGGTCTCATTTTCAAGGCAGACCCGGGTCACAAAGCCATGCAGTTTGCAGTGTTCACACTCTTGACTTCCTGGATTTTGTCCCGAGGATGTTTGACGCGGCTGCAAGCGAAAACCTTGTGTCTGATTGATTAATTCGGCTGTGGGAATTGTTCTTCAGCTGAACCGGTGTGAGTCGAAACAATAATAATCGGTGGGTTGAACCATTGTACACCATGTGACAATTAGTTTGTTTGGATATGTCTGGTGGTTGGGGGGGGTAAGTTTAACATCAATATGGCGAGACCATTTTCGTGGCCTGACCCAAGCATCTATTGTGGATCAGTACGTATCTGTCAGCCCATTGCTGGATGAGGGTCTCCCCATGCAAAGCCGTTGGGGTTATTCGATCATACTTCACCATCCTGGTCAATGTGGGGTGCTTAAGGCCGGGAGCATATAAGTAAAGTGCAACGATTGATTTGGCTGCATTGCCCTCTCCCACAGGCTATAGCACCGTGCTGTGCCACATTTGGGATGTCTGGCAGCATGTGTTGTGTGGCGTATGTGGCCGTATGCAATTTCCGTGGCGTGTATGTACTTGCGTCTTATTTATGCGTTGCTGTACGACTGTGTGGTGTTGTGCATTGTGGGATGTGCGTTTGTGCTTTGTGTGGTGTATGTTGGCACGTGACGCTGTCCTGTCTGTACGTATTGCTGTGTGGTGTTGCGTCGTGTGCTGCGGTTTGTTTTGTGGGGAGCAGTGGTTATCGCATTGCGCCATGAAGCCGGCGACCCGAGTTTGATTCCCACTCACGACCAATAACAGTGGCGGAGATTTGTACTGATCCTGGTGGGACCTCCCTTAGGTCGACTCGGCTTGAAACGAGTACCTGGTGTGGTGTGTAAACATCATCACCGCCGAGGAGACAAAGGCGGCCGGGCGTGGCGCCGGGCCACCTTCCCCCCTTCGTCCATATTTTTGCTCCCAGTAATTGTCGCAAAAGTCTGTACGGGGGGGGCGTGGGGATGGTGAATCTCTGTCCTCGTTGCGTGCCGGTAATCGTTCCGCGGTGTTTGCTGCGTGTCGACCCGTGTTGCGGCGGGGGCCGTTGCGCCAGGCTCGCCGTCGGGAGAGCGCAGCGCGTCCCCTCCGCCCGGACACGTCCCCGCCGGGCAGCAGCAGGTGGCGCGCCAGGGCTCCTACACCAGCATCAACAGCGAGGGGGAGTTCATCCCCGAAGCGCTGGATCCCTGCGTGAGTGTCTGCCCTCTTCCGCTCACGCACGGCCGGATGAGTAGCCAATTGTTGTGTTGTGTCCACACTGCCACTGGTTGTGTTGTGGCCACACCACCAATTGTTGTGTTGTGTCCAAACCACCACTTGTTGTGTCCACACCACCACTTGTTGTGTCCACACCACCACTTGTTGTGTTGTGTCCACACCACCACTTGTTGTGTTGTGTCCACACCACCACGTGTTGTGTTGTGTCCACACCACCACTTGTTGTGTTGTGTTCACACCACCACTTGTTGTGTCCACACCACCACTTGTTGTGTTGTGTCCACACCACCACTTGTTGTGTCCACACCACCACTTGTTGTGTTGTGTCCACACCACCACTTGTTGTGTTGTGTCAACACCACCACTTGTTGTGTCCACACCACCACGTGTTGTGTTGTGTCCACACCGCCACTTGTTGTGTCCACACCACCACGTGTTGTGTTGTGTCCACACCGCCACTTGTTGTGTCCACACCGCCACTTGTTGTGTCCACACCGCCACTTGTTGTGTTGTGTCCACACCACCACTTGTCGTGTTGTGTCCACACCACCACTTGTTGTGTTGTGTCCACACCACCACTTGTTGTGTTGTGTCCACACCACCACTTGTTGTGTTGTGTCCACACCACCACTTGTTGTGTTGTGTCCACACCACCACTTGTTGTGTTGTGTCCACACCACCACTTGTTATGTTGTGTCCACACCACCACTTGTCGTGTTGTGTTCCACACCACCACTTGTTGTGTCCACACCACCACGTGTTGTGTTGTGTCCACACCACCACTTGTTGTGTTGTGTCAACACCACCACTTGTTGTGTCCACACCACCACTTGTTGTGTTGTGTCCACGCTAAGTGGTATTGCATCAATGTGACCTTTGAGTTTTCAGATTTCACGTTGGGCTCCCTCCTGTGGGCAAGGGTTTAGTTGGTGCATAGTACAGGATAATTGTTCTTCTTTTGGATGTGAATTGAGTAGCAGCTCTGAATCGACGTCTAGTCCAGCAGCTGGCTTCCAGGCACAATCGGTGAATCCCACAGAGAGTCATCGACTCGCACGGAGAGCCATCGACCCGCAGAGAGACCCATGGACTGTCACAGAGAGACCCATAGGCTCGCAGTGGACATGAATTCACGATGTGTGCCACTGTTTGTTGTGGTCCGCCGCAGTCACATTTGAGAGATTCATTTTCTATTTATGGAATTGGTGATTGCGCTTGCCGTGGGCAGTGCGGATACGACGCAAGGCAGTGCGGGCGGGCGGGCAGTGACCCTCCGGATGGCTGGGTGGTGGCGGCGGTGGTGGAAGTGCCCGTCGTTGAACGATGCCCCCCCCCCAACTACCACACCCCTAACATCCCGACGTCTCCACCCCCTGGTGCCCACCAACGCGCGGGAGAACCCCCATGCCCTTCCCTCCCGCGGCCACCTTGGGCATCCTTTGGCTTCCAGCCAATCAGAACGCTCGGAACAGACGGACCAACAGGCACGTTATATTTTTTCTTGTAAAAAAAAAATTATGTTGCCGTTAATTATTTTGGCAAAAGCGTTTCTCTCGTTTCCGACTCCCCCTTGAAATATCTTTTTTGTTGCTTTCTCCGTGCAGTCTCAACGCAGCCGTCCGATTCTCCTCGAGGGTTTTCACAATATTAGTATGTTTTATTTATTCGTATAGACCTTGGATTGTGATAACTCCAATTAGCACGGTTGGCTATGTACGGGGCAAAAGATGTTCGACATATGCATACAACTTGGATGTAGACCTCGGTTTGTGAGAACTTGGACGATCGTTTCCCCGGAGTCGATTGCCAGTGGCCAAGTTCAGCATACGATTTAATTACCGTACAAGATGTGTTTCTGCCACTCCAGGACAAAAGGGCTTAAAAAGTGTGACCCGTTCAGAAAATGGTAAGCATTGATTAAGAAGTTAGATATTCCTTATCCCTGCATTTGGCAAGAGTTTTAGTGTTTGCCATTAATCCCGCATTTACTCTGAGGCTGCCTTTGTTACACGGCAGATTTAATTACCGCAGACGACGGGGGACAACGATGCTGCTG